>NW_006408527.1:14156282-14159678 GCF_000296735.1 Chrysochloris asiatica
GGAGTAGAAAGCCTCATCTTTCTCCCGCGGAGCAGCTGGTAGTTTCGAACCGCTGACCTTAAGGTTCGCAGCCCGATTCGTAGCCACTACGCTACCAGAGCTCCTTTGTTCTTGTGCATAGCAGCTGATATTAGCACTCTTTCAAATTGGTGGAACTGTAGAGTTTACAACTATGGTTTGGCTATATGGCCACAGTTGCTGTCTTCTTTGTCTCCACGAGCCTCAGGTAGGTTTTTGCCACATGAATATGCTTTTCCATCTTTAAAGTCATTCATGAATTTTCATGATGGCTGTGGCAGGTTCTGTCAACTGCTACTTGTCAGTTACCATGCCTCTTACCACATTAATACAACTCTGTATCCCAGTAAGCACTTGATCCACTTTTCTCTCTGTTCCTATAAAACACAGAGTTCTAGGACCATATTCTGTATCTGTTTTGTCAGGTTTTCCATATCCTTACTGCAGAGAGCCCACACAGTCTTTCTTCCTAATCCAACATCTTTTTTCTTCCTCCACACCAATGATAATCAATGTAGTTTTGATGTTTTGGAAAATGAAGGAATGAGAGCTAACCGATAAGAGAAAATGATAACAGGCATAGGGGAGGAAGGCAGGTGGATTTAGGTGATGTAAGATAATATTGCCCAATAGAACTTAGAACTTTCTGCAATGATGGAATGTTCTATATCTATAACCACTAGCCACAAGAGCCTAAAGAATATTTAAAATGTGATTATCATACTTATCTGTTAGTTTGCCATACTGTGATGGCTTGTGTGTTGCTCTGATTCTGGAAGCTATGCCACCAGTATTTTAAATACCAGCAGGGTCACGCATGTTAGAAAGGTTCCAGCAGAGTTTCCAGACTAAGACAGACTAGGAACAAAGTGAGGTGGACTAACTTAGACAGTTTAATCAATGAAAACTTTATGAATAGCAGTGAAGTATTGTCACATATAGTGCTGGAAGATGTAAACATTGTGAATAGTTCCAGAATATTGTCAGATATGTTGGTGTTGTTTAGTGCCATTGAATAGATTCTGACTCATGGAAACCCTATATAAGGTTTCTGAGGAGCGGGTGAGTTTGAAGCTCCAATGTTTAGGTTCAAACTGACATTGAAGTCCAGTGATAATCCTACAGTGCCATACAAGGACTCCTGTAAGATATACTGCCAGAAAATGAACCCCTTGGGTTGGAAGACACTCACAATATGACTAGGGAAGAGTTACATCCTCTAATTATATTTGACCATGATGATGCGAATGGAGTAAAGCTTTCAGGACCTTCATTTGCTGATGGAGCATAACTCAAAATGAGATGATATAGCTGTAAACAGCCATTAATAATCAAAGCATAGAATGTGTGAAATATGAATCTAGGAAAATTGGGAGTTGCCAAACATAAAATCGATTCATATCCTAGACATTGTTGTTAAGTGCCATTGAGTCGGTTCCAACTCATAGTGACCCTGTGCAGGGTTTCCAAGGAGTGGCTGGTAAGATTGAACCACCAATCTTGTGGCTCAAGCTGACCTTGCATTTGAAGGCTTATCTTACAGCACCACACCAGGACTGGTATTGGCCATTTTAAATCTGACAAACATATGACTTCCTATACCAAAAATGACTAATTCAAGAGGAATTGCATAGCATTCATCATCAAAAAGAACATTTCAAGATTTATCCTGAAGTACAATGTTGTCTGTGATAAGATAATATCCATCCATACAAAGAAGACTGGTTAATATCACTATTATGCTCAAATTTAAGCATAATCCTCTAAAGACAGTGATGATAAAATTGAAAAAATTCTACCAACTTCTTCATTCTGAAATGTACCTAGCATGCAATCAAGATGTACTGATAATTACTGGTGATTGGAATACAAAGGTTATAAACAAAGACGGATCAGTAGTTGGGAACTATGGCCTTAATGATAGAAATGATGCTAGAAATCACATGACAGAATTTTGCAAAACCAATGACTTATTAATTGCAATTACCTTTTTAAGACAATATAAAAAACAACAATACACATGGACCTCACCAGATGGGATACACAGAAATCTGTGGAAAGAGATGGTAGAAAAGCTCGATATTATCAGACTAAACAAGGCCAAGGGAAAACTGTGGGAAAGACTATAAGTTGCTAATATGCAAGTTCAGGCTGAAGTTGAAGAAAATTAAAAGACCATGAGAGCCAAAATAAGAGTTGGAACATATTCCACCTGAATTTAGAGACCATCTCAAGAGCAGATTTGATGCATTAGACATTAATGACAGAAGACCAGAAAAGCTGTGGGATGACATCAAGAACATCATATAGGCAGTAAGGAGAGAGAAAATGCGGATCATTGTGGACCCAAGCAAAATGCAGCCTTTGAGGTGCAATCCATACTGAATGTTGCAGTTTTTGATCTTCATCAGTTTGGAACCTTTGCTGAAATCTTTCTAAAATCATAACAACATATAAGCCTCCAATGATGGACAGCGAATGCCTGTGCTTGAAGTGTAATGACCAGGAATTGAATCCATATCTCCCATATGGAAGACAAGAATTATACTAAGCCGGACTTCCTGTTCTTCTCTGGCCAGGCAGCTCAGGTAGATGAGGCTCTGGGGGAAAAGGGAGGTTATCTCACAAAGGAAACCTCCGTGTAGCGGACAGACAGCTTTCAAACTATCATAAGACCTTGTGCTTCAACATTCTGAACTTGCTTTTTTAAAAGAACACATTGCTGAGGAATTACTGGCATTTTGAGATTTTACCCGCCCGTGCTCAGCTCCCGCTCTGGCAACTGCCACTGCCCCCTGCAGAGCTTAGAAAGCGGGGCTGGAGCTAGCCCATTCAGAAAGCGGAGCTTCCAGTGGAAGGGAAGCATAAACGAACAAAGCCACAGGAGCTGACACAGCCCCTCCCCCATAAGATCTCCTTGCCCTAGTGTGGGATCTTGGTGTGGATATCAGGCAACTCAGTGCACCCATGGTACAGAGAAAGGGAGAGGTACGGCGACTTTTTGACGGCATTTTTGACGTCATCAGCCACAGACAACACCTGCCCGTGGCCACCAGCCCCCGCCACCTCTGCAGCGTCCCAGGCCCGCCGATGCCTGGCCACCGTGTCCCAGGCCTGCCCGCTGCCAGGCAGCCGAGACCCAGGCCCGCCCATCTGCCGCCTATCTCCTGATCATGTTAATAATAATTATAATAAAATAAGAATAATCATGTTAATAAGACACAATTAACATTATCAAAACATGTCCAAAAGCAGAAGAGAGCAGCAGATGCAAATGAGCTGGAGACAGACAAAGACTTTATAGAGGAGGAGGAATGGGTTCTGGATATGCCTGAGAGGGAATTCAGAAGACTGATATGGAAACAAATTCAAATACTC
>NW_006408527.1:14160069-14162854 GCF_000296735.1 Chrysochloris asiatica
ACAAGAAGAATCAAAGAAGTTCACAGAGGAGATAGTTGAAGAGCTTCTGGAAGAAAACTTCCCTAACATCTTGAAAGACGAGAAGATAAACATTCAAGAAGCCCAATGTACCCCAGGAAGGATAGACCCCAAAAGAAAGTCTCCAAGACATATAATAATCAAGCTCTCCAAAATCGAAGACAAGGAAAGAATACTAAAAGCGACCAGAGAGAAGAGAAATATAACTTATAAAGGCAAGCAAATTAGATTAAGCGCTGACTATTCAGAACAAACCATGCTGACAAGAAGGCAATGGGGAGACATATACAAAACCCTGCAAGAAAAAAAACTGTCAACCAAGAATCGTCTATCCAGCAAAACTATCAATCAAATACAATGGTGCGATCAAAACATTCCAGGATAATCAGAATCTCAGGGATTTTATCAAAACCAACCCAGCACTTCAAAACATCCTAAAGGCAGTTCTGGGGACGGAGAACCAACAAGCACAGACGAGAAACAGAGATTGACAGGAATGGCAACACCACCTGGAACACAGCCAACAGAAAGCACAGAGTCCAGAACAGAATGAGACTACATCAACAAACTCAAGGGAGTCCAGAGATCAACCGAAGGACATAAACATGTCAATGTCAAAGAAGGGACAAACGCAGCAACAGAAACCCAGGTGGTGGGGATGCCAGGTAAATTACAGGTTACAATGGAGTATCCTAAATGCAGAGAAAACTTAGTAGACTACAAGATAACCCCAAAGAAAGTTAACACTCCACAACATATCATAAAAACAAATCCCCAAACAGAACAAGTGAACAGAGAAACTAGGAGGAAACCAACCAGAATCAACTAAAAAAACACAACCCAATACAAGAAGGAAAGCAGAACCAAAGAATGAACACCACCACCAAAAGAGTAACATAATGACAGCAATCAATTCACACTTATCAATAATTACATTGAATGTCAATGGATTGAATGCGCCAGTGAAGAGACAAAGAGTGGCAGAATGGATAAGAAAACAAGATCCATCAATATGCTGCCTGCAAGAGACACACCCTACACACAAAGACAAAAACAGACTAAGAATCAAATGATGGGAAAAAACTTACCAAGCCAACAGCAGCAATAAACAAGCATGAGTGGCAATACTAATCTCCAACAAAGTAGACTTTAAGATAAAAACTAGCATAAGAGACAAAGAAGGACACTATCTCATGATCAAAGGTCAATCGAGCAAGATGACATAACTATAATAAACATATACGCTCCCAACGAAAGAGCACCAAGATATATGAAGCAAACCTTAATGGAATTGAAGAAAGAAACAGATAAAACCACAATTATAGCAGGAGATTTCAACACACCACTCTCAAAAAGAGATAGAGCAACCAGAAAGAAACTCGACAATGCTACAGAGGAACTTAACAACACAATCAACCAACTCGACCTCATAGATGTATACAAAGCAGTCTATCCAACAACGGCACAATACACATTCTTCTCCAGTGTGCATGGAACATTTTCCAGAATTGACCATGTGTTAGGCCACAAAGCAAGCCTCCATAAATTCACAAGCATCAAAATTCTACAGAGCATCTTCTCAGACCACAGTGCTATAAAACTAGAAATCAACAATAAGAAGGCCAAAACAATAAAGTCGAATACTTGGAAACTGAACAACACTCTGCTGAAAAGCGACTGGGTAAAAGAAGAAATTAAATGTGAATTCACAAAGTTCCTAGAAATAAACGAGAATGAAAACACAACTTACCAAAATCTTTGGGACAGAGCCAAAGCAGTCCTGAGAGGTCAATGTATTGTGAAAAATGTACACATCTAAAAAGAAGAAAGAGCCAAAAGCAACACATTAACACAGCACCTTCAACAACCAGAAGCAGACCAGCGGAGGGAACCTACAGTCACCAAAAGAAGGGAAATAAAGAAGATAAGAGCAGAAATAAATGAGATGGAAAACTGCAATACTATAGAAAGAATCAACAGGACAAGAAACTGGTTCTTTGAAAGGATTAATAAAATTGACAAACGATTGGCAAAACTAACTAAAGAAAAGAGGGAGAGGGCACAAATTAGTTGCATTAGAACCACATAGGTGAAGTCACAACAGAACCAAACGAATTAAAAAAGATAATAAAAGAATACTATGAAGAGCTGTACTCCAATAATTTCGAAAATTTGGATGAGATGGATACATTTC
The DNA here is from genome assembly GCF_000296735.1 of Chrysochloris asiatica. Taxonomy (NCBI): domain Eukaryota; kingdom Metazoa; phylum Chordata; class Mammalia; order Afrosoricida; family Chrysochloridae; genus Chrysochloris; species Chrysochloris asiatica. Next base: position 14,162,282 of record NW_006408527.1, read on the forward strand.
TAGAAAAATACGACCTACCTAAACTTACTCAGACTGAAGTAGAAAATTTGAACAAACGCATAACAAAAGAAGAAATTGACGAGATCATCAAGAAACTCCCAACCAACAAAAGCCCAGGCCCAGATGGCTTCACGGGTGAGTTTTAGCAAACATTCAGAGAAGAACTGTCACCAATTCTATTCAAATTATTCCAGAACATAGAAGAGGATGGAAAACTCCCTAATATTTTTTATGAAGCAAGCATAACCCCATACCGAAACCAGGGAAGGACATCACTAAGAAAGAAAATTATAGACCAATATTCCTCATGAAGATAAATACAAAAATTCTCAACAAAATACTAGCCAACAGAATCCAACAGTACATCAAAAAACTAATATATCATGACCAAGTGGGTTTCAAAAAAGGGATGCAATGGTGGTTCAACATCAGGAAAACAATCAGCATAATCCATCATATAAATAAGAAAAAGGAAAAGAACCACATGATCATATTGATTGATGCAGAAAAGGCATTTGACAAAATCCAACATCCATTCCTGATAAAAACACTCAACAAAGTAGGAATTGAAGG
>NW_006408527.1:14163271-14170591 GCF_000296735.1 Chrysochloris asiatica
TTTACAATAGTCATGCAAAGGATGAAATATTGAGGAATAAACATAACCAGAGAAACAAAGGACTTATACAAAGAAAATTACAAAGCACTACTACAAGAAACCAAAAGAGACCTACAGAAGTGGAAGAATATACCATGTTCCTGGATAGAAAGACTCAGCATCGTGAAAATGTCAATATTACCCAGAGCAATTTATACATATAATGCAATCCCAATCCAGATTCCAACAACATACTTCAAAGAGATGGAAAGGACAATTACTAAATTTATATGGAAAGGAAAGAGACCCAGGATAAGCAAAGCACTGCTTAAAAGGAAGAACAAGGTTCGAGGTCTCTCACTTCCCGATTTAAAATTTTACTACATGGCTACGGTGGTCCAAACAGCCTGATACTGGTACAGTGAAAGATACATTGACCAATGGAACAGAATCGAGAATCCAGGTTATCAACCCAACCACTTATAGCCAAATGATCTTTGACAAAGTGCCTAGGCACATTGCATGGGGAAGTGACAGTCTCTTTAACAAATGCAGCTGGATGAACCTTGAGGGCATTATGTTGAGTGAAATTAGTCAGTCACAAAAAGAGAAATACTGCATGGGACCACTACTGTAAAAGGCTAAGGGAAAGAAGCCCTACTGTTCCACTAACGTAGATGCTTAGCAGGTTGCTAGGTCGTAGGGGTAGGGTTAAGGATGGGAGGGGAAGGTGGAGCACAGAGCAGGGAATTGACACGGGATAGTTTGGGTGTTGGGGAGAGGAGCAATACACAAGTAGGGAGAGGGGAATGGAAGAACAAAGTAGACGGGAGAACAATTAGACAGGTATGAATGAGCTAAGTGGGAGAGAGATAAGGGATGGTGTGGGCACAGCCTTGGAACAACAGGGCTCTGGGATACGGAGACTGGGACATGGTCGGAATGGGAAAAAGGGGAATAATGTTAAGATGCTTGGCTGACTTTTGAACCTTGGTTTTCCATGCATTATATTATAAAACAGACACTGGAGGGTAGAGAAAGGAATAGCCAGAGGTGTCACCATAGAAAGCTTGTAAGTCCGTCTTCTGCCTATGACTGATTGGAATATCTAAAATGGGGCTACAAAGTGTCCAGTAAAGGAGGTTTCCTGAGGAGCCACTGCATTACATAAGACTATAGAAGGAAGCCTGAACCACATCCAGACCTTCAGAGAAGGGAAACTTTCCTCTTGAAAGGACAAGCAGACCAGCCAGGAGCAGCCAGAAAACCAGAAGACATGTCTCGAAAGAAAGACCTACAGGAAAAATACAAAACAATAAGGACAGTCCGACTGTTACCACAAGAACAAGCAAGTTGCCTGCCCAGGAGACGTCAAGGCAAGTGGTTGGGTCCTCTCAGCGCAAATCCTCTTCCAAGACCAAGACGCAATGGAAATACATGCTCTGATTGGCGACCACGCATGTCACCCCTAAGGAGAAGTGACCGAAGAAAATCAATGAAGCGGCAAGCTGCGCCCTGCATCGTTCAGCAGACTACTGTGAACCCGGGTGGAGACCTGGTCGCCCAGCAGTGAGGCAAGACCTGGGGACTCATGGGCTCAGAGTCAGTGACACAGCCACAGACGACTAGAGTGGAGAGCAAAGCTACCAGCTGATAGGAAGAGGGCGGCCAGATGCAAGAACACTTGCAGATGATACCCACTTGACCTGGCTTCAATGACTGGATGAACAGAGCTCGGCCCGAAGCAGAAAGAAGAGGGGAAAAAAAAAGCGTCATCTGATACAACTTGATAAACTTGACCTACACCTATAAATGCAGTAGCTCAAAAGAGGAAACAAATCCATGCTCCAAGAATTAATCCCACCCCCTCTGCACAAAGAGTAGACAGGGATGGGCAACTTGAACATTGGCTACCCAAAAATGGGGGAAGGGATACAAAGGTAAGAAGTGACTGACTTACAAGCTTTCAAGAGGGAACCTAGATCAACAGGGCGGGGAGGATGGTAGAGTCTCCAGTGAGTAGTAGCCAACCTGTCTAAGAAGGGCTGATGAAAAGAAATGCAGATGGGTCTCTGTGATGCAAGGGTGAATAATTGTTATTAGGGAAGATTGTGAGGGCTGGAAATGTAAAGGTGGATATTTTATAGCAAGGAGGGGAGTGATTAACCTTTCAGTCTAGGAGCGGAGGGCCCTGGGACCATCATTGGAGAACAGCAGAGAGTGGGACTGCACCCAGAGAAGCAGTGAGGCCTGAGATGGAGACAGAGAGGATGACATAAAGAGATGGAGTGGCTAAGGACTTGAGATCCAAAGAGGGAAAGAGGCTGTATGCTGAGGACCGTGGGGATAGCAGGCGGGCTTGCAGGGTATACCCTTTGATTGGGTGATGATGCATGGAAGGGATGGTAACTATGGCAATGAAACAATGTACGATAGAATGAATGCAAAACTAATGTTCTCCCATGTAAACGATCACACAATACACAGTAAAACATTTATTTAATTAAAAAAAAAGAACATCATATAGGACGAAAGTGAAAAAGTCATTTAAAAGACAGGAAAAAAAGAAAAGACCAAAATGGATGTCAAAAGATATACCAATTTTTCATAGAGCATAGAGATGATAAAGCAAATAGAAGAGGAAGTCAAAGAGCTGAACAGATAATTTCCAAAAGCAACCAAAAAACATGAAGTCAAAGTATTATAATAAAATGTGCAAATACCTAGAGTTCAAAAACTAAGAGGAAGAACATGCTCAACATTTCTCAAACTGAAACAACAGAAGAAAAATTCAAGACTTAACTTGAAATATTGAAGGATTCTATGGGAAAAATATTGAATGATGCAGAAAGCATCAAAAGAAAATGGAAGGACTATTGTACCAAAAAGTCACTGTACCAAAAAGAAAATGGTCAATGTTAAACCATTTCAAGAAGCAACATATGAGCAAGAGTCAATGGGATTGAAGGAAGAGGTCTAAGGTGCACTGAAGGCATTGACAAAAACAAGTCTCTGGGAACAGATGGAAAACAAATTGAGATATTTAAACAAACTGATGCAGCACTGGAGGAACGCATTCATCTATGCCATGAAAATTGGGAAGATAACTACCTGGCCAACCAATTGTAAGAGAGCCGTATTTGTGCCCATTCCAAAGAGAGGTTCCCCAAAGGAATGCAGAAATCATTGAATAATATCATTAATAAATATCACCTGGAAGTAAAATTTTGCTGGTGAGTAAAATTATTACTCAAGCCAGTTTCAGAAGAGGATGTGGGATGTGGGATATTATTGCTGGCATCAGATGGATCTTAGCTGAAAGCAAAGAATACCAGAAAGGTCTTTGTTGTTGTTATTGTTGTTAGGAGCCATTCTGGTGAGTTCTGACTCATAGCAACCCTATGTGCAACAGAAAGAAACTGCCTGGTCTTGCACCCTCTTCACAATTACTACAATGCTTGAGCCCATTGCTGCTGCCACCATGACAATCCATCTCATTGGGGGTCTCCCTCTTTTTCACTAACCACCCATTTACCAAGCAGGATGTCCTTCTTTGGGACTGATCCCTCCTGATAATATGTCTGAAGTATAAGAGATGAAGTCTGGCTATCTTGGCTTCTAAGGAGCATTCTGATTGTACTTCTTCCAACACAGATTTATTTGTTTTTTGGGTGCCTTTAATATTTTTCTCCAACACCTTAACTAAAATGCATTAATTCTTTCACTGTATTATTTATTCATTGTCCAACTTAGACATGCATATAAACCCACTGAAAATACCATGGCTTGGGTCAGACAGGTCTTATTCTTCAAACTGATATCTTTGCTCTTGAACACTTTGAAGAGATCTTGCGCAGCAGATTTGCCTAGTGCAATACATCATTTGATTATTTCTTTATTTTTAATGTTTTATTGTGAATTATGTGATAGTTTACATGGGAGAACATTAGTTTTACATTCATCCTATCGTATATCATTTCATTGCCATGGTTACAATCGCCTCCATGCATCATCCACCAACCAAAGGGTATATCCTACAAGCCTGCCTCCCTTCCACCCCAGTTGTCAGCACACAGCCCCTCTCCCTTTCTGGGTCTAAAGTCCCCAGCTGCTCCATCTCTCCACATCATGTCTCTACCTCCATTCAATTTTTGATTTCTTGACTGCTGCTTCCATAATTGTTGATGGTGGATCTTAGCAAAATGAAGCCCTTGACAACATCAACCTTTTCTCCATTTATCATGATGTTATTTATTGCTCCTGTGGTTAGGATTTTAATTTTTTTTACATTGATGTGCCACCCATACCAAAGACTGTGGTATTTGATCTTCATCAGTAAGTGTTTTAAGTCGTCTTCTCTTTCAGCAAGCAAGCCTGTGTTATCTGCATATGGCAGGTTGTTGTCTTTCTCCAATCCTGATGCCATGTTCTTCTTCATACAATCCAACTTGTCAGGTTATTTTCTCAGCATACAGATTGAATAAGTATGGTGAAAGAATATAACCCTGGCACATACCTTTCCTGATTTTAAACCATCCAGTGTTCCTTGTTCCATTTGAATGACTGTCTCATAAGTACAATTAAGTGTTACAGAATACTCATTCTCTGCAATGCTGTCCATAGCTTGTCATGATCCACAGAGTCAAAAACGTTTGCATTGTCAATAAAGCAGAGGTAATCACCTTTCTAGTATTCTCTGCTTTCAGCCAAAATCCATAAGCAATGATATCCTTTGTTCCACATCCTCATCTGAATCCAGCTTGAACCTCTGGCAGTTCCCTATTTACCTGTGCTTTATTGACTGTGCAAAGACTTTGGAAAGTGTGGATCATAACAAATATGGATTACAATGGGAAGAATAGCTATTCCAGAACATTTCATTTTGCTCATGAGGATCCTGTACACAGACCACGGGGCAGTTGTTTGAATAGAACAAGTGGTCAGTGAATGGTTTTCAATCAAGAAAGGCTATATTCTTTTGCCATATTTATTCATTCTGTATTCTAAGCAAATAACCTGACAAGCTGGATTATATGAAGAAGAACATGGCATCAGGACTGCAGGAAGACTCATTAACAACCTGTGATATGCAAATGATGCAATCTTGCTTGGGGGAAGAGAATAGGACTTAAAACACCAGTGAAGATCAAAGACCCCAGCCTTTGGTATGGATTGCACCTCAATGTAAAGAAAACAAGAATCCTTACCACTGGACCAATAAAGAACATCTAGATAAATGAAGAAAGGACTGAAGTTGTCACAGACTTCATTTTGCTTGGATCCACTATCAACACTCATGGAAGCAGCAGTTAAAAAAATCAAACAACGTATTGCATTAGGCAAATCTCCTGCACAAATCCTCTTTAAAGTGCTCAAGAGCACAGATGTCAGTCTGTGGACTAAAGTGCACCTGACCCAAGCTATAGTATTTTCAATTGTCTCACATGCATATGAAAGTTGGAGCATGGATACGTAATACAGTAGAATTGATGCATTTGAGATATGATGTTGGAGAAGAATACTCAGAGTACTAAGGAATGACAAAAGAACAAATAAATCTGTACTGGAAGAAGTACAGCCATATTCTTCCTTAGAAGTGCTGACTATTAATGGGTGTTTATAGCTATTTCTCTTCATTTTGAGTTGTGCCTCATAAGCAAATGAAGGTCTTGAAGGCTTTATTCCATTTGTGTCATCACAGTCAACTCTATTTTGAGGAGGCAGCTATTCCCCAGTCGTATTTTGAGTGTCTTCCAACCTGAGTGAGGGTCTCATCTTCTGGCACTATATCTGACAATACCCTGGTGCCCTTCATGTTTCCATGTTTAATATTCTGGTGCTGGCAGTGTTCCACTGATAGTCAAAATATTTTCAGTGGCTAAGCATTCAGAAGTAGTCTGTCTTGATCTGGAAGCTCAGCTGAAACTTGTGCAGTGTGGTGACCCTGCTGATATTTAAAAAACCCATGGCATAGCTTTGAGAAACACAGAAGCACACAAGCCACCACAGTACTACAAACTGACAGACCATAGATATATATGTATGCAGTCAGATGCTGTCGGAATGGACATGATGTGATGCATGACTGCGTGCGTATCAGAATGTGAGCTATGAGAGATAGAGTTATAATTTCTATTTTTTCTTTAAATTTTTTTCTTTTAAAATTTAAAAGTCTGCATTTCTTAAATTTCCTCTATGGTTATTTATTTATTTTTAAATCTGCTAGTTAATTTGCCTGGATAATATTTTGAAGTGTTAACACCCCAAATTTCCCATTTCCTTCTCAGATCCAGTTGATCAGGTAGCAGACTTTTTAACTGTATGCTTCATTGCTTCTGAGAAGGTATGAGGTTAGCAGGAAAGCAGAAGTTGTTTGCAAGATATTCTGCTTTTTGTTTGAGGGGGTGAAGGTTTGCAAAAATTTTAACAATTTGGGGTTTGGAGGAAAGAGAACTTTACCCCAGGAAGCAGAATGATTTCTAAGGAATGAGTTGTTGTTGCTAAGTGCCATCAAGTTGATTCTGACGCATAGCAACTTGAACCGCCAACCTTGCAGTTCAAAAGGCTTTTGCAGTCTGGTGCATTAACCCACAGCACCACACCAGGAATGAGAGAGAGGTACATTTCAGGGTACCGGGGACTAGGAACAGCCTCTCCAGTGCTGCTGGGGACCTGCAGCTCCTCATAGTGAAAGGACAATTTGCTACTTCTAGGGAGCAGAGTTAATAGGTCTTGAGGTTCTTGCCTAGCAAGACTGTACTGTTTTTCAAGGGTGGCACCAAAGCAACAGAGAGCTGCCAACCGTTGAGGTGTCAGACAGCAGTGGAGAACATTTCAGTGATAACTTTTGTGGCCTGAAAGGCCCAACTCCCAACGTGTACAAGTGCCTTGAGTTTGTAGTGGAGGGCACAATAAGGAATGAAAGAATTCTCCACTGACTAGGCAGGAAGGAGTTTACAATTTAAATGAAATTGACTTATAACTTTTTAAAAGGAGATGCAATGCTCCCTCCTTGACAAAGAAAATACCAAGAAATGAATCTCTCTTGAACTAATCCAGTTTGAGTATAAGGATACTATGAACCTGTTACTTAGACTTTGTTTTATCTAGATGCTAGAAATAGACTCTACTCCTAAATGCTTGCATTATTTTGTGGGTCACAAAGCACAATAGCTGAATGACATGGGCTACATTTGCAGATTTCCATTCAAGTTGCCTTTGTTGGACTGCTTTCTTTCTCATGGAATCATCCTTTTGAAATGAAAAATCAAGCTCAAATACATATGTCTGTCTTTATCTCTTTTTAAGATATATACATTCTAACTGCATTATTCCTACTAT
>NW_006408527.1:14171101-14178953 GCF_000296735.1 Chrysochloris asiatica
CAAGTTGAGTATCAACAACAACAAATAACATAGCATCACTTAGGAGTCCCAGTGTGGTGCTGTGGACTAATGCATCAGACTGCAAAGTCATTTGAACTGCAAGGTTGATGGTTCAAGATCACCAGTCGCTCCTTGGAAACCCTATACAGGGTTATTATGGGTCAGAACTGACACGATGGCACTTAACAACAACTTAGGCAAATAAAAATTCTGTTCCATGATTTTACTAAATTTCTAGTATTTCTTCATGACTTCATCTACATTCACATCTTTATCTATAAAAAGCCACAGAGGTTTTGTTCACCACTTTGACTTGGTATAAGATTCTGCCCCTTTTCATCTTCTCAATAAATGTATCCCAGGGCTTTGACTAGTCCATTCTGGTTCAACCTCCTGCTGAGAATTTGCATTTCTACTCTCTAGGTATACTGAATCAGAACCTATATTTTAACAAGATTCTCAGGTGATTCTTTAACAAGATTGCAGGGATCTTGTTAAAATGTAGGTTCTGATTCAGGATATCTGGGATGTAAACTCATATTCTCATTAGGAGACAGAACCAGAATGGACTAGTTTGAAGCCCTTTGTTATTCACACCTTCTCCAAAAGGTGCCTCCAAGCACATTTATTGCTGTTTGTTGCCATGAAGTCTGTTCTGATTCATGTAGACCCCACCTGTATCCAAGCAGAAGTCAGCCATTTTGTTTCTTATCTCAGGGATCATAGTCTTGCTGGGGCTATGTGTGATACCTAAAAGCATTTGCTTTATATGTTTTATCCAGTTTACTTATTGTTTATGATACCAGGGCAAATTGGTAGTTATGTTGCCTCGCCAACATGGCAGTGTGAATTACTGTATTTGTAATTTTTAGAATTTCTATTTTTATTATTAACTATGTGTAATCCTTTCTCATGATGGCTTGCTCTTGCATAATGATTTCTGTTTTTTACTTCTCTTTGAACATTATAAACATCAACTTAAAACATTTTAACGTTTTTCTATTATCTGCATTTCTTTAGCTAGGGTTTGTCTAATTCACTGCATCTCCACCCCCCTAGTTTTTTGGATTTTTTTTTGTCTTCTCTTATAGGTTATCATTTCTTACTAGGAACACTTCTGTAGTGGCAGCTGTTTCCACAGGGATCAAATGGACTGGATTTTAGAGACGTCCCTGTGAGATAAAGTATGTTTGACTCTGTGTAAGCTGAAAGAGAGGAGTCCTGGAGAGGCAGTAGTTAAATGCTCAGTTGCTAAACAGTTCAGCAGCCTGAACCCACAGGAGAAAGATGTGACAGTGTGCTTCTGTAAACCAAAATCCAAACCCGCTGCCGTCAAGTGGATTCCAATGCAGAGTGACCCTATAGAACAGACTAGAACTGCCCCATTGCATTTCCAAAGTTATAACATTTATGGAAGCAGATTGCCACATCTTTCTCCTGCAGTGGGGTTGGGAAGTTCGAATGGCTGACCTTTCAGTTAGCAGTTAAATACTTTACCACTAGGTTGCCAGGACTCCTGTCATAAAGTTCACAACCTTGGAAACCCTATGGGGCACTTCACAGTACACTGTGGGGTCACTATGAGTCAGAATCTACTTGATGGCAATGGCTTTGGGTTTTTTTGTTTTGTTGTTAAGACTTAAGAGTTTCAGGTTTTGTAAAAATTTATCGGTTGGGGTTTTCCACATAGACAGGATAATGCAAATTCATTGTCTACCCTGAGCAAGGTTCAGAGGTAGGCCTTCCTATTTAGTTTTTTTCTCCCACAGCACAAAGCAGTTGACTTGATTTGCCTGCTTCGCAGGCTTAGGGGCAGAGTATTCTACCTTCTATTTCATGGGCTGGTCTTCACATTTTTGGAAGGGCCCCATTTCTAGGTGTCAGCATATCTGGAACTTAAGACTCAAATCCAGAACCTGCAGATATGTTAAAATCAGGTCTCTGCAGTCTGATTTATCTGTGGTTCACTGGGTTTAGATTTTGCTCACTACCTTGAATTTGAATATACTTTTAATTTCTTTTACTGGTGTATTTCCCTTTTTAAATTTCAAGCTCACCTATATAGTTAAAAATTAATTTGGATTTATGCATCTGATTTTTCTAATTATTTTGAGTAAGGTGGAACCACTTTCAAAGTCAGCTTAGAACTACAGTGCTTTCATGTGTATGTAGTAGTAAGAAGTGGATCATGCCAGCTCTAATGTAGTACATTTTCTGGAATCATAGTCAACTTTTAATGAGTATATTCTTTATCTTATGCTTTGTTCTATAACAAATTTCAGGTGTCACTGTGTGGGTTTATTTTCTCTTTTGATTGTAAAGTACGTTTGGCTTGGAGCTTTTTATTTTTGTTTATAAACTTGTTGTTAGGTGCCATCAAGTCGATACTGACTTATAGTGACCCTATGCACAACAGAGCAAAACACTGCCCATCCTGCACCAAGCTTACAATCATTGCTACATTTGAGTCCATTGCTGCTGCCACTGTGCCAATTCATCTAGTTGGGGGTCTTCCTCTTTTTCTCCATCCCTCCATTTTACCAAACATGATATCCTTCTCCAGGAATTGGTCCCTCCTGACAATGTCTGAAGTGTGAGAGACAAAGTCTGGCCATCCTGGCCTCCATGGAGCATTCTGACTGTATTTCTTCCAACACAGGTTAGTTTGTTCTTCTGGCAGCCCATAATACTTTTAATATTCTCGTCCAACACCATAACTCAAATGCATCAGTTCTTCCTTATTCACTGTCCAAATTTCACTTGCACATGAGGTTACTGAAAATACCTTGGCTTGCATCAGGTGCACCTTAGTCCTCAAACTGACATCTTTGCTCTTCAATACTTTAAAGAGACCTTGTGAAGCAGATTTGCCTAATGCAATACATCATTTGATTTTTCACTGCTGCTTCCACGAGTGTTGATGGTTGATTAAAGGAAAATGAAGTCTTTGACAACTTCAATGTTTTCTCCATTTATATTATGTTGTTTCTTGGTCAAGTGGTGAGGATTTTTGTCTTCTTTACACTGACGTGTAACCCATACCGAAGGCTTTGGTCTGTGATCTTCATCAGTAAGTATTTTAAGTCCTCCTCACTTTCAGCAAGCAAGGTTGTATTATCTGCACATTGCAAGTTGTTAATGTGTCTTCCTCCAATCCTGATGCCACGTCTTTCTTCATATAACCCAGCCAATGCATTACCAGCCTAATAATAAGGGGTTTCAAAAAGTTTGTGGGAAAAAAAATGGAATTTAAAGATAATGAATTTTTTCCAGGCTCTTTTTGAAGCCTCCCAGTTCTATCACTTGAATAAGTATCTGCCGAAACTAATCAGGAGGTAGAGTAAGATGGCGAAGTGAATGGATGTGCCAGTTGACTCCTCCAGCAAGTAGAAGACAAAAATAACTGAATTTACCAAATCCCAAGACAAAGAAAATGATGGCACTGTATTTATTTCCAGATCCAGTGCTATTAGGATCCACCCCCCACTCACATTATTCAGTTTCTGTGGACATACATTGGTGAATCATTTAAATTATTTTCATGTATATGATGCAGCCTCCCAGATCATTCATAACCTCAGCTCCTGGAGAATAATATAATTTGAGAATAGTTAAAGGTTTACAAGCTATAAGATATGGTGGTGTCTGTTGTTGCTGATTGCTAATGAGCCAGATCTTAAAGTTTTCAGGAAATGGGTTTTAATGAGGATCAACCTTCTTCTACAAGATAACTTCCCAGGGAAGTTAACTAAAGATTCTTTAATTAAGATGGAGTGAATTTATTTAGACAGGAGAGTGAGAGATGCTTCAACTAGCAAATGACAATCAGTCAAATATAGGAACTCAAAGTCCTCAGCTTCATTGGAATCTGTCAGTGTGCTCCCCAGTCCAGTTGTCATGGTCTTCTCTTTTTAAGTTAGTGCTTTAAGTTCCACATCTGAAACCCCATGAAAGCAGGAATTCAATATGCATTGTATCTCCACCACCCTAAGGATTTGAGTTCAGACCTGTTTTTCAGAAAGCTTCATCTTTGGCTAAAAGATTTAGAAGCTGTCACCAAAAGATCCTTTCTTTTGAGGTTTCTAGAAATAGCACCATAATTTACAGCTAGAACCTGTGTCTCAAACTCATCTTTGAAGCCTTGCTGCTGAATGTATAACTTAATAAGAAGAGTGTATTCATTAGCTACAATCATGCTACAATAACACAGTATTTATGCAGCTTTAGTAATAGCTAACAAAAACAATAACAACAAAGTTCCACTTGCCAAAAGAAGTCGATTGTCCAAGCCCAAGAACAATGGTTATGGAAGGGCGGATAAACCTACTGTGGAAGGGTAGTGAACATATACTAAATTATTCTGGGTCAAATAATTCCACTTCTCGGAATCTATTTCAGAGAAATAATCAGAAATGTGATGAAAAATTATGGATTCGTGAACTAAAAGCAAGATAAAAACAAATTATGTACACATCGAACATTAAGGGATGGTTAAGTAGGGAGTGTTATTGCAGACATTTACAAAAAATTAAGGAACATACTTATGAAATATTGAGAAGTGAAAAAGTAGCAGGATGCAGGAAGGAATAAAAAATCCAATTTTAAAGCCAAATTTGCTAGTACTGATCTCAGCAATTTTTTTAAGAACGCTAAATGCGGTTAAGAAATAATTGCTCTTGTGTTTATGATGGAATCACTAGTTCTAAAAGGGAGGGTCATAGGCCAGGCTAGAGAGAGGGAAGTTTAGAAAAGCCAGCATTCAAATTGCTCAGCATAATAGAGAAACAAGAGTTTTCAGATTTTGCATTGCAAACTGAAAGATAAGCAGTTGGAGCACTTGATCAGGGAAGACAGAAGAAGCAAAAGGAGACACAGCAGCCAGCATGTCAGCAGTCCAGGAACTAAGGAAAGGTGGTTTCTGTGATAAAAATTGTTGTTGTTGTTGTTGTTAAGTGCCCTCGAGTCAGTTCCGACCCATAGTGACCCAGTATACAGACGTTCTTTAATGTCATGGACACATTTTAGCTTGCTTTTTAACTTTACAGTATATACATTTATATTACACAACGCTTTAAATACGAAGAAAGGAACATGATAAACTTTCAACATCTGGTAACAGTTGAATAAAGCATAATCATTTCTGTACAACTTGGTTACAGAACTGAGGCCGATAGTTTAACTGTTTGACTAATTTGATTTTAAACTGGGATCAGGATGGGTAGATGAACTTAAACAACAGTGACACCTCTTACTCATTGCCAATTTTTTAAATTACTCTCAGGTCCCTGGAAGGTACAAATGGTTTGCTCTTGACCATTTATCAAAAGGTTGGTGGTTTAAACCTAGTAGCTCCACAGAAGAAAGGAATGACAATCTCCTTCAGTAAAGATTACAGACAGAAAAACCCTGTGGAATGCAGGTGTACTCTGTAACACATCAACTCGCCATGACTCTAAGTCACCTTGATTATAGTAGTCTTCCTTCCTTCCTTCCTTGTGCTTTCTGTCTATCTTTATTCCTTTCTTCTTTTCTTGCTATTACTAAAGCTGCATAAATTAGCATAAAATACTTTTTAAAAACCCATCTATCAGCACTGTAGTTTTGAAGCTTTGGAAAGTGCAAGAGTGGAAGAAAGTGATAGCAGGTGCAGGGGAGGAAGGTAGGTAGATTTAGGTCATGTTGAACCTTCTGCAATGATGGAATGTTCAATATCTTTACAGTCTAATACAATAGCCACTAACCATATGAGCCTGATTAATATTTAAAATGTGACTGGCTTATGTGGGGAACTGAATTTTCAATTTAATGATTTAATTTTAAATAGCCACATAGGATTAGTGACTACCATATTGGACAGCACAGAGCTTCTAGACAAAGCTGATCAGTATTGGAGAAATAAAAAATTATAAGAATGTAAGTTCAAAAAAGTCAGAACTAGCAAAGGGCACACTAGACATCTGGAAGTCATGGAACAGAAACTTGAACCATCTTATCTAGTTGTTAAAGAAAAGGTAGTTCTAAAGTGTTGAAAGTACAAAGACACTCAGCTAACATATATGTTGTAGAACTTAAAGTTTAAAACACTGGCAGAGAAAAGATTAAAAGAATCTACAGTCATGCATCAGTTATTGAACAAATGTCACCAAGTGTTCTGCCCCATAGAAAGTTATATCATTTGGATAATGTATGAACCTGCCTAAATCGTAAGCAGTGTCATTCACTGATTTTTTTATCTTCATATTTAATAAACTTTTTGTTTCTCTCTTTGCCTGTTGTGGCTGCCATCACTAGCCTTGGCTTGGCTGTGTTTGGGAGCCATGGTGTTCCTCATGATAGCAGTTTCAAAAGACAAGTAAATAGAGAAAGAATTATATCACACTTATGAGACACAGATGCATGAGATTGGATGTCATGGCCTACAAGTGAAAACATGCACTGTTAAACAGTAAGCATTTTACTTGCAAGTAACATTCACATTGAAACAGTACAATAACACTGGTGTTTTTATAACTATCAAGATATACGTATTATAGATAGTGTACATACTATATCATTATTATATACCTGGTAGCGCAATCGCTTTGCATACCAGAGACAAGAGCTACATGTGGGAAGTTATTGCATTCACTACATTCAGTTTCGTTCTCTGTGCCTATTTTCTGATCTATATTTCTAAACTTTATCATAACTTTATGGAGCCAAAAATGTGTATGCAGTCAGATACTGACTGAAAAGATGTTATGAGGTGCACAATTACATATCACAATGTTAGCTTTGAGTGTTATGATTATAAAACATTTTTCGTTTTTTTCTTTATACATTCTGCTGAGTTGGAGTTGACACGATGGCAGTAGGTTTGGCATTTCTCTAAATTTCTCCATAACTTCAAAAGAAATATGGGAGGGTGGAGCTTGATGGCGGATAGGGTAAGAAGTTCAGTGAAGATCTCCATCAGCAATACCACAGAATACGAGGTGAAGCGGGTTCAGGGAAGAGCTCCAAAACACTGAACCACATAGGTAGGAATATTTTAAAAGTTTGAAGGTTTATAGCTAGTGGAACTTGGAGCAAAAGTAAGAAATTGTGTACTTTTGAATCTGCCAGGTTTGGTGGCCCAGAGCCGACAACTTGGGCGAGACCAAATGGCAAGACCAAGTTGGGGAGCAGACCCACCAAGGAATAACGCTGCTGGAACTTCAGAGCAAAGGTGGACAATACATTTTGTTGGTTTGCTTTGCTCTGATTTTTTTTTTTTTTTTTTTTGTATCTGTTCATTGGTCCCCCCACTGTTTGCACACCTCCATTCTGGTTACTAGAGGGAGTGCCTGAGCGAATTGACACCCCAACCCCCACCAATGGTGGGCTCTCCTGCCATGCATACGCACATATACTCTCAGCATTTAAAGAGATCAGCAAGGAACAAACAAAATGGCGGATCGGGTGGACGTATAGCAGAGAGCTCCGCCAACAACAACACAGAATACCCGACCAAGCAGGTTCAGGAGATGGTCCCAGACTCTGAACCACATATAAAGGAATACTTAGAAGGTTGGAAGGCTCAGAGCTGGGGGAATTTGTGGCAGAAGCAAGAAATCTACTGCTTTCTAGTCCAGGACACTCGGCTGATCCAGGAGCTGCCATCTTGGGTGAGACCACATGGGGAAAGGATCAGAGCAGCCACAGACGCCTGGCAGAACCGCTGAGATAAAGGTGTGGACATTCTTTTCTTTTGGTATCTGTTCATTGATCCCTTGCTGTCTGCGCACCTCCATTCGGGTGACTTAGCTAGTGGGCAACCCAGCCCCACCCTCGGAGGGTTCTACTACGCATACACACAGATCTCCTCAAAATT
>NW_006408527.1:14214418-14215927 GCF_000296735.1 Chrysochloris asiatica
AATGTTCATAGCAGCACTATTTACAAAAGCAAAGAGATGGAGAAAGCCAAAGTGCCCATCAACTGAAGAATGGATAAACAAACTGTTGTACATACACACAATGGAATACTATGCTACCCTGAAGAATAACAAGGAAGCTGCAAGCCACCGCATAACATGGATGAACCCTGAGGACATTATGTTGAGTGAAATTAGTCAGTCCCCAAAGAAGAAATACTGCATATACTACTATAAAAGACTAAGAAAACGAACCCATACTAAAGGTGGTGGGGTGTATTCTTTGCTGGTTACTGGGATGTATTCTTTGCTGGTTACTGGGGGTGGGGTGAGGGGAGGGACGGAAAGGTAGAGCACAGGGAATAGACACAGGATAGTTTGGGTGCTGGGGAGGCGGGCAATATACAAAATGGAGAGGGGAATGGAAGAACAAAGTGGATGGGAGAACAAGTAGGCAGGTTTGCATGGGCTAAGTGAGACAGAGGTAAATAATGATGTATGCACAACCTTGGAACAATAGGGCTCTGGGGTACACGGAATGAGACATGGTTGGAATAGGAAAAAGGGGAGAAATAATGTTAAGATGGTTGGCTGTCTTCTGAATTTTGATTTTCCTTGCATTACATTATAAAATAGATACTGGAAGGAGAGAGAAAGGAAAAGCCAGAAATATCACCATAGAAAGCTTTTAAATCCGTCTTCTACCTACAACTGATTGGAATACCTAAAATGGGGATACAACGTGCCCAGTGAAGGAGGCTACCTGCAGAGCCTCTGTACTACATAAGACTATAGGTGGAATCCTGAACAGCATCTAGAATCTTCAGAGGTGGGAAATTTCCCCCTGAGAGGATGGGCAGACCAGCCTGGGGTGGCTAGAACCCAGGCTAGAAGAACAGAAGATATCTCTTGAAAGAAAAGACTGACAGCAAAAATACAAAACAATAGAGGCAGACCTACTGATTACTACAAGAACAAGCAAATTGCTCACCCAGGAGACATCAAGGCAAGGGGTTGGGTCCCCTCAGAGTAAGTAAATCCCCTTCCAAGACTAAGACTCCATGGGAATGCACTCTCTGATTGATGACGTTTGCCACCGAAAAAGGGAAGTGAGGGAAAAACAGCTATGAGGCTGCAAGCTAAGCCCTACAACGTTCAATAGACTCCTATGAACCCAGGTGGAGACCTAGTTGCCCAGCAGTGTTGCAAGACCTGGGGACTCTTGGGCCCAGAGTCAGTGACATAACCACAGAGGACTGGAGTGGAGAGTGAAATGTCCAGTGTATAAGAAGAGAGGGCATATCCACAAGAGCACCCACACTTGCAGATAATACCCACTTGACCTGGCCTCAATGACTGGATGAACAGAGCACAACTAGAAGAGGAAAAAAAGAGTAATCTGATACAATTTGATGAACTTGACCTATGCCTATGGATGCAGCAACTCAAAAGAGGGAACAAATCTTTACAGCAAGAATCATTCCCACCCCCTCCATACACAGAGTGGACAGG
>NW_006408527.1:14216972-14219819 GCF_000296735.1 Chrysochloris asiatica
ATATACAATAGGATGAATGTAAAGCTAATGTTCTCCCATGTAAACTATCACATAATTCACAACAAAACATTAAAAAGAAAAAAGAAATATGAGTGTTTGTCTGGATTACATTTTGAAGTCTTAATGATGCACCCCACACTCCTACCTGAAATTTCCTCATTTCCTTCCTAAACTCAGTTGATCAGGTAGCTGACTTTGTAACTGTATTCTTCAATGCTTCTGAGAAGCTATGAAGTTAGCAGGAAATCAGAAGTCTTATGCAGGATTTCCGGTCTTTTGTTAAAGTGTGTGAATGTTTGCAAAATGTTTAAGAGCAATTGGGGGTTTAGAGGAAACAGAAAAGTGATGAAATTTACCTTGGAGAGCAGAAAGATATTTGGGGTTGAGAAAGATTTCAGGGTACTGGGACCAAATATAGCCTCTCTGGTAGTGCTGGGGTCTTTCATATCCTCATAGCGAAAACTATATGTTATATCTAGGGAACTGGAATGATAGGTCTTAGGGTTCTGCCATTCATGGATGTCCTAGTTTTCAAGGGTGACATGAAAGCAAAAGAGAGCAGACAACTTTGACAGTGACAGATGGCAGCAAAGAACATTTCAGTGGGACTTCCAGCAAAATGGTGGACTAGGCAGACACACTACATAGACTCTCTACAACAAAGATACAAGAGATCAAATGAAATTGATATAGATGACAATCCTGGAGCCCTGAGCTTTAGAGGAAAGGATTGAATACTGAATTGGAGAAGAAGCTGAACATGGGTGGCGAGAAAAGAGACAGGCAGGTGAACTGTCAGCTGGCCTGACTTGTTGCTGCCATCTTAAATTTTACTAGCAGCATTGGATCCAGACAGAGGCCTTGTGGTGCAGGTGTACACTAATGACCAGTGATTAGAAAGGCACCATATTTCATGTTTCCCACACTCTTCCTGGTGACCAGAGGCATTGCCAGTCCCCACTCTCATGCACTGCTTGCACAGCCCTTGCTCTGTCAGAAGTTGGAGCCAGGCCACTGTGAGCTGGGCACCAGGTGTACTACCCCAGTGCCTGGAGGAAGGTGAACGCTGCTGCTTCTTCTAACTTTAGAATGCACAGAGTAAGTCCTGGTCAGTCCAAGACTAGCAGGAACTCTCCTAACCAGCTGCCCTGCTCCCAGCTAAACTCCGGGCCTGAAAGAATTCCTGCTGGAAGCAAAGATCCTGACATCAGCCAACATTAGGGTCTACACGAACTACTTTTGGAGGCTTGGGTGTCCTGTCCATTGCTAACATGTAGGCCTACAGGTAATCCACTTAGGGCCAAAAACACCACCTTCTTATCCTTCCCATTCCCACTTGTTGAGCTCCTTGGTTAGCAGAGGCCCTTCTAGTGTTCTCCTCTCTGAGCCTGAGCCTGTCTTAAGTTTTCTCCTTTCATTATCTTTTCTTCTTCTTTTTCTATCTCCTTCCTTTGTTGTTTATCTGTTCTTTCTCACTTTTCTTTTTCATCTTGTCTTCAGATGCTCATTATACCACTCCTCATTTCTTTTTTCCCTTTTGGCTTTTCTTTACATTTTCTTATCTCTTTTTCTTTAATTCTTCTTCCTTCTCCCCAGTTTTATTTACTGTGGTTTTTGTTTCTTTTTATTTTCTCTCTTATTTTTTTCACTTCCATTGCTTTGTTTCCCTTTTTTTCCCCCTCTTTTTTGTTATATTATTTTTTCTTGCTGCTATCTGTTTTTTCTTTACTATTATTATTTAATTTTATGGCAGTTTGTTTGTTTTTCTTGTTTGTGAGTGTGCATATGTTCTTTCTTTGCCCCACCTGATGGGAGGCAAAAACTGTGCCTATATAGCCCAGCCAAGCTATTTCCTCGGCAGCCCAACCTACTGGTCAAGAGTCAATACCAGCTCCTATATCACCTGATCAAGATAGACAGCAGCCAACACCAGCCAAACCCACCTTGAAATGTGCGGCACCAACCACAAACAGAGAGCTATGCACACATCTCTATTCTCTAATCACATCCACCAGGAGGCAGGTGGTAAATGACCACCTAAGAACACACCAACATACAATAGTCAGTTAAATGCAAATACAATGACATCTCAATGTCTCGAAGACAAGAGAAAAGTTCAGTTCACATGAAAGAACAAGACAGTGGCTTGAACAAGTGACCAAGACGTGAAGCTGGAAAGTATTTCTAATGAAGAAAAGATATTAAAACTACCTGATAAAGAATTAAAAAGAATGATGTGAAGGTTCCTTTAGTGATTGAGAGAGAGATTGAGAAAGCTGCAGTGGAAGCAAGGAGAACACAGGGGGTAAAAACTTAAGCAGAATTTAGAAAAACACTACAAGAACAAAAGGACAAAGTAAACGAAAAATTAGAAACAATACAAATTCAGCAAATATAAACCTAGAAATTTTATACTAAGATCTCAAAAACTGGATAATACATTGAAAGGGCAAAGGAGTTTATTTTAATCCATGGAAGGCAGAATGAGTGAACCTGAAGACAAATTTCTCAATAGTAATTTTGCTAAAAAAACAATCTGGAGCTCTGGTAGCAGAGTAGTTTTGAGTCGGGCTGCTACCCTCAAGCTCAGCAATTCAAAACTGCTAGCTGTTATGTGGGAGAAAGATAAGACTTTCTGCTCTTGTAAAGATTTACAGCCTCAGAAACCCTATGCAGGGTGCTATGAGTTGGAACTGACTCCATGGCACATAACCATCACTAACGAGGAAAACAATCAGACAAAAAGAAGGAAAAATATGAAGACAGTCTAAGATTTATGTGGGACACAATCAAGAGAAATAACTTATGGGTGATTGGAATTCTAAAATAGGAAAGAAAAAAAAAAAA
>NW_006408527.1:14221339-14222881 GCF_000296735.1 Chrysochloris asiatica
TTCATAGAACCCAGCTTCTCGGATTGTTTGCTCAGCATACAGGTTGAATAAGTATGGTGAAAGAATACAACCTTGTCACACACCTTTCTTAGTTTTGAAACATTCAATGTTCCCATGCTCTGTTCGAACAACTGCTTCTTGGTCCAGGTACAGATTCCTCATGAGTACAATTAAGTGTGCTGGAATACTCATACTTCACAATGTTGTTCATAGCTTGTCATAATCCACACAATCGAAAGCCTTTGCGTAGTCAAGCACAGGTAAACATTTTTCTGATATTCTCTGCTTTCAGTCAAGATCCACTGGACATCAGCAATGATATTGTTCTCATAGGGCCCTCTTTAAAGCAGAGCATCTTCTCTGCATTGACAATAATCTATATTGTCATACATACAGATCCGGAGGCAGGAGAAGCCGGGTTGATGCAAAGTGAAGTGAGAGCAAGAGATGTCTGAGAGCAGTTCTAGAAACAAGCCAGGGCTGCATGGTTGCTGCAGTCAAAGGACTTCTCCTCCTTCTGAAAAACTGAAATAAACAAATCTGACAGCCTAATGAGTGAAAACACTGTAATATCCTCTGCATCAGGGAGCAAGTGTCAAATTGAGAAACTAACAAATAAAAATGCAGGTATAGGGTGCTGGTAAGCAGACGCCATGGTCTTTTCCTCAGGGGTTTGTCTTGTTCTCTAGTATCATTCTTGTTCACCCACCTTGGAGCACTTGTTCAGACACTTCTATATCTATCTCCAGATACAATGGTGATGGTGGTTATATGCTGTGGAGTCAGTTCTGACTCAGGGTTTCTGAGGCTGTAAATCTTTACAGGAGCAGAAAGCCTCATCTTTACCCCATGGAGCGGCTGGTGGATGTGAACTGCTCATCTGGCAGTTAACAACCCAACTAGTAACCCACTGGAACAACAGTTGGACAGTGAATAAGGAAAACCATAAAAGAATCGATGCATTTGAGTTATGGTGTTGGTGGAGAATATTGAAAGTGCCATGGGCTGCCAAAAGAACCAACTGATCTGTGTTGGAAGAAGTGCAGCCAGAGTGCTCCTTGGAAGCCAGGATGGACAAACTTCATATCTCATACTTTGGACATATTGTCAGGAGGGACCAGCTGCTGGTGGAGATCATGTTTGGTAAGGTGGAAGGTTACAGAAAAAGAGGAAGACCCCCAGCAAGATGGATTGGCAAAGTGGCAACATCAATGGGCTTAAGCGTAGCAACAATAGTGAGGTTGGCCCAGAAAAGGGCAGTGTTTCATTCTGTTGTGCATAGGGTCGCTATGGGTTGGTACCGACTTGATGGCACCTAACAACCACAACAACAAGTAACCCACTACAGTATCAGAACATCTTATAGCCAGATATAAAAGTATTCAATATAAAATAAACCTACTAGACTGAGAATAATGAACAAGAGATATCAATTTATAATGAAGACAATTACAAAGCAAAAAGAGGGAATAGTGCAGTTAGAGAACTTGCAGATGGTGAGGAACTGAAGTAGATTTAAAGATAGAAAAGACTGTTTTAAAC
>NW_006408527.1:14224176-14227403 GCF_000296735.1 Chrysochloris asiatica
CCAATCCACTCTGAGTTAATTCCTTGGGGGAAACTTGTTTTTGGAACTTTTTACAGCCTCGACTTTAGGAGCAGTTTTTTGTTTTAATATTTGTCCATGGGTATCAAGGGCTTATGTATTAAGTTAATATCAAACATAACTGAATAGTTTGATAAAGAAATGCCATGTTTGCCAGGTGGCCAGAGTTTTTTCCTCAGAGAGATTTGTTCCCAGAACCTTAAGCACTGCCAACACAGTGGAGACATTAAGAAAGGCATATAAGAAACCATTTTCTCAGAAGCTACAGTTACTGGAGTTCGAAGCATAGAATGAATTAATAGGACTAAAGCAAAGTATACAGAGCTAGCCCAACAGTGAGTTCGTAAAAGCTAATGAACCCGGGACGTCCGGAGGTTACTTCCTTAAGCCCTCAGGGTCTCTGGTCAGCAAGTCTGAGTGCGGCCACGTGCTGGATTTTCGTCCATGACACAGGTCCTCAACATCCCAGTACCTGCGGTCTGCAACAGCAATCCTGTATAGGGTTTCCAAGGAGCAGCTGGTGAATTTGATGTAGTTTTTAAAATGTGTCCATTACTTCTAGGATTTCAAATTTGTTGGAGTACAGTTTTTCATAGTATTCTCTTATTATCATTTTCATTTCAGTTGGCTCTGTTGTAACATGACTCATTTCTTTCTTATTCATGTTATTTGCATCTTCTCTTTTCCCTATTTTGTTCATCTTTTCAAAGAAACAACTTCCAGGTGTGTATATTCTTTCTTTCTTTAAAGCTTTTATTGTGAATTGATTGTTGTGATAGTTTACATGGGAGAACAATGTCAGTTTTGCATTGATTCTATCATATTTCATTTCGTTGCAATGATTACAATCCCCTCCATGCATCATTAAACAGTGTTTGCTTCTATTCCCTCTTTTATTTTTATGTACACAAAAATATTTAGGAATATATAATTATTTAAACAACCCAAGGGGACATTCTGCAAGCCTGCCTCCTGACTACTAGCACACAGTCTTTTTCTTTTCATGAGTCTAGAGTCCTCAGCTTCTCTATCTCTCCATGTCATCATCTCTGCCTCCGTCTCTGGTGTTGCTGCTTCTCTGGATAGGGTCCCACATTTTGCTCATGTTCTTCTCCCTTAATGGTCCTAGCGTCCTCTGTTCCTGGAATGTAAGATTAACTGCTCCCTTCTTTATGCTATAAAACTTCTTCCTTTATAGTTGTGACAATCGCAATTAGTCATGGTAACAATTACCCACTACTGATGTGAAGACTCCTTCCCTCTCAGTTGGTATTTTAAGCTTCTTGTTGTTGTTGTTAGGTGCCATCGAGTCAGCACTGACTCATAGCGACCCTATGCACAGCAGAACGAAATAATGTCTGATCCTGGGCCAACCTCACTACTGTTGCCACACTTGAGTCCATTGATGCTGCCACTTGGCCAATCCCTCTCATTGGGGGTCTTCCTCTTTTTCTCTGACCCTCCACCTTACCAAACATGACTTCCTTCTCCAGCAACTGGTTCCTCCTGACAATATGTCCAAAGTATGAGAAATGAAGTTTGGCCATTTTAACTACTACATCAATAAGCACAAGTCAAGTTCATTAAACTGTAGCGATTTACACTTGTTTCCTTTATCAAATTTCTTTATCGTCCTCTAGTGGACTTCTGATCATCAAACCATCGAAGCTAGGTCAAATGGGTACTATCTGGAAATTTGGGAGTCCTTGTGCATCTCCCCTCAGCTCATAAAAGCTGGAAGCTTAACTCTCAGGCTCTAGCCCTCTGTGACTAGGTCCTTGTGCTTAGGAATCCCCAGGTCTCACCATGCTTCAGACAAACCAGCCCTTCCTCTTATCTCCAAGTCAATGAAAGTCTTTGGTACATGGTCAATATCAGCCCATATTTTCATTGCTGCCTTTTACCCACGTCCACTGACCAGTAGACCAATGTGGACACCAGCAAGCTTACATACATGGTTGTGTGTTCCCTTTGAGTTTCATTCTTGGAGGGGAGTTTGTCCTGAAGGGACTTAATTGCTTGCCTCAATGGCTCCCCGACGAACAACTTGCTTGTTTTAGTAGTAGTCAATCAGATTTCCATTTTTGTTTTGATTTTTCCTGCTGGCCTTTCTTTCAGGAAGTATCTTCTGTTCCTCTAGCCACTCTGGGTTGGTTTGAGTGTCCTTTCAAGTGGGAATGTTCCACCTCAAAAGGTTCTGAAGGGGGCCCTGGATTCCACCTAAGGTCCGATTGTTGTTGTTGTTAAGTGCCATCAAGCCATCTTGTATAGGGCTTCCAAGGAATGGCTGGTGAACTTGAACTGCCAACCTTGTGGTTCATATCAACCTTGCAGTCCAGCGTCTTAACCTACAGAACCACACCAGGTCCTATAGATGTGTATATTCTTCCCATTATTTTTCTGTTTATTTCTGCTCTAATATTTTTTATTTCCTTTCTTTTGGAGATGAGGATTTTCTTTTTCTGCTTTTTAAAAATTGTTGGAGTTGTGTTAAGTATTGATTTTGGTTCTTACTTCTTTTTAATGTGTGTTCTTACTATTATGGCTTGACTTCTGTGAGCTGCTTTCTCTGTGTCCCAATAGTTTTGGCATATTGTGTTTTATTCTCATTTGCTTCTAGGAGTTTTAAATTTTTTTACATCTTATTTCTTCTATTACCCAGTAGTATGTTTCAAGCAAGTAGTTATTCAGTTTCTATGTGTTTGTTTTTTCCTTATGATCTTTCTATTAGTGACTTCTAATTTTATAGTGTTGTGCATCTAGATGATGCTTGTGTTATTCTGATTATCTGAATTTTATTGAAGCTTGATTCATGACTTAGCATATGATCTATTCTAGAGAATGGTTCATGTGCACTGGAAAGAACATGGATTGTGTTTTTGTTGGGAAGAGTGGTCTGTATTTGTGTATGAGGTCAAGTTGGTCAATTGTGTTGTTAAGATTTAACGAATTTTTGTTTAGTTTCTTTCTAGTTCAGTCATTCATCCAAAGTGGTATGTTAAAGGTTCCTATGAATATTGTGCAGTTGTCAATTTCTCTTTTCAATGCTGTTGATGTTTGCTTTATTTATTTTGGGGCTCTTTCACTAGGTACGTAGTATGGCCCTTTAATCATTATATTATGCCCTTCTCCCTTTTACTGTGTCTTTTTTTTCCCCCTTGAAGTCTATTTTATCAGAAATTAATATTGCCAATCTTTGGCTGTTGTTG
>NW_006408527.1:14227996-14230021 GCF_000296735.1 Chrysochloris asiatica
GTTCAAACTCGCCAACCACTCCTTGGAAACCCTATACAGAGTTGCTATGAATTGGAACAACAAAGTTCTTATGATTTTCTTTTGGTCAGGTTTATTCACTTTTTTTGTGGTGACGCTGTAATTTATTTTTATCTTCCTAAGTTTAAAAGTTTGTTCTTAAAAAAAAAAAAAAAAAGTCTGTTCTATATTTACATTTTTCTGACATCCTCCCCATTTGAAAGTCCTGTAAGCATACCATTTATTCTCTTATTTTGCTACGTAATTGTCATATTTATAGATTGATCTCCAGCTCTTGAATTTCAGTTGTAAGCTTATTTTATTTTTCAGAAGTTGTGTAAAATTATTTTATTTTTGAGAATCCTTTTTTGGGGTTGGTTTCCTGGTGATGTTGTGTGTCTTAATCTCACACATTACTGGTTCTCTGTCCAAAGAATTCCCTAAAGGGAATTCCCTATAGCATTTCTTGTAAAGTTGATTGGGTTTTTACAAATTTTCTTAATTTCTGTTTATCTGGAAATGTCCTAATTTCACCATTATATTTGAAGGATAGTTTAGCTGTATGTATAATTCTTAGTTGTTTCATTCCGTATGTCATCTCATTGATTTCTTGCTTACAATGGTTTTTGTCAAGAAACCAGAGATTTATCTCATTGTTTGCCTATTATAAGTAACATTTCATTTTTCTCAAGTTGTTCTTGAGATTCTTTCATCATCTTTGGCTTTAGAACGTTTGATTATAATATATCTTGGTATACCCTGTATGGGATTTGTTGTATCCTTGGTGCATTATGAGGTATATCCCGCATGGAATTGTTGAACCTCTTGTACGAATATCTTTTAATCTTTCATGATATTAGGGAAATTTTCTGCTAGCCAATCTTTGACAACTCTCACTGTGTCTTTTTGTTTTGTTTTGTTTTGCTTCCTCTTATTCTGAAATTCTAGTCACACATATATTGTTCCTTTTCATATTGTCTCACATAATTCTTAGGCTTTCTTTGTATTAATTCATTCTTTTTACTGATATTTTCCTTGACCAAATTGGTATCTGTCTTCTAATTTGCCCACTCATTCTTTAATTGATTTGATTCTACTTTTTGCATTATCTATGAAATTTTAGTGTTAATATTCATGATTTATCTTTTTTTTTTGGTATGGTTTCTGCTTGTTTATTTATTTTGTCATTTTGCTCTTATATTGTTTTCCTGAATTCTTCTAGGGGATTAGCTGTGTTTTCTTTAATGTTGTGATTTCTTTGAGCTCTTGGGAAACCCTACATATGAGGAGTATGTGGTGAATGGAATGGAAAGATAATGGAATTTCTCCATGAATTTCAAAGCTCCCTTATCTCTCTCTCTTTAGAATTCTTTATCAGGTAGCTTTATTACAGCATTTCCTGGTTCTTTATTTTGGTCACTTGCTTCTGCCACCTTGTCATTATTTTATTTTATTTTATTTGAAGTTGTCTGTTGTCTCCAAGGCATTTTAGAGTTGTTGTATTTATTTGTTGATTATGTGTTGGTTGGTTACATCCTAATTTTTTGTTTTTATTCATTGTCATCTAAGATGGCGGATCAGAGAGATGTGCAGTGAGGAGCTCTGTCACCAACAACACAGAATACCGGACAAAGCAGGCTCAGGGGATGGTGCTAGAACTCTGAACCACATATAAAAGAACATTTAGAAGCTTGGAAGGCTTACAGCTAGGGGAACTCATAGCAGAATAAAAAATACATTGTTTTCTAATTCAAGATGCTCAGCTACTCCGAGAGACGCCATCTTGGGAGAGAACAAGTGGGGGAAGGAGCAGTACAACCACTAACACCTGACAACCACGGAGATACAGGTGTGGACATTCTTTTTTTTTATATATCTGTTCAGTGGTCTCTTGCTGTTTGCACACCTCCATTCTGGTGACTACAGGGGATGCCTGAGCGAATGGACACCCACCCCCACCCGTGGAGAGTTCTACTACACACGCTCACAGATCTCCTCAAAATTTAAAGTGACAGTTTCCACTTAAAA
>NW_006408527.1:14231791-14237410 GCF_000296735.1 Chrysochloris asiatica
AACTGAAGAAAAAATTCAAGCCTCGACTTTTGTTATTGAAAGATTCTCTGGGCAAATTATTGAATGATGAAGAAAGCATCAAGAGAAGATGGAAGGAATACACAGAGTCACTGTACCAAAGGAAATGGTTAATGTTTAACAGTTTCAAGAGGTAGCATATGATCAAGAGCCAATGATACTGAACGAGGAAGTCCAAGGTGCATTGAAGGAACTGGCAAAGAACAAGGCACCAGGAACTGATGGAACAAATATTGAAATCTTTCAAGAAAGTGATGCGGCACAGGAGGCACTCACTCATCTCTGCCATGAAATTTGGAAGACAACTATCTGGCCAACTGATTGGAAGACATCTATATTTGTGTCCATCCACAGACAGGTGACCCAACAGAATGTGGAAATCATTGGACAATCTCTTTGATATCCCATGCAAGTAAAGTTTTACTGAAGGTAATATAGAAACAGCTGCACGCATACATTGACAGAGAACTTCCAGAAGTTCAAGCTGGATTCAGAAGAGGCTGTGGAATGAGGGATATCATTGCTGATATCCGATGGATCTTGGCTGAAAGCAGAGAATATGAAAAATGTTTACCTGTGCTTTGTTGACTACATAAAGCCTTTCGATTGTGTGGATCATGACAAGCACTGGACAACATTGTGAAGTATGACTATTTCGGGACACTTAATGGTGCTCATGAGGTATCTGTACCTGGACCAAGAAGCAGTTGTTTGAACACTGAATGTTTTAAAATTAAGAAAGGTGTAAGACAAGGTTGCATTCTCTCACCATGCTTATTCAACCTGTATACTGAGCAAATAATCTGAAAAGCTGGGTTCTATGAAGAAAAAACGTGGCATCAGGATGGGAGAAAGACCATTAACAACCTGTGATATGCAGATGATACAACCTTGCATGCTGAAAGTGAAGAGGACTCAAAACATTTACTGATGAAGATCAAAGAGCATAGCCTTCAGTATGAATTACATCTCAATGTAAACAAAACAAAAATATTCACCACTGGAACAATAAACAGAATTCTTATCAATGGAGAAAAGGTTAAAGTTGTCAAGAACTTCATTCTTTTTGGATCAACTATCAACACTCACAGAAGCAGCAGTCAAGAGATCAAACGACGTATTGCATTAGGCAAATCTGCTGAACAAGATCTTTTTAAAGTGTTGAAGATCAAAGATGTCAGCTTGAGAACTAGGGTGTGCCTGACTCATGCCATGGTATTTTCAATAACCTCATATTCATGCAAAAGCTGGACAATGAATAAGGAAGACCGTAAAAGAAATGATGCCTTTGAGTTATGGTGTTGGAGGAGAATATTGAACGTGCCATGGGCTGCCAAAAGAACCAACAGATCCGCATAGGAAGAAGTGCAGCCAGAGTGCTCCTTGGAGGCCAAGATGGCCAAACTTTGTCTCTCATACTCTGGATATATTGTCAGGAGGGACCAGTCGCTGGAGAAGGATATCATGTTTGGTAAGGTGGAGGATCAGAGAGAAAGATGCAGACCCTCAACGAGATGGTTTGGCCAAGTGACCACATCGATGGACTCAAGCATGGCAACAGTAGTGAAGTTGGCTCAGGATCGGGCAGTGTTTTGTTCTGATGTGCATAGGGTCACTATGGTTAAGTGCCAACTCAATGGCACCTAACAACAACAACAACAACAACAACAACAACAATTTTTGTTTTGATACATTCTGGTGCACGGAATGGACATACTACATTGGCTTCTAGATTCACAGCATTAGGTCACTCCCTTTCTGTCTCCAGATGGGTGGTGTGACTGGTGAGAATGTAGGTAGAGGACTCTGCTTGCTAGTCATGAAGAGCACTGAGGTGAGGTGAGATTGTCCACTGCCTGCTGATCGATTGTTGTTGGAATTTGTGTAGGGTGGTAGGTGGTAGGCTGACTGGTAGGGTAACAGTGTTCTCTTCTCATTAAATGTGGGAGAATACAAAAATAAGAAAATAAATAAAAAGGAAGAGAGGAAGAGAGGGGAGAATTAGTAAAAATGGGTAAAAATAAAGGAAAAGGATGAGGAAGAGGGAAAAATAATTTAGAAGAAGAAAAGTGGAAGAAAGAAAAGGAAAACAGAAGCCAACAAACAAAAACAACAACAAAGAAGTTTTTCAACAATGCTGACTGTTTCACTGTCTGCAGGGACTTGTGCCAATGGGTGGGACAGGAGCCTAGGGTACGGTTGATACATGTGTGCTCCTATGAGAGCAGAGGGTGCAGGCAGAGTCTCGAGTTCCCTGACAGCATGATCCGTCAAAAGCAGGGATGTCAAAGGCACGGGTCTTTGTCTGCTTGGGAATTAATGAGATGGGTAGACACTGGTGTGGGGAAGCAGCATGAATAGACTTGGCTGGTGTGGAAGATCAGTGGAAGGGGCTGTCCCTAGCCACCAGCTTGGTGAGGGCATTGGGAAGCCTCACCCCTGGTCACCAGGAAAGTATGGTGGGGGAAGCAGGAGAAAGCACTTCTCTAGCATGGACTCAGTACTCTTCCAGGTGAGCACACTCAGTTATCCAGTTTTTGCCTAGCTTCTGCCCAATGAGGAAGGTGTCCAGGGTCCAAAATCTCCAACCACCACCGCACAGGACCTTCCCTCCACATAGACCCTCAACCCAGTTGACTCAGTTACTCTACTAGTGACTTGTTTTGTCCCCCTTTCTGGCTCTCTCCTTGCTCTGCCTGTGCCACTAGTTTCTCATTCTGTGCTTCCCCCTCCCAGATCTGGTTTATATGCTGCTCACCTTGATTCATTCAGGATCTGTCCATACACTGGCTCTGTCCCAATAGGCATCCATGAAGCTGACTTCTCCTTGCCCATATGAGTTGTATGAATGAGTGTTCCTAAATGACTGTCTGCAGAATGGGGTCCCCACTTTGCTTTCTCCTCCTTCACTGTTTTTGTCTATCTTCCTTTCCAATCAGTGTTTAATCCAATTCCTTATCCTCTCATTTGATATTCAAAGTTCCAGGATTATCATCTGCATGTGTTTCACTTGGTGCTTTGGGTCTCTCTTTTCCGAGGGTCTGGGCAGATTATGTCACTAAAATGCTATCTTGTCTCTGCCTCCAAGTTATGGTATTTTCAATTGCCACATAAGCATACAAATGATGGACAATGAATAAGGAAGGCTAGAGAAGAATTGGTGCCTTTGAATTATAATGCTGTTGATGAACATTGAATATATCATGAACTGCCAGAAGAATAAACAAATCTGTCTTGGAAGTACACTCAGAAGCTAGAATGGTGAGATTCATATTTTATACATGTTTTCAGGAAGCATCTAGTCTCTAAAATCTATAGGAAGTCGCAACAACTCAACAACAGAAAGACCCAGTCACAAAACGGACAAAGGACTTGAACAGAACCTTCGCCAGAAAAGACATCCAAGTAACCAACAAACATATGAAAAGATGTTAATGATCATTACTCATTGCTGTTGCTAGGTGTCAAGTCAGTTCCAACTCATAGAGATCCGATGGACAACTGAAGAAAGCACTGCCCAATCCTGTGCCATCCTCACAATCTTTCCTATATTTGAGCCTATTGCTGCAGCCACTGTATCAATCTGCCTCGTTGATGGCCTTCCTCTTTTTCAAGCATGCTTTCTTAACCAAGCATGCTTTCCTTCTCTTTCATTAGTTATTGTGATGGTTGTTAAGTGCTGTCAAGTTAGTTCAGACTCGTGGCAAACCTATACAGGGTTTCTGAAGAGTTGCTGGCGGGTTTGAACTGCCAATTTTGTTGTTAGCAGTCCAGCGCTTATCTTACAGCACTATGCCATTAGTCATTAGAAAAATGCAATTAAAAATTATAATGGCACTGATAAGATGAAAAGAGATAACAAACAAATGATGCTGAAGATTTGGGGAGATTGAAACTCTTTCCCATTGCTGGTAAGACTATAAAATGGTACAACCACTATGGAAAATGGTATGGCAGCCACTTTCTCAAAAACAAAACAAAACAACAACACGAAATAGAACTACCCAATGATCAGGCAATCCCACTCCTAGGTTGTTGTTGTTGTTCTTGTTGTAAAGAGCTGTCAAGTTGGTTTGGACTCATAGTGACCCTGTATAGTGGCTGGTTGGTTTGAACTGCAACCTTGCTATCAGTAATCCATTGCTTATCCTATAGCGCCACACCATTACTCCAGGTATAGACCCTAGAGATTTAAAAATAATGACACAGACATATGTACACTTACATTCATTACTGCTTTATTACAGTAATGAATAAATGGAAACACCCAGTGTCCATCAGATGTTGAAAGAATAGCAAATTGTACAATGGATACTATGCAACCATACAGAACAATGATGAGTTTGTGAAACATATTTTAGCTTGGATGGACCTGGAGGGCATAATGCTGAGTGAAGTAAGTCAAAAATAAGGAAAAATATTGTATGATCCCTATTTTATAAAACGACACAAGCAGATAAATATTGTTAGGTGCCAAGATTTGGTTCCGATTCATAGAGATGTCATGCACAACAAAACGAAACACTGCCCAGTCCTGCACTATCCTCACACTGGTTGTCATGCTTGAGTCCATTGCTGCAGCCAGTATACCAATCCCAATGGGGGCCTGCCTCCTTTTCACTACCCCTCCATTTTACCAAGCATGGTGTCCTTCTCCAGGAACTGCTCCCTCTTGATTACATGTCCGAAGTATGAGAGATGAAGTCTCACCATTCTGATGTCTAAGGAACACTCCATCTGTACTTCTCCCAACACAGGCCTGTTTGTTCTTCTGGCAATCCATGATAGCTTCAATATGTTTTTACAACACCACAAGTCAAATGCATCAATTCTCCTATGGTTTTCCTTATTAACTGTCCAACTTTCACATGCATTTGAGGCTGCTGAAAATACCATGACTTGGGTCAGGCACACCTTAGTCCTCAAGCCAGTATCTTTTCTTTTGCACACTTTAAGAAGGTCACGTGTAGCAGATTTGCCTAATGTAATATGTCATTTGATTTCTTGACTTCTGCTTCCATGAATGCTGATTGTGGATCCTAACAAAATGAAGTCTTTGACAACTTTAATCTTTCCTACATTTATCATTGGCTCAGTGGTGTTTTGTTTACATTGAGATGCAACCCACAGTGAAGGCCATGGTCTTTAACCTTCATCAGTAAAATTTTAAGGTCCTCTTCACTTTAAGAAAGCAAGGTTGTATCATCTGCATTTATGAGATTATTAATGAGTCTTCCTCCAATCCTAATGCCACATTCTTCTTCATATAACCCAGCTTCTCCGAATATTTGCTCAGATCGAGTAAGTATGGTGAAAGAATACAACCGTGATGCACATCTTTCCTGATTTTAAACCATTCAGTATCCCCTTGTGCTGTTTTAACAATTGCCTGTTAATCTACGTATAGGTTCCTTATAAGCACAATTAAATGTTCTACAATACCTGTTGTTTGCAATGTTATCCATAGCTTGTCATGATCCACATAGTTCAAAGCCTTTTCATAGTCAATAAAGGGTAAGAAACAAGGTCAGGGACAGACATCAATTGCTCATATGCAAGTTCAAGCAAAAGCTGAAGAAAATTAAAACAAGTCCACCAGGA
>NW_006408527.1:14252195-14260156 GCF_000296735.1 Chrysochloris asiatica
ATACAGGAAGAAAGCAAAACATCATTAAGAAGACTAGAAAAAGTAAAGACCAAATGGATGTCAGAAGAAACTTTGAAATTTGATCTCTAGCACAGAGATGCTAAAGCAAATGGTAGAAATGAGGAAGTAAAAGAGCTGAGCAGAAAATTTCAAAGAGCAGCCCAAGAAAACAAAATCTAGTATTATAATGAAATGTGCAAAGAACTGGAGTTAGTAAACCAAAAGGGAAGAACATGCTCAGCATTTCTCAAACGGAAAGAATGGAAGAAAAACTTCAAGTTTCAAATTCTAGAATTGAAGGATTCTATGGGCAAAATGGAGTCCTGGTTTGGCACTGTGGGTTAATGCACCAGACTGCAAAATCATTTGAACTGCAAGGTTGGTAGTTCAAGCTCACCAGCTGCTCCTTGGAAACCCTATACAGGGTCGCCATGGGTTGGAATCGACTCAACGGGCACTTGGCAAAAACAACAACATGGGCAAAATATTAAATGATGCAGAAAGCACCAAAAGAAGATGGGAGGAATACAGAGTCACTGTACCAAAAAGAAATGGTTGATGTTTAACCATTTCAAGATGTAGCATGTCATCAAGAACCAATGGTACCGAAGAAAAAAATCTAAGGTGTATTGAAGGAAGTGGCAAAGAAAAAGGCTCCGGGAACTGATGGAATACAAATTGAAATCTTTCAAAAGACTGATGCAGCACTGGAGGCAATTACTCCTGTATGCCAAGAAATTTGAAAGACAGCTACCAGGACAACTGATTGGAAGAGTCTCATATTTGTGCCCATTCCAAACAGAGGTGACCCAAAAGAGTACAGAAATCATCAGACAATATTGATATCATATACAAGTAAAACTTTGCTAAAGATAATTAAAAAACTTTTGCAACTATACGTGGAAAGAGAACTGCCAGATGTTCAAGCCAGAATCAGACAAAGATGTGGAAATAGGGATACCCTCACTGACATCAGGTGGGTTTGGGCTGAAAACAGAGACTACCGGAAAGACGTCTACCTGTGTTTTACAGACTATGCAACGTCTTTTGACTGTATATATCATGACAAACCATGGATAATATTGTGAAAAATGGTTATTCAAGAACACTTAATTGTGCTCGTGAGGAGCCTGTACGTAGAACAAGAAGCAGTCATTCGAATAGGACAAGGGGGCACTGAATAGTTTAAAATCAGGAAAGGTGTGCGTCAGGGTTGTATTCTTTCATCATACTTATTCAATCTAAATGCTTAATAATTCGAGAAGCTGGGTTATATTGACAAGAATGTGGCATCAGGATTGGAGGAAAGCTCATTAACAACCTGCAATATGTAGATGATACAACCTTGCCTGCTGAAAGTAAAGAGGACTTAAAATACTTACTGATGAAAGATCAAAGACCACAGCCTTCAGGGTGGGTTGCACCTCAATGTAAAGAAAACAAAATTCCTCAACACTGGGCCAATGAATAACATCATGATAAATGCATAAAAGATTGAAGTTGTCAAAGGCTTCATTTTGCTTAGCTTCTCTAACTACACCCATGGAAGCCGCAGTCAAGAAACCAAACGACGTATATGCAGTAGCAAATCTGCTGCACAAGATCTCTTTAAAGTGTTCAAAAGCAAAGATGTCTGTTTGAGGACTATGGTGTGCCTGACCCAAACCATATTATTTTCAATAGTCTCATATGCATGTGAAATTTGGACAATAAATAAGGAAGATCATGAAGAATTGATGCGTTTATGTTGTTGAATATTAAAAGTTTCAAAAACAAAGGGATCTGTATTGGGTGAAGTACAGCCAGAATGTTCCTTGGTGAGACTTTGTCTCTCATATTTCGGACAATTTCAATCAGTAACATTGGTTCTTGATCACATGCTACCTCTTGAAATGGTTAAACACTGAACATTTCTTTTTGGTACAGTGACTCTGTGTATTCCTTCCATCTTCTTTTGATGCTTTCTGCATCATTAAATATTTTGCTCGTAGAATCCTTCACTATTTCAAGTTGAAGCTTGAATTTTTCATTTCTTTCAGCTTGAGAAATGCTAAGTGTGTTCTTCCCTTGTTTTCTAACCCCAAGTCTTTTTGCACATTTCATTATAATACTTGACTTTGTCTTCAGGAGCTGCCCTTATAAATTACTTCCTCATTTCTTGCATTCTATTTAGCATTTCTCTGTTGGAGAGAAAATTTTGGAGCTTCTTCTGACATCCATGATTCTTGAGATTGTCTCTAAATTTAGGTGGGATATGGCCAATGTTATATTTTGGGTCTTGTGGAGTTGTTTTAATTTTCTTCAGCTTCAGCCTGAACTTACATATGAGCAACTGATGGTCTGTTCCACAGTCTGCCCTGGATTTTGTTTTGGCTGATGATATGGAGCTTTCCCACAGTCTCTTCTCATAGATGTAGTCAATTTTTTCCCTGTGTATCCCATTTGGTGAGGTCTATGTGTATAGCTCTGGAAGCGTAGTGGATATGAATCAGGCTGCAATCCGCAAGGTCATTAGTTTGAAACTGTCAGCTGTTCCATGGCAGAAAGATGAAGCTTTCTACTCCCATAAAAATTTACAGCTCGGAAACCCTGTACAGGGTCACTATGAGTCGGAACCGACTTCATGGCACATACCAACAATAAAGTGTGTATAGTTACCTTTTACGTTGTTGAAAACAGGAATCTGCAATGAGTAAGTCATTGGTTTTGCAAAATTCTATCATGACATCTGCAGCATTTCCATCACTAAGGCCATATTTTCCAACTACTGAATCTTTCTCTTTGTTTCCAACCTTCACATTTCAATCACCAGTAATTATCAATATATCTTGATTGTGTGTTTGATACATTTCAGATTGAAGAAATTGGTAGAGTTTTAAATTTCTGGTATTTAAAATTTCATCAATTTGATTTTCACTAGATTGAATGGTTGGTGTATGAATTTGAACAACAGTGGTATTAACTGGTCTTCTTTGTAAGTATTGGGATATTATCCTATCATAGACAGCGTACTTCAAAATAGATCTTGAAATATTCTTTTTGGCAATGAATGTGACATCATTCCTCTTCAATCTGTCATTCCCAGCATAGTAAACCACGTAATTGTTGGATTCAAAATGTCTCATATCAATCCATTTCAATTCATTAATGCCTAGGATATCAAGTACTATGTGTTTCACTTCATTTTTTACAACTTCCAATTTTTCTAAATTCATATTTCATGTTCTTATTTTTAATGGATGTTTGCAGCTGTATCTCCTAATTTTGAATTGTGCCCCATCAGCAAATGAAGGTCCCGAGGGCTTAGCTCTATTGTGGTCATCACAGTCAACTCTACTTTGAAGAGGCAGCTCTTCCCCAGTGGTACTTTGAGTGCCTTTAAACCTGAGGGGCTCGTATTTTGACCTTATATCTGACAATATTCTGATACTATTCAAGTTCTCATCTTCCAGAATTCTCTCTGACAATGTTCCACTGCTATCCATAAGGTTCAGTGGCTAAATATTCATAAGTAGTCCACCTCTCCTTCTTCCTAGTCTACCTTACTCTGGAAGCTCAGCTGAAAACTGTCCACCTTGGGTGTTCCTCCTGGTATTTAAAATACCAGTGGCATAGCCTCCAGCATCACAGCAACATGCCGGCCACCACAGTCCAACAAACTGATAGATGAGTGGTGGAGATAAATAGAGATCAATATTGATTGGTGTTTACCAGAGCAGTAGTGGAGTAGTCAAAGTTTGTTTTATACAATTGTTGTTAAGTGCCATGGATTCAGTGACTCATAACAACCTTGTATAGGGTTTCAGATGCTGTATATCTTTGTGGGAGCATAAAGTCTTATCTTTTTCTTGTGGAGTGGCTGTTAGACTGGAACCGCTGACCCTGTGGTTCACATTCCAGTGTTTATCCTATAGAATCACTGTACTTACATGCTTTATACAGTGGTGGTGGTAGTATACTGTGGAGTTGCTTCTGACTCATACCAACCCTGTAGAGGGTTTCTGGGGTTGTACATTTGAACTGCTGGCCATGTGGTTAGCATCCCAGCTCGTAATCCACTATACTACCAGGGCTCCTGCTTTATCAGTAGAGACGAGTTAGTTATTTCTGGTGATAAAAAAGTGGCACTGAATATCAATGTAGTGAGCACAGCATGACCAAATTAAAATTGAGCATATGGATGAGCTCAGGCAAGTTGGAACACAGATAGATACAGATTTGTCACTAGAGGAATACAGATAGAAGTATCTATAATTGTGAAGTGCCCTTCTTGCTCATAGCTGAATCTATTCCTACTCATAGCTACCCCTGTATTAGGTTTCTTTGTGGGAGCAGAAAGCCTCATCTTGTGGAGCATCTAGTGGACTGGAACCATGGACCTTATAGTTCACAGTCCAGTGCTTATCATATTGAGCCACTGGACTCCCAAAGTATCTATTATTGTTCTTGTGAAGTGCTGTTGAGTCGGTTCCGACACGACCCTGTGTAGGGTTTCTGGGGAGTGGCTGGTGAGTTTGAACTGCCAACCTTGCAGCTCAAATCAACCTTGAGGCCGAGTGCTTCTCCTATAGTGTTGTTGTTAAATGCCACACCAGGAATCTATTTATTGTTTTTGTTGTTGTTAAATGCCTTCGAGTCAGTTCTGACTCATAGCAACCCTTTATAGGGATTCCTAGAAGTGGCTGGTGAGTTTGAATTGCAGACCTTGCTCTATTTGCTGTTTTTGTGAAGTGCCATCGAGTCGGTGCTGACCCATAGTGACCATCTGTTAACACAATTTTAGCATTTTGGGAAACCCTGTATAGGGTTTCCGAGAAGCAGCTGGTGAGCTTGAATCACTGTAAATACAAATATGTGGGTACAGGAATATATGCTCATTGAAGACATAAATGCAGATACACCTCAGACAATCAAACACCTTATAATATTGATTTTCTGGGTTCAATGGTTTAGGACCATAGTCTCATGGGACAGTTCAGTCAACTGGCTTCACACATTCAGAAAAACACGACCTGCATCTTAGTGAAGTGAGTAATGTCTGGAGCATTAAGAGCTTGTGAGCAGCCATCTAACACCTAACTATAGGTTCCTACTTGCCAGAAGCAAACAGTAAGAAGGCAACCAAAAGTCTACAGCAACCACTTTATTTACTCTTCTTGCTGTTAGATGCTGTCAAGTCAATTCTGACTCATAGCAACCGTTTGCACAACAGAAGAAACACTGCCTGGTCATGCACCATCCTCCTAAGTGTTATGCTTGAGTCCATTTTTGTTGCCACTTTGTCAATCCATCTTGTTGGGGCTTTTCTCTTCTAGCTGACCCTCCACTTTTCCAAGCAAGACCTTCTCTAAGGACTGGTTTCTCCTGACAATATGTCCAAAGTACAAGAGACAAAGTCTCCCCATCATCACTTCTAAACAGCTTTCTGACACAAAGATTTGTTTGTTCTTCTGGTAGTCCATGTGGTACTTTCAGTGTTCTTGGCCAACACCATGATTCAAATGCATCAATTCTGCTACAGTCTTCCTAATTCATTGTCCAACTTTCACATGCATAGGAGGCAACTGAAAATACCATAACTTGGGTCAGGCATATTGTAGTCCTCAAACTGATACCTTTGCTTCTTAACTTTTTAAAGAGGTCTCTTGCAGTATATTTGCTACAACATATCATTTGATTTCCCTTTTGTTTTTGTTTTTTTGGAAAAGTTTTAATCACAGTGTAATTTTCTAATGTTGTTAATACAAATTTAGCATTTTGGAGTTTTTGCATGCTGAATATCCTTCAATGAAGTTATAACGAACCAGATTTTTTACCAAAAATTATTTCCTCATAATAATCATGAGGGTTTTCTTGTTTCTTCTAATAAGTAGGTCGGTTAGACAAATGTTATTACAAATGAACTAAAACTAAACATTCAAGTGACTAAAATAGCAAACAAATATCATTAACATAACAATTATAGATAGTCACCCTCAGGAAAATAATACTTTCTTTAAAGATGTCAAGGCAAACTGGAATGGATTCTTGTTTTTTTTACACTTCTAAACATCATGATTTCATAATTTATCATTATAGAGATATTATTAGAAAAAATAGAATTAAGATGGAATAAGAGGTCAGATGGTCCTGTATTAAACATGTCGTAATAACACAGAAGAGACTGCCGTAGTAACCTGAGCTTCCTGTTTCAAATGAATATAATGCATAAGCTTTTTTATGAGAAAAAAATACGCATTCCTTATATGATAGAAAAACAGGCAAAAATGAAAGCAATTTCCTTTATTTCCCCTTCCCTCTTCTCTTCCTTTTCTTTTTAACTGTCTTCCCTGTTAGCAAGTGTCTACCCTCTACCTAGTGATTAATTCTTCCTTCCCTCCCACCCCTGGTAAACATCATGTTGTTGTTAAGTGCCATCGAATTGGTTCCAACCCATAGCAACCCTGTATAGGGTTTCTGAGGAGCAGTTGGTGAGCTTGAACCACTGATCTTGCAGTTCAGCGCATTAACCCACAGTGCCACACCAAGACTCTGGTAACCATCAAAGAAAGTGTATTATAG
This sequence comes from Chrysochloris asiatica, assembly GCF_000296735.1. Lineage (NCBI taxonomy): Eukaryota > Metazoa > Chordata > Mammalia > Afrosoricida > Chrysochloridae > Chrysochloris > Chrysochloris asiatica. The sequence continues at coordinate 14,258,757 of NW_006408527.1, forward strand.
AATGAAAACTTTTTATTGACTTTTTACAGCAGTGCTCTCAAACAATATCTGCCCCTTTGTGATCGACTAATTTCACTCAGCATAATGTCTTCCTGGTTCCTCCATGTTTTGCAGTGTTTTACATATTCATCGCTATTCTTCAATGTCGCCTAGTATTTCACTGTGTATGCACCAATGGAATACTATGTACTGAAGTGTGTTCTACTATTCCTCTGCTGATGTGCACCTAGGCTGTCTCCATCTTTTTGTTCTTGTGAATAATGCTGCAATGAACATATTGTTAATGTTAAGTGCCATTTTGTGTTGGTTCCAAACCATTGCGACCCTGCGTAGGGTTTCTGAGGGGAGGCTGGTGAGCTTGAACCGCCAACTTTGCGGTTCAAACTGACTTTGCAGCCCAGCGCATTAATCCACAGCACAACACATGCATTTATCTATTGGTGTTATAGCTCTTATTTCTTGAGGCTATATACCAACTAGTGAGATTGCTGGGGCATATGGTATTTCTATTTCCAACATTTTGAGAAAGTGCCATACCATTTCCCACAGTGTTTGCACCATTTTGCAGCCCCACCAGCAGTGTAGAAGGGGCCTATTCTCTCAACACCCTCTCCAGCATTTGTTGTTTTCTGTGTTTTCAAATTTTGCTACTAATGTTGGTGTGAAAGGATATCTCATTGCTACTTTGATATGCATTTCTTTGGTGGGTAATTATAGTAAGTATTTCTTCATATGTTTGTTGACTAACTGAATGTCTTCTTTGGTGAATTATCTGTTCATCTCCTCTATCCATTTTTAAATTGGATTATTTGTCTTCTTATTATTATGGTATTGACGTGTTCTATAAATTTTAGATAGTAGTCCCTTGTCTGATATGTCATTACCATTTTTTTTCCTAATCTTTGGGTTCTATTTTTTTGGTGAAATCTTTTTATGCACAAATAGTGTCTAATTTTAAAGAGGTCCCAGTCATCTATTTTGTTTTCTGCTGTTTGTATGCTTTCAGCTATGTTTGATAGCGTATTTATGCCATGAATCATAGCACTTAATTGGTTCCTATTTTTTTGTTAATGATCTTTATGGTTCTAGGATTTACATTTAGATCTTTAATCCATGATGGGTTTTGTTTTATTCCTCTGCAAATGGATTTCCAGTTTTGGCAGCATCATTTGTTGAAGAGATTATCTTTTCCCCATTTAATGTGTTTGGGGCCTTTGTCAAAAATCAGCTGACAGTATGTGGATGAATTTACTTCTGGATTCTCAATTTTCTTCCATTGATCTATGTAGCTTTCATTGTACCAGTACCAGACTGTTTTGTTTCCTGTGGCTATGTGTTGTTGTTGTTGTTAAGTGCCGTCGAGTCGGTTCCGACCCATAGCGACCCTGTACAGGGTTTCC
>NW_006408527.1:14263896-14269594 GCF_000296735.1 Chrysochloris asiatica
GCTAGTTTTTTCTTTAATTCTATTAAAGTTGATTTATATATTTTGAGACTCATTGGGAGTATAGATCTTTATTATGGTTATATCCTTTAGCTCACATGAGTCATAAATCATAATATGGTGTCCTTCTTTGTCTCTTATGCTGGATTTTTCCTTAAAGTCTAGTTTACTGGAGATTACTATTGCCACTCCTGCTTGTTTGTGATTGATGCTTATGTGATGTATTTTTCTCCATCTTGTAATTTTAAATCTATTTTTGTCTTTGTTTGCAAGGTGTGTCTCTTGTGGACAACATATTTACGGTTCCTGTTTTCTTGTGCATTCTGCTACTCTGTCTCTTGACTGGTGCATTGACTCCATTTACATTCAGTGTAATTATCCATAGTTATGAATTACTTGTTATCATTTTGCTGTGTGTTTATTTGTGTTGCTGCTGGCTTCTCTGTTCCACATAATTTTTTTCTGAGCTGAGTTCATTTTGTTTGTGGGTTTTCTTTTCATTTTCTTCATTGTGGTTGTTTTAAAGCTTATTAAATCATTTTGGTTTTCCTCTTTTTTATTTTGCTATGAAGATGTATTCATTTTCTTTGATGTTATTGTTGTTAAGCACCATTGACTCTGTTCTGACTAATAACAACCTTGTTTAGGGTTTCCAAGGCAACAACAACAAAAAAATCATCTTTCTCCCACAGAGCAGCTGGTGGACTTGAATCTCTGAATCTCCAACCTCGTGGTTCACAATTCAGTGCTTACTCTGCAATTTATTAATTTCTTCCCCAGTTTAAAACTGTTTTTTCTTGAAATTTACTTGACTTCCTCATCTTTGGAAAGGTCTGTATTGATCCCATTCCCTCTTGAGCTTTGTAGTTGCCTATGAATTATAAATTAATATTTCTGTTTCTCTAGTTTCAGTTTTGTGGGTTTGTTTCACTTTAAATGTAATATCTAAAAGGAATAAATGGGATGGGACAGTAAAATAGAGTTACGTTGTTGTTGTTAAGTGCTGTTGTGTTGGTGCTGACTCATAATGACCTTGTATAGAGTCACTTAACATCTTTGTAAGATCAGAAAACCCATGTAGCAGCTGGTGGGCTTGAAACACTGACCTTGTGGTTCACAGTCCAGTGTTTATCCTATATGGAAGAGAAAAATAAGACAGAGAGAGAGAGACAAAAAACTAGACAACAGAAAGGAGAGGGGAGATGAAAAGAGAAAGAGACTACAGAATAAAAAAAGAAAGGTCAAGAAAAATAACAGAGAAGAGAGAGAAGTGGGACAAGAAACAGAAGAAAAGAAAAACGGAAGCAGAGGCAGAAAAGATAAAAAGAAAGGGTAGAGACAGAAAGGAACAGGAAAATTAAGAACAAACAAAGAAAAACAACAACGATGAAAACAGGGCAGGTGCTCGAGCCACAGAGAAAAGAATTCTGGGGTCTCTTGCTAATCAAGGAGCTCACAAAGTAGTTGGGAGAGGGATGAGATGGTAACACTCCCAGCCCTAAATTAAGTTCCTCTAGTTCCAGACATCATTGTCCAAAGGGTCACTGGGGCTGAGCCACATGAAGACTGATCAGGTGGCTCTGTATATCTGGAGCCGAACGCTCTCAAATGCAGGTGGCCAAGGGGGTACATTCAACACCCTTCTCACTGCTGTGAACTTCTGAACAGCCGTGGTCTGTGCTGGGGGTGGATGAGGGTGGAGTCTGGCCACATCTCTAGTAACCAGAGGAACTTGGAGAACAAGAAAAAAGCACACTTTTCCTATTGTCAGTACCCAGCGTGAATCTGCACTGCCATGCCACTGTCTCTGTACCTGCCAGAAAAAGTTCAAAAGAGTTGGGAGACCCTTCACTGCCCCCACACAACCTCTCCTCCCAGTAAGTGTTCAATTCACTTCTCCAAGCGTTCCTCTGAAGCTCAGGGTTTCACAATTATCATCTTTGTGTGTTTTGTTTGGTTGCTCCTACCTTTGGTGTGGAGGATCTCAGTAGTGTATCTCCCTACTCCACCATCTTGATTCATCCTCACATCATTTGATTTCTTCTCTGCTTCTATGAGAGTTCATTTTGAATCCAAGTAAAATGAAATCTTTGACAACTTTAGTCTTTTCTCCATTTATCTTGATGTTATTTATTGGTCCAGGTGTGAGGATTTTTTGTTTTCTTTACATTAGTGAGGATTTTTTGTTTTCTTTACATTGAGATGCAACCCATACTGAAGGCTATGGTCTTTAATCTTCATCAGTAAATATTTTAAGTACTCTTGGCTTCTGCAAGTAGTGTTATGTCATCTACACACTGTTAAAGTCTTCCTTTAAACCTGATGCCATGCTCGTCATATAATCCACCATCTTGGATTATTTGTTCAGCATACAGATTGGATAAACAAGGTGAAAGTATACAACCCTGACACACACCTTTCCTGATTTTAAACTATTCACTATCCTCTTGTTCTCTTCTAATAACTGCCTCTTGGTCTATATACAGTTTCCTCATGAGCAAAATTAAATGTTCTGGAATTCCCATTCGTCGCAATGTTATCCATAGCTTGTCATAATCCAAACAGTCAAAAATCTTTGCACAGTCAATAAAGCACAAGTAAGTATCTTTTTAGTATTCTCTACCCTGGTGTGGTGCTGTGGGTTGATGTGCTGGACTGCAAGGTTGGCAGTTCATTCTCACCAGTTGCTCTTCAGAAACCCTATACAGGGTCAGGACTGAGTCAACAGCACTTGACAACAACTTTCAGCCAAGATCCTTCTGATGTCAGCAACGATATCCCTATTTCTACGTCTTCTGAATCTGGCTTGAACTTCCCTGTTGATGTACTGCTGCAGTCATTAGACCACAAGAACTAGATTATGCCTAGCTCCTACTACAGACTGTTCAGATTTAGATCACAGTAATTGATCACAGACAGTGTGGGAGAAAACTATTAAGCAGAACTTAAATTTTTAATGAAAACAAACAAAACAAAACACACAAACCCACACATAAAACCCAGACAAATTGGAATATTAGAGAACCCAGGACTCCCAGAAACAATAGCCCTGAGACACTTGTTAAACCTCAAACTGAACCTACCCCCTGAGATTACCGTTTAGCAAAATAGCAGAGTGGTATCTAACGTAAAGGATGTTGCTGTAAAACAGGTGCCCTACTTAAAAAACATTAGTATGAGACCAAAAGTTCATCAATGACTCAAAAACAAAGATGACAAGATAAAGGGGTAGGGAAAGTAGAATACAAAAAAGGCAACTGATTGAACACCATGAAAGAGAATGTGAACACATCCTGATCAGTGTAACTAAGGTTTCGGAACAATTTGTGTGGTAAGTGTCAAATGAAACCTAACCTGTTGTGTATGCTGTCACCAAAAACTCAATATAAGATCATTTTTTAAAAAGAAGAAGAAAAAGAAAAAAGGACTTTTAAAATAATGTCATTATGAACTTGTATTTTTTCCCCAGGTTTTCAAAATTCCTTTACATAAAGATGAAAGTTTCCAATATATTTTTGACTGAGAATGAAATGGACTTTTATTCATTTCAATTTCTTTAGAATGAAATTTATGACAAGACTCTTCTTGTGTCTGAAGACAACTGTCAAATATTTAAGTATATATCCCTTAACTCTAAGCTATTTAAAATTTCCTCTATTGATCTAATCAGAAAATATAGCATTAGAAAAAAGCTCTTAATATAAAATAATACCTACCCAAAGAAGTAATGTATCAGCTAGTTAGCATGGCAAGTAATAAAACGGATCCAGTTTAAATTTTTTAAAATTTCTTATTATGAAAAACTTCATACATATAATAATTTATATGTACGTATGTTGTCATTGCTAAGTGCCATCAAGTCAGGTTCAACTCCTAATTAGGGTTTCCAAAGAACAGCTGGTAGGTTTAAACTGATGACCTTGGGGTCCAGTACATTATCCTATAGTGCTACACCAGGACTATAGAAAATAATAAACATCTAGCAACCAGCAAAAGAAAGTAAACCTTTCAAGTGGGTATGAGGTCAAGGAGAAGTCAGTGTGATGGCCTCAGCAGGCTGCTATTGCACTAAGGGCACAGCATCGACTCTGAGCCACAGCAGAGTGGGATGCAGGTGCAGGGAGACGCTTCATGAAGTGGACATAGAAGCGGCTAGGCACTCTAAAGCCTCTTCAGACTTGTTATTTGTAACTCACAAGGGATGGCCATCTCCCAAAAGACTTCTACTTCATATGGAGGGACTTAATGAGTCTCTTCTCCACCTCCTAGCTAGAAACATCTGGAGTAGCTGGAGGCACTCCATTTCTCCTCCTATTAAGAAAACCCCTAAATGCCCTCAGCTGGAAATGTATGCAACTGGATTGCCCCAGACTTTCCTTCTGCAAAGGAATTAAATCACTTGGAAAACTTGGAATTCTGGATAGACTTTCAGGGGATTATTGTAAGGTAGTGGGCATGAATGGGGCTAGGGGAAGGCATGGCATGAATTTTAGAAATGTGAGGAGCACAGCAGCAGAATGCTAACTTTGGTGCCTGATTTCTCTATCATGTTCCTAGATGGCTTCTCTCCCAACGAATCTAGGATCTTGGAGAGGCAAGCAGTGAGGTATAAGGGAAGATTTTAGGAGCAAGAGGGCCTCAGCAATGAGCAGGACAGCCTTTATGAGCCTTGTTGACTGACTGATAAAGTATGAATTTTGCAAAGTGTTCCCCATATCACAGTGATACAAGCATCTCCTTCTACATACACGCATGTCGCTTCTTTCAAACAAAAGAAAGTCAAACGTCTATGGGGAAGAAATTTTTTTTTAAAATGAATATTTACAATTTAAATTTTTCTCAAGCAAAGTGTTAGATTGGTGAATATTTTCAGCATATACATTATCCTTCAGTTAGTAGGTTTTGATGCAATGTCCCAGCTGATGAACACTCTTCCTTCAGAGAGGGGTTCCAGAAGAAAGTTCTATTGAAAACCAACACAAACTCCATGCTAACCAAAACTAAAAAAAAAAACCCACCCAGATAGCTGTAGTTTCGGATAAACTTGCCTAGATTAAAACAAACAGAATAAAAGGACGGCGAAGACCAGCAGTGATAAAGATGATTCTTACTGGGTCACAAGAAATTCCAGTCCCAATTTGTGATGGTACCGTGGAAATACAGGTGTGGACATTCTTGTCTTTTGGTATCTGTTCATTGGTCCCTTGCTGTCTGCACACGTCCATTCTGGTGACTTTAGGGATGCCTGAGCTAGTGGACACCCCAACTCCACCCTCAGAGGGTTCTACTATGCATGCACACAGATCTCCTCGAAATTTAAAGAGACAGTTTCCACTTAAAACCAAATGGCCACAGCTGGCCCTGAACTGTTTATAATTAGAAAAAAGGCCTGAACAGGGACTGTGGAGTGGGACAGGAAGACAAAAGAGGAAACAGCCTGAAAATTAAATCCTAAGTTATGTCAAAACGACCAACAGTGGCTTCTTGAAATCTCTCAAGAAGAAGAGTGAAAAGGGAAGCCCATTTCCTGATCACCTCTACCTGGAGGAAATCAGAAAGCATAAAAAATATCAAAATACACACCCATCTAAGTATTAAGGCCACAGATAAATCCTGAAAATGCCCAAAAAACAGAAGAAGATGACCATATCTGCACATGTCCAGAAACGAGATAAAGTGACTGAGGCAAATGAGCTGGAAG
>NW_006408527.1:14269694-14270178 GCF_000296735.1 Chrysochloris asiatica
ATACCATGGCTTGGGTCAGGTTCACCTTAGTCCTCAAACTGACATCTTTGCTCTTGGTCAATATAAAACTGGTGATTAGTTTTTCCTTCTCTTTAAAGAATATTGTTGCAACCTGGCATTTTCACAATGTTAAGTCTTCCTACCCTTGGCATGATATAGTCTTCCATTTCTGTAGATCTCTTTTGGTTTCTTGCAATCATAGTTTACAGTTCTCTTTGTAAAGTATGTTGTTTCTCTGGTTAGATTTTTTCCTAAGTATTTCATCTTTCGGGTGGATACTACACATGGTATTGTTTTCCAGATTTCCTTTTCAGGGCTGTCTCTATTAGTATAAAGAACTTGTACCATGCCACTGTGCTGAGTCTTTCAATGAGTTTCAATGATTTTCTTGCTGAGTCTTTGGGCTTTTGTAAATATAGGATCATGTCATCTGCAAATAGAGAGTGTTTTACTTCTTTGCCAATTTGGATGCCTTTAAACTTCC
>NW_006408527.1:14278350-14279683 GCF_000296735.1 Chrysochloris asiatica
GTTTCATCGAGTCTACAGCCATCCCACCCTGAATGTGCCCCATCTTTTCTGATCTAGAAAGTTATAAGCAGGGTTGGGCCTGGTTAGCACTTGAATGGAAGACTACCTGGGATTTCTGGGTGCAGTAGGAGAACTCCTGGTGTAGCGCTGTAGGGTCAGAAATGGACTGCGAACCACAAGGTCCGCAGTTCAAACCCACCAGCTGCTCCTCGTAAACCCTATACAGGGTCGCTATGAGTCGGGACTGACTAGACGGCACGTAACACCACCACCAAGAGGGAAGAGAACAAATTTGATATTCGATCTTTTAGTTTTGAAGTTCAATATTTTTAAAGGAGTGCATGGGCTGTTTGGGGTAGGGTGGGAGGCAACAGTTAGAGAAATGAAGGTTGAAATTCCATTGTCCTTCTACAAAGTCTATGCTCTGAATTTTATTTTCTACAGATACTTAAAAACAGGTACTTACAGATCTGAGACTCAGAGGCTGTAGGTTTCAGATGTTATGAAATCTTGACAAGGAGAAGAAAAAGATGACTCCGCTTTAATTTCTCTCTATTCCTTTGATGTGACTCGTTGTTGCTTTTGAGTTGATTCTGAATCATGGCGTCCTCAGGTGTTATAGAGAAAGATTCTCTTAGCTGTAGCAAAAAGTCAAACATTTTCATCTGTGATACCGCAGGTGGATTCAAATAATTAACTGCAAACCGTTTGCGCCACCTAGTGATCAATGTGAATAAAGCACAATGAGAACGAGATTTGTAAAATTCAGCCTTTAGGCAAGAGAAAGATGGTCCCGTAAAAATTTACAGCTTTACAGCCTCGCAAACCCTATGCAGGGTGGCTATGAGTCGGAACCGACTCCAAGGCACAGCACCACCACAAAGGGGTGGAAGGCAGGGGAAGGAACGCCCTATTTAAGAAGACCTGAAAGTTCTTATCAAGCGTGGATAAGGAACCTCAGCTATAAGATTGTGGGAGGACAGCTGATAAGAAGTCCCTGTATCTAACCAATTCCAATACTACCAAAGGACTTAACATATACTTTTAAATGATATTTTTAGTTTCATTAGAAAAAGACCCTTCTTTTTAAGATTTCTTAGACTTGGTATGGCTAATATGGATGGAATATAGAAAAAAACAGATGATCTTAGTCACACTGTAGAAAATATTCCTTTCCTGTATAAATTGTGGTGGCCTTGCTGACATAAATAAAAATAACAATGAAAGTTGTGTACTGTGGATTCAATCCCAATTCACAGTTACCCTAATATGACAGAATAAAACTGCCCTAGAGGGTTTTCTAAGGAGCTCTGGTAGCGTAGTGGTTACGAAT
>NW_006408527.1:14280533-14315154 GCF_000296735.1 Chrysochloris asiatica
ACATCTTTGCTCTTCAACACTTTACAAAGCTCTTGTGCAGCAGATTTGCTTAATGCAATTCGTCATTTGATTTCTTGACTGCTGCTTCCATGAGTGTTGATAGTTGATTCAAGAAGAATGAAGTCCTTGACAACTTCAATCTTTTCTCCATTGAGAATAATTTTGTTTATTGGTACAGTAGTGAGGATTTTTGTTTTCTTTACATTGAGATGCAATCCATACCGAAGGCTGTGCTCTTTGATCTTCATCAGTAAATATTTTAAGTCCTCCACACCCTGTAGTAACCTCCATTTACTCATCTATCAGATGTCTCATACAGGAGTGCCGTGGCTTTGCTGATTGTGCAAATAAACCAAACACCATGCCAACTGTCATGAAATGGATTCCAATTTATGGCACCTCCCTGTGTGTTAGAGCAAAACTGTGTGCCATAGGGTTTTCAATGGCTGGTTTTACAGAAGTAAATTTCTTTCTTCTTATGTGTATCAGGTGAGACCTCTGCTTCACGGAGTTTTTAGCAGCTAATTTTTTTAAGTAGATCACCTGTCCTGTCTTCAGAGCTACTTCTGGGTAAACTGGAACCACCAAACTTTCAGCTAACAGCTGAATGTGTTAATCATCTGCTCTACCCAGTGACTCCTATTGTATGAACATACACACACAAACCCAAAAATAAAACAAGACAAAAAAACAATCCTGATGCCGTCAGCTGATTCTGACTCACAGCAACCCTATAGGATTGAGTAGAACTGCCTCAAAGGGTTTCCAAGGCTGGAATCTTTACAGAAGCAAACTGCCACATCTTTTTCCTATGGAGCAACTGATGAGTTAGAATCACAGAACTTCTGATTAGCAGCTGTGTGCTTTAAGTATTGTTTCACCAGAAAATCCTAATTATACAAATTGTTATTGTTGTTGTTAAGTGCTGTCAAGTCGGTTCCAACTCATAGTGACCCTGTATAGGGCTCCCGAGGAGTAGCTAGTGAACTTGAACCACTGACCTTGCAGTTCAAACTGACTTTGCAGTCCAGAGCATTAACCCACAGTGTCACACCAGGACTCCAATGATACAAATACTTAGGATTTATTTTTACCACTTGATGGAGATATAACCATAAATACTGAAGGAAAAAAAATCACCTGGCCTTCCATAATTTTATTTGAAAAACTACATATACATTAGAAAATGTAATATTTAATATAACGGCAAACTTTTAAATATGTTGTTGTTGTTACGTGTCATTGAGTCGGTTCCGACTCATAGCGACCCTGTACAGGGTTTCCGAGGCTGTAACTGATAAATATGGAAGTTCCAAGTACTTTATAGATATATTAAAACCTCACATCTCTGGGATTGGAAAGCTGAAGACAGAGAAGAGATTAAAATGACACAATTCAGCTGAAACATTAAAACAAAACAATATATGTAAAGGTCTTAGAACAATGTGTGGGATGTAGCTTTTCCTCTATTTACAGAATGGTAACAGGATAATATAATAGAAAAAAAATTATATAGCATGACTTTCTCTCTTTGATTTCAGAGGTTTTTATCACAATATGCCTAGTACGATGTATTTGTTTCTTCAATTCTGCCTGAAATTCTGTGATTCTTTTTATAGTTTAAAGATTTATCTCAAACTAGGAAAAATTTCCTCTTTCATATATAAGAATGAAATGTCTTCATGTATATTATTATTATTCTGCATTTATATTTTACATATTATATATTATTCTGCACTTATATGTTACAGTCCTGATGTGGCACTGAAGGATAAGCATTGGACTGCTAATCACAGATTGGTGGTTCAAACCCACTAGCTACTTCTCCAAAACCCTATACAGGGTTGCTTTGGGTAGGAACCTATGCGATGGCACTAAACAACAACTAGTAAATTTGTACAAATATATCATTTGTAACCTAAGAATCATAAATGTGAAAATTTGCCAATCTGATGAAGAAAAATTTATTTCTAAATATTTATTTGCATGTCTCTGTGTGCTTGTGAGTTTGAACTTCTTTCCTTATATATATATTAGTTATATCTCATTTTTCCTCTGCAATCACTTATTCATATGATTTATCCAATTACCTACTGAATTGCTTGTCTTTTTCTTTTCAATTTGTAGAATTTATTCTTAGCTATTAATCTGCTATCGTATGTTGTTGTTGTGAAGTGCCTTTGAGTCAGTTCTGACCCATTGCGACCCTGTAGTATAGGGTTTCTGAGGAGCAGCTGGTGAGCTTTGAACCACCAATCTTGCAGTTTAAACAACTTTGCAGTCTGACGCATTAGCCCACAATGCCACACCAGGACTCTGTGTATATAGATTGCAAATATTTTCTTCCTGGATTGCAGGTAGGCTAACTTTTGCCAGACATAATTTTTTATATACCCAAATCTTTACCTTTATAGTTTCTGCATTTTTGGTATTGTTCAAGTTGATTATATTGCTATTCTCAATTTTATTATGAGTCAGGCTGCTAATCTCATGGGCAAGTCATCAGTTAGAAACTGCCAGCATTTCTGCAGGAGAAAGATGAGGATTTCTGGTCCCATAAAGATTTACAGCCTTAAGTCTGATGAAAATATATTTTTTCTGCTGCAAGGACTCTCAGAACCACTATTAATACAAAAGAGAGGAGAATACAGGCATTTATACTGGGGGAATATATCCTAAAAAGTAGTAAATGAGTGTATTTATAAAGATTTTGAATTGAATATACTAGAAGACTATTTAAAGTAGATACACTGTAAGAAGCTAAGTGTGGCTACTAGGGTTCCAGTTCATACATGCACAAGTTGATTTAAAAAAAAAAAGTGTTAAACCTTCTCTGCAAAAAGTGGATCACTACAGACAAGTTCTCTCAGTAATATGCTTGTCTTCACCTCGTAAGAGTGTCTTCAAAACTAAAGGATACTTTCTGTGCCATGGGAGAGCAAAAAAGGAATTTTGAGATCAAATTTTTAACAAAACTCAAGTTGACATCTTTCCAAATCAAGCATTGGAGCAAGTTGACAGGAGTGCTATTCCACATAAAATATAGGTAGATCAAGAGTTTAAAGGAAGGTTAGGAAAACCTCAAAGATGAGCCAAGAGAGGGAAGACAAAGAGTCCAGAAACAGGTGGAGGAAGACCTCAGAATTACTACTGATACGATAATTAATGAAATTGTGAATTTGCATGGTTCAGTATTTTCAATTTAAGCCAACATCTTGCCTCTGGAAACTTTTGACCCCATTTGTGCCAAAAACATTGCTTAAAGATCAGCTAGTTCAAAGAACCAAAGTCTTTTCAGCGAGATAGAAGGTAATGGAGAGGATTTTATGGAATGAATCGTAACTGGAGATGAGTGAATTTATCCATATGATCTAGAGAGCAAGAGCCAATCAAAACACAGCATTCTACAGAGGAGTGCATAATATTCTGTGAGTTTCTTGATGGTCCTCCCAGGAAAATAAGATAAATAGTTGTAACTTTAAAAAAAAAAACCAAAAAAAAACATAGTCAAGAAATTTGCTGACACCAGAGATAGGTCGTAAACCATTCATCACCCAAAACTGTGGCACTTGCCACAACTGACTGATTTGTTTGAATCCAAACTCCCTTGGTTTTAAATCCCTTTCTTTTGTAGCTTAGAGAATATTTGCACTCTTCGCGTAAGTGAAACGTGCCTACTTAAAACTATGATAAAAAAGTTTTGTTCTAAAAAGAATGCCTGTAACTGATGCATGACAAAGTTACAGTTCATGGTTAAATAAATGATAAGGCTATTCAAAGAAGGTAATGACAAGGATGATTCCTGAAAAATGTTTGTGTACAGTTTGCTGGCACAGAAAGTCTGTGATGAAATAAAATTGAGATAAAATTGTGGCTTATATGTAACCCCCCCTCCCCCACCAGCCATTGTATATAAACATCTCTCCTCCCTTTTCAGACTTTGGAGCACTTGGTATTTTACCATGCGTTACCACAGCTTCAGCTGCTGCAAATCCAATAATTAAGTCATGCCTTCTGCTCGTAGCTTTACTATTTCTTTATTGGTTTGTGCCACACTGGACAAAATACCCAACATATATGAGGTAACACTTTAAAGGGCCAATTAAATTCGAGGCAGAGAAGTCAGTTTAGGAGATTATGGTGATGTTTTTGTGGGGGTTGGGATCCCAAAGAAGTAATCTTGATAGATTTTCTCAAAGGACACAGGATGATACTAGGGGCTTATTATAAAGAAGTTTTCAGAAAATTGAAAACTGCATTGATGAGAAGGGGAAAAAAAAAAACAAAAACGGGAAATTTACACCAAGGTGTTGTTTTTTTCCCATCATGACAATGCACCTGCTTATTCTTCAAGGGTAGTTGTTGTTGTTGTTAAGTACTGTTGAGTCACTACTGACTCACAGCAACCCTGCATAGAGTTTCTGAGGAGCGGCTGGTGAGCCTAAACAGCCAAACTTGTGGTTCAAATCAACCTTGTGGTCTCATCTTTCTTCCTCAGAACAGCTGAAGGGCTCAAAGGTTTGCAGTCCAGTGTTTATTATACAGAGCCACCACACCGCTCCTCTTAGATAGTGTTGTTAAGTTGTTAAGAACTGTCAAGTTGGTTCCAACTCATAGCGACCCTGTATAAGGTTTCCAAGGAGTGGTTGTTGAGTCTGAACTGCCAACCTTCATGCCACTAAAAAATACACAAGAATAGGGTACATGCTTATTAAACAGGTAGATATGTATGCACACACGTGTCAGAAGTTATATGTATTTCTGTGTGGGTACACATACAGGCATGTATGTAGTCACATGTATGTGTGTTCTGTATATATATATATGTATATATATGTATGTGTGTGTGTATATATATATGTATACATATATGTAAAATGAAGAAGCTCTGGTAGTGTAGTGGTTACAAATTGGGCTGCGAACCTTAAGGTCAGCGGTTCGAAACTACCAGCCACTCCGCGGGAGAAAGATGAGGCTTTCTACTCCCGTAAAGATTTACACCCTCGGAAACCCTGTACAGGTTTCACTATGGGTCGGAACCGACTCGTGAGCACTTAACAACAACAACAATATATAAAATAAAGCATATAGGAGGCACAGTCACATATATGTTCTAGATATAACCAAATACCTCTCAAGATTACTAGATTTGAAGTCTTAGGACCATAGTCTCAAGGAACAACTCAGTCAAGTGGCACAGCACAGTACCCGAGTGTTGTGTTTTGCATCATAATTTGGTAAATAGTGTCTGGGGTCTTAAAAGTTTATGAGTGACCATCTAAAATACAACTATTGGTTTCTACTCAACTGGAGCAAAAGAGATAGAAGGTAACTAAAGACTCAAAGATGGAACTCGTCTATAGGATTAATGTTGTTGTAAGCGCTGTCAAATGGGTTTTGACTCACAGTACTCCTGTATAGGGTTTCCCAGGATAGGCTGGTGAGTTTGAACTGCTGAATTTGCTGTTTAAACCAACCTTGCAACTAACACATGAACCCTCAGCACCACACCAGGAGTCCGTAGGATTAATATCCTACACAAATCACAGCCTCATCTATCCTGAGACCAGAACTAGATGGTGCCCAGCTTTTACTACTGACTGTTCTGACCAGAGACACAGGAAGTGGTCATGGGAAGTATAATAGAAAACATGAAGAACAAAACTCAAATCCCTAAAACAGCCTCAATTTAATGGATGGGTAGAGGAACCCCCGAGACAATCACCCTTTAAACTTTGTACTGAAACCACACATGAAGGTCACCTTTCAACTAAAAAACAGATTGACTCGTAAAATAAACAATATCACCAGTGAGTACTGTGCCCCTTTAAAAAATCATCTATATGAAACCAAACTCCACATTTACCCTGAAGCAAAGATGAGGAAATAAAGCAGGCCAGCAAAGCTAGATTAATGGGAACAGAACAACCAGCATCATATGCATTGTTGTTGTTAAGCGCCACCAAGTTGGTTCAGACTCATAGTGATCTTTCTTGCATAGGGTTTCTGAGGAACAGCTAGAGGGTTTGAACTGTCAACCTTGTGGTTAGCTGTACAGCACCATACCACGGCTCCTGAACAAAATAAAGTATTATAATAAAAAACAATTATTGCTCTTTGCCATCTGCCCTGTTTCCCAGAAGCCATGACCATGAAGGTTGAAATGTGTCATTTCAGCAGGTATAAAACCTACCCCAGACATAGGACACCAGCACTGACAGGAAGTTTTTCCAGTTTCTTAATGCAAAATGCAAGTCAGCATTCCTTTCCAAGAGGAACCCTCGGCAGATAAACTGGACTGTCCTCTACAGAAGAAAACACAAAAAGAGGCAATCAGAAGACATTCCAAAGAAAAGAACCTTCCGTGCAGTCAGATTTCAGATGGCCATCACTGGTGCATCTCTTGCTGATATAACAGCCAAGTGACATCAGAAGCCTGAAGTTACAAAGGCTCAGTGAGAACGGGCCATCAGGGCTACCAAGGGAGCAAAAAAAGGCTAAGCAAGCATCTAAAAAGACAGCAATGGCTGCTACCAAGGCTCCCGCAAAGGCAGCACCTACACAAAGGAAGTGAAGCCCGTGAAAGTTTCTGTCCCCTGAGTTGGTGGAAAGCGCTAAGCTGGCAGATGAGACTTTGAAATGAATATTCAACTGTAAAAAACAAAAAACATATATATATATAATTGCTGTTTTTATTCTTTTGTTGAGTAAATTTGAAATCTTGATCTGATATAACAGTCTCTTAGATCCTGAAGAGAAGATATAAAAGATTTATGGGAAGGTCAGCAGAAGACCACCATTTAGAGTGTTAAATGACAGATTCTGGAGATGAGTTGTAACAATTTAACAAATATTTTATTTGGGAGTAAACTGAATTGCAACACTAAGAAAGCCTGCATTTAGAAGATATACCAAGGACTTCAGTTTGAAAAAGATTGAAAAATTTGCTGTTGAACCCAACTCATGGTGACCCTATAGCACAGTGTAGACCTGCTCCCCTCTCCCCGGAAAGGTTTTGAAGGCTGTGCTCCATAGAAACAAACAGGCTGCCACCTTTATCTCCTAGCTAGACTGGTGGGTTTGACCTGTTGGTGTTTCAGTTAGCAGCTTTACCACTGCACCACCAGGAATCCTTTGAGAAACTTTGAGGAAGCTAGCTGGTGGGCTAAGGGGGGTTATTCAGTTCTAGAAAGCTGTCATTTAAGTGAAGGTGGGTTCTTTCACAGTGGGGGTGGAAACGGTGATTGGGCCATGCATCTTTTGTTCTAAGAGGTGCAAGGGCTCTTAGCTTTACTGTGAGGAAGTCTCCAGAGAATGTGGGTTTGGAAAATATCAATTAACTAAAGTTTATAGAAGGAAGCACCTGGGGCTGGTCTAACTGGTCATGGTTGACAAGACAGAGCAGAACGCAGCTTTTAAAAGCCCAAAGCCCAGTCTCTGGCATCAGACTGCTTAGAAATGGATCCCGGTCCTTCTACTTATTAGTTGGGACCTTCAACAAGGGAGTTAACCATTCTAAGTGTTCGATTTCTTTTCTGGAGAATGAGCAATATGATCGTCCTATGGGGCCCTGGTGTGGCGCTGTAGGATAAGCATTAGACCTCAAGGTTGGTTTGAATCTCTTAAGTGTGAGGTTCAAACTCTCCTCTGAAACCCTCTAGAGGATCACTGAGTCGGAACTTAACTGGATGGCTGGCTCTCAACAGCACCAATGGTAACAATCACCCTTTAAAGTGAATACGAGTCACTGCATGCTTGTATTCCATTTGTGAAAATTTCTCTTACACACTTTTCCTTTCTCCTACGAAAAATTTTAAACATCTTAGTCAGGAGGGACCAGTTGCTGGAGAAAGATATAATGTTTGGTAAGGTGGAGGGTCAGAGGAAAAGAGGAAGACTCTCAGGGAGATCGTTTGGCAAAGTGGCAGCATCAATGGGCTCAAGCGTGGCAACAATTGTGAGGTTGGCCCAGGGATGTACATACGGTTGCTATGAGTCGGTACCGACTCGATGGCACCTAACAACAAGAACATAGGGTTGCTAACGAAATTTTAGAACTCAGTCTCCACGTGATGGTGAAAACAATTTCCAACAGATAAAAGGGAGGAAACGTTCCTTCTTTGTTATCAGCTTCAGAAAAGCCGACACTCTTCCTTATCATAAAGTTAGCTCTGATAAAGGGGTGGCTGGAAAACACTCAGAACCATGGCTTTACTCCCTTATCTGGTGGAGTCCAGTGTTAAATGTATAATTCTATTCTTTTTCCTACTTAATAAATCTATCATTTAAGATACCAGGACTTCAGGTGTAGAACATTTACTGAAGGTATGGGCTTAGGTCTGATTGTCTTTATAATTTTAGTCCTGGTTATAATATTTAAACCACATACTTGTTATAAATACTTGAGAGTCTTATTGTTGTGGTTGTTAAGGAGAGAAAAACCTTTGCAATTTCCCTCTGGCCCACTTTCATAGAGGTAAAATAAAACCCATGACTTTGTTGGAAGGATTAGAAAGTTTTTTTTTCTTCTTTAAATGACGATTTGTGTAGGAATTGAATGATTAAATTGAAGATGGGGAAAGTAAACCAGCAAAGAGAATTAAGATTAATGTCCATCTTGGGCAGAAAGGGAAGACTACATGCAGACATCTGTCTCTAACCCACTCAGAGCAATGGTGGGTTTGTTTGGTTGTTTAAGAGAACCATCAGCCTAAAAAGAGCTTGTATTCTATGTGGCAGCTGTTGGTTGTTCTAAAGAATACCAGCACGAGTTTCTGTCCAGTTAATTCAGATTCCTGGTGACCTCATGTGTATCAGACTAGCCAACTGTTCTCCACAGGATTTTCAATGCCTGATTTTTTGGAAGTGGATTGCCAGGACTGTCTTCTGAGGCACCTTTGGGTGGACTGGAATGTCCAGCCTTTCCGTAAGCATCCAGGTGTGTGCTAACCATTGGCATCGTCAAGGGATTTCATTACTGAGTATGGATCCACAGAATTAACCCGTGCATGGATTTTTTAATTAAATTTTTAAACTTTTCATAACACAAGGAAGTCTATAAGCCTTCAAAAATTAAGGCTGATTAAATTCTGTTCTAAACTCGAGTTTTGAATTAAAGGCACTGAATTAAAGATGAGAACTGAAGACTCTCCAGAATGGGGTTTGGTTGTCCACTGTGAGTCAGTCCAGCAGCAATGCGCTCTCTGGAGGTCAAATCGCCAATCTCCACAGATTCTTTCTTCAGTAACAGGGAATCACCGCCCCCTGGTGGATACATGCTCTTGTGTTTTTCATGGAAGCTCACTGTTTTCTCCTTGGTTGAAAATTTGTGAACTGAGCAATGGGGAATGGGCAGTTCAGAGCTGAATCCAGGAATCCTAAATAGAAGCTCTTTTACATACAAGCAGTTTGGCTTCATGACCTACATAGTTCCTGAGAATTGAAAAGAATACATTTAAGACAACCCGGATATATTCCAAATCTATTATATCAATGTGAGTTTCAGGAAAGCAGCAGAATGATTTTTATTTATAATATTATCAATGGTTTGTTAGGATCCACATAGCTTAATGCCTTTGCATTGTCAATAAAATACAAGTAAACATTTTTTCTGGTGTTCTCTGTTTTCAGCCGAGATCATTCAAACATCAACAACTGATAGTCTTCATTCCATGTCCTCTTCTTAATCTGGCTTGAATTACCGGCAGTTTCCTGTGGATGGACTGCTTTGAACTATCTTCAGTACAATTTTAATCTTATGTGATGATAATGATACTGTTCAATAATTTCTGCATTCCATGGGGCCACTTCTCTTTGGAATGGGAGCAAATATGGTTCTCTTGTAATTGGCTGGACAAACAACTGTCTTCCAAATTTCTTGGTATAAATGAGTGAGCCCTTCCAGCATTGCATCTATTTGTTAATTGGTATTCTGTCAATTCCTGGAGCCTAGTTTTTCACCAATGTCTTCAGTGCAGCTTGGACTTCTTCCTTCAATATCATATGTTCTTGATCCTATGCTATCTTTTGCAAAAGCTGAATGTCAACCAATTCTTTTTGGTACAGTAATTCTATGCCTTCCATCTTTTTGTTTGTTTGTTTGTTTGTTTTCCCCTTAAGCCTTTTATTGTGAATTGAGTAAAGGTTTACAGAGCAGATCATCAGTTTTACATTCAACAAATTATAATGCATCATTTTATTTCAATGATTGTAATCTCCTCTCTGTAACACCAGTTATTTCCGCTTCCTCTCTGTGATTCTGGTTTCTACCTTCTTTCTCAATCTTTGTGAATTTTGTGTTTAAGTAAATGCTGCCCTTTTGGTATTGAATGGCTGACCATTCCAGATCAAAATGTGCATACCTCATTAGTGTTGTCCCCCTTGTATACCCATCTACTGCTTGACTGAAAACTGACCAAAAGGGTAAGTTTGGCTTCAGACCTGAAGAGTGGTCAGGTATCATACTCCCGGGTTCCTCAGTGTCTTTCTAACCAGTAAACCTGGACTTTTTTAAAAATTAATTTTGAGTTTTGTTCCACATTTTCTCCCACTCTATCCAGGACCTTCTAATGTGACCTCTTTCAGAGCAGTTGGTAGTGGTAACCAGGTACCGTCTAGTTTTTCTGGTTTGGGGGTTGACTCCCATCTTCTTTTGATGCTTCCTACACAGTTTATGTTCCTGGTGGTGGTAGTGCTAAGTGCCATTGAGTTGGTTCTGACTCAAAGCAACCCTGTATAGGGTTTCCAAGGAGCAACTGGTGTGTTTGTACCATTGACCTTGCGGTTAGCAGTCCAGGGCTTATCATACAGTGCCACATCAGGATTCCATTTTGTTCATTATTGTAACTTATGGTGTGTTTCTTTCAGTGTGAGAAATGCTTAGTATGTTTTTCCCTTTTGGTTTTATAACTCCAGGGCTTTGCACATTTATCATAGCACTTTATCTTTTCTGGCTGCCCTTTGAAATCAGCTCATTTACATAATCAATTATTCTGTTTGCTTTAGCTACCCTATGTTCAAAAGCAAATTTCAGAGTCTCTTCTGACATCCACTTTGGTCTTTTTATTCCGCCTTCCCTGTCTTTTTCATAACATTTTGCTTTATTCATGTATGATATCCCTGATGACATCCAACAACTCATCTGGTCTTCAGTCATTAGTGCTCAAAGCATCAAATATATGCTTGAGATGGTCCCCTGGTAGCGTAGTGGTTACAAATTGGGCTGCAAACTGCAAGGTCAGCAGTTTGAAACTACCAGCTATTCCGTGGGAGAAAGATGAGGCGTTCTGCTCCCGGAAAGATTTACAGCCTCGGAAACCCTATACAGGGTTGCTATGGGTCGGAACTGACTCCATGGCACATAACCACCACACCCAAGAGCATACTTTGGCTTTCATGAACCTGTTTTAATTTTCTTCAGCTTCTATTCTATTTCAACTTGCATATGAGCAATTGATGGTCTGACTGACAATACCTACAATATGTATATATCTATCTTATCTATACTCATTCATCTATATTTATGTTTAAAATCATGCATTCTCATAGCATACTGATTTCTCAAATTACAAATCAACAGCACAGTATTTCTGCTAGTCTTTCTTTTTTTCTTATTTATAATTCCCTTCCCCAACAGTGAGAAACTGGGCTCTCATTATTTGTAATGTAGTAACTTATCTGCTCCAACCTACAAATAAAGTAGCACTGGAATCACTAACTCATACCACTGTGAAAAGAAAACCTGCAAAATTTGTTTATAATCTTTAGGTTATATAATCAAAATACTGTGTCTAAGGGGATATAAGTTCATTCTAAATAACACTCTCCTCCCAGGCAATGTGATGTTGTCATTCATTTAAAATACACTTGAATTCAGTTTTGTGTTTGTATTTCATTATAGAATTTTTATTTCACCCCTTCCCCATTTTTGTTGATTATATTCTGGAAATGCTTGAACCTCCAGATTTTTGGTTAGCAGTCAAGCATATTAACTGTTTGTACCACCAAGGGAATCCACCTTCAATTTAAACATTTAAATCCACTGCTCTTGAGTCAATTCTAAACCATATTGTTCCCAAGTTTTGGAATCTTTCTGGAAGCCGACTGCCACATTGCTTTCTTATGGAGTGGTTGGTGGATTCGAACTGCTGACCTTTTTTTTTTTTTGTTAGCAGTCAAGCACTGAAACTACTGAGCCACCAGGGCTCCTTCTAAAAAATATGGAATGCTTTTTTAATCTGAATGTCTCCCTCACAGGGGCCATGTTAATCATCTCTGTATTCTAAATTTAGTATTGTGTACTGCCATATTTCTCACTGTCATGTAATATTTTTTAGTTCACTTTTTTAAAGTAATCTGTGTTTCAGGTGAAAATTGACACAGAAAATTAGGTTCCCATTGAACCCTGTTTATACAGATTGTTCTGGGACATTGGTTACATTTTCCTCCATGTGTCAGCATTCACATTCTTTCCACTCTGTTTGTTCTGTTGTCATTAGTCTAGCTCCCTGCCCCCTTTACCTTCTCATCTCTGCTTAAGGGTTCATGTTGACCCTTGAATCTCATATAGATGGTTATTCATGGGAACATAGTACTCACCGGCAACACTCTTTCTCTAAAAAAGCCAATCTATTTAGTTGAAAGGACCTCTGGGAATAGCTTCAGGTCTGACTTCAAAGGATGTCTTGTAATGAGTTTTGGAGATTTTAGTTCACTCTGCTAAAGCTTTGGAGTCCTGGGATGGCACTGTGGGTCAATGCGCTGGACTGCAAAGTCAGTTTGAACCTCAAGGTTGGTAGTTCAAGCTCACCAGTCGCTCCTCAGAAACCCTCTACAGGCTCGCTATGAGTCAGAACTCACTCAATGGTACTTAATAACAGCAAATTTACTCTAGCAGCCGAATTCCTTGACTCCATCAGGACCTATAAAATATTGACCCTAACATTAGAGTGTTTCTTACACAGTTTAAACTCTAAAGTCCTTCAAAATCACTTTCTTGAGTATGTGTTCAATGGACTACAGTCTGTTCATCTGAAAACACTCTTATCCTAATTAAACCCAATCCTGTTTCTTTCCTGAGCTTGCATCTAGCCAGCTAAATATGCTACTAAACATGAATGAAGAAAAGCTTACAACGGAACTTAGTAGCTGCAATCTAAAATCCTGAGCACCAACCTCATCATGGCGCTTAACACTGCCTAGCCATTGTAGTTGTTGTTGTTGTTGTTGAATACCGCTGAGTCAATTCTGACTCATAGCGACCCTGTATAGGACTTCCAAGGAGCAGCTGGTGAGCTTGAACCACCAACCTTGTGTTTCAAACTGACCTGCATTATCCTATAGCACCATACCAGGACTCTAGCAATTCTACTAGTCCATTCTTTTTCCTTCTCTCTCTTTGAACACCTCCTCACTTATCCGTATTCTCTTGATGACCTTGCTTTCCATGTCTCTGAGAAAATAGCATCTGAAGAATTTCCAAACGTTCCTACCATGCATACCCACTCAGCTGCAATAGTGCTCTTCTTATGCATTATTTTCTCTCGTTAGCTATGAATGATCTGCCCCAAGACTAATGTGTCTACTGATGTGTTAATAATATATGAAATTTACCAAGCCCTTACTATGTGGCTGTCTGACTGGCCCTATTCTAAGAGTTTCATATTTATCCATTTATTTAATTCTCATAACAATTCCATGAGGTAGGAGCTACTATTATCAGTACTTTACAGATCAAAACTCTATTGTCAAGAAAGCTGAGCTGAGCTTCCAGGTATCTGAGTAGCTGATAGAGATAAGAAGACAAAATGAAAGTAACAGTGAAAACTGTAAAGATAGAAGTTTTGAAACAAAAACAGGGAGGCAGTTAATCTTACAGTCCAGAAACAGAGGACCCTAGGACCAATAAGGGAGAAGAGCTCCAGTGGAATGTGGGACCCTATCCAGAGAAACAGCGACACCAGAGTTGGAGGCAGAGATGAGGACATGGAAAGAGGGAGCAACTGAGGACTCTAGACTCATGGAAAGAGCAAGATAAGTGCTGGTGGTCAGGAGGTGAGCTTCGAGATGTGCCCTTTGGTTGTTTAAATGATTATATACTCCTGAGTGTTTTTATGTATATCACTCGGCCCCATCCCCAAAACAACAACCAAAAAAAACCCCCAAAACACAGAGGGAATAGAAGCAAATACTGTTGAATGATGATACACGGAGGGGATTGTAATCATTGCAATGAAACGAAGAGTGTAAAACTGATGTTCCCCCATGTAAACTATCACTCAATTCACAATAAAAACTTGTAAAAAGTAACAGTGAAGACTTTAATCAATTGTGTACTGTGATTAAGCAAGAGACACCCAGAGAATGGTCCCTGACTCTCCCCATTCTATATTTCTCCAGGAATGATGCCCAGGCAATGATCTGGTGGACCAGCACACTTTCACTTTTGTTGGAGCACTGAACAAAAAGACTCCTGTAATTTTATGAAACTTGGGAGGTAGGAGGAGTTGAAGGGGACGGGCTAGGCATTGAAAAACAGTGAGTCAGAGTGGAGAAAAATGTCTAAATGTCTTTAAGGTTCTTTTCTTCCTTCTGATAAAGGCAGGACTTCTGCCAAAGGCTGGGTAAAGAGGCTTCGTTATGACGATGTCTGGGCTGGGAAGGAAGATATGTGAAACAGCCTGGCTGGTGGATGGAAGGGCTGAGCCCTTGGTTTACTCCCTTCAAACACTGCAGCTCATTGACTGGCTGTGCACCAGAGCTGGTGTGTGTGTGGAGGTGGGAGGTGGCGGGGAGGAGATAAGGGAGGGCTTTGAGGTACGGTCAGGTCTGAAAGATCACACCTGGGTTTAAGGCCAGGCGCCAAACACTTCACCTATGTCATATAGTTAACTAAGGCACATGTAATTGTTGTTCTGTGCTACCCAGTCGGTTCGGACTCACAGCGACCCTGAACAGGGTTTCTGAGGAGTAGCTGGGGAGTGGGAACGACTGACTTGGCAGTTCAAGCTGACTTTGTGGTCCAGTACTTATCCTACAGCATCATACCAGCTCTCCAGTACTAAGGTACATAGATACAACTTTTCCTAGAGTCACATAGCTAATAAATGACAAGACAATTACATGAGCCAAACCAGCCTGTGACCAGAATCCATGCCCTCAGCCACGAGCTACATGTCTCTCAGGGTGGAATCAGTTACTTCTCAAAAACTTTACTCTGGAAATTCTCCCTGCAGGTTCCTCCCTCACATCTATCTGTACACAGAATAATTTTCTCTTTATTTTGAAGTAAAACCTCTCTTGATCCTATATTGCACTCCGACTAATCTCCTATGTCTCCATTCCATCATTTCTGTAAAACTTCTCAGAAAAAAAAGTCTAAATTCACCTTTACTGGCTCTCTCCTCCCATTTAGGCTTTTAACCACAACCACTGACTGAAACAGTCTTGTCATGGTAACAACCGCTCTTACGTAAATTCTAATGTGAAATCTTACTTTCTTCACTTGAGTTCCTTGATTCCCAAATATATGTAGCTCAAGCTGAGACGCCTCCCCTGTACTCTTGAGCTCCAGGGTTTTGTACATTTATCATAATACTTTATCTTCTCTAGCTGCCCTTTGAAGTCGGCGCGTTTACTTAATTAAAAGGATAAGCACTGGACTGCTAACCACAAGGTCAGCGGTTCAAACTCACGTCAGGTTGCTATGAGTTGGAACGGACTCAATGGCACTCAACAACAGCAATAGAAACACACATCTGGGGCGAAGTGATGGTTTAGTGGTAGCACCTTCCCTGCAAAAGATGCAGGTTTTGACTCCCAGCCAGTGGTCCTTAAGTGCCACCACCAGGCATCTACTGTTAGTGGCGGCTTGCACGTTGCTGAGATGCTAAACGGGTTTCAGCGGAGCTTCCAGATTAGGAAGGAAAGCATGTTGATCTACTTGTTAAAACCAGCCAATGAAAACCACATGGGTCACAGAGGTCTGATCTGCATCTAATCATGAGATGACACGCCCATTGCACAGTTCCATTCTAGTGTCCATGAGTGGGGACCCTATGAGTTGAAGACAAATTGAGGCAGCTAACAGCAACAACATACCACTTTGATATCTAAAAGGCATTATCAAACTGATTAAGTCTGAAAGCAAATCCCTAATTCTGTGTTACAAAAAAAGTCTTCCCCCATCTCAATAAAGGACCACCTCACACTTTCCGATGTTTAGGTCCAAACCATTGGTGTTCCCTTAACCCTTTCTTTCTTAACCCCAGCTCCAATCCTTTAACAAACCCCACTAGCGCTAACTTCAAAATATAGCTCTACTACCAACCCCTTCCCTTGGAGTCCTAGTGTGGCACTGTGGGTTAATGCGCCAGACTGCAAAGCCATTTGAACTGCAAGCTCGGCAGTTCCAGCTCACCAGCTACTCCTCGGAAACCCTAGACAGGGTCTCGCTACGGATAGGAATCGACTCGACGGCACTTCACAACAACAACAACCACCCCTTCCCATCACTCACCTTTGAATTTTCACCAGCCCACCCTGGAAATTGTCAGCACTCGTGGCGTGGAGGCTCGGAGGCTGCTACCTGCACTGTCTTCGGTGCTGTTCACAGGAATCTTTTCTCTTCCGGGTTCTTCCTCTATTCCTTCCCCACCCCCTGCATAGCCCTTGCTGAGTGTCTAGGGTTTCAGAGAACAAAGGCCAGGCGGGGTGGCAAGCAGTTCTGCTCCATCTGTCACGATGTTCTGGTTACATGTTTGGAATTAAGAGAGGGAAGACTATGAGGGAAAATAAACATTCCAATAGATTTTCCTATCAGAGGGAAAGCCAGCACCATCAGCACACATCACACACCAAAACACTCAGATGTTGGTTGTCAGGTTTTTTATCTCCTTCATTTATTTAAGTTACTGGGTGCTATGAGGGGTAACTCACAAAAAATTCCTAACAGAATATACAGCACTTAGTAGGCAATCAGGACTCCTGGCTTGGTGCTCTTGAGTCAGTATGGGACAGCAAACCACAAAGTCAGCTGTTTAAACCCACCAGCTGATCCTCGGAAACCCTAATGCAGGGTCATTATGAGTTGGAACCCACTCAACAGCGCTCAACAGCGGCAACAAAGGCAGTCGAGAAAACATGGATGAAACTTAAAACCATTATGTTGAGTGAAATGTCAGTCACAAAGGAACCCAATGTGTGATTCCACTTATATGAAATACCTAGAACAGACCAGTGTAGAGAGATCCAGGTTAATTAGTGATTACCGGAACCAGGAGGGAGGGAGGAGAAAAGGTGGACTGACTTGTTCCTTACTGGACACTTAACTTTTGTTAAGAGTGATGGGAAATTTAGAAACAATGGTGGTAGTTGCAAAACATAATGTGTATTATTACATATGCAGAACATTGAAATGGCAAATGATTTGTTGCATATCTGTAACTTAAAGTGATAGATATTATTGGTGTAAATGAAGTTTTTTTAATGGACTTTTCATGCAAATCTCTTATATATTTTTCCTTGTTCCACCAAGATTGTTCTCATTTTTTAGATCAAGAGGACTTACGTACTACCATAGAATTGGAATTTCCTGGTATTTTTGTAGCTATCTTTTTGTTATTGTTTAATTCCCGAATAGCAAGAAATACCAAGGTCTGGCTACCTGCTTGGAATTGACAGAGGAAAAACAATTAAGAAAAAAAAAGAACTTTTCAGTAAATTACTCTACGTGAATGAAAAACCAGCAACTCTTACAAGAACATATGGAAGATATATGAGGAAGTGGTAGTGCAAATAAGGAACTCACCGTCACCAGGATGCACACTGGACTGATAATTGCAACGTCGATGGTTCAAACCCACAGGCTGCTCCTAGGAAAACCCTGTACAGGGTCACTATGGGTCAGAACTGACTTCACGGCACTTAACAACAGGTTGGTGAACATCTGTGCCATTGAGTCAGCTCTGATTTAAGTGACTATAGAACAGAATAGAACTGCCCCAGTCACTTTGAGTCAGAACCGACTCCACTGTACTTAACAACAACATAGGGATGTCTATGTTAGCTTTATGAGAGCATGTTGCAAAGTCTTTTCTCCTATGTAGCAACTGGTGGGTTCAAACAGCTAAACTTTGTGTTAGCAGTTGAGTACTTAACCACTGTGCCCCCAGGGCTCCTTCATTGAAGTATATGGAGTCTTGAAAGGGTCTTCACTCAAACAAGGAGGTGGAGGGACCACTCAACACAGGGGAGTGGAGTGAGGGGTGGCATTAGCCAAAGAAAATACGGCAAAAGTATAACGAGACAAAAATGATTAATATTCAAATGTTACCAGAAATTTGCTAATGATAAGCCTGTGGGTTAAATATTATAAAACTCCAATTTCTTTAGTGATCATGTATGATTTCCTATAGTAAGTTCAAGAGTAAAGAAAATACAACATTGGCAATGAAAATAAAATCTCATAGGAGAGTTTACCTTAAAAACCATTTAATCTCCTGACAAGGTAAAGTAACTGAATCCCATAAGAAGGTCTCATTCCCCTCAACATGCCTACTAGTTCTGTGAAATAGGACATCGTACGATTTGAATGTTGTGTGAACACCATCTTATGTACTTAGCAAACAGACATGTCTAAATTATGAGCAAACAGCATTCGCTGATTTTTTACCTTTGTGTAGTTTAATAACATTTTGTTTCATTACGTCCAGATCATTACTCCTCCTTTGCATCTTGCTGTTGCGAACATGAGCACTGGTTTTGCTGCACTGGGGAGATATGATGCATTGTATGGTAATACTTTTGAAGGGAAATTAAACAGAAAGATAATGCTACAGCACTGAAGAGATAGTTAATAAATGGGATTGGATTGGATACTGCTGCCTATGAGTCAAAGCATGTGTTTACTATAGTCAACTTTTTATTTGTAAGTAGGGACAGTATGCATTAAAATGATATAAAGTAGAAGTACAGTCCATACTAAGTACAGTCCTGGGCATTTATTATGAATATCAAGGAGCTCTGGTAGTGTAGTGGTTAAGAATCAGGCTGCTAACCCCAAGGTCGGCAGTTTGAAACTACCAGCTGTTCCGCGGGAGAAAAATTAGGCTTTCTGCTCCCATAAAGATTTATAGCCTCAGAAACCCTGTACAGGGTCACTATGAGTCGGAACCGACTCCACGGCACTTAACAACAACAGGGTAAGCAGTAGACTGCTAATCACAAAGTTGGCTTTTCAAACCCACTAGCTGCTCCTTGGAAACTATGAATTGGAACTGACTCAGAGTCACTTAGCAATAACTTTGACATTGGTCATATCACTCTTTTTCCCTGTCCCTAAGTCTTTATTCCTTGAGTAGGCTGTACAATTTGAAGGCTCAAATTCTATCAAGATAATCGACTTGTCTTTTCTCAATAGGCATCTGTCTTGAATGCTTTGTACCAGTCATTCATTCAGCAAACACAATGTAAGCACCCATAGTATTCTGTGCATGTGTTTAACACTTAGAACTCCATCTTTCCTTTTTAAGTAAGTGTATTGTCTAGGACTTCCTGTGGTAGGCTATCGCAACTTGAGGTCAGGTGCTATGTTGTAGTCATCTTGGTAACCCCAGCACCTAGACCATGCACACAGGTGGCTCTCCTAGATGTTTCTGAATAATGGCATCAGGATTATCTTTACCTCCTAACAAGCACTAGCTTGTCACAGAATAGGCAGAGTGGGCCCTCATACTTGACAGATGAATGATTAGGTGGATATGTGCTTGATTCTAGAATCTTTAGGGGGCATTTAAAGCATTTTCTATTGTCAGAAAATATTAGAACATAATTATTAATCTTGTTAGTAACGATTGGGTTAGGTAGAAATAATGTTCTATTGTTAGAAATGCATACTTAAGTATTTTATAGTGAAATTCCATGATGCATATGGAATTATTTTAAAATACTTCAAGACAACAACAGAAAATATGGCAAAGTATTGTTAGATATGGGTCTGTGCACACTAATACTGAAAATGTAATTGGAAATATGGCAAGAAAATATTATTATAGAAGATAATGTGATAGACTTTTTTTAATGTTTTATTGTGAATTATGTGATCGTTTAAATGGGAGAACATTAGTTTTGCATTCATTTTATCGTGTATTGTCTCTCATTGCCATGGTTACAATCCCCTCCATGCATCATCAACCAACCAAAGGGTATACACTACAAGCCTGCCCCCCCACCCCCGTCATCAGCACACAGCCCCTCACCCTCTCTGTGTCTAAAGTCCCCAACGGCTCTATCTCTCCACGTCATCGTCTCTGCCTCCATCTCAGGCATCACTACTTCTCTGGTTTGTGATACATTTTTAAATCAATAGTAAAAACATTACATCAAAACTCTAATATGAGTAGTATGTATGGTGCTTCAGGTTAATGTGCTGGACTTCAAGGTCGATTTGAAACACAAGGTTATCAGTTAAAGCTCACCAGCTGCTCCTCAGAAACCTTATACAGGATCATTATGAGTCAGAACTGACTCAACAGCACTTAACAACAACAACATGCTTAGGAAAGTATAATATACTATAGTTTAGAAGAAACTGAAAATATTTCACAATAACTTGATCAAAAGGCAGCATTCTAACCTACTCATGGGAGAGAGAGGCAGGGAGGACTCTCTTATTTAGGAATAATTTATTCACATTTAAAAAAATTAATTTCAAATACTACATGAGACAAAAATGTTATCAGTTATTTATTTCTCTTGAGGGAAAATAAATTTTTCTTTACATATCTTTGTGAATGTGTGAACATTTCTTGTTATACATGTAAACCAATGTGTTCACTGGTATAAATAAATATAAATAAGTAAATCTCAATATTACAAAAGAACACAATTTACAATTTGGCTATGACCATTTCACTTCACAAATATAGAATATTTTCTTATGCTAATATTATAATATCTCTGCGTCCTTTCAAACACATTAAGTACAAGGGCACTTCTTGCATTGGGTGCCTAGCGCAAAAACAAACAAACAAACAAAAAAATTGTCCTAAGGGCAAAATTGCAACTGATTTATCTTACAATAGTTTTTATCTTATCTGCACTTGTGTAAAGAAGGAGAATTATTCTTTCTTTCTATAATTTCTCTCTTGCCACAAACTAACCCAAGAAACTCAATACTCTTGGGTTATTAGTATATTTTTTTTCCTATAAAATATTTCACTAACCTATTTAGATTTGTTTTCATAGGATAAGGAAAGATGAAAATGTCTGATAAGTCAAGGGTTATTTTATAATGTGATTCAACACTCTTTGGCCAATTTGTTTATGAGAGATTGTTTTCAGTTTTTCATTTGTTTGCTTTCAGTAACCAATTTAATGATTTGTTTTTTTCTTATCTTCAATATTCAATTGATGTTCTTTTTATTTTTTATTTCCCTTTTAAGTAAAAATTACTTTACCCATCTAGTGAAAAAACAAACTCATTTTCTTTTTTTCCTTGCTCACATTCTAACCATAAAACAAGCTCTACACTTCCCTCCACATTTAGGAGCGTAATCATGCTGAATCCTGCCAGCTCTGTTTTCAAGAGGTTTAGGAATGTTCAGAATGTGATGTCAGGATGAACTTTTCCCTCCTTGCTTCGTTGACATCCGTGTGTCTAAAAGACAATGATGTCATGCACAACAAAGAACACAATCTCAAAAGCGGTGCCCACTGCTCCAGAAAGTTCTAATTCAACTAGAAATGTTCCGTGCACTTGTGTGCACTTTCTTCTTAGCTCTTCTTTGGTTAAACTAGCTAGCCAATGGCTACTAGCATCATAAGTAAAACTGTCAGTATCATGCATGTGTGGCCTGAAAATTAAAAAAAAAAAAAGTTAAAATTGAAATGATTTTATTTACTGGAGATAAACTTAATTGTTCTGCTACTATGTGATACAAGAATTTATTAAGTTAATTTTGCATGCAAAATTAGTAAATTATAGAGTAGAGACAACTCTTATATATGACATGAGAGTTTAGAAGAGCTAACAAATACCAATTAAACACCAGCTGGGTTTTTAGTTTCTTGAGATAACAGTGAAAATGTTAGAATCAGTTAAGAAACTTTTAGATTAGAATTAATGAAAATCCCCTGAAGAAAGGCATGCTATCTGTGAGTTAGAGGAAAAATGGCCAAGAGAAGACGTTTTCACAAATACATTTACATCAAATTATTTTTGTTAAGCAATTTTATAAAACAACATAAGACATATTTTTTAATAACTGTAAACATGACATAAAAATGATGCCTCAGACAAAATTTCAGATTTCCTAAACATTCAAAACTCTGAAAGCCACTAGGCAAAGGGAGAAACAAATACAGCACATATAGGCCAATCATTTCATGCTGCAAATCATCATACTGAAGGCATTCCTATTGAAATGCCCTACTGTAGTATCCTTCTCCCCACTCCCAACCCCAAGACTTGTGGCACTATTAAACATCCAATCATTACAATACTGAGTGCAAAACACAAGGTAAGGTGATGAGTATATTTCTGAAAAGTCATAAACTGGTGATATGTCAAGCTAATGAGGGATTCCATGTTAGTCAGAAAGGCAGAGAAACGAACACATCCACCAATAATAGAGGCTCTAACATCTATTATCCATTGTCAGAGATAAACCCTCAGCCAAATGTACTGACAGATGCAAACTTCAGAGAGGTGACTATTTGAAACCATATACCTTTTATAATTTACCACAAGTTCTTACTTCGGAGGCACCACCAGTCAAAGTAAACTTGTGGTAGACAACATTGAGGGCTTTGTTGTTCTCATGTGTATTATAAGAGCTGAATAGTAGAGAAGGGGAAACATTAACGGAAGTATACAATTTGAATTTCAATCAAAATGTGAAGTCACACATTAGTTTACAATGCCCATCCCTTTCATCAAGTAAAATGTCCCATATAAACCCAGTACTTCAAAGAGAATAATTCCTTCCATAGGTAAACACAAGGGTCACCAGATGAAACTACAATGTCAACATCACACTCAAGAACTATTTTCCCTGCCCTGATAAAGATCAGATCCATATGAAATCACAACCATCACCAAATTACATAAAGTTTTCTCTCACCATAGAGAGCTTATACTTCAAAGATAAGTTAAGTGGACTGTTTTTGTGTGCACGTACAAAAGGAAAATTCCTTTTATGGGTTTGTAAGCTTTTCCCTCTGATTCACAGATCGAGGAAATAGGTTTACTGCAAAATCCCAACACAATTTAAAAAAATATTCCCTCCTTCTACTTTTTAGCAATTTTTATTCTGTTAAAAATATCATGACCAATTTTTTTTTTTAATGAAAATATTCAAAGAAACTGATCAATTCATTCTGCCCCCTCCTCCCTAACCAAGCTCCAAAATACAGGTTTTGGAACCATTCTATTAAAATTAGTGTAAGAAAGTATAAACGATGTGTAGTTTGATTAATTTCCAGAGTAATTTTGCTAAGGCATCAGAATCAACTTGACTCTTTTATATTACTAGAACTCTTAGGTTTTTGCTGGGCTCTAACAATGTTCTTTAAAAGTTTCAGAAAATATCTCTTTACTGATTTCCATTTTATAGCACCTAACATGCACCTATAAAGCTCTGGTAGTGTAGTGGTTACAAATCAGGCTGCTAACCTCAAGGTTGGCAGTTTCAAACTACCAGCTGTTCCATGGGAGAAAGACAAGGCTTTCTACTCCCATAAAGATTTACAGCCTTGGAAACTGTGCAGGGTCAATATGAGTTGAAATCGACTCCAAGGTACTTAACAACAACAACAACATACATCTATGGAGTCCTGGTGTGGCACTGTGGGCTAAAGCATCAGACTGCAAAGTCATTTGAACTGCAAGATCGGAGGTTCAAGCTCCCCAGTGGCTCCTTGGAAACCCTATACAGGGTCGCTATGGGTCGGAATCGACTCGACGGCACTTAACAACAACAACAACATGCACTTATAAAAACTATTTGAAAAACACAAAAACAAAACAGAATCTAATGGTTAAACATTTTTACTAAAAGATTGAACTGTTTACTGATTTAAAGAATATTACATATATCAGCTGTAATAGGCTTGAGTTACATCATTAATTTAAAGAGAAAGAAGAGTTACAGAGGATGAAAAGTACATAACTCATATCATCCAAATTATTAAAATAGGCAATTTATTAACAGCATAAAAATATAGTTGTTCTTAATTAATTAATGAGAAAAATAGGTGTTAGGGCAGTTTAGAAAAAAATCTAAATGGACTCCACAATTAGATTTCCTAACCAAAGAAAGCTACAAAATAGAAGAGGTTTCAATTTAAATAATCCTCTTTATACATTAGGGCCAAGTGTGACATTTGTACTTAACATGTGAAATCAATGTAGATTAGGTATCACATATATTTTTGTGTGTTGTTTTCTTAACATCTAAGTGTTTACAAGGTGCCAGCCAATGTTCTAATCTCTTTATTTGTTGTTTGGCAGTTAATTGAGTCTCACTACAATCTTATGAAAGGAGCTCTGGTAGTGTAGTGGTTAAGAATCGGGCTGCTAACCTCAGGGTCAGCAGTTCAAAACTACCAGCTGTTGCGCAGGAGAAAGATGAGGCTTTCTGCTTCCGTAAAGATTTACAGCCTTGGAAACCCTGTGCAAGATTGCTATGAGTCAGAACTGACTCCACAGTACATAACAACAACAACAACAACAACCCTATGAGTTGGGGACTATATTTGTCCAATCTCAAATGAGGAAACTGAAGCACAGACAGTAAGTAAAGCTGGTCTGTCACATAGACTCAAGTGGCCAGCTGAGCAGATCAGCTCCAGAACTCACCTGATTAAATACTGGGATCTTTTTGAGTAGTCTTGGAATCTAGTAATGAACAGGATTCAGCAAAAGATCTAACCACATGCAATGTTAACATTTCAACTTTAAATTACTTTCCTTTGATATGTGCTTAGTGTCTGACTTCACTGAGAAATTTAAATAAAAAAATCACATACATACATACATGGGCATGCAAAGAGTTTGTTTATCCTGGGTATCAATTACAAATGAAAAGAATGACAAGATTGCATGTTTAGAATACAAAAATGCTAAGACAGTATATTAAGGTTTTACTGGAAAAAAGCTAAGATTACATTTTTAGGAAACCATCAGAACTTCAGCTCACCCTGATTTTCCATAGTCCCAGATAAATTTGACTAGAATTAGGGTACCAATTATAGTACCAGCAACCAATCCTTGAGAGGGGAAAAAATGTAGAAACACAGTTAATAGACACACAAGCAAAGACACAATAGAGCAGCAAAAGTTCCCAGTGGTAAACATACTGCATAGAAAGCAACTTAAAAGAAAAACGAGGCATCACAGAATTACTTTTTGCATATGACTTCCTTACATCACAAGTTTGACAATAAACTCTGGCTGTCACCAGCTCTCTTTGTCTTTGAAATAAAATGGAAATAAAGTATTTTTAAAGTATCACAATGCTCCAATAAACTAGGCTGGCAGGTTTGAGAGGATTCTAAAGGTGTTTCAACCTCACTACGCTCAATTTTAAATGTTTAGACCATTCAGATATGTTAACTGAACTATGTCATTTTCCAGCTAGGAAGTATCTTCCAGTTCATTTACTCCCAAAAGTCTCATTTGGGAGATGAGTGAATTGAAGATGAAGGCTACGTGAAGGTTCCTAGAGAGAACAGATACGCAGACATTTCCCTTTCAAAGGAAACTTGCTCATATCTCATCACGCCAGCAGGGAGAGTATCATATATTTACTCTGCCTTTAGAATATGCTTCTCAGTGTTCAGACTATTGTCAAGGAAATTTCAGGAAAACTAATATTTAATTGCAAAATTAAAAGCACTATTTTGATTAGAAGAAAAGTCAGTAATTGGTCAAATAAATTTGTCAACAGCAAACAACTTTTATAGTTTGCACAAACTTCCTTCTCAAAATCATCCATCTGCCCTATTCCCTCACCATCCTCAGGCTCCATTTTGCTCCCTAAACTCCCCCAACCCAATGTCCATGGACTCTTACTCCTCTAATCTGCACAATAAAATAAATTGTAGACGGAACTAGAAAAACAACTGTGGCTTATGTGACTAACAAGTCCACTGGGGTACAAAGCAACAAAAGATAGATGTCATTCAATTACAAGGCCTTATGTATTCATGTTTGTTTGTTTGTTTTAAGAAAAAAAACAACAACAACCTGTAGATCTAGTGAGGGTTCCAAAGTGAATTAATTTTTTAAGATAAAAGGGAGTTGATCTAAGGCTATCTGCAGACCCAATCCCTGCGTAAGTATTGTTTCCATTTCTTGCGCTGTCCTCTAGCACTCCAGATGTACTGATGAATTGATTGGTCCTCATTACCCAAAGTAGAATTTGGTGGTGCTGTGGGTTAAGTATTAGGCTGCTAGCTGCAAGGTCGGTGGTTCAAACCAGCTCTTCAGGAGAAAGATGAGGCTGTCTGATCCCATAAAGATTTACAGTCTCATAAACCCTGGTGTGGCACTGTGGGCTAAAGTACTGAACTACAAGGTCATTTTGAACCACAAAGTCGGTGGTTCAAACTCACCAGCCACTCCTTGGAAACCCTATCCTGGGTGGCTGAGTTGGAACGGACTTGAAGTCACCTAACAACAAAACCCTCAGGAACAGTGGTGCTCTGTGTTACAGAGCTGCATTGAATCAGAATTGATTCTATAGTCGTGGCTTTTCTTTTGTACTCTAAGAGCACCTATTTCTTTCACAGGTAAATTTTTAGCAGTATTTTACCTCAGCAATTTCTTAACTGATCCCCTACTTCTGTATCATTAGCACAGAAAAACTTTATATCCCTCAAATGAACCCTAGCTCCTCATCAATTCTGAGTTTCCCTTCCTCTCATCACTTTGCATTCATCTCATCATTTTCGAACATTTCAGAGATGTCCCCTTTACAACTGAAATGCTAAATGAAGACAGAAATGCAAAGTGATTCAGAGTATCTACATGACCCAAGTAACAAATCAGCACACCTGTACATGTTCATGAAAGTTTGTGAAGGCTGATGGCTTCACAGAAAACTGGAGAAATGCACAGAAATACACGAAACATGGTTCAACAGAGATGCTTCCTCACTGAATTAACGAGTTTATTTCTGTCCCCAAAATAGATTCCGATATAAAGGCAATTGTTTCTGATCTCAAAATCCACTTGATATCTACAGAAAACTAACCCAAAAAGTAAAATCAGGGTCAATTTAATATTTATACAAGTTGGGATAATTTAAATCATGAAATTATGAACAAAATTAGGATTATGATCCCCAGTTCCTACTCAACAATTATAGAAAATTAATTAGGTAGAAAATTTACATGATTTAACAAAAAGTCTTTTTTTTTCCTTTCTAAGAAAAGGGAGTATTTTAGTAATGTCCCATTATGTAGAACTATATATTTTAAAAACATGCAATCACCTCCAATAACTAGAATCATGCTTGGTAAATAATAGTTAGTGTTTTGTACATATTTATTAGATTGCATTGAATGCTATCCATCTGCAGGTGAAAAACTGAGACCAGAAAGGGATACATTAAGCAGTTTGTTACTACAGAAAAGCACATTTCTAACCCCAGGGTCATGCCATGATTTGAATTGTCCATTGAATTTCTAATAAAAATACTGGCGCTTCTCAAACAAAATTTATACTATATACTAATAAATATAAGGAGCTCTGGTAGCGTAGTGGTTACGAATTGGGCTGCGAACCTTAAGGTCAGCGGTTCGAAACTACCAGCTGCTCCGCGGGAGAAAGATGAGGCTTTCTACTCCCGTAAGGATTTACACCCTCGGAAACCCTGTACAGGGTCGCTATGGGTCGGAACCGACTCGACGGCACTTAACAACAACAACACTAATAAATATATATACTATCATACTATATACTATATATATAATATATACATTATATATACTATCATACTAAGATGGAGTCCTGATGTGGCGCTGTGGGCTAATGCGTCAGACTGCAAAGCCATTTGAACTGCAAGGTCGGTGGTCCAAGCTCACCAGCTGCTCCTTGGAAACCCTATATGGGGTCGCTATGGGTCAGAATCGACTTGACAGCATTTAACAACAACAATCATACTGCTATATAGAGTACCATCTGTATTTGTCAGAATTCTAACAAAAGTTGATGTTAGACGACATTTGTCTCTTTTTCTGAAGAAATATGGATTCATTCAGTTACTTCAAAATGAAAAAAATAAAATAACAGGAGTCAAACCAAGCTCTGATTGACTCCAAGGCTTTGGCTCTTTCTACTATACCAGTGCTGCTGTTGTAAGTGATGTTAAGTCGGTTCTGAATCATAGTGACCTGCTATAGGGTTTCCAAGAAGCAGCTGGTAAGTGAACTGCCGACCATTTGGTTAGCAGCCCAGTGCTGATTCTACGGTGCAACAC
Source organism: Chrysochloris asiatica (assembly GCF_000296735.1). NCBI lineage: Eukaryota > Metazoa > Chordata > Mammalia > Afrosoricida > Chrysochloridae > Chrysochloris > Chrysochloris asiatica. The sequence continues at coordinate 14,309,015 of NW_006408527.1, forward strand.
CAGGACTCTGCTATACCATAGTACCTTTTAAAAACAGCATACAGAGCATGTATACTCAATGGGATTAGTATCGATCACTTCCCAAAGAAGTAAAAAAAAAATCGTATACTTTTTATGTATAAAGTACAGATATGCATACAGTGCATAAACAGATTTGTAATATATCTATGGAATTAAAATTTCATGGAGGAATTACTAGAGAAAAAAATATGTCTAAAATGGGAAATACTGAAAACAATTGAAAAATACTGGTACAGAGCCAACAGAAGAATACACCTTTTCCTCACTTACTGTCTTGTTAACTGACATTTCATATATGGGACAATAAAACAAAATCTATCATTGGACTATTTCATGCACTGACAACATATGTCTGGCAGTAACAAAGTCAAGGTGCAATGTGAGAGTAACACTGGCTGTGAATCTTGGTTGGGCCATGATCTTCAGGCATTTGGCAGTTATGAAAAGATGTCAGTTGGCAGTTAAGTAATGATGTAGTCATTCATTCTCCACTGGTGGTCAGATGTGATCAACCTCCATTTTTGCATAAGGCTGATTTTCATAGAGAACCTGATCTTTGAAACCTAACCATGTTGGTAAGTGAGGAATGAGTGTATCTTTAAAATGCACAATACAAGTTTCATTAGCAAGGCATTTAAGGCAATTCTGTGATAATTCATCAGTCTTTCCTGTTGTTGTTATTAGGTTCATTTAGTTGGTTCTGACTCATAGCAACCCTATGCCCAACACAACAGAACACTGCTGCTCCTGCACCATCTATGTTGTTGTTGTTGTTATGTGCCGTTGAGATGGTTCCATCTATAGTTGACCCCATTGTTGCAGCCACTGTGTCAGTCCATCCCATTAATGGGCTTCCTCTTTTTCAATTCCATGGCTTGGGTTAGGCACACCTTAGTCCCTAAAGAGACATTTTTACTTTTTAACACTATAAAGAGGTCTTTGGAAGTAGGTCTACCCAATGCAATACACTGTTTGATTTTTCAACTGCTGTCGTCACAGATGCTGATTATGAATCCAAATAAACTGAAATCCTACACAATATCAATCTTTTCTCCATTTGCCATGTTGCTTATTGGTCCAGTTGTGAGGATTTTTTTGTTCTTATTTTGAAGTATACTTCAAACTGAAGGCTATAGTCTTAGGTCATCATCAGTAAGTGCTTCAAGTCCTCTTTGTTTACTTTCAGCAAGCAAGGTTGTGCCATCTGCATACTGCAGGTTGTTAAGGAGTACTTCCAATCTGGATGCTGAATTCTTCTTCAGATAGTCCAGCTTCTTAAATTATTTCCTCAGCAAACATACTGAATACATATGGTGAAAGAATACAATGCTGACCAATAGCTTTCCTGATTTTAAGCCACATAGTACTACTTTGTTTTGTTCAAACAGCTACTTCTTGATTTATGCACAGGTTCAGCATCAGCACAATGAAATGATCTGGAATTCTCATCCTTCCCAATGTTATCCACAATTTGTTATGATTCAGACAGCAAAATCCCTGGATGACCCTACTAGTATTTGAAATATCAGTAGAATAGCTTCCGGTCTCATAGCAACATGCAAGTCACCACAGTACAGCAGAATGACAGAATGATGGGTCTCTTTTTTTTATCTTAGCAAAGTTTAAAAGGAAAACAAAATTCAAATACTTCTCAAGATCTAATATCATCTGCATCCTTCACTGACATTGCAATGTAGCAATACAGCCAATATCCCTATCTGTGATGTGAGATGTGACCTAATTCACAGAATAAAAAATAGAGAAATTTTTCAAGTTTATATTTTACAAAGATCACTCCAATATGTTGCCAGAGCTGATTTAATAAGGAAGGAGTTGCTTTCTATTTTTGAGCATAAATTAGGATTATAGTCAACCCAAAGTGAAGGTTTCTAGGAAATGACAGAATACACCCTTCAAGAATTTCAGAGGCAGACTTTCACTAAATGACACTGAACAGGTGAGTAAAAGTGTTCAACTCATCACTTCTGTGAACATGACACCATGAGATTCTCATGTAGAATATATTTATTCCTATTCAAAATACAGAAGAAACCATGAATTCCAACTGCTGGACCCTTCAATATAAAGATTTTAGTTTAGAATAGGTTCATTCAAAATATAAAACAATCAAACAACAAAATAAATAATAATTTTCAAAATACCACCTTTCAGCCTTTTTGTCCCTTAGGTAATTCATGCATGGAGGCGGTAGCTTTTTAAGTCTATAATCTAAAAATATAAATTTTTAAAATTTCAAAAATTATACTCATTTGCTGTTGGATTGTATTGGATTGTATAAGTAACTGATTTAACTGATATATGGCATTTTAGTACGTCAATTTAGCTATAGCTGCCCCTTAGCCAACAATTTTCTAACCATCTTCTTTGGCAGCATATTAACCTTATTGCTAATATGTAACAATCAAATCATATAATTCAGACAAAACTAAAAAAAAAAAAGACTACACCAAATGGCAAAAGAAATTGCAACACAGTTATTTATTTTGGGTTTCAAAAGATTGCTCAAAAGAGCAACAGATTTTTTTTTTTAAGAAAGATAACTTTGCTTCAAATCACTGAAAAAAGAAGACTAAACCTGTTGCTGTCAACTTGACTCTAACTCATGGCAATGCCATGTATGTCAAAACAGAACTGTGCTCCATAGGTTTTTCATTGGCTGATTTTTGGGAAGTAGATTTTGAGACCTTTCTTCCGATTGGCCTCTGGTGAACTTGAGTCTCCAATCTGTTGATTAGAAGCTGAGCTCATTAACAGTTTGTACCAGCTAGGGATTCTTAAACTACTGACAGGTAAGGGAAAAGAAGGAAGATGTACTAGAAACTAGTATTCTTTATCTTATCTGAGATTGGACAGAAATCCAAACATGACCACAGAATACCTGAGGATAGAAGATGAAATAATAACTTTTCCCTTTGTTTAGTTTTTCAGTACCGAATCATGCATTGAGACAATGGGCACGTAATGACACTTTAGTGACTGGCCAAATGATTTGAAGCTGTCCAAACACTGCCTTGGAACAAGAACATGGGTGAGAATACTTAGGAACATACCGGATTCCTATTGGTTTCCATAAAATATGTTGAAATGCATTTACCCATTTCCTCTTTGGTAACCATAAACATTGCATTTTAATAGTACTCCTAAGACAGTTAAAAGACTGTATTTTCTTCCAGGTATATGGATTGTACATCCCACAGTGACATTTTCTTTTAACTGCCAAAGAGCCAGACTTACCAGATGCAAGGATCAGAGCACCTGAAGGAGAAGAAAAAAAATTTATAAACACAACAAGCTTAAGAAGTCTCTGATTTGTAAGCGAGTCATTACAAATATCAGTAAACAACACTTGAATGTTCAAAAGTAACTCAAAATTTCATATTTAAAAAAAAGTACTTTTAAATTTTGGCAAACAATGCTATATTAATTAAACCAAGTACTCTACACATCAGTGCCTATATATGTTCAGAAGAATCAACACTAAACATAAAAAAACATGATAAAGAATTACTATCAAAACAAACACCATTCTTAATTTGGTCATATGACTTGATGGCAAGAAAACAAGTTGGAAAAATTTAAATCATAAGTAACTACTTATCCAAGCCTCCTAGCAAGAAGATACTAGAAGCCTAAATCCCTTTCAGCAGACTACCAAAATTAAATGATCCTATTACCTTATTACTTATACCTTTTAATGACTATAAATGAGACATTATAAAAATAACTTCACTTTAAAATAAATGTATTTATAATAATGAACAAGCTGTTCACTTAAGCGAGGCAAACAAATTTACTCAAAATACCATTTACAACAGGCAATATTATACAGAAGAAAAGGCACAGACTTTGGAGCCAATTTTAAGTTGACTCCTGGTGTACTGCTGTAGGGTCAGCACTGGACTTTGAAGCTAAAGGTCGGCGGTTCAAACACACCAGCTGCTCTTCAGAAACCCTACACAGGGTTGCTATGAGTTGGAACCGACTCAACAGCACTTAACAACAACAATATACTGTATAAGGAGTCCTAGCAGCGTAGTGGGTTAAGTGCTGGCTGCTAAGCATACGGTGAGCAGTTTAAACCCATCAGCTGCTCCTCAAGAGAACACTGAGGTTATCTGCTCTTGTAAAGCTCACAGCCTCAGAAACCCAAAGAAGCATTCTATTCTTTCCTACAGGGTTGCTATGAGTCGGAACAGACTCGCTGGCAGTGGGTTAGACTTAGTTGGACATACTACCGAGTTGTATAAATCAATCTCTAATTCCTCATCTATGTGTATAGCGTGAAGTTAAAAATACTACCTTGCAAGGTTGTAAGGACTAGAGTTGACAAGAGCAAGATGTATGGTTGTTGTTGTTGTTAAGTGCCATCTTCTCTATTCTGACTCATAGCAACCCTGGATAGAGTTTCTGAGGAGCAGCTCGTGGGTTTGAACTGCCAACCCTGTGGTTTACAGTCCAGTGCTGATCCTACAGTGCTGCACTAAGAGTCCAAATATGTGGTATACACTACTATATTACATATTCAATTAGTGGTAGTTATCACTGTTTCATTAATGCTAAAACTGGTATATTATGCCAGAAAGAATAAATTAATTGCCCTTAAAACAAAACTAGTCCCATATATTGGTGGTATTTTTATAATAACTGCCCCTTAGATTAGGTTAAGTTTAAATTTGCTACATTATCTTCTATCTATTAGAGAGAGAACTATTTCCACAAAGTTAGCACTATACAAATTTACATAAATTGAAACTTATTTCTCTTAGAAGAAATGAATAATTGGATGTATTTGATCTAAAAATTTTGGACTGCAGAGTGGTAATAAAAATTTTAAAGGTCAATATGGAAATGGATATATAACCACACAATAATTAAATGCTAAATCTTAATGTATCAACACAAATAAAGCATAAAACCAATGCTGAGTGAAAAAAGTAAAATGAAATAATAAACTACATAACATTTATGCAAATGACTGAAAAAAACATACAAGATCCTATTATCTACTATGTATGGATACACATATGTTGTACAAGAATAACAAATATAGGAAGAAAATATACTGACTTCCAGAAAGTAACTGCCTTAGAGAAATAGGAGTTGGAAAATGTACAAAGGGGAATTGAACAATAATATCCATAGTGTTTAAGTTCTTAAAAATACATTGGTAGGAGGAACAAACAAGATGGCAGATTGGGTGGAAGTGCAGCAAAGAGCTCCAACAACAACACAGAATACCGACAAAGCAGGCTCTGGGGATGGTCCCAGAACTCTGAACCACATATAAAGGAATATTTAGAAGGTTGGAAGGCTTACAACTGGGGGAATTTGTGGCAGAAACAAGAAATCCATTGCTTTCTAGTCCGGGACACTCAGCTGCTCAAGAAGCCGCCATCTTGGGTGAGACCAAGAGAGGGAAGGATTAGAGTGGCCACAGACACCTGACAGAACTGCAGAGATAAAGATGTGCACATTCTTTTCTTTTGGTAGCTGTTCATTGGTCCCTTGCTGTCTGCGTACCTCCATTCTGATAACTATAGGGGAGCCTGAGCTAGTGGGCACCCCAGCCCCACCCTCAGAGGGTTCTACTATGCATGCTCACAGATCTCATTGAAATTTAAAGAGACACTTTCCAATTAAAACCAAATGTTCACAGCTGGCCCTGAACTGTTTACAACTAGAAACAAGGCCTGAACGGGGATTGTGGAGCGGGACAAGCAGACAAAAAAGGCAATAAGCCAAAAATTAAATCCTAAGTTATATCAAAATGACCAACAGTGGCATCTTGAAATTTCTCAAGAAGAAGAGTGAAAAGGGAAGCCCATTTCCTGATCAAATCTACCTGGAGGCAATCAGAAAGCATAAAAAAAAAAATCAAAATACATACCCATCTAAGTATTAAGGCCACAGATAATACCTAAATACGCCTAAAAAACAGAAGCAGATGACCATATAAGCTCATGTCCAGAAGCGAGATAAAGTGACTAAGGCAAATGAGCTGGAAATAGACCTACACTCCATACTGGAAGATGGGCAGGCTTTGGAAATGCCTGAGAAGGAATTCAGAAAAATGATTATAAAATGTATCAAAACACTAT
>NW_006408527.1:14317519-14319976 GCF_000296735.1 Chrysochloris asiatica
TGGAGGGGATTATAATCAATGTAATGAAACAAGGTATATGATTTGTTGAATGTAAAACTGATGATATGCCCTGTAAACTTTCACTCAATTCACAATAAAACCTTAAATTAAAAACAAACAAACAAAGATAATTGAGAAAAAAAAAATACATTGGTAATGGACAAATAGACTCCAACATAACAATTGGAAAATCTGGACAAAATACTAAAACACCACCTAACAACAATGGTTTGAAGATTTAGGCAATGAAGTGTGGCCTAAAGCTGGCAGAAGCTTACCCAGAGGTTGGAAGTGTCTTGTATACACGGAGGTGAGGACCAGGTGTTATAGAAAGCAGGAAGTCACACTCCTGCTTGTATTCAGGCCTAGCAAAGAATTTGGAAAGTGGGGGGCAAATCTGAAGTGTGGGTAATGTTCTCTATTTGGACAAATATTTGCTGTATATAACTTGTTGAGCTCTTTGGGCTTAATATGTTATATACAGTGTTCTAGATGTGTGCTGCCTTCCATTCAAAAGTTAAAATCAATGAAATATATTTATATATAAAATCGTTTTAACTTTTTAATATATGTTGTTAGTGGTCCAGTCGATTCCAACTCATGAGGATGGCATGCATGCAGAGTGGAACTGCTTCATAGAGTTTTCAAGGTTGTGACCTTTCAGAAGCAGATCACCCTGCCTGTTCTCTGTGGGGCTGCTGGGTAGGTTTGAACCACCAACCTTTAAGCTAGTAGCCAAGGGCTTTATTGTTTGTGCCACAAAGGGAAACTCATATATACAAAAATCCTGACTCAGGCCTACTGAATTTTTTCCAGTGAGGAAAAACAAAATAATTAGATAGTCCCTATCAGCAAACAAAAAAGTCTATAAAAACAATATACATTAGGCAAGTTATAAGACAAGACAGCCTGGTGGTATGAAGCAGCAATAATTAGTAAGAGAAGTTTCATCCACACAGTTGATGGCTGTTTTAGAAGCCTACAACACGCTTCACTCCACTTACATTAAAACTTTCATTTAAAAAGCCTGTAGAAATACAAACTAGTTGAAATAATCTTTGTATTTTCAACTACTTAATAGATACTGTTGAGATGCTTTACTAACTTAACAACTCTAGGGAATTTGAGTCGGAACCGACTCCACGGTACTTAACTTCAACAACAGGGAATTTGGAGAGATTCTTTCTCATGCTTGAGGAATGGGTTGGTCAGTAAACCAGAGCCAGGCATAAACCAGATTTGGTTCTTCGCATGGGGTGTTGCAGAATTCAATGATTTTTAAAGTTACTATAAAAATCAGAATTTTTCCACCAACCTAATTTAGTATGATTTTTGTGGGACCACAATCTTTTTACTTTCCTGTAAATTTTTTATTTTTAAAGATTTGCTCTGGCGCCATCCAAGTCTGTCTCTGACGAAAGTAAAACACGTTAAATGCCACTGAGTTGGTTTCGACTCACAGTGACTCTGTATAGTGTTTTCAAGAATCAGCTGGTAGGTTTGAACTGTCAACCTTATGGTTAGCAGTCCACTGCTTATCCTACAATGTACCATACCAAGACTCATGAGCATCCAAAACAAAACCAAAAAAAAATCTAGCTGCACAATAAGTCAGAGACTGATTTAATTTTGCTAACTTGGTCAAGTTCACATTTCCACCATTATGGCACCATATAGCACATTAAATCCATACCCAACATGAACAGTGCCAACTGACCTGAAGAAGGAAGTGTTCCTCTTCCTTTAGATGTGCTTGTTGCTTGAAAACGTGTGGTTGCCCTGGGAACAGCTAGACCCCGAGTGGCTGTAATAGGGGTAGAGGTGTGTGTAGTCTGGAGTCTCTTAGTCACTGGGGCATGTACAGCAGTGGATCTTTGTTTGGTTGAAAGACTCTGTGTAAATGAAGCTTTTGTTGTGGAGGATCTTTGGGCTGTCGGTATGGCCTGCGCAACAGAAGCATTTGCCACGATGGGATTCTGGGCTGCTGATGAGGTCTCTGTAGGTAGAGCATTTGATATGTGGGGTTTCTGTACTGTTGCTGGGACCTTTGTGACTGAAGGATTTGCTGAAGTGGGCTTCTGAGGAGTTGGTGGGACCACTGTACTTGGAATATTTGCTGAAGTGGGTTTCTGTACAGTTAGTGAGGGCTTGGAAATTGGAAGATTTTCTGAGGGGGGTTTTTGAGGATCTGATGGGGGTTCAGTAGCTGGAAGATTTGCTGAAGCAGGTTTTTTAGCAGTTAGTAGGGGGCTGCTAGCTGGAAGACTTGCTAAGGTGGGTTTCTGAGGAGTTGGTGGGACCACTGTACTTGGACCATTTGCAGAAGTGGGTTTATGTACAGTTAGTGAGGGCTTTGAAATTGGAAGATTTTCTGAGGTGGGTTTTTGAGGATCTGATGGGGGATCTGTAGCTGGAAGATTTGCTGAAGTGGGTTTCTGAGCAGTTAGTGAGGGTTCA
>NW_006408527.1:14320246-14328634 GCF_000296735.1 Chrysochloris asiatica
TGAAATTGGAAGATTTTCTGAGGGGGGTTTTTGAGGATCTGTTGGGGGTTCAGTAGCTGGAAGATTTGCTGAAGTGGGTTTCTGAGCAGTTAGTGGGGGTTCAGTAGCTGGAAGATTTGCTGAAGCGGGTTTTTTAGCAGTTAGTAGGGGGCTGCTAGCTGGAAGACTTGCTAAGGTGGGTTTCTGAGGAGTTGGTGGAACCACTGTACTTAGAACATTAGCTGAAGTGGGTTTCTGTACAGTTAGTGAGGGCTTTGAAATTGGAAGATTTTCTGAGGGGGGGTTTTGAGGATCTGTTGGGGGTTCAGTAGCTGGAAGATTTGCTGAGCCAGGTTTCTGAGCAGTTAGTGGGGGTTCAGTAGCTGGAAGATTTGCTGAAGTAGGTTTCTGAGCAGTTAGTGGGGGTTCAGTAGCTGGAAGATTTGCTGAGCCAGGTTTCTGAGCAGTTAGTGGGGGTTTGTTAGCTGGAAGAGTTTCTGAGGTGACTTTCTGAGGAGCTGGTGTGGAATCTGTAGCTGGACCATTTACTAAGGTGGGTTTCTGAGGAGTTGGTGGGACCTCTGTACCTGGAACATTTGCTGAGGAGGTAGGTTTCTGAGCAGTTGGTGGGGGCTCTGTAGCTGGATCATTGACTATAGTAGGTTTCTGAGAAGCTGATGGGGTCTTGGGAGTTGGAGGGCTTTCTGTGGAGGAAAAATGTTTCATGTTAGGTAAATATTACTGTACAGATTAAGATTGCTAAACCAATTGCTTGCTCCCTGTCTTCTTTTTTCTCTCTCGGCAAACACCTAAAAATGACTTTTAGGAAATCTAAGGCTTATTTTGTATTTCACACACACACACACACACACACACACACACACACACACACACACACACATGCTACCCTACTGTGTTTTTGTCTTGGTATCAATTACATCTACAGTCACCTACAGTAGATTTACACCAAAGTAGTATTGAAGTTCTTTAGCTGTTTTCTGTGAGAGGAAAGGAGACTGAAGTCTGAGTTAGCAGGGATTTCATTCCATGGGACATCTTTACTTTCTCTATTAAATTGTCTCTTTACGCACAGGCTAAAACCAAAGAGCAGGACACAGCTAGTAAACAAATTGAGACCATCAATCAAGCATAGAAACTTTTCCTCAATGCCTTCAGGATACCTGAGTGAACTTGGAAGTTTGATTCACTTCTGTTTAAAGTAATAAAGGCAATATGAATAAAAGAACTGCCTTCTCTTGTTAGTTACTGTTGAGTCAAGCACTGAAGCAATGATTCTATGCAGAGTGGAACAGAACACTGCCTGGTCCTGTCCCATCCTATGGTCAGTTATAGATCAGACCATTAACACCCATAGCATTTTCACTGGCTGATTTTAGGAAGGAGATCAACAAGTCTTTCTTCTTAGTCCATCTTAGTCTGAAAGCTCTGCTGAAATCTGTTCATAACAGCAACATGCAAACCTCCAGAGACTCAAGTAGGTGGGAGCCATGCTTGAGGTACACTGGCTGGAACTCGAACCAGGTTCAGAGAATTCTACCACTGAACATTAGTTTACTTCCTGTTTGCCTTTTAGATCAGATACAAAATCATGTGAAACTTCATTATGTTAAGTTCATATTCTGAGAATCACTCTAAAACCTAACAAACTTTGTGCCTTTAAGAACCGTGATAATACAACAGTTCATTGCTTGGCTGCTAATCAAAACCCTGGTGGTTTGAACCCATCCAACAGCTTCTCGGGAGTAACATCTGGTGATCTGTTGCCATAAAGATTACAGTCTTGACAACTCTATGGGTGGTTCTACTGTGTAACCTAGGGTCACTCAGTCAAAATCGACTCAAGAGCATTTTATAACAACAGCAAGCCTGCAGCATGACTTGGGGTTACTTACACAAACTCCCTCTTAAGGCAGCTCCGATAGTGCTGAAGCTTGTTTTTATAATTTAGTAGTAACCTTCAGCAAATTCTCTAATCCCTATAAGCTCCAGGATTTTGACTAAGAGGTTGGTGGATCTTTGCTTCCTCAGCCCTGAAAGATTTCAGGTCTATCCTTCAAAGTCCTCCAGCCCAGTAACCTAGTCTTCTTCCCATGAAGCTTTCAAATGGATAAAAGTCTTAGAAAAGAGATCTGCCATGTGCTTGAGAAAGATCTACTTCTCTGATGGGGCTTTGTTTCCCAAATACCATGAAATTATAAGCGGTTTTTGGAGTCTTGGTATGGCGCTGGGGGTAAATGCGCCAGACTTCAAAGCCGTTTGAACTGCAAGGTTGGTGGTTCAAGCTCACCAGCTGTTCCTCAGAAACCCTATCCAGGGTGGCTATGGGTCAGAACTGACTTGACAGCACTTCACAACAACAACATAAGAGATTTTGCTCTTTTTAGAAACTCTGAAGCTAGCTCCCAGCTTTATGTGCAAAAGTCAGCAAATGGCCCTTAGGAAATTAGCTTTGCATTCGAGATCCTTAATTTTCCAGTGTTTTACCTAAACCCTCCACAATCACTGAAGGCTTTGTGGATATCTCTTTTTTCCTGGAAGTAACCACGTTCAAGAATGTCAGTATGGATCCTCAGCCCATACCTAGAATCAGCTAACGCCTCCCCAGGGAAAAATACAACTGGCTCACCTCAGAATGGTCTGCCTTCACAGCACTACCCAACTCCAGATTTTACTTCAGGTAGTCCTGATGTGGTGCTGTAGAATCAGCACTGAACTGTGAACCACAAAGTCGGCAGCTCAAACCCACCAGCTGCTTCTTGGAAACCCTATACAGGGTTGGTATGAGTCGGAACCGACTCAACAGCACTTAACAACAAGTCCTTATTATTTTCACAGCTGTATATTATGCCTTAAAAAATACGTTGTCTTTTTCAGTAACCTAATTAGAGTTTTCTAGTTGGTATAATGGAGTCATGGTGTGGCGTTGTGGGTTAACGTGCTGGACTGCAAGGTTGATTTGAACTGCAAAGTCAGCGGTTCAAACTCACCAGTTGTTCCATGGAAATCCTATACAGGGTCACCATGAGTCCAAAAGGCACTTTACAACAACAGCAGCTGGTGTAATAAGAACATTTACCTGCCTTGATCTGCTTGGGCACTACCATACAGTTTTAAGTTCTATATAACTGAGGATTTAATAAAAGAAGGAAAAATAAATATGAAATAGATAAAATGGCCAAATTAAAAAACAAACAAACAGAAACTAAACTTCACTCATAATTAAATAATTTCCATGTCATAATAATTATTAAGGGTGCAGAGAAACCACACATTGTTGCAGGGCAGATGAGAGAGTATACTAGCATAGTCTCCTTTGAAACAATGTTGATAACATCTATCAAAAATCTAAATGCATAAACTTTGGACACAGCAATTATGCTGCTAGAAACTTGCATAAAATGTACACAGATGTGATGATCTATATATAATAATATCTATTGTAATAATAATTTTTTTAAAAAACAAGATAACCTATAATTCCAAATCTAAATCTTTACCAGTAGAAAACTGGTTAAAGAAATGATATATCCAAACGACTGATACTAGGAAAAAAGAGATATGTGTATGTTCCTTTATTTGTATATGGACACACAAGAATTTGTAAACAGTGGTTAATTCTGTGAGTAGGACAGGGGATAAACCGGAAACTTTATTTCTCCTTTTATACTGATCTGTGTGGTTTGAATATTACTTCACTGTTTATAATAAAATGATTTTCAGTGAGCAGTGATTTAAAATATTAATGTCCATAGAATCATGAGCGTAATTTTAAAAGTGGGATCTGCTCACATGAGATTGGCACCCACCATTGCTTAAACAAAGAATACTTAATAGTACTGTTCAATGCTATAATCCAGCTTCATTTATCTAGCTCCTTTTAAAGAAATTTAAAGAGCAATGCTACATATCTGAGAGTACCGCTGAGATATACGAAGGTATTAAAGGAGCTCTGGTAGCATAGTGGTTCCGAATCGGGCTGTGAACCTTAAGGTCAGCGGTTCGAAACTACCAGTCGCTCCGCGGGAGAAAGATGAGGCTTTCTACTACCGTAAAGATTTACACCCTCGGAAACCCTGTATAGGGTCGCTATGGGTCGGAACCGACTCGATGGCACTTAACAACAACAACAACAAGGGAGAAAAAAGTTCAAAAGGATGAAGAACAGAGAGAGGTCATTATACAGAAAAATTCTAGAGGCCGAAGATAAATTAATACAATTCGATTAAATCAACAGCTAAGCAAGGGGTTTCTTTCTCTTTCAGTTGTCCCATGTTACATAGACACCTCAATTCAATCTAAGCTTTTCCCTTATGCCAATTTAATATAATAAAACATATAATTTTTGTATAAACAAACACATATCTAGATTAATTTACTGAGAGTAACATGGTATGAAGCAGTGAAGTTAAATTCATTCACTAAATATAAGATATACATAGGAACTTCAAAATGTTCATAGAAAGATGAAATGAAAATATAATGGAAGTTTTCCATGAACTTTTTGAAGTCCCCTCATATATTTCATACATATATATGAATCTTTCTCATGTATAGACACATACACACACACATACACACAGGGATTTTGACAAGTTTATGGGAAAATGGAATTGAAAGATAATCCATGATGTATAAAGCTGTTTGAACTGCAAGGTTGGTGGTTCAAGCTCACCAGCTGCTCCTCGGAAACCCTATACAGGGTCACTATGGGTCGGAGTTGACTCGGTGGCACTTAACAACAACATATATATTTATACCAAAACCAAAACCACTGCCATTGAGACTCTGTATTAGGTTTCTAAGTCTCTAAATCTTGACAGATGGAAACAGAAAGCCTTATCTTTCTTCCGAGGAGCAGAAAGTGGATTTGAACTGCCAAGCTTATGGTTAGCAGTGGAGTATTCCTACAGGGCCATCAGGACTCCTTCCTCATTTATATGTCTGGATGTTAGCATGGTTCGCTGTATCATCCTGTACTCTATACAGCCCCTCTCAGAAGCTGATGAAAAAATAGTGCCCCCAGAAATATGCAAATATTTTTATACACGTTTTACATTAATTCTCAAGAAGTTCATAGAATCTCTGCAGCCCATTTAAGTCTAATGGTAAGAATCCCTGCTCATCAAGAAAAAATAAAGCAAAAATATAAATATGCAAACTGCTTACCTTCACATTTAGGTGGCAGGCCACTCCATTCACCTTGGTCACCTTTTACAGTACACTGAATAGAGTTCTTTCCCACCATCATGAAGCCTTCAGTGCATTCATATTCTAGAGATTGTCCATATACATAATTGTGCTGTTCCTCTTTGATTTTTCCATTGTCAATTTTTGGTGGTTCTGGACAAATTATTTCTTGGGAAAAGAAATGTATTCCAATACGATTTAAATAAATAAAACTGGCAAGGTATTTTACAAATAAGAATTAAATTATCTTGAAGAGTTTAATTTTTCAAAAATCTACCACATTTCAAAATTTAGCATTACCATCAAAGATGCTTACAAATTCTTACAGTTGTTGGTGTGTAGTGTCACTAAGTAGGTTCCAACTGATAGTGACTCTGTATAGAGTTCCCAACGAGTGGTAGGCGGGTTTGAAACACTGACCTTTTGGCTAACAGTCTAGGGCTCATCCTCCAACTTTGTTTTGTTTAGCGTGAAGGCAATGTTATCACATTGTTGTTGTTGTTGTTGTTAAGTGCCATCGAGTCGGTACTGACTCACAGCGACCTAATGCACAGCAGAACAAAACACTGCCTGATCCTGGGCCAACCTCATTATTGTTGCCATGCTTGAGTCCATCGATGCTGCCACTTTGCCAATCCATCTCGCACATACCATATATTATATGACAATAAACGTATGTAAGTACCAAGAGAGTACTAGCAAATTTATAAATTACTCTTATGTAATGGTGTGGAGCTGTGGGTTAATGTGCTGGACTGCAAAGTAGTTTTGAACCACAAGGTCGGCAGTTCAAGCTCATCAGTCGCTCCTCGGAAACCTTATACAGGGTCGCTATGGGTCGGAGCTAACTCAACGGCACTTAACAACAACAACGATAAGCTTTACTATCAAAGCAAGGAGCAAAAACAAGCTAATATGCTTCACACCATGTTAGGGTATGAAGTTATTACAGGTTATCTTGGAGGCACTGCAGGTATGGTTTCAGGTTAGCACAATAAAGTATATATTTCAATAAAGCCACGTGAATATTTGGGTTTCCCAGTACATATAAAACATATGTTACATGATGGTGGGTGTATAGTCTATTAAATGTGCAAAATAATTCTTTTTTTAATCTGAAAAGCTGAGAATTAGCAAAATGTGACAGAGACCCAATATGAGCACATAAACTAAACCCAATTCCACTGACATTGTCATTTCCAGCTCACAGTGACCCTGTGAGACACAGTAAACGTGCTTCACAGTGTTTCTGAGACTGTAAATCTTCATGGGGGCAGGCAGCTTCATCATTCTTCCTCCGAGTGATTAGTGGGTTTGAACCACCAATTTTTCAGTTAGCAGCCCAGTGTTTAATCCACTGCACCATCAGGGCTCCTTAGTGAGCACATACTGTTAGAAAAATGGTACCTGCAGATTGCTTAATGCAGGGTTGCCACAGATCTTCAATTAATAAAAAAATGCATTATCTATGAATCACACTAAAGTGAAGTTCAAAAAAATGAGGTATGTTGTTAAGTGCCGATGAGTTGGTTCTGACCCATAGCGACCCTCTATAGGGTTTCTGAACAGTGGCAGGTGAGTTTGAACCACCGATCTTGCGGTTCAAACCGACTTTTAGGTCGAGTGCTTATCCCATAGCGCCATGCCGGGATTCCTAAAATGAGGTGTACACACCGTCATATATTCAGGTCAAAGATTTTCTGAACATTTAATATGTACTAAGAATTGTTCATAAGCAGAAGTGCAAACTAAAAAAAATATGTTCCCATGTCTTAGTAAAAGGAGCCCTGGTTGTGTAGTGGGTTGCACATTGGGCTGTTAACAGCACGGTCAGGAGTTCAAATCCATCAGCTGCTCCACAGAAGAAAGAGGTTTTTCTGCTCCTATAAAGATTTACAGTCTCAGAAACCTGACATAGGGTTTCTATGAGTCAGAACTGACTCGATGGCAGAGGATTAGGTGTCTTAATAAAGAGCCCTGATGGCTCTGAAGGCTAAGCACTGGAATGTTAAACATAAGGTTAGTTCATATCCACCAACCACTGCTCAGGAAAAAGCTAAGACTTTCTGCTCCCATAAAGATTTGCAGTTTCTGAAACCCTATGCAGGGTCACTGTTGAGTTAGAATCTTCTCAATGGTAGTGCGTTTGATGTTTCTTTTATGTGTCTTAATATCTAGTGAGGAAAAGAGTCAAAGAGATCATTTCAATATCAAATGGTAAGCATTATCATAAAAGTAAACATAGCCTGGGGAGCCAGGAATAGCTTCCAAGAGGATGATACCAAGCAGACTTTGATGAGGAAATTACAGCCAAGAGAAGAAAGGTCAGAAGGGCATTCTGGACAGGGGCGGCAGCCTAAGGAGAGATGTGGGAGTGAGAAGGAGTATGAGGTACACGGGGATCTACAAGCAGGTTGTGTGGGTAGAGCATTTCATATGAGGACAAGGCATGATTTTGAACAGGTGGGAGGACCATGACTAGCCTGGATAGAATACCAAGAATTCTGGATTTTGTAAGTGATGGGGAGACACTAGTAAACTTTATGAGAAAAGAACCAAGCTGTAATTAATGTTTCTGATAGAGTATGGGTGAAACATTAATGGAAAACAAGAATGGAGACAGGAGACTATTTCAATTACTATGACCCTGGAACCCAGGCAAGTGGGTCTCCTGACCAGACCCCACCCTTTACAGTGCCATGTTCAGACTGTCCTTTGGTTATGTTTCTCCTCATCATGCGGGGTATCATTTTATGTCCTCGTCTGAATCGGGCTTGACCTCTGGCAGTTCCCATCAATGTACTGTTGCAGTCATTTTTGAATTATCTTTAGCAAAATTTTACTTGCATGTATTAATGATATTGTCTGATGATTTCTGTATTTCACTGGATCATTTCTCTTTGGAATGGGCACAAATATGGATCTCTTCCAATCAAATATGGACAGTTTGCCAGATAACTGCCATCCAAATTTATTGGCATAGATGAGTGAGTGCCTCCAGTGCTGCATCAGTTTGTTTAAAGATTTTAATTTGTATTCCATCAATTCCTGGAGCCTTGTTCTTTGCCAATGCATTCACTGCAGCTTGGACTTCTTCCTTCAGTGTCATTGACTCTTGATCATATGCTACCGCTACCTCTTGAAATGGTTGAACATCTACCATTTCTTTTTCTTTTGCTCAACAAGATCTCTCTCTCTTTT
>NW_006408527.1:14335723-14360736 GCF_000296735.1 Chrysochloris asiatica
CTAGTATATCGATGTCTACATGTTCCATTTCATTTTTTTCCTAGATTCATATCTGAACATTCTGTGCTCCGATTATCAGTAGATGTCTACAGCTGTTTCTCCTCATTTTGAGTTGTGCCCCATCAGCAAATAAAGGTCCTGGAAGCTTTATTTCATTCGCATCATCACAATCTCTTTGAGGAAATATCTCATCTCCAGTTGTATTTTGAGTACTTTCCAAGCTGAGGGGCTTTTCCGGTACTATATCTGACAATATTTCAGTGCTCTTCATCATGCTTGAATATTCAATATCCTGGTGCTATCCGACAGTGTTCCACTGCTGTTTATAAGGTTTTCAATAACTAAATATCCATAAGTAGTCTATCCCTCCTTCCTCCTAGTCTGTCTTAATCTGAAAGCTCATGTGAAACCTGTCCACCATGGGTGACCCTTCTGGTATTTAAAATACCTGTGGCATAGCTTCCAGAATCATAGCACTATGCAAACCACCACAGCACGGCAAACCAACAGACAAGACTTATAGGCAAATTCTCAAAGATATATAGGGTTTGGTTCCAGACCACTACAATAAAGCAAATACAGCAATGAAATGAGTCACTTGGAGTTTTTGGCTTCACAGTATATATAAAAGGGATACTTACTCCTAGAGGAGGAGAAGTAGAATAAGTGATGTTACATTGTGGAGATTGCAATCAATGAAATGAAACAAAGTGTGCATGAATTGTTGAATGGAAAATTGATCTGCTCTGTAAACCTTTATCCAATTCACACACACACACACACACATGAAACTAAAACAACAACAAAAACACTCAAATAAATATATTATGCCACTATCTCCTGGTTTCCATTATTGCTTATATGAAGCCAATTGTCAGTCTAACCAATGCTTCACTAAAAAAAAAAAAAAAAAAAAATCATAGTTACACCATACTGTAGTCTATTAAGTGTGCAATAATGTCGTGGTTAGGTGTCGTCGAGTTGGTTCCATCTAATAGTGACTCTATACACAACAGAATGAAACAGCGCCCAGTCCTGCACCATTCTTACAATAGTTATGTTAGAGCCCATTCTTGTTGCCACTGTCTCGATCCATCTTGTTATGGGTCTTCCTCTTTTTTGCTGATCCTTAATTTTCCAAGCATGATGTCCTTCTCTAGGATCACTCCTGACAATCTGTCCAAAGTACAGTAGCTGAAGTCTTGCCAGCTTAGCTTCTAAGGAACATTCTGGCTGTACTTCTTCCAAGACAAATTTAAATGTGTATGTTCTTCTGGAAATCCATGGTACTTTTAATATTCTTCTCCAACACCAAAGCTCCAAAAACCAGTGATTCTTCTATGGTTTTCCTTATGCATTGTACAACTTACACATGTATACAAGGCTATCTGAAAATACCATGGTTTGGGTCAGTGCACCTGAGTTCTCAAACTCACATCTTTGTTCTTAAATACTTTAAAGACATTTCATGCATCAGATATGCCTAATGACATACAACACTTGATTTCTTGAATGCTGCTCCCATGAGCATTGATTGTAGATGCAAACAAAATGAAGTTTTTGATAATTTCGAGTATGCATTCTGAGAAAGTTTGAACTATTGTGAGAATTAGCCAAGTATGAAACAGAGACACAAAGTGAGCAGATGTTGTTGGAAAAAGGGTGCCTAGAAACTTGCTCAGAGCCCTGGTGCAGCGCTAGTGCACTCGACTGCAAGGTTAGTTTGAACTACAAGGTAAGCAGTTCAAGCTCATCAGCCACTCCTTAGAAACCCTATACAGGGTTGCTATGCATTGGAACCCCTTGACAGCACTT
Source organism: Chrysochloris asiatica (assembly GCF_000296735.1). NCBI lineage: Eukaryota > Metazoa > Chordata > Mammalia > Afrosoricida > Chrysochloridae > Chrysochloris > Chrysochloris asiatica. The sequence goes on from NW_006408527.1 coordinate 14,337,539, forward strand.
AAGAATAACAACAACAGACCTGCTCAAGGCAAGATTGCCACAAATCTCCAATTTGTGAAAATCACAGTATATGCAATGCACAGTAATGTGAAACACAATAAAACAAGGTATATCTGTACACTAAATCTATTCTATTGTCTTGCAAAAACTTCAACTTAGCAATGAGTTTGACAGTATGCTTTTTTAGAAGTCACTTGCAGAAATGAAAGTTAAATGTAGGAAGAGAAAAGGATGGTAGAAATGAAGCATGAATTTAAAGATGGTATGCATATCTTACTCTTAAGTTTTATGAGCCATGTATCTCTAATGGACATGAGTTTGGCTTGATACTTATCCACTTATGATACTATTTCTGTTTTCCTTTCTTCCCTTAAGAAGGCAAGATACTCAAGTGCAGAAACCGTATTTCTTCTTTATTATGTCCAACTGTACTCCTATAAGGAGAAAACTATATCCTACTTTCAAAATCCTTGAAAATAATTATCTCAGGTAATCATAATAAGCCTAAAATGAGGCATGTAGACAACATTTTTCTTAGAAAAAGTGATGAAATCGAAGCAAGAGACCCGGGTTAAATGAATGTCTTCTCTTAACAGTTGTTTGAGTTACAGATTCAAGTCAATAAATTCCCTGATTTATAGTATTTTCACCCATAACACTGTGAAAAAAAATACCATATATATCTTACTTGACTGTTAGAAAGAATGGTTAGATAAAAAAAGATCACTATGATATAAATGTAAGTTAAAAAAAAAAAATCCTTACCATATAGTTAAGGATGTTGAAGCTCATAAATGCTTGGTGATTTATCGTCACATCTACCAAAAGGAGGAACTTCACTAAAAATATCTTTAAAGTATCTAATAAACTAGTCACGTTGCTAGGTGAGGGACTACAAATACTGTTCACTGTGGATAATTCTAAATGAGCAGAAAGTCACGTGTCATTCGTTATTTAACTCCATAACCCAAGAACTTCAGTTTTTAAAAGTCTTACCTTTGCACTTTGGCAGTGGGTCACTCCATCCAATATTTTTTCCCACAAGAGAACAGAAACTAGAAGTTGCACCAACTAATGTGTACCTAAAGCAATAGGAGGAGAAAAAGAGATAAAAAATTGTTCCATCCGAATACATTCCCTCAAGTTCTTCAGCATACCACCTTAAACTATTTACTATACCAGTAGATGGGGACAAATCACTGTCAAATAAATGGTTACAAGGTTAAAAGGAAATTGAAAAAAAAATTAAATTTAAAAAGGTAATACTCAGCGGCTGAGGACTCTAGATTAATGGGAAGAGAGAGGCTAAGAGTTGGTGGCCAAGTAGCAGACTTGCAGAATATGCCCATTGGAGATGTAAATTATTATATATGCTTGAGTGTTGTTTTTTTTTAAAAAAAGCTAAAATGGATAGCGAGAAATACTGTTAACTGACAGTACGTTAAAGGGATTATAATCATTGTAATGAAACACGGTGTATGATTTGTTGAATGTAAAACTGATGATCTGCCCTCTAAACTTTCACTCAATCCACAATAAAAACCTTAAAAAAAAAAAAAAAGTGATACTCACAAGATAAAAACATATACAACATATAAAAACATTTTTATTTGCACTGAACTTCTTGTTGTTAAGTGCCATCAAGTCGGTTCTGACTCAGAACGACCCTGTATAGGGTTTTCAAGGAGAGGCTGGTGAGTTTGAACCGCCGACTTTGCAGTTCAAACCAACTTTGCAGTCCAGCACATTAACCCACAGCACCACACCAGGACTCCGCAAGTGCCCTATATTGGGTTTCCAAAGGAGCTCTGGTAGTGTAGTAGATTAAGAGCTGGGCTGCGAACCACAAGGTCAGCAGTTCGAGTCCACCTGCTACTCTGCAGGAGAAAAATGAGGGTTTCTACTCCCATAAAGATTTTTATCCTCGGAAACCCTATACAGGGTTACTATGAGTTGGAACCAACTACACAGCACAGGGAGCTCTGGTAGCGTAGTGGTTACGACTCGGGCTGTGAACCTTAAGGTCAGCGGTTCGAAACTACCAGCTGCTCCACGGGAGAAAGATGAGGCTTTCTACTCCTGTAAAGATTTACACCCTCGGAAACCTTGTACAGGGTCGCTATGGGTCGGAACCGACTCAACAACACTTAACAACAACAACAACCTCACTTATAAGGAGCATTCTGGTGGGTTTGAATCACCGATCTTTCGGTTAGCAGTACTGCTTATCTTACAGTGGCACATATTAAAAACACATAAGTGCTTTAAAACACTATAATACATATGCTTGAATTTTTACATTTTTAAGTACCAAAAGATCAATACAATCCTCAGAGAACAACAGGATCAATTTATATTTAAAGGCTTCAAGACAGTCTTCAAAGTCTGCATTAATAAGGCAAACATCTATGCATAGTACAGGAGAGGAATGATGCAGATGTATTCATTTTATAAAAACAGGGACGCACACACAGAGAGAATAAGACAGCATAATTAAATATGCAGTAACTAAATGAAAAAATGAATGTAAAGCTTCCAGCAGTGTCTGGATGTCATGGTTGATGCTTAAGGAGAGGGTTCCTTTCCCAACTTAAAGAATTTAGAAAGTACTTTAGGTAAGAATATTAGCACACTAGATAAATGCTTTTAACCAAGGACTTTTTATGACAGTTGGTATGTAGAAAAAGCCATATGCAAATTCATTATTGAGTTAAATTAAAGATAGATTTCATGTTTAAATCTTAATGGTTGTAATTTCTACATACATATTCAACACATCGCTTGTTGAATTTTTTCCTTTATTATTCAACATCTGAAATTTTATAATGAATTGCCTATGTATTGAAATGTAAGAATTGAGACAATTTAGTGATATAAGAAATCTTTTTTTTTTAATGTGTTGGGCTTATTTTACTTTTGTTTTTTCTTTTGTCTCTCTCTCTTTAAAAAAATGTTTCTTGCCTCACTTAACTAAGTTTATGTGTGATGAGTTCATGTTATAGGAATTTTGATGAGAGGGGTGGCTTTAGTTCCTATAAACTTATAAACACTTTGTTGTTGTTATTGTTAAGTGCCGTCAAGTTGGTTGTGTCTCATAGTGACCCTGTATAGAATTTCTGAGGAGCGGCTGGTGAACTTGAACCACCGACGTTGTGGTTCAAACTGACTTTGCAGCTCAGCGCATTAACCCACAGCGCCACACCAGGACTCCTTATAAACACTATGTGTGTTAAATCCTAATTATATTTTCCTTTGTTAAGTACAGAGTGTTCCCTATGCCACAACTTACCCTGTGTTACATGAGAAGAATATGGGTGAGCCAAATAATATGTCTGTTGTTATATTGACATGACCATTTTTTATCTCTTCAGGTTGAGGACATGCTTTTTCTAAAAGAGAACATAAACACATTTATTTTGTCATTTAACTTTAAGGTACGTAATGCATAATAATCATCTACACTGTTATATTTCTTACACGTAGATGTCTTTATTCTACCTTCATTCTAGAAATGTATTAAGTATCCATGAAGACTCTATTGCTATTCATGCAGAAAGATAGATGCCTTCTTTTTTTTTTAGAATAGCAACACTTTTTTGGAATACATGGTGGTGATGGTTATGTGCCGTGGAGTCGGTTCCGACTCATAGTGACCCTGTACAGGGTTTCTGAGGCTGTAAATCTTTACAGGAGCAAAAGGCCTCATCTTTCTCCTGCGGAACAGCTGGTAGTTTCAAACTGGTGACCTTGAGGTTTGCAGCCCGATCCGTAACCACTACGCTACCAGAGCTCCTTATATACTTATTTCATTGAACTCAAATCCATTGATGTATAGCGTTGATTCCACCTCATAGTTATCCTGTAGGGTAGAGTACAATTGCCCATAGGATTTTCAAGGTCGTATATTGGAGTCTTGGTGTGGTGCTATGGGCTAATGCGTCAGACTGCAGAGATTTGAACTGCAAGGTTGGTGGTTCAAGCTCACCAGCTGCTTCTTAGAAACCCTAAACAGGGTCGCTATGGGTCGGAACCAACTTGCTAGCACATAACAACAACAACAGCATATCTTTCTCAGGCTGGTGGGTTAGAACTGCCAACATTTAATTATCAGCTAAGCACTAAACCACGGCGCCATCTGGTGGTCTGAATTTCATTTGATGTGAAACCTGTGAGTGAAGAGCCCTATTTCACCAACACTGAAATCTGCCTAATTTAAAATAAGGGTCTTTTCAGGACTGCAAACCATAGGTCTACAGTTCAAGCCCTCTAGCCACTCTGAGGGAAAAGAGGATGCTTTTTGCTCCTGCAAAGATTTAAAAAAAAAGCCTTGGAAACTCTATCGCTATGAGTTGGAATCAACTTGAAGGCATTTTAACAACAACAGTGGTTCTTTTAACAATCATTCTAAATAATAACATACGCACACTGAATTCCAGCTGGAATGAGGGAAGAAGACACAATTTCTACAAAACACTATATTAAAAGTACTCTAAAACTCATACTCACTTTTACAAAATTCAGCAGGTTTGGACCATATGAAATCCTGAAGGCAAGTTAGTTTTCCAGATAGAGAGTGGTCTCTTTTGTAACCCAAACGACACTCGTATTCCACGGTGGAACCAGCTGGGAAGTAATTCTGTTTGCTGTATGCCTTTTTGAGGGATGCAAAGAGTAGCCTGGTTGGAACATCACAGCTACCTAAAATGTAATAGCAAAAGTAACAACAAAAAATAGCATCACCTCATTTTGTAATATGTTCAATTCCCTGGTCTCTAAATACCCGCTTCTTCTCTAATTATCTGTACCTATTTGGTAAGAGTATTCACATGCACACTTTCACTTCCTAGGCACTAGGGACCTGTGGAGTCCTGGTATGGCGCTGCAGGATAAGAACTTGACCATGAGTTGGTTTGAACCACAAGGTTGGTGGTTCAAGCTCACCAGCAGCTCCTTGGAAACCTTATACAGGCTCGCTATGAGTCAGAACTAACTCGATGGCACTTAACAAAAAACAGAGACCTGTGAAGTAGATTGGGTATATAGATGTTACAATCCCCACTTTTCAGATAATATAGCCCAGATAAATGATTTAATTACCAGGGCATATTGCTTGGTATAATTCTGACACTCAGTAAATGGTAGTCCCCTTACCCTGCCATAAGCAACTATACATTGGTACAGGGACAGATGAGAGCTAATATTCCCAGGCCCCAAGAAATCAACTCTACATCAATCGATTTGGTTAAAAATGTTAAACAACAACAACAAAATAATAGTAATAATAATCCAAACCCACAGTAAGGCCTGTGTGAACAACAATGTCAGTGGTTCAAACTCACCAGCAGCTCCTCAGAAACCCTATACGGGGTCGCTATGAGTCAGAACCGACTCAATGGCATTTAACAACATCAACAGTCATCGAGTTGATTCAAGCCCATAGTGACCCTATAGGATAAAGCAGAACTAGCCCATAGGGTTTCCACAGTTGGTGGATTCGAACTGCTGACCTCGCCTCCAATGTGTAACCCACTACTCCAAGAAGGCTAAGTTTATATTTATAAAACATCTTGAAGAATTCAATATATATTGTTGTTGTTTCTTGTTAAGTGCCATCGAGTCAATTTTGACCCATAGCAACCCTATATAGGGTTTCCGAGAGGCCGCTGGTGAGCTGGAACCATCGACCATTCAGTTCAAATGGCTCTGCAGTATGGTGCATTAACCCACAGCACCATACCAGGACTCCTCAATATATATTGTTGTTGTTAAGTACTGTGGAGTCGGTTACGACTCATAGCGACCCTGTACAGCGTTTCCGAGGCTGTAAATCTTTACTAGAACAGAAAGCCTCATCTTTCTCTCGCGGAACAGCTGGTAGTTTCGAACTGCTGACCCCGAGGTTAGCAACCCAATTCGTAACCACTACACTACCAGAGCTCCTTCAATATATATTAGTTATTATTATTTAATTCCCCACAACAACTCTATGAAGACAATGGATAAATTGTTGTTGTGTTGTGAAGTGCCACTGAGTCAGTTCTGACTCATAGCAACCCTGTTTAGGGTTTCTGAAGAGTTACTGGTGGGTTTGAATCGCTGATCTTGTGATTCAAACTGACCTTAGGGTTGGTCGAGTGCTTATCCTATAGTGCCACACCAGGACTCCAGTGTACCTAAAAGTATTGACACATTGTAAAAAGCTAACCACATATGAATTTAGAAAGGCCTAGTAGAGTGAAAAGGGCATTGGTATTGTAGTCAAAAGACCCAAGCTTGAACCCTGGCTGTCCCATATAGGACTCAGCAATCTTAAGGAAGTTACTTAACTTCTGAGAGCTTGTGTAAAATGCGGACAAGAATCCCTGCTTACTTCATGGGATATTTGAAAGATTAAGTGAAGTTAATATATATGGAAGAGCTGTAAACTATAAAACCCCACATATGTGCAAAGGGGTTATCTACTTCATGCTCCTGCCTTTGATCATGGATAGGAAAAAACAAAAGTTAATAAAAAGTTAAAGACTATTTCATACCTGATTTCCTAAAATTATCTATGATAGCGTCTATAGTAACTGTATCTTCTTTCAAGTTATTCAAAGGCAGGCATCAAGTCTACCTTTACCTGTATATCTCAAAGAAAATTTGTTATTGTTAAGTGCCATCAAGATGGTTCTGACTCACAGTGATTCTGTGTAGGGTTTCCATGGCTGTAAATTTTTACAGGAGCAGAAAATCTTATCTTTCTCCTGTGGAGTGGCTGGTGGGCTTGAACTGACAAACTTATAGGTAGCAATCCACCTCTTATCCTGCAGAACCACCACACTCCCAAAAGCTAGTACGTTGTTGTTGCTAAGTCCCTTCAAGTTAGTTCTGACGCATAGTGACCCAAAATAGGATTTCCAAGGCTTTCTGGTTTCGATGGAGCAGAAGGCCTCATCTTTCTCCGTTAGAGAGGGCAGGTGGGCTCAAACTGTAGACCTTATGGTTCGCAGTCCAGTGCTTATTGTGTGAAGCCACCTCACTCTAAAAGCTAACATAGAGCTATGCATATGATAATAGATTTTTGAAGTAAATATAGAGGACGTTTTGAAATGCCACCACAGAATTCAGTTTGGTAAGTTTTACTTTGCAAAGTGAAATTTAAGAAAACAGATAAACTATGCTATGTGTCTCAAGGTAATTGCTAAATATACTCATATATAATTTACTCCCTAAACAATACCCATTGTTTACTGTCTTTATTAGTCTGTTCAGGAGGTACAGTGTTAGGAACAAAACCCTTAATGAAGAAGGACTACTTCGGGAAGTAATGCCTTCAATTAGCTGGAGTGTGAAGTGCCAACAAGGTACACCCTGGGGCTTAATAATGCTTGAAAACTATCAATTACCAATCACTCTGAAGAGGTATAAAAATAAACTTAACAAGATATATCCACTCCCATAACTTTAAAAAAAGAAATACAGGACTTACGATTACAAAATTCTGCAACGTCTGACCATTTATTGCTTAGACAGACCACAGAGTCTGGTTTGCCAGGAACTTTAACAAAGCCTTCATTACACTTGTATGTTATGGTCTTTTTTTCAGGAAAACTTGTAACACCTCCCAAAGATGGTTGGGCATTAGGTATATCTGGGGGAAGGCTGCAGTCACCTAGGGAGGAAAAAGCAGAATTGAAACAAATTCATAGAAACATTCCGTTCCCAAAATGAATGAAGGAAGCAGTGATGGTTTTGGATGCACATGTAATATTTTCATCAAGGGCTGAAAGGACTCACCAACAACTTGTGTGTCTTGTTAATTGATTTAAGACTAAAACAAGTCCAGAGCAAATTATTTACTCCCTTTCATTATTAAAAAAAAGGGCGGAGGGGATGGAATTTTTCACATGTTCGCTTAGATACTGTTGCTAGACACACAGAAAGACATCCCCTTGAAAAGTTATATCTTGAGGAGAAGACTTGCAAAATTGTATTGGACTGTTTATTTGGCCTTCCGTTGTTTTAAAGGAGCACCTGCTGTTGGGCTTTTAAGGAGAATTCACTCAATAGGAGTCCTTTCTTTCCCATTTTTCCATATTTGCTCCCCAAACTCAATGTGGGCTTCCCCACCCACCGTGTCTCACCCTTAAAGTCCTGTCAACTGGGGTCCTGCATAGGAAGATCCCCAAGTGCTGATAAGCAGCAGAGATACGTTTCCTTGTCTCCTGGGATCATATCACTAGGAGCCCTGAATCTTAAAGGTAGATGGCTGGAGCAATTAAAACCCAAACCAAACAAACAAACAAAACAAAACAAAACCCACTGCTGTCAAGTCGAATCCGACTCTAAGCCACCCTATGAGACAAGGTAGAACTCCCCTATGAGGTTTCCAAAGTTATAAATCTTCAAAAGCAGACAACCACAGTTTTCTCCCAGAAGAGTGGCCGGTGGGTTGAACAGGAGGGGCTGGTGGGGTCAAATGGCCAATCTTTTGGTTAGCAATTGAGCGCTTTAGACACCAGGGTCCCTTTAGGGGAACAACTGCGGATGCACAAACTTCTCAACTTCCCAGGTCACCAGCCCCTCTCAAGGGTTACGGAGACTTACCCAACCCCTCCCACATGGTCTCAGGGTTAACCGGCACGGTGAGTCCGGGCCCCAACTCACCCCACACGGCCGATGAGCACAAGAACAGCAGCGTCAGCCCTTCTAGAAGGTACGATACTGAGGGGGCGCTCGGCCGCGTGTGGCTCATATCGCGCGGGGGCCGGGACCCAGCCCCGGGACTCCGAGGCATCTGCAGCAAGAGAGTTGGAACCAGGAGCCGTAAGCAGCAGTGCCTAGTAATTCTACACTCAAGTTCAATTTATGTTTTGGGCGGGGCCGCCTTTGAGTCACCAGAAGGGTGGGGCGAAGGAGACTAGGGTGGAGAGCGGTTTTCGCAACCAGCGACCTGCTTCTGGGCGGGACAGGGGTTAGTTTTAGCGGTACTGGCCCTCTGGGACTCTAGACCTAAGAAGAGAGATACTGGGTGGAAGGAACATGCAGGGACGCTTTTTTTCCGCTGCTAGGGTGGGGCTGAGATGAGCTGCAGTCTAGAAATGTAAATACTTTTTAAGAAAAAACAAAACTAGGACAACAGAGGAGAGGAGAGAGGTTCTAGTGGTACCGATTTGCTTCCCTGGAATCTGAACTAGTTGAAGTGGACCTGCAGCTTTGAGCATCACAAAGACCAAAGATCTGTGCAGTAGAATTCAGAGTTGTGTGTAAAGAGGAAGAGATGAAAAAAAGACAACAATATCAACAAACAGTTACCATAGAAATCCATTCTGATTCATGTGTGTGTCCAAGTAATACTGTGTGAGATAGGGTTTTCAATGATTGATTTTGGGGAAATGCTTTGCTAGAATGCAGTCCTGGTGCGGCGCTGGTTAATGCGCTGGACTGTAGGGTCATTCTGAACCACAGTGTCAGCAGTTCAAGCTCACCAGTCACTCCTCGGAAACCTTATACAGGGTAGCTACTGTGAGTAGGAACCAACTCGATGGAACTTAACAACAAACACAACAGGTTGCTAGAACAGCTTGACAGGCCTTTTTTCCAAGGTGCCTCTAGTTGGCTCCAACGCTCCAACTACTGTGTTTTAAGCTAAAGAAGGCTTGTTATAGAACCTTGAGAATAGGATCAGTGGGTTATAAGGCTGACTACATTTTAGAATCACACAGAAGGTTTTTTTTAAAATCCACATACCCAAGCTGCCCCCAGACAAATGAAATCAGCGTCTCTGGGGAAGGCACGGGCATCAGAATTATATAATCCTCTCCAGCAATTTCACTGTGCATCCAGGTTTACGAGCCACCGAATCATATGGTGCAGTGGTGAAAGTACTTGAACACTAACGGGAAGGTGGGCAATTTAAGCCCACCCACCAGCTGCTCTGTGGAAGAATGATGTGGTCTTCTCCTATTGACAATATTAAACCTTGGAAACCCCATGGTGCAGTTCTTCTCTGTCCTACAGGGTCCCTGTGAGTCGAAACCAATTTGACAGCAGTGAGTTTGGTTTATGGATTTGGGTCAGAGTAAAAATCTGCCCCTGTCAAAAGCACTAAAGGACATTGTTAGAAAAGTTGGGTATTCATCCTCATCAAGAGTAACCCCAAGAACACACGTCCCTAAATAATTTTTTCTGGGTCTGATTACTAGTATCTTAGCCTACATTTCCTTTGTCCTTAGACTCCTTATTCTGATCAAGTGAAATTAAAAAGCAAACCGACTTCGGGGTCCAGTGACACCCCAAGTGGGGGAGGGTAGTTTTCAGCAATAGCATTTCCTCTGATAGAGCTAAAACCCTATGTTACCCATTTCTGGACCCAATCCTATTGGGATTCCAGAAAAGAACTCCTCTAGGCATTCACTGAGCCTAAGAGTATTAAATATTTTTTACTTTGAAAGAGAAGTTTTAAGATCATCTGCTATGACTGGGATTCAATATTAAATAAATCACCTTACATTTTACCTTATATGTGATATACAAGTACAGAGTTTAAAAACACAGAAGTATTTTAGAAGTGCTACCAGGCTTCCATTTACTCCCCCTAAAACTCTTTCATGCTCTGAACCACCACCCTCCCCTCCTCTCCACCCCACGATACCGTAAACAGCTAGTCTTAATTCCTGTGTGGGTGCACATAATTCACGTGAAAGGCAAAGTGGCATCATGAAAAAAAAAAACAAAAAAACAGAAGTTCCAAACCAGCCACAAAACTCCCAGAGACTTACCTCTGAGGCCTCTTAGTGCTCTGTAAATAAATGTTCATTAAGTGAATGTAATACAGCTTTTGTCCACTGAAAACAATGAACTCTGCAGAGAGTCAGAGAACATTGTCTCTAGCATCCAGCTTAGCTACACTAAATACCCTAAGTAGTCACCAACTCAACTGCTCAGTTCTTAGTAATAAATTTTGTGTGTGTGTGCGTTTCAAAGGAACTATTACATACAAGAAATAACTGGGTGACCTCTTATGTAATATACACATGATCATCCAAATCATTTCAACATTCTGGGTGGAAAGGGAAAAAAAGAAAGCCAATCCAATATGTGTTATCTCACCTTAGAAAAGGGCTTTACAATAAAAGCTAAGTATTGTTCAGAAAAGTCAATGACAAAAATGTATGATTTTCTGAAGATAATTTTAAAGAATGGCCTCTGTTTGTTGTTTCAACCACTTCACACAAATTTTATCAAATTTCCAACACAACCTGATGAAGAGAAGATAACTATCCACACTTCACAGATGAGGAAGCAGGATAAGAGGTAAAATAATTTACCAAAATCCATGATGCTAATAAGAGGCACCACAGGATCATGCGCTAGACCACAAGGTCAGTTTGAGCCATAAAGTCAGCAGTTCAAAGCCACCAGTCACTCCTCGGAAACCCTAAACAGGGTCACTAAGAGTTGGAACCGACTTGACAGTACTTAACAACAACAACAACAAGTGGCCAGGCCAGAAAATCCAAAATATGTTGATGATTTTGACAGAAACGGAGATCACGGCTCTCATTCTTCTCTTAAGAACCATAGTTGTTGTTGATTTATTATCCAGCCCTTGATTTGATGATTCTACTAGGAATAACTAATAAATCAGGGGGCAATTAGTACTCAGAAAAGGAACCTGGCAGCATAATGGGCTGGTAACCACAAAGCCAGCAGTTCAAACCTACCAGCTGCGCTGCAGAAGAAAGATGAAGCTGTCTGCTCCCATAAAGAATTCAGCCTCAGAAACCTTATGGGGCAGGTCTACTCTGTCCTACAAGGGGCACTATGAGTTGGACTTGACTCAGTGGTAGTGGGTTTGGGTTTTATTTTTTTAGAACTTAGACATATATTGAGAAAATGCCAATACTTGTGTCAAAAGATCTATAATAGGGAAGATTTATGTTATAAATGCTTTGAGAATACCACATTAAGTAGCATGGGTAAAAGACAGAAAGGAATGCAGAAATTGGGTAAGGAGGCTCACAGCCTAGTGATTGAGCTAAATATGGCAAATTTGTACCCACAAAATAGAGGAAAGAAAGAAAAAAGAATGGTATGAGTACAGATTTGAAGTCAGAAAAGGTCAGTTGATTCAAAGAATATAGTTAAACAGTTTAGGAAGGGTATAGGAGCAATGGAAGAAAAGGCTGAGAGATAAATTAGGAAGAAATTTGGATGAGCTTTTAATACAGGGCTTCTTTGCATTTTGCACTCTTTACAAATATTGGAGGGCCACAGAAGATTTTCAATAGGATGACTGATTTGGAAGTTGCATATAATATCCTGTAGCAGCAGTGAGCCTAAACAAAGCCCCAAGTTAGTTAGCGAATGATTAGGTATAATCCTGTGAGACCATCAAATGAATTTTTGAATTACCAAAAGAAAAAATCAATTTGGAAGAAGTACACCAGAATGCTCGTTGGAAGCCAGGATGGCCAGACTTTGTTGTTTAAACTTTGGACATATTATCAGGAGGACCAATCCCTGGAGAGGGATATCATGCTTGGTAAAGTGGAGGGTCAGAGAAAAAGAGGAAGACTCCCAACGAGTTAGGCTGACATAGTGGCAGCAGCAATGGGCTCAAATATAGCAATGATTGTGAGGTTGGCCCAGGACTGGGCAGTGTTTCGTGCTATTGTGAATAGGGTTACTATGAGTCAGTACCAACTCGATGGCACCTAACAACAAAATAACAAATAAGAAAGGCCTGACAATTTACTTCATAAATTAGCTACTGAAAACCCTATAGATCACAATGGAATACTGTTGGATCCTCAAATGATCATGGAAGTGGCACATGCAAGAGCCCCCAGGAGGCCTAATTCCATGGCAGCTAAGAGCAACATACCCTATCCTAGACGTTTAAGGTTGGAGAACAGAAATGTCTTTAATTTTGAAATTCAAAACTTAATACATTTTTATGAAGAAAGAAGTCCTATTTTCCCCTTTGAAACAAAACATCTTACACAAGTATTAGAGCCACTTCTCTCACCAAAGATATTTCAAAGGAAGAAATTCACAGAATTTGGTCACTGATTAGATAAGAAACAAGAAAAAAAAAAGTTATGATGACTCAGAGGTTTGGAATCTTTGTGGTGGTGGTGGTGGTTACATGCTGTGGAGTTGGTTCATGTGACTAGTGACCAAATTTAAAAGACATTTACATTGCCATGTCAGAAGGTAATTTAGGGAAGAATTAGCAAATCTCACTTTATACCTCTTGAGTTTAAACTGTCACGGTAGGGTGTTTTCATGAAGACCTTACAGCATGAGGTTGAAATGTAGGAGAAATTGATGATAGAGGACAGAGGGCTAGATGATTGATAAAGAGGTAATCAAGGAAGAGAATGTAAACAGAAATGCATAGAGGCCTAAGAGGGATCCTTGAGAACTCCTAGGTTAAGATGTATAGACAGCAAAGGGGAAGAAGATGGTAGTGAGAGGAAAAAGGGTAAAGCAACTTCCTGAGAACCAAGGAGTAAGAAAACTGTCAGATACTACTACCCCAACTGAGGCTTGGGGAAGTTAAGAAAGTAGTTCCAAATTACCTGACATGCAAAGCGTAGTGTTAAGGTTTAGGATCTCAGCCCTTGTGCTATGTGGCTCAGGTATTGCCTCCTCCAGGAACTCTCCCTGCTCATGACATCATGCCCAGTTCCTTCCTCTATGCTACCAACTCCTCTATGTATGTGTCTTTCAGTTACTTAAATCAAAGGAGCCATATGATTTCATATTTGCATTCATAACTTGTGATAGAATTCCTCACCCACATACATAATAAAAAGGATGCCTGCGGCGCTTTAGCTCTCCCTACCGGGACTTCTCTTCCTACCTACCTGAACTTCCTCTCTCCCTACCGGCACGTCATCCCTAGTCAACCTATCACCTACCTCCACTAATCTCAACCCCGCCCTCTTCGACCAGTATAAAAATCTCCCACCCCACCCCACCCCAACTACCTCTCTCTGTTTCCTTCTGACCTCCAATAAAGCTTTACACGTGGGTGTTTGTGTTCCGGCTCATTCCATCTCACCACTTGATCTAGAATTTTTACACAGTATGTATCTTAACATTGTTTGTTGCTAAGTGCTGTGGAGTTGGCTCAGACCCATGGCAACCCTGTATAGGGTTTTTGAGGAGTAGCTGGTGAGCTTGAACTGCTGATCTTGCAGTTCAAACAATTTTGTAGTCCAGCATATTAGTCCACAGCACTACACCAGGGCCCAAGAACTAATAAAAAAAATATACAATGAGATATTTTTGTCATATTGCTACAAATATGGGCATTTCTGTTTTAGAGTATAAGTAAAGTGTATTTTAAAAAATATATGTTCAACCAACAATCTCAGAAGTTAGCATATGAACAAGATTCAATGGTATTGAAGGAAGAAATTCAAGTTGCACAGAAGGCATTGGTGAAAAATATGCCTTCAGGAATTCATGAAAAATCAATTAAAACGATTCAACAAACTGATACAGCACTGGAGGTACTTATTCATCTGCAATAATAAAATTTGAAGACAGTTACTTAGTAAAATCTGTGTTTCATGCCCATTCCAAAGAATGTGACCCAATAGGATGTGTATGTTATTGAACAATATCATTACTATCACATGCAAATAAAATTTTGCTGAAGATAATTCAAAAATGGTTGCAGCAGAACATCTTCAGTGAGCTGCCAAAAATTCAAGACACATTCAGAAGAGACCACTGAATGAGTGCTATAATTGCTGATTTCAGATGGCTCTTGTTTGAAAGCAGACAATATTTGTGTTTTCTTGACTATGCAAAGTCATTTGATTGTGTGGACCATAACAAATTATGACAGATCTCTATTTCTTCTTATTATTAAGTGCTGTTGAATCAGTTCTGACTCATAATGACCCTGTATAGGGTGTCTGAGGAGTGACTGGTGAGATTGAACCTGTCAACCTTATGGCTCAAACCAATCTTGTGGTCCAGTGCTTATCCGATATTGTCACACCAGGGCTCCCTATTTCTTATAAAGTATTATATTAACCTGAAATTCATGAATCAAGGGATCTGGGTATTGCAGTAGATATAGTATTGTTTTTTGGTTTGGGTTTTGTTTTTCACTAGGTACAGGTTTAGCAGAATTCTGGTATGGCGCTGAAGGATACTGCATTGGATCACAAGGTCAGTTTGAATCGCAAGATCAGAGGTTCAAACCCACCAGCCACTCCTTGGAATTGACTCAATGGCATTTAAGAACAACAACAGATTTAGCCTATCTAGAAAACAGGACTGATATCTTTTGACATTTGTACCCTGGAAGATCTACATGTGGCGTCTCTGTGTGTGTGAGAAAAGCTCAGCAACCAAATGGAAGCATAATACTGGTCCACAAGAGAGCTGTTTCTTTGGTGGGTCTCAATTTCATAAAACAGCAGTGAATTTTTGCTGCTAAAGTGACGGAAGAAGAGGCAGGAGCCAGAAAGTGTGTGCCTGTTCATGGATGTGAAGGTACGTGTGATGGGAGGCAACATAGCCCAGGGATTGAGAAGTTGGGTTGGGGAGTCAGACCTAGGCTCAGACCCTGAATCCATAGATCCCTTTCTATGTGCCCAAGTACTCAATGGCTCTGTGGCACAGAGTCCTCATTTTGAAAACAGGTGTGATAATGTTATCTACCTTGCAACTTTTTGTTAAAAACAAGACATCAGGTATGTAAGGCATTGCTTAGCTACAATAAATACTCCATCAATATTAGCAATAATTTTTCACAACAATGATAGGCATATACCGAGACTTGTCCACGTTTTATGTGATCTATAAAAAAGAGCAT
Source organism: Chrysochloris asiatica (assembly GCF_000296735.1). Lineage (NCBI taxonomy): Eukaryota > Metazoa > Chordata > Mammalia > Afrosoricida > Chrysochloridae > Chrysochloris > Chrysochloris asiatica. The sequence continues at coordinate 14,353,368 of NW_006408527.1, forward strand.
GCATTTCATGACATAGGAACGGAAAAAATCCAGTAACAGAAATATAAAAATTTCAAGATGCTAATACTATTGAGGTCATTCTTCTTATTCTCTTTCCACCCAAGAAAATTTGTCATTTGGCAAAGAATAGGACATTTTATAATGTTTGAGATTTGTTTTCAACTTTGGCCTCTTTCCCTACCTCCACAGTGGTCCCATCTGTAATTTGTTTGCCTTGATTTATGATCTTGCAACTTGAGAATCAGACGTACATGAGACCATTAGAGTTGCAAAAGGCCAGGAGAGAAGAAAGAGGAAATTTATATTTAAGGAGAACCTACAATGTGCACATCAGTGCCATGGGTAAAATATTACTACATCTACTTACACACAATGAAAAAGAAGCTCAAGACAAGAACATCATTGGACCAAAGGATACAGGTGGCAAAGCCAAGACCTGAACCCAGATCTGGTGGTTCTAAAATTATGCCCCTTCCACAACACGTGTTACCTTCTATTTGTTGGTACATAATTAATGCTAAATGTTTCCTTGATAATTCCCGTAAGTATTCATTAATGGGTAAATGTTTTCCTACCACTTTTTTTTTTTTTTCAGTTGTCAAATGAAACCTATTTACCTAGAAGATGGACATCATGCTTGGTAAAGTGGAGGGCCAATAAAAAAAAAAAAAAAAAAAAAGTACGACTGTCAATGAGCTGGACTGACACAGTGGGTTCAAACATAACAACACGTGTGAAGAGGGCACAGGACCTGGCAGTGTTTCATTCTGTGGTACGAAGAGTCACTGGGATTCTGAGCCAACTAGAAGACAGCTCACAGCAATAACAACCTAAATGATGAGCATTTTCCCAGGGTAAAGTGCACATTCTAACGTCAAATGGTCTGGGATAAATAAATTACTTATTTCAAACAATAATTGCAATTCCTGTTGAAAAGTCTTTTTCTTCTACATCTTCTGTGATACTGCTTTTCTCTCCTTCCTTCATGCCAATCCTGTGTTTCCAAAGCATTTGGCATCTCCTTATGGTCTGACCCTTAGTCCCTTCTGCTATGTATGGGTTAATCAAAGCTCAAGTCTAAATCTCAAGGAGATTTGTATTCACTGAGAGCAAATATAATATCTAATTTCTGTTTGTATCTTTCATGCCATAGTGAAATACTATACACACAATAGGCACGGAATAAATGTTTGTTAAATTATATTTATCAGTCTAACTTCTTTATGAACTTGGGATTCACTGACTTACTCAAATACTGCAGGTACGTGAAGTAAGATGAAGACTGTAAACATTGTCCCATTCTCTTCTCCTAATTCAGAGCTTAGCAACACCTTCCTTGATCTCTATATAAGGTTGGAACTTCAATAAGTAGAAAAGAGAGGCAAGAGGGTTTGTTTGTTTGTTTTTAGACTAGAAGAGTTATATAAGATGATGCTGAGTTGATCTAGGAAATTTATGGAAGTGAGTTGTTTTCATAACATCATCTTTCTCTTTACTCCAAACCTGTTTTATCTCAGGGAATGTTACCATTATCCACACAGACCTTGGTGCCTCATCTACTACTTCCATTACTAACAGACATTTTAATGAAGAAGATATTGTTGTTGTTGTTGTTGTGAAAGGCTATCAAGTCAGTTCCAACTCACAAATACCCTGTATAGGGTTTCTGAGGAGCGGCTAGTTAGTTTGAACCACCGACCTTACAGTTCAAACCAATCTTGCAGTCCAGTGCTACACCAGGACACACACACATACTCTCTCTCTCTCTACATATGTGTGTGTGTGTGTGTGTATATATACACACACACACACACACATATATATAAATACATAGAGAGAGAGAGTCAGAGTCCTGGTGTGGCATTGTGGGTAAATGCACTAGACTGCAAAATCGTTAAATCACAAGGTCAGCAGTTCAAACTCACCAGTTACTCCTTTGAAACCCTATACAGGGTTGCTATGGGTGGGAATAGACTTAACGGCACTTAACAACAACAATATATATATGTATATATACTGTGGAGTCAGTTACAACTCATAGTGACCCTGCATAAGGTTTTCAAGGCTATAAATCTTTATGGGAGCAGAAAGCTTCATCGTTTTTCCATGTAATGGTGAGTAGTTTTGAACTGCTGACCTTGAGGTTAGCAGCCCGACTCATAACCACTACAGTACCAGAGCTCCTTAAAGAAGATATAGGAGGGAGAAGAGTGGACTGTGGGACACTTTCCAGAGAAGAAGCGATGCCAGAGATAGAGGCAGAGATGATGACATGGGGAGATGGAATGGCTGAGGACTATAGACTCAAGGAGGGAGAGTGACTGTGTGCTGGCAGCTGGAGGCAGGCTTAAATGGTATACTCTTTGGTTATTTGAATAGTTATATATTCCTGAGTGCTTTGGTGTACATCCAAAAAAAAAAAAAAACCAAAAACAAAAAAACAGAGGGAATGGAAGCAAATGCTGTTGAATGATGATGCATGGAGGGGATTGTAATCATTGCAATGAAATGAAATACGGTAGGATGAATGTAAAGCTGATGTTCTCCCATGTAAACTATCACTCAATTCACAATAAAAATTTAAAAAAGATATAGGAATGGCTAAAACAAAAATATGCACAGGAAAAATGCTCAACATCATTAATCATCAGGGAAATATAAATCAAACTCACAATGAGATACAATTATACACCATTTTTTTGTTTTTAAGTGCTGTCAGTCTGTTCCAACTCATAGTGACTCTGTACAGGATTTCTGAAGAGTGGCTGACAGGTTTGAACCACTGACCTTGTAGTTCAGCTCTACCTTTAGGTCCACCAATTAGAACGACTACAATGAAAAAGGCTGAAAAACATCTAGGTCATCTGTGAATAAGTGGAACTACAGGAACGATTACACATTTCTAGTGAAAATGGAAACTGACCCAACCTCTTAGGGACTTTTCTTATAAAGTTGAACAGAGACTTACCATAAGACTCTGCTATTCCACTTATATGAATCCAGTGAGAGGTTAGCCACACATGCACGCAAAAAGATTTGTAAATGTTTTATTCCTGATAGCCACAAACTGGAAATAACCCTAATGTACCATCAAAAACTATGTGAATAAGTAAGTTGTGGTACTTCTATAGAATGGAATACTACTCAGCAATAAAAGGGAACAAATTAGTGATACATACAACATAGGTAAATCTCAAAAACATGCTGAGTAAAGGGAACTAGACACTAAAGAGAGCTTGCTGTGTGATTCCTTTAGATGAAGTTGTAACACATGCAAAACTAATTTACAGTGATGGAAATCAAATGAGTGGCTTTCTGAAGTGGGGAGTGCAAGGGGCAGGGGATATTGATTGCAAAGGAACAAAAGGAAACTTTAGGGGAGTGGCAAAAGGTTTTGTATATTGATTGGGGTGGTGGTTTCATCGTATACACATCTGTCAGAATTCATCAAACTGAAAACTTTAAATATTTCCATTTAATTTTATGTTCATTAGATCTCATTAAGGAGCTGGTAGCATAGTGGCTTATGAGCTGCTCTGTAAACCGCAAGGTCAGCAGTTCGAGTCTACCAGCCTCTCCGTAGAAGAAAGATGAGGCTTTCTGCTTCCATCAATATTTACAACTTTGGAAACCCTCTACAACGCCACCATGAGTCAGAACCAACTCAGTGGCGCACAACCACCACCATCACCAGATCTCAATAAAGTTGATTAAAATTAACAAAATGAAATAAAGAGTTTCAATTGTGGAGTTGGTGTTTGGCGATAGAAACCCAAATAGCTTACCATGTCAAGGATTGTTGATTCTGACTCAGAACAACCTCATAGGATAGGGTTGCAAGAACTAGAACAGTTTTTTTTTTGTTTTGTTTTTTTTAATTTTTCCTTCCTCATTTGGTAGATCCATTTTAAGCTGTGTTAGCTTTACATATGAAACTATCCTGAGCTTATTAAGAACATTAGTGTACTTTGCTTATTTCCAAATTAAAACTGAGTTGTTATACACAAGAGAACACTGTCAGAGTAACAAAAGCAATTAGCATGTTGCATCAAATGTTTGATTTGGATGTATTCTCTCAGTTGCATACTATATCCTGAAAGGCATGGTGCCAAATCAGAGTGCTCACCAATTACTAGGGTTTCCACAGGAATTTCCAATACAACTTCCAACCACATGAGAACAAAGGCTATGCCCTTATCCATACAACTTAGACACCATCTTGCTCTCACTGTTCTGTTTGAAGGCTGGTGATCTGTTCCCAGAGCTAGAGAATTGAGTTTCTGGCTCTCTTCAAATGACCACTCCCCTGCTTCCTCAGTACACATTCGATTTTGTGCCAGAATACTGTGGAGGACAGAAGTGATGACAGCAACAATTACATGTAGGACTTGAATGTCTCTGAGATGGTTTTCACTGGTATCTCATTTAATCCCCAGATCTTGTCTGTGAGGTAATATACCATCCTTTTTTTATAGCTAAGCAAATTACAAGGCTTCCCTGACAAGCCAAAACTCACACATCTGGTCATGATTAAGACACTTTTGTGCTTAGCTGCTTATACCACCCATACTTCACAATCAATTGCAAAATTCCAAAAAAAAAAAAAAGTAGACCCCTGCAGGCACTATATTTTAAAGTATCTGCTGGCTCCAAGCATCAGAATTATCACTAGACGTGTCCATGGGGACTAATTGGTTCAGATAACTTTTTATTTTTTAGGTATAATTTTTAGTAGTTCTAACAATATATCTATATCTAAATCTATATCTATATCTATATATCTAAATATGGAGTCCTGGTGTGGCACTGTGGGTTAATGCGCCAGACTGAAAAGCCGTTTGAACTGAAAGGTTGACAGTTCAAGCTCAACAGCTGCTCTTTGAAAACCCTATACAGGGTCGCTATGGGTCAGAATTGACTTGATGGTACTTTAACAACAATATCTATCTATCTATCTATCTATCTATCTATCTATCTATCTATCAATCATTCTATCATTCTATCTATCTATCTATGTAAATATTTATTTATTACACACATGTATGTATATATAATGCACATTTGCTAATTTAACATTTTTCAGATGTATAATTTAGCAAAATTAGTTATATTAATCTATCGTTGACAATCTTCCCATCATCATAAACAAAACTACTGCTTCCCAAACTATGGCTCCCCTTTTCCCCTCCCCCTGCCCTTGATAACCACTAATCAATGTTAGTTTCCATACATTTCCTTATTGTTATTTCATATAAGGTGGCTCATATACTATTTGTCATTTTATGATTGACAAATCATTATTTCACTCAGCATAATGTATCCAATGCTTATCCATGTTGTAGCATGTATCACAATTTCATGTCTTTTCATGGCTGAGTAGTATTCCATTGTGTGTATGTACCACATTTTGTTTATCCAGTCATCTGTTGATGACCATTTTGTTTGCTTCTACCTTTGTCTACTGTGAACAGTTCTTTAATGAATATTGGTGAACAGGTGTCTGTCTCACTGCATTCATGGCTCTTGGGTTTAGATACCTCTTTTTAACAATATTTACTGATTCCATTATTGGAGCCCTGGTGTGGTGCTGGAAGATAAGCACTGGACTGCTAACCTCAGGCCAGTGTTTCAAATCCATCAGCCTCTCCTATACATGGTTGCTATGAGTTGGAACCAACTTGATGGCACTAAACAACAATGGATTCCATTAATTTGAAACTTAAAAACATAGAACAATAAGATGAAATAAGAGAATAATTATATTTCTACTTCAGACTGCACTAGATCTATTTCTCTTGTTAACTTAAACCTAAGTATAGATACAGATATGACTATAGTGTGGTTCGGATGTAAACGATCAAAGCCTAGTTGTGACACCTTAGATATTTCTACACTATGATTACTTCCCGTGTACCATTATCAGTTGCTCTTCACGGGTGATTAAAAACGGTCATTTTGGTGTATCACTAAAGATTTTACAATTTAACTTTTTCATCCTCATTTAAATAGAATTAAGTCATGATTAAACTGGTTAGCTCCTTCAGTCTCCATTTCTTCTTCAAGATTTTTGTCTGGTAAGTTAGTCTAAGTAGGTGAGCCACAATATAGAAAATATATTTTGAGTAAACCATGATACACTAGAGTGAAATTTTAGAATGTACTTAAATAACTATGTTGTTGTTGTTAGGTGCCATCGAATCGGTACCAACTCACAGCGACCTTCTGCACAGCAGAACATAAGGTAAAAGAAGAATCGTTAAATATTTTTGAATATATACATTCCGATTACTGAATGCTGTGCAATTATTAATAACATTGTATACAAAGGAAGGCACTCTGGTAGCGTAATGGTTACTTGTTGGGCTGCTAACCTCAAAGTCAGCAGTTCGATACTACCAGTGGTTCTGAGGGAAAAAGATGAGGCTTTCTGCTCCCGTAAAGATTTACAGTCTTGGAAACCCTATACAGGGTCGCTATGAGTCCAAACCAGCTCTATGGCACTTAACAACAACAATGTATGCAAAAGAGTCCTGGTGTGGCACTGTGGGTTAATGCGATGGACTGCAAAGTCAGTTTGAACTGCACGATCCGCAGTTCAACCTCACCAGCCGCTCCTTGGAAACTCTATTCAGGATTGCTCAGCCAGTACCAACTCGACGGCACTTAACAACAACAACAGCGGCAATATATACTATACAAAGAGGTTTGTAATGGAATGTGAAATGTCTTACTGAATAGTATTCAGGCAAGATACAAATTGTTCTAAATATACTGTGCTTTTAAACTATGTATTAAAATGTTAACAAAACTATACATAGAAAAGATTGGAAAAATAAGTACTTAGCAGAGTAAAGTTTATTAACTTTTTTCTTTTATCTACTTTTATTTATTTTTCATATTAAACATGTATTATTATATCTTCCTGATGCGGTGCTGTGGGTTTATGAGCTGGGCTGCATGGTCGGTTTGAACTGCGAGGTCGGCGGTTCATGCTCACTAGCTACTCCTAAGAAACCCTATGTTGTTGTTGTTAAGTACTGTGGAGTCGGTTCCGACTCATAGCGACCCTGTACAGGGTTTCCAAAGCTGTAAATCTTTACGGGAGCAGAACACCTCATCTTTCTCCCGCGGAATCAATGGTTGTTTTAAACTGCTGACCTTGAGGTTGGCAGCGGATCCGTAATCACTATGCTACCGGAGCTCCTCAGAAACCCTATAGAAGGGTCGCTATGAGTGGAAACCAATTTAATAGCAATTAACAACAGCACATGGAGCTCTGGTAGCGTAGTGGTTACGAATCAGGCTGCGAACCGCAAGGTCAGCAGTTCGAAACTACCAGCTGTTCCGTGGGAGAAAGATGAGGCTTTCT
>NW_006408527.1:14363566-14365126 GCF_000296735.1 Chrysochloris asiatica
AAAAAAAAAAAAAAAAGCAGATACTGTACTTGAACTTCTTACAATTTACTTCCATTTTAATCAAACTCTCTCTATCCTTTCGGGTTTGATTTTTTCCCCCTTTATAGAGAAGATAAAATGCACATGTTGTACTGGTATTGATTCTTCCTACCTGGGATCCAGCCCTCCCTTTCTACTTTCACTAACCTCAGTCTAGTCTAAATCTTACTAACTTCCATCCAGACTGCCGCATTGGCCCCTCTTCTGTTCTTTCACCTCTTCTTCTCCTGTCAGCTGACTTTTTGTACAGTGTCTTGATGATGATTTCACAAGCTCAACAATCACTTCTCATTTCCACTCAGTGAAATCCAAGCTTCTTAGCCGTCCTTCCAGGCCCTTCCTAGGTTAATATTCACATCTTCTTGCCTTGCCTTCACTAGTCTTGTTTATGGACCAGCACAACCTGCTATGCCCTGGCTAGGTTTCCTTCCTTACTCACCTCTGACAATGCTATGTCATATCTGCATGTGACTCACTCACAAGGAATATCCTGCCCACCTCTCCTGGTCCAACTAGATTATTTCTTGCCTGTCAGCCTGAAGGGTTCTTACTCTCTTCCGAGCTCCTGCAATAGCACACTTACTTTCCCTAAGTCATGTTGATGTTCGTTTGTAGCATTGCTTCCTGCAGGAGCCTTCACTGCTTGTTAACTCTTTGGAGGTCATTTGCCATTGAGTTAATTCCTCAACACAAACAAACTAGCTAATCGCTCTGCAAGCAGCTAAGCTTTAGCTTTCTAGCCTGTTGTCCTCGAGTGGATTCCGACTCCTAATAATGCTATAGGACAGAGCAGAACTTCCCCCATAGGATTTCCAATGCTGTGACCTTTACAGAGGAGTCCTGGTGTGGCACTGAAGGATATAAACTTGACTGCTGGCCATGAGGTCGGGAGTTCAAAGCCACCAGCCACTCCTTGGAAACCCTAGTTTAAGAAAACCTTGGTTAGGGTTAGGCTTAAGTTTAGGGTTAAGGTTACGGATAGGGTCACTATGAGTCAGCACTTTACAACAACAACAGTCTTTACAGAAGAAAACTGCTACATCATCTGGTGGGTTCAAACCACTAACATTTCAGTCAGCTGCCAAGTGCTTAACTGTGCTACCATGGCTCCTTTTAGCTTTCTACTCTGTCTTAAGGAGCAACAGTGGCACCATAGGATAAGCACTGAACTGCTAACCACAAAGTCAACAATTCAAATTCACTAGCAGTTCCACAGAAAAAAGATGAGGCTTTCTGCTCCTGTACAGATTTACAGCTTTCAAAAATCTATACTGGGTCTCTACTAGTCAAAACGGGCTTCACGGTACCTACCAACAACAACAACAACTCTCTCTTAACTCAGTAACTAGTCAGATGCCTTACAGCAACTCCTAACTCATTATCATTCTCTTGTGTTTTTATGCCCTTCCATTTTTTTTCTTTCTTGTTATTTTAGTGGCATTTTGGAAAGCAGTAGAAATAAGCATGAATAATTATTTCACCATTTTAACCGGAAAACACCTCCAGTAGCATAGTGGTTAT
>NW_006408527.1:14367156-14392494 GCF_000296735.1 Chrysochloris asiatica
GCTGGTGGCCAGGAGCAGACTTGCAGAATGTGCCCTTTGGAGATGTAAATTATTATATATGCCTGAGCGGGTTTTTTTGTTTGTGTGTTTTTTAAAAAGCTAAAGTGGATAGAGAGAAATACTTTTAACTGATGGTACATGGAGGGGATGATAATCAATGTAATGAAACAAGGTATATTATTTGTTGAATGTAAAACTGATGATGTGCCCTGTAAACTTTCACTCAATCCACAATAAAAAACTAAAAAAAAAAAACTGAAAAAAAAATGTCTAAAGCAGAAAAAAAAAAATTTGTGGAAAAATATCCATTCTCTTAATTGCTTTAACTTTTTGGAGCCCTCATGTAATTGGCAATTCACCAGGAACTATGAAAGAATGTAGGAAACATCAACAACAAGTAGGGGACAGAGGCATAGATCGAAAGTTCTTTTTCTTTTATTAAATGTCCCTTAGAACAGAAATATCCAGAAAATAAAAGCAAACTATGAGCCAGCTCCTTCCTTTTAAATGCTTGAAGAATGGGCTTTCCTTATTAAAAGTGCTACCTAAACTGCAATAAAGTACATCACTATTTGTTCTCTGAAAAGCCAGTTCGTTTGAAATCCATAAAAGAAAATCTTCTGATTCTACTTACATTTCTTAATAAAAATCACTTGACAAAATGGCAATTCAAGGCCCAGGGCCTGATGGAGCTGGCAATGCTGTTGTTGTTGTTAGGTGCCGTTGAGTAAGTTCCAATTCATAGGAATCCTGTATACAACAGAACAAAATACTGCCGGGTCCCGCGCCATCCTCACAATACTTGTTATCTTTGAGTCCATTGCTGCACACAATGTGTCAATCTAACTCATTTAGAGTCTTCCTCTTTTTCTCTGACCATGCACTTTACTAAGCATGATGTCCTTCTCCAGGGACTTGTCCCTCCTGATATATGTCTAAAGTATGTGAGATGAAGTCTTTCCATCCTCACTTCTAAGAAGCTGCTGGCTGTACTAGGCACAGTGTTTGATGAGAATAGTAATGCTCTAGGTAATAGACGGAACTGATTTTTATTCATTAATTTAATTTAATGGTTGATGGTTTTGTGCCGTGGAGTTGATTCCAACTCATAGCAACCTTGTACAGGGTTTCTGAGGCTGTAAATCTTTATGGGAACAGAAAGTCTCATCTTTCTCCTGCGGAACAGCTAGTAGTTTTGAACTGCTGACCTTGAGGTTCGCAGCCCAATTTGTAACCACTACTCTCCTCAGAAACTCTGTACAGGTTTGCTATGAGTTGGTTCCGACTCCACGGCACATAACCACCACCACCACCACTCTATCAGAGCTCCTTATTTTAGCAGCTGTTTATTGTGATCTTGCTCTGTGTTAGGAACTTGGATTCTTTGACACCAATGCTTATGATGGCTAGAGCAGGGGCATAATCATGGTCCATGGGGACTCTTCTTTCTCTACAGCAGCAGGATGGGCAAGAATCTCGGGTACTTAATCAGTGCACACGGCACAAACAGGATTCATGTCCTTACTTCTAGCTGGTTTACTGCTGGACAAAGTAAGTTTTCACCATTTCAAATATCTGACTGGAGACTTAAGATTCTGAACAGCACTTACAAAACAAGATTGGTTCTGTGATGACCCCAGCATGTACTTAACAGACCAACTGCTGCTTTGAGAAATGTTAGTACCTGTATTCCAGTAGCCAAAATGATGTGCCTATCTACCTCTCATAAGACTAATTTCAAAGTATTAAAGAAAAACGTACGTGTGGGTTTGGATTTGTGACAGGCCATACCTGTGGGCCTCTCATAGTGCCCATGCCATAGCAGCCTATATCTCTAAATCATTGCCTGGCCTCCTTGCCCATAGGTTGCAGACACTGAAGCAGGTTGCACAGTATTGTGGAGGAGGGAGGAACACAACAAAAACTGCAAGCACTCCTTGTGTGGATAAGAAGTTTGAAGCCAATTCAGACTCTATGTCTTCATTCCAAACCAACCAAAAACCTACTGTTTATTTCCAGATCACATGATTTCCTCAAAGTTCTACCAACTATGGATAGCATCTTTAGATGGGCATACTTTGAGTTGAGGAAAGGTCACATCTTAGTAGTGAACCTGTGCTTCCAAATGAAGCTTTTTCTGCTGTGAAGGGCCCCCAGTGTCTAGTGTATTTTCAAGGTGCAGAGGTTGCATGCAGGCTGGATCTAGAACTAAGAGTGTACTGCTTGCCCAAGCCTTAGCCTGTTCACTTGTGCACTGGAGTCCATCCATGTCTCCTGCTCTTGGGCGTTCTTCCAGCGGTTGTTGCTTCTCTTATTTGCATCAAGTTATTTTTTCTCTCAGTATTGAATATTTCTTATAAACATACAAGCATACTGTTATTTATCTGACCTTTAAAACATAAAAACTGTCTTTTGACACACTTCTGCCTTCAGCCACTGATTCCTTTCTCTTTCCTTAGAACTCTTCAAAGGATTTGTATATACTTACTGGGTCTAATTCTTTCCTCCTGTTAACTCTTCAGCCCATTCTAATCAGCGTTCAGCCTATCCCTCCACTAAATCTGCTTGAAAGAATGTTACTTTAAAGGCAGATTTCTTGGGACTCATCAGTGAACCTGATAGCAGCAAATGTTCTGGGTTTTTGTTTTTGTTTTTCTTTTATTTCAGACTGTCTTCTCAGTTGATTTTGTGGGCTCCTCCTTGTTTTTCTAAGCTCTAAATAGAGTGCTCTCATGCTCAGCCCTTTAACCTCTTCTCATCTCTGTCAACGAAGGAGCTCTGGTAGTGAAGTGGTTATGAATCGGGCTGCAAACCACAAGGTCAGCAGTTCGAAGCTACCAGCTGTTCCGCGGGAGAAAAATGAGGCTTGCTGCTCCTGTAAAGATTTACACCTTGGAAACCCTGTACAGGGTCACTATGAGTCGGAGCCGACTCCACAGGACATAAAAGCAACATCGCTGTCTACATTTACTTTACTGATAATGTCCAGCATCATGGCATTAAATGCTGTGATTCCCCAAAGTTATACGTCCAATTTGGTCACTCTCCAGAATTATCATTGTATTCACTCAATTACCTAATTGATAACTTCACTTGGAGATCTAACTGTTGTTAACTGTCGTTAAGTTGGTTCCAACACATAGTGACCCTATAGAGTGTCTCTGAGGCAGTAAATCTTTGTGGGAGTAGAAAGTCTCATTTTTCTCCCACAGAGCATCTGGAGGGCTCAACCTGTTGACTTTGTGGTTTGAAGTTCAGTGTTTACCCTCTGGAACCACTGTGCTGTTTTTATGTCACAATGAATTGGAACCGGCTCCATGGTACATAACCACCACCATCAATCCAGTACACTGAGGAGACAAGCATGTTCCTTCCACTCCAGTTCGAATTTTGAACAACTTCTTCCAAAAGCAAAAATTGTAATAACTGACACTTGCTTAGAGTATCAGACATCTTTATCTTCATCTGGTCATGTACTGGTCAGCTCAACCCAAGCCATCCAAGCTAGGTCAAGCTGCAAGTTTGGGAGCTCATACACACTTTCCTGAATTCAAATCAGATGCCCCTTCACTCTCAGCCCTAGTCCTCATGGGCTAGGCCAGTGCCCATTGGCTCCAGAGTTCACACAACTCCCTAAACTTGAGAGCAGCCAGCCTTCCTTCCCAATAGGTACCAACAGAACATGTCCAAACTCATTCCATGTCTTCATTGTTGCATTTTCCCCAATTCCACTCACATGTATACTCAGGTTGTCACCAGAAAGCATATGGCTACAGTTCCCTTTAACTTTCAGTCCTAGAAAGGGGTTTTCTCTAATGGGCCAGCTTTCCTTGCCCTGATGCCTCTGAAATTCAAAACACCAAACTGTCAGCTTCTTCCCTGTACTTTCCTTTCAATCATGTATCTCCAGTTCTTCCAGCAGTTCTGGCTTGGTTTGCATTTCTTTGCAAATGCAAATGTCCCAACTCTGAAGGTTCTGTGTATTCCCCTTGAGTCTTACGCTTGGAAGGGGGTTTGCCCTGAGAGGACCCTACCACTTGCCTTGATATCTCCTGAGCGAGCAACTTGCTTGTTCTTGTAGTAGTCAGTCAGACTGCCATTATTGTTTTGGATTTTTCCTGTTGGTCTTTCTTTCAAGAAGTATCTTCTCTTCTTCTAGCTGCTCCAGACTGGTCTGCTTGTCCTTTCAAATGGAAATTTCCCACTCTGCAGGAAGCCTCCTTCACTGGGCATGGTATAGCCCTATTTTAGGTATTCCAATCAGTTATAGGCAGAAGAAGGACTTACAAGCTTTCTGTGGTGATATTTCTGGCTATTCCTTTCTCTCCCCCTCAAGTGTCTATTTTATAATGGTATGCCAAGGAAACCAAGATTCAAAAGACAGCCAAGCATCTTAACATTATTCCCCCCTTTTCCCCATTCAAACCATGCCTCAATCCCTGTATCCCACAGCCCTGTTGTTCCAAGGTTGTGCATACATCATTATTTACTTCTGTCCCACTTAGCCCATGCAAACCTGTCTAACTGTTCTCCCATCTGTCCTGTTCTTCCATTCCCCTCCTCATTCTTGTGTACTGCCCCCCTCCCCACCACCCAAACTATCCTATGTCTATTCCTTACCCTGTGCTCCACCTTCCCCTCCCTCTCCCACCCCACCCTCCACACCCTAGTAACCAGCAAAGAATTTCTTCCCCTCCCCCCCTTTTAGTATGGGTTCTTCTTCCTAGTCTTTTACACTACTGGTCCTACGTAGTATTTCTCCTTTTGTGACTGACTAATTTCACTCAATATAATGTCCTCAAGGTTCATCTATGTTATTTGGTGGCTTACAGCTTCCTTGTTTTTCTTCAAGGTAGCATAATATTCTATTGTGTGTATGTACCACAGTTTGTTTATCCATTCTTCGAATGATGGGCACTTAGGCTGTCTCCATCTTTTTGCTATTGTAAATAGTGTTGTTATGAACATTGGTGTGCATATATCTACTTGTGTTATCACTCATATTTCTTGTGGGTAAATACCAAGTGGAGGATCCTATCGTAGTTTGTTTCATTGCAAAGATTACAATTCCCTCTATGCATCATCATTTCACAGTATTTGCTACTCCCTATGTTTTGTTTTTGTGTTTTTGATGTAAACAAAAATAGTCAGAAATATTTAGTCATTTAAATAACCAAAGGGCACATTCTGCAAACCTGCCTCCTGGCTGCCAACACAGTGTTTTTCTTCCCATGAATTTAGAGTCCTCGGGTGCTCTATCTCTTCATGTCATCATCTCTGCCTCCATCTCTGGTGTTGCAGTTTCTCTGGTCAAGATCCCACATTCTGCTCATGCTCTTCTCCTTTGATGGTCCTAGGATTCTCTGTTCCTGGACTGTAAGATTAACTACTCCCCCCTTTATGTTACAAAATTTCTACCTTTACAGTTGTGACAATCGCACTTAGTCATGATAACAATTACTCACTATTGAATCAAAAGAATCCTATCCCCATCTCTTTTCACCAGACCCATCTGGACAAGATAAAACTATTCAATTAGGGTACTATTTTCCCCACACAATATGAAACTAAACTCCCTTTTGGAAACTTGTAAGCCAGTCACCTCATGCCTTTATAGATCTCCGCCCCCATTTTAGGTAGCCAATGTCTAAGAACACATAAACCTTTTAAAACATTAAGGTTCAATCTTTTCCTCTATCTTGGACAAAAGCCATTCATATATATGGCCTTGGGCCTCCGACAGGGTGAATTCCAGTAGGTCCTGGCCACAGAGCAGCTATCTTTTCTATCCAGTGTGAGTGATATTGGCTCCAAGTCATTCTAGAAGCTTCTTTCCCCTCAGCTGAAACATTTTATCCCACCCACTTAGTTTTTTTCTCTTTTAAAATCTTATCATTTCATAGGTCTGGAGCCATGGCAATGGATCCTGCTCACAGCACTAACTGCTTAAACTAAGTGGGGACCTTGTCTGACTTCCTCTGACTCCACAAGAGGCAAAGAGGACCAAACTCAAAATCAGCCCAAGGCCGATTCCTGTGAAGTGGAGATCAGACATGCCTCGAACCTGTAACAGTGCCTTTAAAACTGAGCATCAGTTTAGAAAACGCAACCTCATTATTTTGTTTTTCTAGAACCTCATTCTCTCTGCACCACATGTCTTAGGCCAGGTTTTATAAAGAGGCAAAACCAGTGAAACATATATATGTATATTTATAGAGAGGAGTTGACTATCAGGGAATGGCTTACAACTGTAGAGTCCCAGGTCACCAGCAGACAAGAAAGAAAGAGCCCTTCCCACGTGTCCACTATATTAGGAGCAAGGCCACATCCCAAAGGAAGCATTCCATCAATTAATTGGTTACTCATAGTCACTCATCATAGAGTTAACTATGCCTGTATTTGTTTTCATTACCATAGAAGTAAGCACATCTCAACTGCCAAACCTCTAGAAATCCTGGCCCAGTCAAGTTGACACAGAACCCCAACCATCACAGCAGGTGAGAAAGCAGACTTCTGGTTGTAGAGAAAAATGACTCCAAAGTCAATAGGTAAGACAGCAGACTGCTGACAATGATCAGGATTGTCGGGGAGTACAGCAGGCTGCTGGCTCAAGTCCAAAGAATGGGAGGGTCAGAGGATAAGTCAAATGAAGGATCCAGACCCAGCAAAAACAAGACAAGCTTTACCAGAATGTCTAATATATTAGCAGATATCTTAATAGGCATTTTACATCATTAGATACCTATGTTAAACTAGATCTCACAGGTATTTTAAACCAAACAGGTACCAAAAATGCCTTTTCCATCATATATATATATATATATGTACCTAACTTCTGTTATTCAAGATTCAGATGAACTATTTTCAGCTTTATTAAGAAGGCCTCTCCTGACATTCCTATACAAAATTTGATCACAGTTCTTAACAAAGAACTATTTGTTTATGCCAATAGACCACATGGTCTATCAAGGACAAAGATTAGGAATTAATCACTTTTATATCTCTAGCAATGAATAGCATATGCAGTATATTGAATAATGTGCACTCAATAAACATATTGAATGGATACATTAGTGAATGAAGCTGCCAAGGGCAGAGATTTGTTTCAACAATTTTTCCTTTCATTGGGGCTCTGTGTTTCAGGGTTTGGGTACATAACAACTATCATTTCATGTGGCAATAATAAAATATAAGAGCACTTAGTTGTAAATTAGTGAGTAAATAGCTCTCAATCTTTCCTAGGAATTACGAGTCACAAGGACCTGGGTGTGGTACACTACAGGTTTTATCATAATGGGAAATATATATACAACCAAAACCACAACCATACCCACTGCCACTGAGTAGATTACAACTCAGAGAGATCTTGGGCAGTGTTTCCAAGGCTGTCAATCTTTACGGGAGCAGAAAGCCTCATCTTTCTCCCACGGAACAGCTGGTGTATTTAAACTGCCAACCTTGTGGTTAGTAACGCGGTATTTATCCTATAACACCACCAGAGCTTTGTAAACAAGTGAGCCATTTAGCCAGGCAGATAAGAGAATGATGGAGAGTCTAAAATTAGACATAGAGCAAGACTTACAGGAAGGATGAGCAAGAAAATAAACCACACTCCATTTACAAGATGCCAATTCATTCTTAAGGCACCCTAGTTGTGTAGTGGAATAAGTATAGGGCTGCTAACACAAAGGTTAGTGGTTCAAATCCACCAGTCATTCCATGGAAGAAAGATTAGGCTGTCTATTTCCCTAAAGATTTAAAGGTGCAGAGTCTTAGTGAGGCGCGTGGGTTAATGCACCAGACTGAAAATCCACTTGAGCTGCAAGGTTGGCAGTTCAAGCTCACCAGCTGCTCCTCGGAAACCCAATACTTGGTCGCTATGCCTTGGAACCGACTCGACAGCACTTAACAACAACAACCAACCTATGGTGCAGTTCTACTTGGTCTTAGAAGCTGTAAGACAGACTTGTCTTAATGGCAGTGGGGTTGATATTTTTCTAACTAATTCATGTTTCTATTAAAATTTTTCTAAAAGAAAAAGTAAAAAAAACACTAACCGAGCCTCACCAATTCTTGGTTTTTGTTACCGTATAAGACCTTTTCTCAATGTTTGTTCTAAATGTCAATTTCAGATCATTCTCTTCCACCCTACTGCTCCTCTGGGGACTGTTCCATTTAACAAGCTGACTATGTCTTCAGTTTGCTGTCAGCTACTGACCTTTCGTCATTACTGCCCTTGATTCAAAGTGTAACAGCCTCACAATCTTCATTTCCATCCATATCCACCCATTTTGAAGGATTACATTATATCCATATTTGACACCCTGGGCACTTTTTTCCTGGACATACTCATTTCCAGGGACCTAATCTGCTTCTCTTCTTCAGCCACCCATTCCCATAGACGCATTCTAAAGCTTGCCAGCTGGAATTGCTCCAATTCTGAAAATATTCATTCATACATCTGACTCTCTGAGCATAGCCTCTACTTTATAACTTTCAGCTTACTATTCCTTGTCCTTATTAAGACTTCCAGTTTATAGAGTCCTTTACTTAATATACTTCCCTCTACCTCTTTCCTCTCCAGATTAAAAATCTTTGGCCCATCATGTATGTCCCTTTCTCTCTCTCGCTCCCTTTTTTAAAAATCAATACCGTAACTTTTTTACTTCTGTTTTATTATTGTTCTAGTCTGGCAAAATATTAAAGTAGGATAAACCCCTCTATTGTCCATTTCTCAACCTGCAGATGGTCTGCTGGAGAAAATAAGACAACAAATGAACACTAAACCACCTGAATTGGACTTTTAACGTGGCTTATGTTTTGAGTCAACCCTCTCTCCCTTCATACATTTTCTACGTTTTTCAAATCTCTACTCCCCAACATAGCTTTCCCTTACTCTTCACAGAAGACCATCTGTCTTAATTTGCTAAAGTAAGGTATCAGTGTTTCTTCCACAAACTCTTCAAGGATCGTTCTTGTCACTAGGGTTTTAAGAGAAGGAGGGTTTCATTTCTCAGTCCTCTAGAGGCTGCTTCTCTGAATTGTCTCAAGGTCAGTCCTAAAATGTCATGAAGCACCAGCATCTTCAAACCTCCACAGTAGGAATATTCACCTCAACTTCAAGAAACTCCACTTTTCACCTTCGGGTTTGGTCTGGCCATGGGATTCAGTCCCTGCTCCCAGGAAACCCATGTGTACACATGACTTGAAGGAGCATCATCAGCTTCAGGAGAGAAGAGATCATGTCTGTTTTGATCACTCTTGGTACTTCAGACATAGTAAAATTTCAGTAAATATTAGAGGCAATAGAGGAGAGAAGAGAGGAAGATCAACCTGAGGGTGTCTTGGTGTTGGTTGTATGTTTTGCCTAAGCTGTGTATCAATGTGTTTCTTATTTTCTTCTGACAAACACAGGAAACTCTTGACTCCATCTCATTTTTCCTAGGCTTTTGTCTTAACCTTTTGGGGTTCAAGTGGGCCTTCTAACAGTGTCTACTTAGTCTTGGTTTTGAAGTTCTTGGTCCACCTAGGGCTAGCAGAATTAGTGTGAGCTATGTAATTTTCCTGACATTTACCAATGAACCTAAATTAAATAGCAAATTAATACATATATTTAAAAAAGTAACCAAATTAATGTTAACATCCCATACAGTCTATGTAGCTCTTCCTATGTATTCTATACAAATGCATCCTAATTAATTGATTCATCTTAAAACTTTGAGAGGCACTATTTCTTATCCATATCATATTAATATGTAAGCTGAGGCACATAGGCTGGCAGAAAATGCTGAGAAGAGTGGGTAACAACTTTATAAATGACAACAGAACCCAGAGCTGTTGACTCCCTACTGCCCACTCTAATTGCAAGACCAGAAACTCCCACTGTGGCCTGTGAGAACATGTGCAAAATAAACAAACAACTTCTTAGCACAGAGGAACTAGCTGGGCCCTGCTCAGTAAGATCTCAGAAGAGGCTCAACAATCCTCTTTTGTGAAGAGAAGTTTCCCTTCAGGACACTGCTCTTCTCAGCATCTCTATATTTCTGATGATTTTACTTTCTCTCATCATAGGTTTTAAAGTTTAAGGACACTGTCTCTCTGGTCATTTTTGGCCTTATTTCTTTATGTGGCCCTGTGTATCAACGCTATGTATTGTAATAATTGACTTGACACAAGTTTCACATAATTGGTTTGAAGAAATGTTAAAATTTCAAGTATGTAATGTTAACATGATTTGTGCATGCTATTATGAAACTCTGTTTTTTGATTTATGGGGAAGCACACACACTATCATAACTCAAATCAAGAAGTTTCTTGAGCCAGCTGGCAGATACCATATAGACTTACAGTCTCTCGGTAAATCTGAAAAAGCTATTCCCACCCAGCACTGTTTTGAATGTCAAAGCATTGCCAGGATCCCTGTATAAATAGTAGTTTTACTTTTTAGTACCCTTTGATTAAAAATATATATAAAAGGATAAATGTTACCATGAATTCAGAAATACTTCAGTTTATTAATCACAGTTGTTGTTGTGTTCCATCTAGTCAGTTCTGACTCATAGTCACTTTGTATAGGGTTTCTGAGAGCAACTCGTGGATTTGAACTGCTGACCCTGTGAGTGGGTTAAAATAACAGAAGTGCTAGAAGCTAGAAGTCTGAAATTAAGGCTCTGGCTATGTCGGTTCCCTCTGGAGGGCCTAAGGGAGAATAGGTTCCATGCCTCTCTGCTAGTTGCTGATGGTTGTTGGCCATCCTTAGTGTTCCTTGATTTGAAAATGCATCACTATATTCTCTGCCTCTGTCACCACATGGGGTTGTTCCATGTTTTTCTTGCTGTTAAGTTCCATCAAGCTGGTTCCAACTCATAATAGCTCTTTATAGTGTTTCTGAGGAATGGCTGGTGAGCTTGAACCACCAACCTTGCTGTTCAAATCGATTTTGCAGTCTAGCACATTAACCTACAGTGGCATACTGGGACTCCATGTATGTCTAGTCTCTTATTGAAAAACAAAACAAAACAAAAAACTCTTTTTTTTTTTTTAAAGTCACATTGGATTCAGAGCACACTTTAACCCAGTGTGAACTCATCTTAACTTGATTACATTGGGAAAAACTGTTTGCAAACAAGATCACTTTCACAGGTTCTGGGTGGACCTGAATTCTTTTGGGGAAACTATTCAACTCAAGCCATTCGGTTTATTCTTCAGTATATTCTTTTAAATTCAGTAGGTTAGACTTAACAGACATCATATCAAACACCTATTACATGCCAAGTACCATGGTAAACAAATCCATGCATAACTACATTTAATCTTCACAATATGTCGTCCTATTTTTTCCATAGGATCCCATAATATGACTTTAAGAATGTTATTATTTTCACCACTTCACAAAGAAGGAAACTGATGACATAATCAAATTGCAATGTTTTTAATGTAAAGAACCTAGATTGCAAACCCGTTTTCAAGGTTTCTAGTTTTTCCACTGTCTGATATCTATTATGATATGTCATATTGTTCTCCACATCCATGTGAGTCATAAATTCATAACATCCATTTTTTTTATCAACCTCTATTCTAGGTCCTGGAAAGGGGCAATAAGAATAAGGTTTTTATAATAAAAATAAATATAATAAATTAGTAATTAAAAAAAAAGATGACCTATTACAGCCAAAGCAATTGCCTTACATCTTTGCCTTTAATGCAAATGTAATTCATCCAGTATGTTAAAAAGTCAAGTATATTTCTTCCTTATTGATATAATAAGGATTTACTAGATACATCATTGTTGAAATATTCATTTAATAAAAGCAGCCAGAATGAAATTAGGAGATGCTATAGTTACTGCAGATTCAGTGCCTCCTAAAACCTTGCCAGGAATATGTTGGCCTCTGTGGAAGTCCTTGTAACCAGGAAAACATGACATTGCCATGGCATGGTCTCTTGGAACAGAATAAGTCCCTGAGGTCTTTGGGGAGTGAGGCCACTTTGGACTTCAGATAATGTTGGCGTCTAAAGAAACCAACCACAAAGTACACCAGAGACACAGCATATGCTTATTCAGCATATACTTATATATATTTAGTACATATACTGATTACTCAGAAGATAAATGCTTGGCTTCCACCATTAGTATCTATGTGCATATTTTGTCTCTTGAGATAAGAGTGGAACTCCAAGTTTAAATATTTATCTTGGAAAGCAAAGTTGACTTATTTTAACAATGTAAACAACCAAAAAAAAAAGAAGACATCACATCAAGAGATGGAAAGTTGTGTTTCTTCTGGCTTGGGGAAAAAGCTTAAGTGTGGAAGAATCTGAAAGAGAATTGAATAAACACCAGTAAGCATTTAGGAATTGCATGCAATTACAACAGAGTGAAGTGCTTTGATGTCTGAGAATGGAAATCATTTTCAGGCATGAACACACTTGCATGCATATTTCTAAAGCCATTGTATTGAGATTTTGAGCCTGTGTAAAATTTGTATCAGTAGGAAAGGAAGGGGGACATTCTGTACAGATGGAATTTTCATTTTCTGTTAAATCAAGATTCTCCTACTTTCTAAGCACTTCTGGCCTAGGAGCAAAATCCTGAAATGAGAAGTAAGAAATCTGTGCTCTAGTATCAAGATCTATCTTGAGGTACAACACGGTCAGTGATACAATAATATCCAAACACAAAAAACCAGTTAATATTGTTAAGTATTCAGATTTGCACACTGGTACATTACTAGAGATTGGGATGTGAAAGTTGGAAACAAAGAAGGAATTGGTAACTGAAATTATGGCCTTGGTGATAGAAACTTAGAGGGAAATTGCATGAAAGAATTTTTCAAGACCAATGACTTATTCATCATAAATACCCTTTTCAACAACATTAATGGTGATATATGCGTAGACCTCACCAGATACCCAGGAATCCAATCAACCATCTGTGTGAAAAGATACAATGAAAAATCTCAATATCATCAACTATAACAAGGCCAGGGATTGCCTTTGAAACAGACCATCAATTGCTTATGTGCAAGTTGAAGTTGACAATGAAAAAAATTAAAGCAAGTCCATAGGTAAGTCCAAAGTGTGAACTAGAATATATCCCAACTGAATTTGGAAAACATCTCAAGAACAGATTTGATGCATCGAACACTAATGATGAAAGACCAAATGAGTTATGAGATGACATCAAGGATACCATATATAAAGAGAGCAAACAGGAAAGAAAGAAAAGACCATAAGGAATGTTAGATGAGTCTCTGAAATTTGCTCTTCAATACAGAGTAGTTAAAGTGAATGGAAGCTATCCTGGTGTGGTGCTGTAGGATAAGCAATGAACTGCTAACAAAAAGGTTGGCAGGTCAAACCCATCAGCTGCTCCTTGGAAATCCTATACAGGGTCACTACTGGACAGAATAGACTTGAGCACTTAATAACAACAACAAAAGGGATTGGAAAAAAAAATGATGAAGTAAACTAGCTAAACAGAAAACTTCAAAGGGTAGCTCAGAAGACAAAGGAAAATATTATAATGAAATGTTCAAAGACCTGAAGTTAGAAAACCAAAAGGGAAAATCATACTCAGAACTGTTCATACTGAAAGAACTGAAAAAAATTTCAAATTTCAAATTGCTGTATTGAAGGATTCTATGGGCAAATTTTTGAATAATGCAAGCATCAAAAGAAGGTGGAAGGAATACATAGTGTCACAGTACTAAAAAGAATTGGTCAATGTTCACCCATATCTCGAGGTAGCAGATCAAGAACCAATGGTATTGAGGAAGGAGCCCAAACTACACTGAAGGCATTGGCAAAAAAAACAAGGTCCAGGAATTGGCAGAAAACCAAATGAGATATTGCAACTAATGGATGCAACCCTGGAGGTTCTCACCTACCTGTGCCAAGAAATTTGGAAGATGGCTACTTGGCTAACTTAGTGGAAGAGATACTTATTTGTGCCCATTTCAAAGAAAAGTGGTCCAAGAGAATACAGAAATTACATAACAATATAATTAGTATGACATGCAAGTAAAATTTTGCTGAAGATCATTAAAAAATAGTTGCAACAGCACACCGACAGGAAACTGTCAGAATTTCAAGCTGGATTCTGAAGAGGATATGGAATGGGGGCTATAATTGCTGATATAAAATGGATCTTGGCTGGAAGAAGACAATACCAAAAAGATGTTTGTTGTTGTTGTTGTTAAGTGCCGTCGAATCAGTTCCAACTTGTAACCACCCTATGTAGGGTTTCCAAGGAATGGCTGGTTAGTTTGAACTGTTGACCTTGTGGCTCAAGCTAACCTTGTTGTTGAGTGTGTCTACAGCACCACATGTTTAGATGTGTTTTGTAGACTACACAAAGGCATTTGATTGTTGGATCCTAACAATTATGTGTAACATTGTGAAGAATGGGAATTTCAGAACACTTATTTGTGCTAATTCAGAACCTGTCCATAGATCAATAGGCAGCTGTTCAAATAGAATAAGAGAATGCTGTCTGGATTAAAACCAGTAAAGATGTGTATTAAAATTATATCCTTTCACTACATTAATTCATTATGTATGCTGAGCAAATAATTCCAGAAGTTTGACTACATGAAGAGAAAGGCATTAGGACTGGAGAAAGGATCATTACCAACCTATGATAAGCAGATGACATACTTTACTTGTTGAAAGTAAAGAGGACTTGAAGCACTTAATGATGAAGGTCAGACTATAGTCTTAAGTATGGATTACTCCTCAAACATAAAGAAAACAAAATCCTCACAACTGGACCAATATGCGACATTATGATAAAGAGAGAGAAGACTAAAGTTGTCAAGGGTTTCACTTTACTTGGATCTACAATCAAAACCTATGGAAGCAACAGAAAAGAAACCAAACTGTGTATTGTATTGGGCAAATCTGCTGCAAAAGGTCTCTTTAGAGCGTTAAAGAGCAAAGATGTCACTTTGAAAACTAAGTTATACTTGACCCAAGCCATGGTATTTTCAATCGCCTCATATACATGTGAGAGCTGGACAATGAACAAGGTACAAGAATTGATCCAATTGAATTATGATGTTGACAAACAATACTGAATGTACTATGGACTGTCAGTGTGGCACTGTAGGATAAGCACTGGATTGCTAACCATAAGGTCAATGGTTCAAACCCACCAGTCGCTCCTCAGAAACTCTATACAGGGTCAGCTCAATGGCACTTAACAACTACAACCAGATAAACAAGCAAATTTCTGTTGAAATAAGTACAACTAAAATGTTCCTTGCTTGCTGAAAGTGAAGAGGACTTGAAACATTTACTTATGAAGATCAAAGAGCACAGCCTTTGATATGGATTACATCTCAATATCAAGAAAACAAAAATCCTCACCACTGGACCAATAAACAACATTCTTATCAATGGAGAAAAGACTGAAGTTGTCAAGGACTTCATTCTTCTTGGATCAACTATCAACACTCATGGAAGCAGCAGTCAAGAGATCAGACGACATATTGCATTGGGCAAATCTGCTGCACAGGACCTTTTTAAAGTATTGAAGAGCAGAGATGTCAGCTTGAGGACTAAGGTGCGCCTGACCCAAGCCATGGTATTTTCAATAGCCTCATATGGATGCGAAAGCTGGACAGTGAATAAGGAAGATCGGAGAAGAATTGATGCCTTTGAGTTGTGGTGTTGGAGGAGAATACTGAAAGTGCCATGGACTGCCAAAAGAACCAATAGATCTGTTTTGGAAGAAGTGCAGCCAGAGTTCTCCTTGGAGGCCAGGATGGCTAAGCTTCGTGTCTCATACTTTGGACACATTGTCCAGAGGAAACAGTCTCTGGAGAAAGATGTCATGCTGGGTAAGGTGGAGGGTCAGAGAAAAAGAGGAAGACACCTAACGAGATGGATTGGCCAAGTGGCATCATTGATGGACTCAAGTGTGGCAGCGGTAGTGAGGTTGGCCCAGGATCAGACATTGTTTCGTTCTGCTGTGCATGGGGTCGCTGTGAGTCGGTTCCAACTCGATGGCACCTGACAACAACAACAACAATAACAAAATGCTCCTAGAAGCAAGGATGACAAGACTTTGCTTCTGTAGTTTGGGCATGGAATCTGGAGGGACTTATTTCTAAAGAAGGACACTGATGATTAAGACTCTGTTTCAAGTTGACTGGGTCACAACTGTCAGTGGTTTAACAGTTATGATGTATTCATCCTTCATGATGCAATCTAATACAATGTGTTGTTGTTGTTATTATTATGTGCCGTGGAGTTGGTTCCAATTCATAGAGACCCTGTACAGGGTTTCCGAGGCTGTAAATCTTTACAGGAGCAGAAAGTCTCATCTTTTCCCTGCAGAACAGCTGGTAGTTTCGAACTGCTGTTAGGTTCGTAGCTGGTAGGTTCGCAGCCCGATTTGTAATGTTTATAATGAGATCTGCTATGAGTAGCCAATCAACTGAAAGGGAGTTTTCCTAAGGGTGTGGCCTGCTTCCAATATATGTAGACGTTCTTGCAAAGCTTGCTTGCTTTTTGCTTTTCACTGGATCTGGATCCTGCATCTGGTTCATCATCTGACCTCAGATTCTTTGGACTTATTGCCTGTTTAACCTGGTAGTTGTCAGCAGCCATCTTACCTTACAACCTTGGATTCATTTCCCTTTTCAACCAGTAACCTGCTGCCTGACTTGCCAATCTTGGGTTCATCAACTCCTGCAGCTAGGTACACCAGGAAAAGCCTCCAGCCTGATATCTGACCCAAAGATTTGGAACTTGCCAGCCTCTACAACAGGGGTGAGGAACAGTCAAAATCATTTGGGCTGGACCTGCCAAGGCAACCACAGTTCCAGCTAGCACAACATCAGGGGTGAGTTCATTAAATGTTTGACCAAACATAGCAAGCTAATTTTTAAGTTGATAATTTTGTATGACCCACAAATGGTGTTATAAATTTTTACAGAAAAAAAGCTTCCCCAACCCTGCTCTACAACTATGTGAGCCACTTCCTTAAGATAAATCTCTCTTATGTATACATATGTATGCTTCACTGGTTTTGTGTCTCAAGAGAACGTAGCTTATGATAGAATCTTGGTATGATGCTGTAGGATAAGTACTGGACTCTAACCACAAGGTCGGCAGTTCAAACCTACCAGCCATATCTTGGAAACCCTATACAGGGTTGCTATATGTCATAACTGACTCTACGACACTTAACAACAACAGCCTACTACAGACCCCATGCTTGGAAAAGTAGAGAGTCAGCAGGAATAGGAAAGAGCCTCAGTGAGAGGGATTGACACAGTGTCTGCAACAATGAACTCAACATAGCAATGGGCTCAAAACTAGCAGTGATTCTGAGGAGGATTTAGGATGGGGAATTGTTTCGTTCTGTTATGCATGGGGTCCTGAGTCAGATCTGACTGGACAGCAGTGACCCAACAATGAGTAGGGTTAACTAGTAGGCTTACTATTAGTAAAGTCAGAGAATCATCAGATTATAAACTTGAAAGAAACTTCAAAATGGACTTAATTCTATCACTTTACTTTTTAGGAGATGAAACGAAGCTGGACCCCTTCTGTGGTTCTTTTTTGTAGTTTGTCAAATACATTAATCACATCCCTGCCTACATTACAAAACTGTTTTGTTGTTGTTGTTAAGTGCCGAGGCAGTTCTGACCCATAGCGACCCTGTATAGGATTTCCGAGGAGTGGCTGGTGAGCTTGAATCGACAACCTTGGGGTTCAGAATAACTTTGCATTCCAGCGCATTAACCCACAGCACCACACCATTAGTCCACAAAACTGTGTTGTTGTTGTTATGTGCCGTGGAGTTGGTTCCGAATCATAGTAACCCTGTACAGGGTTTTCGAGGCTGTAAATCTTTACAGAAGCAGAAAGCCTCATGTTTCTTCCGTAGAACAGCTGGTAGTTTCGAACTGCTGACCTTGCAGTTCGCAGCCCAATTCATAACCACTATGCTACCAGAGCTCCTCCTTCCACAAAACTGTAGTGAGGGTCAAGTTAAATAGGAGGCTTGAGAGGGACCCCCTCACCCCCCACCCCCCATGAGTTCTTCTTCCATGGATTCCTGTGTCATTTATTATTGTATCTGTCAGGCTACTTTTTCTTTCTTTTCTTTTTTAAAAAAAAACTTTTGAGCCTTGCTTGCTACAATGCATTTAGATACCATTTGGTCTCACCTCGATTTTGAAAGCAAGGGCCTATTCGCTATGGGTCGGAACCGACTTGACGGCACTTAACAACAACAACAACATATTCAGTATATAATGAGCCTGAAACATATTTTTTTGAGAATATTTTAACAATTAAAATTCAACAATAGACTTTTATGCTCCAAGTACTTGGTTCCTATGTTCACAATCACTAGACATGGGTTAGTATTGATGCAGATCAGAGAGGTTAAGAGGTGGTCCCAGAACACACAATTAGGAAGTAGTGGAGCAGGGACCCTACTTAAATTTCTTTGGCTCCAAAGCCCTTATCTTTTCCACAAAAGCTTGGTTCATTAAGTCAAAGTGATTTCGATTTTAAAATGTTATATGCAATTGTGACAACCATTGCGTTTGCCACCTAGGAGATGGGTCCAGAAAAACTCAGGAGAAAACAAAACAAGAAAGCTCTTAGAGATTACGGAAACCAACAGTAAGAGAACTAGAAAGCTCTCCTACATTTCATACCTCCACAGACACCACACCCGAAACTGATGAACTGAGTCTTCTACTCTTTCCCTCAGCCTATAGTACTGCCCTACAGTGTGTTCTCCAGCTCTTCCCTTCATATCCAAATGAGCCATGCATTTAGAAAGTTTCAGAGCCTTTCAATTTAATCACTGAACTCTTGTCTTCCATTTATACCCTTCACAGTCTTCTTCCCTCTGGTGGGGCCTTGCATTGGGCTCAGACTGGGGACTGGCTTTCATGGCTAGGCTCCCTAATGAGTGGAAAGCTACAAGTCATGCCCTTAGGGAGCATTTGAACCCTGCTCTCTGCAGCTTCTATGCTTTCTTGAGGCAATGGCCACCAAGGATACCTGGCATTAAAAACAGTTGCTATCTTAAATGGCAAATCCTCCAGGAAAAGACTGTTTATACCTTTCTCAGATTTTTCTACACTCTTTAGCTCCTTTTAAGAAGCTACATTTGAATACATCCCTTGTTATAAAAGGCAGATTCCTTTTGAAGGAAAACTCCAAAGGACAAATATTCTGAGTACGTGAAATATGAGCTTCCTATCTGTTTAATTCATTAAATACTTATTGATTGTGAACTACGTGGATAGCTTTATGCACTGAACTTTACACTGATTGGAATGTGGATTCTCAGGTTGTTGTATTCATGACATCACCTATACAACTAAGTACCTCTCAACTTCCTTAAAAATCCCTTTCTCCCCTTGTCTTCTCCCATATGCCCTACACAAACACGGAGCACTTTTGACATTTGCTTGGCAAAAGGCAATTAGACTTTTGTTATGGGAATATATGAAGATGCAGGCTTTACATTTTAATGAATTACACATGAATATACTCATGGCCTAATCTCATTGTTTATATTAACTGTTGTTGTTAAGTGCCCTCAAGTCGAGGTTCCAACCCATAGCCACCCTGTATAAAGTTTCCGAGGAGCACACCTGGTGAGTTTGAACCTCTGACCTTGCAGTTTAAACCAACTTTTATAGCGTTCCTAAACAGACTAATACGTATTATTTTGTAAAACATTTTAAAATCAATACATACAATATATTGAAACACATTTTTGTGTTAATAGTTTTGGAACTTTTAAGTTGGGAGCTCACCACTTCTCCAGCCACCAAACTTTTTGATATGTAAGCTTAATGATGAAAATCAAAAAGCTTGACTGGGCATATGGTAAACCATCTGTTCCTCACACCTGAAACAAAGGGGGTAAAATCTGTTTTTTTTTTAAAAACAAATTTTTTTCCCCAAAACTTTATGGAAATTTGACTATTGTATTTGACTACTGTTAGTCAGACTTAGCCCTAAGAGGAAACAATTAGAATTTAATCACAGATTACATACTAATATGAACTTTATATTATTCACATAATGAAATATATACTTTTCAAATTTAAAACAGAGGAAAAGCATCACTTCTATATACATTATCAAAACTATAACTTAATATCTTGGTGTAGTCCTACCTAAGTTTTTTGTTTTTATTTAATATTACATTGTGAACATTCTTACATGATGAAAAACTCTCCTAAGAGTTATTCATTAATCTGTTTCCAACTAGTTAATAATGTAAGTTGTTGTTGTTAAGTGTTGTTGAGTTAGCTGCGACCCATAGCAACCCTGTATAGGGTTTCTGAGGAACGTCTGGTAAGCTACAACCATAGACCTTGCAGTTTAAACTGACCTTGCAGTCCAGCGCATTAACCCACAGCACCACACCAGGACTCCAATAATGTAAGACAGGACTTTCAAAATGTTTGTGGAAAAAGGGAATAAAAAGACCATGGGTTTTTTCCATGAATTTTTGATGCCCCCTCGTATGATTCATTCTCCTATTGTTGCATGCTAAAGGTGTTTCTAGTTTTCCAATACTATTTCTTCTTGTTGTTAAGTGTCCTTGAGTCAGTTCCAACTCATAGTGACCCTGTCTAGGGTTCCCAAGGAGCAACAGGTGAGTTTGAACCTCTGACCTTGTGGTTCAAAATGACGTTGTGGTCCAGTGCATTATCCTGCAGTGACACACCAGAACTCCTTCAATACTATGTTGCTGTTGTTAAGTGACATCGAGTCGATTCCAAGGAGCAGCTGGTGAGCTTAAACCACCGACCTTGCAGTTTAAATGACTTTGTAGTCTGACACATTAGCCCACAGTGCCACACCTACATATACATTTTCACAGCATTTAAATCATTTCATTGCAATGAAGTCTTAGACACAAAATTAATAAGTCAATGACTTTGATATAAATTTCCATGTTGCTTTCCAAAAGAATTGTACCAGTTTGCAATTCAAAGAGAAAAAGAAATCCATGTTACCTCATTCTCAAATGTAGATTTCATTTTGGCAACTGCAACACTGCTCTGTGAGAAGCCACACTGGGTGGGACTTCTGAATTCCCAGGACTCTTCAGGATAGGCTTGTTGTCAAAGTTATGACTTTATTTCATGTTATGTTCCTGAAACTTAATTTTTACAGAATTTGATTTTTAAACAAACCATATGTAAATGAACTAATGTAGCATTCCCAAACACCTACTATGTGCAGAAAACTGTGCCAGGTGCCATGAAAGATAGAGTCCTTGCCTTCAAAGCAATTATGGTCCAATAGGAAAGATGAGATTATGCATACCTCTGTTCCATGGCACCCACTTCTCTCTGTTTTGTATTAATTCATTTGTATAGTTACAAGACTAGGAGTCCTTGGGTAGCATATACAGTTAAGCACTTGACTATTAGCCAAAAGGTTGGTTGCTCAAACTCACCCAGAAATCCCTCAGAAAAAGGCCTGATAATCTGCTTCTAAAAGGTCATGATCTTGAAAACCCTAACCCTATGGAGTAAGTGACCCTACAGAATGTAAAAAGTGCAGAATAATAGTGTTAATAGCACGTGAAAGTAAAATTATGCTGAAGATCATTCAACAACAGTTGCAGAAGTACACAGAGAACTGTCAGAAAATCAAGACAGATTCAGAAGATGACGTGGAACAAGGGATATCAATGTTGATATCAGATGGATTTGGGCTGAAAGCAGAGAATACCAAAAAGATGTTAAATTGTGTTTTGACTATGCAAAGGCATCCAACTGTATGGATCACAACAAAAATATAGATAACATTGCAAAAAATGGGAATTCCAGAATACTTAATTGTGCTCATGATGAACCTGTACATAGACCAAGTAATGTAAGGGAATACCGAATGATTTAAAATTAAATTAAGAAAGGTGTGTGTCAGGGCTGTATCCTTTCACCATACTTATTCAATCTGTGTGCTGAGCAAATAATCCAAGAAGCTGAAATATATCAAGAAAACTATGGCATCAGGATTAGAGGGAGACTCATTAACAGTTCGTTCAGATGACACAATTTATCTTGCAGAAAACAAAGAGGACTTAAAGCACTTACTGATGAAGATCAAAGAATTTAGCCTTCAGTACGGATTACACCTTAACATAAAGAAAACAAAAGTCCTCACGACTGGACCAAATAAACAACATTCCATAAACAGGGAAAAGATTGAAATTGTCAAGGATTTCATTTTACTTGGATCCACAATCATAGAAGCAACAGTCAAGAAATCAGATGTATACTTTGGGCAAATCTGCTGCAGAAGATCTTTCTCTCTCTCTCTCTCTCTCTTTTTTTATAGTGTTAAAGAGAAAAAATGTCACTTTGAGGACTAAGAGGTACCTGATCCAAGTCATGGTATTTTCAGTTGCTTTGCACATATGTGAAAGCAGGAGATTTGATGCATTGTGGTGATGGTGAAGAATATGTCAAGTACCATGGACTGCCAGAAAAATAAACCAATCTGTCTTGGAAGAAGTATAGCAAGAATGTGCCTTGGAAGTGAGGATGGTTTGGATGTGTTAGGTGGAAGCCATCCCTGGAAAAGTACATCATGTTTGGTAAAGTAGAGGATCACAGAAGAGGAAGACTCCCAGTGAGACAGACTGACACAGTGGCTGAGACCATGGGCTCAAACAGCAGCAACTGGGAGGATGGTGCAGTACCAGCCAGTGTTTCCTTCTGGTTTACAGAGAATCGCTATGAGTTGGAACCGACTTGATGGCACCTGATAACAACAACTTGGATCTGGGCACACATGGGGTTGTCATGAGTAGAAATCTACTAGAAGGAAATTAACAGCAATTACAGTTATGTAACTAATACCAAACAAAGCAATAAGAGCCACAGGAGAGGTTCAAAGAGTTTAAGGAAAGGGCAGATCAAAAAGAAACAATTTGATGAAATGGGTAGATCTCATTTTAATTGCTTTTAGCCTTGTTCTTTTTGCATTAAGGAATACCATGCTGCAAATTGATCTTTGAGGCCCTAAGATTCCTTTATAGAAGGCTCCAGCAGAAGCTGAACTTTCTTTAAATATTTTGTATTTCTTTAAATCACAGTATTTAATGGGATGAAGACGCCAGTGATTATGTTGCTTATTATTTCCCTTAATATAAATATTTTCCCACTAATTTGTTAGTTTGTCATACTGGGATGGCTTGTGTATTGCTTCACTGCAGGCATATTCTATATACCTTCAGGGCTACCCATGGTGGACACTTTTCAGCAGAGCTTCCAGACTAAGATAGACTAGGAAGAAGGAGTGGCAGACCACTTCTGAATGGTTAGTCACTGAAAACTTTATGAATAGCATATAATACCAGATGATGAGCCCCTAGAGTTGGAAGGCACTCAAAATAAAACTAGGGAAGAGCTTGTTTCCTCGAAGTAGAGTTATCCTTAATGATATGGATGAAGTAAAGCTTTCAGGACCTTCATTTACTGATAGAGCACAACTTAAAACAAGAAGAAACAGCTGAAAGCATCCATTAATAATCAGAATATGGAATGTACAAAGTATGAATCTAGGAAAGTTGAAAGTCATCAAAAATGAAATGGAACACATAAAGAATGATATGTTAGGCATTAATGAACTGAAATGAATAAGTATTGGCAATTTAAAATCAGACAATAATATAGTTTACTACGCAGGGAACAACAGATTGAAGAGGAATGGCATCGTATTCATCATAAAAATGAGCATCTCAATATCTATTTTGAAGTGCTGTCTGGAGTAGAAATAATGCTGAAGATTGCATGATAGAATTTTACAAGACCAATTACTTATTAATTGTAAATACCTTTCTTCAATGACATAAGCAACAACTATATACACAGACCTCACTAGAGAGAAGACACAGGTATGAAATTGCCTACATCTGTGGGAAGAGATGATAGTGAAGCTCAGTATTACCAGCCAAAACAAGGCCAGAGGCTGACTGTGGAACAGACCATCAATTACTCACAGTTCAGGCTAAAGTTGAAGGAAACTCAAACAGGTCCCTGAGAACCACAATATGACCTTGCATATATCCCACATAAATTTAGAGACCATCTCAAGGAAAGATTTGATGCATTAGACACTAATGACCAACTACCAGAACATCATGCATGAAGAAAGCAAAAGGTCATTAAAAAGACAGGAAAATAAGAAAAGACCAAAATGGATGTCAGCAGAGTTTCTGAAACTTGCTCCTGGATGTAGAGAAGCTAACTGGTTAGAAAAAATGAAGTAAAAGAGCTGAGGAGAAAATTTCAAAGTTTCAAAGGGCAATTTGAGAAGACAAAGTATTATAATGAAATGTGCAGACCTGGAGTTAGAAAACCAAAAGAGAAGCTGAAAGTACTGGAAAAAAAAAGGAAGCCTTGGGTTGCTTAAGTGGGCAAAATATTTAATTATCCAGGACGCATAAAAAAAAAAAGTGGGGGAGGGGGGGAGACATGGAAGGAATACGCAGTCACTGTACCAAAAAGAACTGGTCGATTTTCTACCATTTCAAGAGGTAACATACGATCAAGAACTAATAGTATTGAAGGAAGAAGTCCAAGATTCATTGAAGACATTGACAAAAATCAAAGCTCCAGGAATTGATGGAATACCAATTGAAATCTTTCAACAAATTCATACAGTACTGGAAGGGCTCACTTGTCTTATGCCAAGAAATTTGGAAAACAGTTACCTAGCCTACCAGTTGACAGAGATCCATATTTGTGCCCATTCCAAAGAAAAGTGATCCAACAGAATGCAGAAATCTTTGAACAATATTATTAATATCACATGCAAGTAAAATTTTGCTGAAGATAATCCAAAAGTGGTTGTAGCAGTATCAACAGGGAACTGCCAGAAATTCAAGCCAGATTCGGAAGAGGCCATGCTGCCATTCAATGGATCTTGGCTGAAAGTAGAGTCTATCACAAAGATTATTGACTATGCATATGCATTTGACTGTGTGGGTCCTAACAAACTATGGGCAATTGCAAAGAATGGGTATTCCAGAACATTTAATTGTGCTTAAATGGACTCAAATATAACAGTAATTGTGAAGTTGGTACAGGACTAGTCAGTGCTGTACTTAGGGTCAGTGTGAGTTGGAACCAACTCTTTGGCACCTATCAATAAGAATCTTGTTTCAAGTAGAATAGATATATGTCTATGTATCTTAAGATCTTCCTTTTCCCTATATTTGGTAGACATGAAACTTATTCTTGATGCAAAATTAAATAAAAGGAGAAAGTGAGACCTTAGCCTACTAGAATGCTAGTTATTTATGTTTACAGCCTCAGAAACCCTATA
>NW_006408527.1:14393539-14421049 GCF_000296735.1 Chrysochloris asiatica
TGTTGTCATTAAGTGCCGTCATGTCAGTTCTGACCCATAGCAACCCTGTATAGGGTTTCTGAGGAGCGGCTAGTGGGTTTGAACTGCTTACCTTGTGGTTCACACTCACCTTTTGGTCTAGTTCATTATCTTGCGGCACCATACCATATAGTTCTGTAGACCCACATAAATTGGTTGTGCACTTAACCAGCATCTAAGAATCTTGCAATTGCACATGAAAAATCCAATGGGAAGTGGTTCTCCTGTTTTCTATGATCAAGTCAGCACCATTCTTTAAACACTCAACTCTATGCAAAGTGAACTGGTAAAAAGTGGCTTACAATAAAAGCAGAGAAAAAAATAACCTCTAAACATGAAGATGTCTAAATCTGGAAAGTGTTTTGGATATAGTTAGAATGATTATATGCCCCAATTTACCTGGGTAGTCTCAATTTGTACTTGTTTTCTTAGCATAATCACTGAGTCCTCCCTTTTGCCCTCAAAACTGTTCCAGTTTGGATGATAAATTATATGGTCATTCTTCTTATAGCCCATTTTCTTCCTTTCCCATTGACATTTTATAGGTGGACAAAACAAAAGCTTCAAAATGCTGCTTTCCGGAGACTAACTCTGCCCAAGTCACATCCGAATCTATGTGTTCCCAGAATAGGAATTCATTCTCCTCCGATGAAGAGCCAATTTGCTTTTGGCAAAGTTTCAAGCACCATTCTTGGGCTTTTATTTCTCTTTTA
Organism: Chrysochloris asiatica; assembly: GCF_000296735.1. NCBI lineage: Eukaryota > Metazoa > Chordata > Mammalia > Afrosoricida > Chrysochloridae > Chrysochloris > Chrysochloris asiatica. The sequence continues at coordinate 14,394,271 of NW_006408527.1, forward strand.
TGAATGGATAACAACCAGAAAGAACACTGTTTTACTGGAAACTACAAATATATGAATGATGGACGGAAAAATAAACTACATCAAATGCATATATGTACTTTCTGCATCAACAGATTTCTGGGAGTCTGATGAGAGAGAGGCTTGGCATGGGAAGAAATACAGAACTAGAAAGAAATGCTTAGTGGAAAGAGAACTGATCTGGGTGGCAGAGAAGGTGAACCATATCTATAGGAGTCCTGGTATGGCACTGTAGGATAAGCACTGGACTGCCAACCTCAAGTTCAGCAGTTCAAACCCATCAGCTGCTCTCCAGCATAAACCTTATACAGGGTCACTATGAGTTGGGACTGGCTCAAAAGCTCTTACCAAATTATATATACAAGGGTGAGTAAAAATTAACTGTACTCTGGCTATAGAATTTATTTTAATCAACCTTTAAAAAAGCAAATACATCACTGTTTTTGACATAATCTCCTTGCTTTTCAATACACTTTATCTATCTGTCAATAAGATTTCATATTCCCTTATTTTAAAATATTTTAAGCTGATCTGGGAGCCATGAATGCATCACTATCTTCACTTTCTCATCAGAGGTGAATCTTCTCTCAGGAAGGGCTGCTTTCAGGGGACCAAACAGGAGAAAGTCTGACGGAGCACAATCAGGACAATAGGGAGGATGCTTTAACACCTCAAAACAGAAGTTTTTGCAGTGTCAACACTGTGGACAGAGGTGTGGGACGTGCATTGTCATGCAAGATCACAACAACCTTGGATAGCAGTTCTCTGTGTTTAATATGAAGTTCAGGCTTTAGCTCCTCAGTGAGCATCTCACTGTAACAAGCACTGTTGATTATTGAATCTTTTTCCTGATAGTGTTCCCATACTGGCCCTTGAGAATCCCAGAAAACTGTAAGCATCAATTTTCCAGCTAAAATTTGAACTTTTTCTTGGTCAGTGATTGACGATGTTTCCATTCCATACTCTGCCATTTTCTCCCAGGCTCATAGTGATGAATCCATGTCTCGTCACCAGTAGTGGTTTTTTTCAAAGAAACTTTTACTTTTCTTTGAGTGTGGGTCCAAATTTGGCTTGCAAATGTCCAAACCCTTCAGTTTAGGCTCTTCTGTGAGTTGTTTCAGTACCTGTCTTGCATAAACTTTTTAAAACCCAAGTCTGTCCTGGACGATTTCATAGGCAGAGCCATGGCTGATTGCAAATGATTTGTCACTTAACTATTCAAAAAAATCATTTCATGTGCATACTCAATGTTGTCATTGGTCATGGATGTGGACAGGCATTTTAATATAAACATAGTAAGGATTATTTTTGACTCATCTTCGTGTATGTGTGTGTGTATAGAGAATGAGGTCGAGAGTACTGGTCTGATACTGCAGGATAAGCATTGGACCAAAAGGTCAGTTTAAACCACAAGGTCAGCCGTTCAAGCTCACCAGCCACTCCTTGGAAACCCTATACAGGGTCACTATGGGTCAGAAGTGACTCAACGGCACTTAATAACAAATATATATATATATATTGTGGTGGTGGTGACTGTGTGCTGTGTAGTTGGTTCTGACTCGTAGCAACCCTGTACAGGGTTTCCGAGGCTGTAAATCTTTATGGGTACAGAACGCCTACTCTTTCTCCCGTGGAACAGTTGCTACTTTTGAACTGCTGACCTTGCGGTTCACAACCTGATTCGTAACCACTACGTTACCAGAGCACGCTCTCACTCTCTCTCTGTATATATATATATATATATATATATATATATATATTGTGGTGGTGGTGGTGGTGGTGGTATGCCCTGGAGTCGGTTCCAACTCATAGCGACCCTGCACAGGGTTTCTGAGGCTGTAAATCTTTACGGGAGCAGAAAGCCTACTCTTTCTCCCATGGAGCAGGTAGTTTTGAACTGCAGACCCTGAGGTTAGGAGAGAGAGAGCGCACTCTGGTGGCATAGTGGTTATGAGTTGAGCTGCTAATCTCATGGTCAACAGTTCGAAACTACCATCAGTTGTGTAGGAGAAAGATGAGGATTTCTGCTCCCATAAAGATTTACAGCCTTGGAAACCCTATACAGGGTGGCTATGAGTTGGAACCAACTCCATGGAACATCACCACCACCACCACAATATATATACATATGATTCCTGGTAGGGCACTCTAGGATAAGCATTGGATTTCAAACCACAAGGTCAGTGGTTCAAACCCACTAGCTGCTTCTCAGAAACCCTGTACAGGGTTGCTATAAGTTGGTACTGACTCGGCAGCACTTAACAACAATGTGTGTGTGTATATGTATATATATAGTTGTTGTTGTTGTTAAGTGCCGTCGAGTCGGTTCCGACCCATAGCGATCCTGTACAGGGTTTCCGAGGGTGTAAATCTTTACGGGAGTAGAAAGCCTCATCTTTCTCCCACGGAGCGGCTGATAGTTTCGAACCGCTGACCTTAAGGTTCGCAGTAGTTATTCCTATAGATTTGAGCTTTCTACAGGGAAAGTATCATAGAAATTGAAAGCATTCTTCATTTGAGCCTATTGGAACTTCTGAACTTCTTTCAGATCCTTAAACAGACTAGATTCTCTCAATTGTTAGTCTTTGCACTTGAAGTTCCTTCAGTCTTTAGATCTCAGGGTGTTACTTTCTCACTGAAGTTTTCTCTGATCCCTTGAATCAGACCAAATGGTATGATCTTTATACCTCCCCACCAAAGCACTGAGTTTTAATTCCCTGTTTACTAGTCCAAATTTTCCTCAAAGCTTGAAGCTTTATGAGACTATAAACAACACCCACATAGTTGATGCTCAATTCTACTTGTGGAATGAATGAGTGACTGAATGAAGTAGTCTGCATGCAAGTCTTTGTATCCACAGATATGAAGCCCCATAGACAGGATCCTTATTCTGAAGTGGCACACACTTGAGAATAAATTACAATTGACTGTAATAAATGGCAAAAAAGGTTTTGTAAGTTTTATACCTCTTGGTACAAAAAATTCTATAGGAATTCATAGGGCAATGGTGGCACATAAGGGATAAGGAAAGGCATCTTGACAGAGGAAGTATTTGCGATTGATCTTAAAGGATGATTATAGTCCTAGTGACTCACATAGGCAAGCAAAATGTTAGGGTTCATGGGCGGAAATCTTGGCTATCTGCTTCTATGAAGCTGATGTTGTTTAGTGCTGTTGACTCAGTTCTGACTCATAGCAACCTTTTACAAGGTTTCTGAGGAACGGCTGGTGAGTTTGAACTGCTGACCTTCTGGTTCAAACCAACATGTTAGTCCAGCGCTTTATCCCACAATGCCACAAAGGTTACAGTAAAAAATATTCTAGTGGGTGGGCTGTGAGTTTTACTCTGTTAATACAGAGTTACTCTGTTATATTTAGGCTCTCCTGTGAGTTGTTTCAGCACCCTCCTTGCACAAACTTTTCAAAACCCAAGTCTGTCATGGATGATTTCATTGACAGATGTATTCCAACTCAAGAGCACCAACCAAGATCTTCATTGGTGGTGGTGGTGACTGTGTGTCACTGAGTCAGTTCTGATTCATTGTGACTCTGTTTAAGGTTTCTGAGGCTATGAATCTTTACGAGAGCAGAAATCCTCATCTTTCTCTTGCTGAGTGGTTGGTGGATTCAAACTGCTGACCTTACAGTTAGCAGCCCGACTCATAATCCAGTGTGCCACCAGGGCTCCTTAAGAACTTCATCGTTGTTAAATGCCATCAAGTTGGTTCCGACCCATAGCGACCCTGTATAGGGCTTCCAAGGAGTGGCTGGTGAGCCTGAACTGCCAACCTTGCTATTCAAACCAACCTTGCAGTCCAGCACATTAACCCACAACACCACACCAGGACTCTAAGAACTTCATTGCTGTTAAGTGCCATCGAGAAGGTTCCAACACATAGCGACCCTATATAGGATTTCCGAGGAGTGGCTGGTGAGTTTGAACCACTGACCTTGCAGTTCAAACTGACCTTGCAGTCACAGCGCCACACCAAGACTCCAAGAACTTCATTAGGCAGAGATAATAAATATGCAGTTAATCCCTAATTAATTATAAGCCTATCATGTATAGGAAGATATTGTTCTAGGCATCAAGCTTGTAAGAAGACAAAGAAGTGATAGTTCCTGACTTAAGGGTTGTTGTTGTTGTTAAGTACTGTGGAGTCAGTTCCGACTCATAGTGACCCTACACAGGGTTTCCGAGGATGTAAAGCTTTACGGGAGCAGAATGCCTCATCTTTCTCCCATGGAACCCATGGTAGTTTCGAACTGCTTACCTTGAGGTTAACATCCCGATTTGTAACCACACTGGTCTAAAATCCACGGTACAAGGGAAAATGTATTCCATCATAAAACTAATGGTATAAACAGTGCTGAAGGAGCTCAGTGGAGGGAGGAGTGTGTGAGAGAAAGATGGAGAGTGAAATCAGTTCTGACTTGAGCCTTTTCCCACTAGGGTGGAGAACTGTAAGGGATAGCCCTGCAGCTGTGGACTTCTTGAAATTTGCCTTCGTTTCACTTGTTGCTTAGCAACTCTCCCTCTGACTCCTGAGATGGTCACCACTGGGAGTAGATTCTTTTTTTAAATGGCTAATCTTCTAAATGCCCCATTTGCGCAGACCATACTCATAAAACTCTCTTCCCAATGCCAGCTGTGGGCAATGATCTTGGTCCTAGGAAGCCATTCCTACCAGTTTTACCTTAGCTTTATTCTTGCTGTTCTCTCCAGGGCTAATCTCTGCACTTCTTTAACTTCAGTGACTACCAGGGACATTTTGAGCTGGTTTCTTCCAAAGGGAGCTGTGGCTGGTTAGAAGAAACTTCAAGAGAGATATATTTATTTCCCCTTTCCCTCTTGGACTCTCACTTTGGGAATTATAAGCTGTACTGCTCGGCCGAGTCCCTACGGTGTGTGTACCAAATGGCGTGCCTAGCCCAGCTGGCCGCCTCAGCCCTCGGGATCCTTGAAGGTTGCTCAGCAGCAGCCTGAATGGAAGATTTAAGGGGAAGAGATGTATTTTTTCTTCTTCAATTAACCTGAAGCTAATACATGGATTCAAACTCCTACCATGGACTCAGGTGCACAGTGATTAATTTAAAATCATCCATTTCAAATGCTAATACCACAAATTTGAGGGTCCCTGGAACCATCAGCATTTCCACATTGAATCAGTGACCTCCAATATAGATCATGTGGTGCTGCAGGATAAAGCACTGGACTGCAAGATCGGTTTGAACCACAAGGTCGGCAGTTCAAACTCACCAGCCGCTCCTCAGAAACCCTATACAGGGTCGCTAAGAGTGGGAACTGACTCAATGGCACTTAACAAGAACAAGAACAATACTCATCTGGAGTCCTGGCGAGGTGTTGTGGGGTAAGCACTAGATTGCTAACCTCAAGATCTGTGGTTCAAACCCACCAGCTACTCCCTAGAAACTGTATACCGGGTTGCTATGAGTTGGAACCGACTTGATGGCACTTAACAATAACAATACTCATCTCTGAATTTTTCTGACTATGCTGGCTTGTGTGTTGCTGGATGCTATGCACGGTATTATTTCAAATACCAGCAATAGCTCCCATGGAGGACAGGTTTCAGTGGAGCTTCCAGACCAAGACAGACTAAGAAGAGCTGGTGATCTACTTCTAAAAAACAGCCAATGAAAACTCTACAGACAGCAGGATGTTGTCTGATACAGTGCTGAAGGATGAGCCCCCTAGGTAAGAGACACTCAAGACATCTAGTGGCCAAAACAATGGGATCAAGCATATCAACAATCATGAAGATGGGTCAGGACCCAGCAGTATTTCATTCTGTTGTACATGGGGGTTAGTTATCATGAGTCCTAGCTGACTCCACAACTAGCAGCAGTAAAAACAATCACTGAAAGATCTGAAGCCAATATAACTAACCATTGTTAGTGTTAAGTGCCATCTAGTCAAGTCCGACTCATAACAACTCTGTATAGGGCTTCAGAGGAGCAGCTGGTAAGCTTGAACTGCTGACCTTGTGGTTCAGACCAACCTTGCAGTCCAGTGCATTAACACACAGTGCCACACCAAGATTCCAATAAAACTAATAGCTTCTATTTAAAAAAAAAAAAATGTATATGCATGTTTAACATCAACATTTAAAAGCAATTCTGTGATTTATAAAATTTCCCCTCCCATTATCCCAAATATTCCTGGAAAGATAGCAGGGGATATTTTTTTGGTGGGGTGGGAGGAAGGCTACTATGGCAAGGATGGAATATTAAGTTATCTAGAGCTACAGAAAGGTATAATGTGATGATTACAGCATCTTTAAATACCCAGATCCGTTTGGTCCATATCTAGGAGAGGAATGCGGTTTACACTAATGCTAAGTGACAACCATTTGTCCATGTTCTTAATCCCAAATGACTCTGGTGTCTCCCTCCATTCCACATCAGTGCCTGCTCTCCAGATGAATTTTCTAGCAAAATCTGGAAATACTATTAGTTTGGAGGAGAAAAGAAGCCATTGGCTTAAAGATTCTAAAATGCTAATCCTCCTATTAATTTAAGAAAAGTTAATGTGAAGTCAAAGTACTTCAAATTATTACAAAATATTTCAGGGCAGAAGTAGCATTCTTCCCTTGTCTCTAATGTCTCTGAGCATGAAGTTCCCACCCAAAGACAACTATGCTGAGAAAGACCTTTCTCATTTGTAAACCAAATGGAAATTTGAAGGGAAAAGTTTTTCATATCAAAAAACTTCTGTGACTTTCAGGGCTAGTTCTTGGTGAGTGCTTTGTTTTACTTAAAATAAAGATTGAGAAGACCAAAATAAGAGTAAGGAGAAATAAGCGCTGTGTAGGAGGGAATTTACAGAAAGAGACACACACCCATATTATGTCTGTATAAATACGTTATGAAGCTGTATTTTGGAATCTGTAGTTTTTTTGCCAAAAAGGGAATGCTGAGACCTATTGACTCTGAGCCACAAATTACTGACCAAAGGCCACATCCTTCCATTTCACTGACTCGGTCAACATTTCTCTCTCAACATTTTACTTTCTGCCTGAGAAATCCCTTACCACAAATATGATGGTAGGCCAAAATGCATTCTTACTAGGGTTCCCTTTCATATGTAGTTGTTGTTGCTAAGTGTTGTTGAGTTGGTTCCAATCCATAGCGACCCTTTATAGGGTTTCCGGTGAGCTTGAACTGCCTATCTTGCAGTTCAAATGGCTTTGCAGGCTGATGCATTAAACCACAGTGCCATACCAGGAGCAACTTGTGAGCTTGAACCGCCGACCTTGCAGTTCAAACAGCTTTACAGTCTGGCACATTAACCCACAGTGCCACACCAGGAAGCTTGGGTTTATTCCAAGCAAAACCTGTTTAAACAAGTCTCTGCAATCAGTGGATGGCTGCAGACAAGTTCTTGGTAATACACTAGTCTTAGTCTCATTAGGGTGACTTCAAAAAGGCAGGTCCTATCAAAAGAGTCCTGGTGTGGCACTATGGATTAATGTGCTGGGCTGCATAGTCAGTTTGAACCACAAGGTCGGCAGTTCAAGCTTACCAGCCACTCCTTGGAAATCCTATACAGAGTCACTATGAGTCAGAACCAACTCGAGGACACTTAACAACAGGATATACTAAGAAACAATAGTTCCACATTTTGATATTTTTGTTTAATAAAATCTTCTACATTTTGCAAAGAGCCTTGGTGGCACTGTAGGATAAGCACTACATAAGCAAAGTCAGAGTTCAAACCCACTAGTCACTCTGGAGGCGAAAGATAAGGCTTTCTGCTTTATAGCCTCGGAAACCCTTTATAGGGCTGTTATGAGTTAGAATCGACTCCATGACAGTGTAAGATAATTTCACAGCAATACTTTTGGGCTTATCCTCATTTTTTTGGTTGGGATCTATACATCGGGGAGGACAACTTCTGGGCAGGACTAGTCATGTCTCTTGAAACCAGAAGTGTCAAACCTGGTAAGATCCGGGCACAGCCATTCATCTGGAATCTGCCAACAATCTTGCAGGAAAAGCACATTAGTTGCTGAAGAAGATAGGAGGAAGGCACACAAGCTATCTATTACTTAAAGAACCACGATTATAAGTGCACCAAGCTGTGTCATATCACACCTGTCTGAATAACTCAAACTTCAACTTGGTTTCTTTATTAGAGCTAAAGAGGAACTCACTTGGGAAGGTAAACAACATGTACATAGGTAAGAACTAAGATACAACTGCCAAATAGCATTCATCCTTCTGAGGTCAGGAAAGAATGCACAGGTATATCCTATATTGGACGACTCGTCATTCAGCTCTTCCATAGTTCTTGCAGGGGTCCTGGTGTGGCACTGTGGGCTAATGCATCAGACTGCAAAGTCATTTAAACTTCAAGGTCAGTGGTTCAAGCTCACCAGCTGCTCCTTGGAAACCCTATAAAGGGTCACTATGGGTCGGAATCATCTCAATGGCTCTTAACAACAACGACATACATCCTTTAGAATTTCCATTCCCTGTGTCTTCCACATTCTGGAGTTTTGTGCAGTTGTTGTTGTTGTGTTATAGCATGACTAACAGCCCCCATTTAAACTAGGTATCCGTGAAGTCCTTTCAGCCCCCTTCTCACCCTGCCTCCCTCCCCCGCCTCACCCCATGGAAAAATAATAAATAAACTTCTTACACTTCAAAAACAGGAAAAACTGCAAAGGTTATACTGACCCAGGGACACCTGAACAAGAAGGATAAAGACTTGGCTAAAAAACACCAGTCCATCTGTACAAACAGGATAAGGGTTTATTGGTGGGTTTACTCCTACTTACAGGATAAGGGTCTGCTGGAATTTTCCACCTTAGGTGACAAGACAAGTCTGTTTTAACCGCTCTGTGTTTTTGTATAAAACCCTGTTCCCCTGCTTGCTTCCGGATCAGAATGGTTTGGGCTTGGCTGACTCTCTGGTCACCGGTAATAAATTTTGCTCTTTAAGATTTTCAAGTTGAGTGCTTTCTGATTCGCTCTGTGGCAACAGTTGCCACAGATCTAGTCAGTTCCGACTCTTGGCAACCTTATGTTACAGAGAGAATGAAGCACATTGTCTGGTCCTGCCCCACTGTCACCATCACTGGTACGTCTGAGTCCATTGTGACTGTGTCAGCCCATCTCCTAGAGGGTTTTCCTCATCTACTCTGACCTTCTGCTTTACCGTACATAAAGCCCTTTTCTAGTGTTGGCCCTCTCGGTTTGCCATCTCATTTTTAAGGAACATTCTAGTTGTATTTCTTCTAAGACTGATTTGTTCATTCTTTTTGCAGCCCCCAGCATATTCAATATTCATGAAGTTGAAATCCACATTTTCTGCATATTTGATTTCAACATCTGGAGAACATGCCTTCTGGCAGGCTCAGCTCTGCCCACAGCTTCACACGGGAATTGATTTTTGTGGAGAATAGGGAAAAGTATCTGGTCTTGATTTTCAACTATGAAAAGTGACACTGTTGGATGTCTTAAAATATCCTTGCCTAAGCACAAGCTATAGTTGTGTGAAGCTGAAACGAGACCACTTAATCCTGCGTAATTCCATTCCCAGGGTCACAAAGAGAAATTTTTGCTTTCTTCTGAATCGTCCTCTGAAAAAAGAAGCTGTTTTTCTCCTGGAGTTTGAGTATGAACAGAGCTCAGTAAATGTGGCTGGTATCAAGTCAGTGGCAGGGAATCCTTTACCAGTCCCATTACCTACATGGATGCCACGTGCTACTGTTTCATCTTGTTGCCATCTGTCCTGGATCATGGCAACCCTACACACAGTGGAATGACATGCTGCCTGGGCCTGCACCATCCCCAGGTTCCAGTGTAGATCACACATTGTGATCCAGTGTTTCAGCGACTGAGTCTGGGAAGTAGATTGCCAGGCCTTTCTTCCTAGTCTGTCTTCATCTGGAAGCTCTGCTGAAACCTATTCAGCATCATAACAATGCACAGGTGCACTGGTGAGAAGTCTACTACTGAACCCCCATTGCCCCCATGAGCATTGTTGTTGTTAGTTGCCACTGAGTTGATTCCGACTAGTGGAGACCCAGACTGCTCCATAGAGTTTTCAAAGCTGTGTCTTTATGACAGAAGATTACCACGCCTGCCTTCCAAAGCACCTCTGAGTGGGTTCAAACCTCCCACTTTTGGGCTAGTAGTTGAGCACTTAACTGTTTGTGTCACCCAGATTCCTGCTCCCATACTTGTTGTTGTTGTTGTTAAGTGCCGTCGAGTCGGGTCCGACCCATAGCGATCCTGTACAGGGTTTCCGAGGGTGTAAATCTTACTTAGCTGGGCTAAAAGCTTGAGAAATGCAAATATACAAAATACATAGCTATGCCCACCATAAAGAGGCTGTTATTCAGCATAAATTTCTAGACCAAACCCTGAATTTTTATACACAGCACTGGTGTTTAATCAAACCAGCTCTGAATTTCTATTCAATTATTTTTGCTTTTGGTATTTTGTCTCCCGACGTAGATTTTGGTTTGTTTCAGGGTGAAGGTCTTGTTTTAGCTTTCTGTGTAAGTCCTAATAAGATCTTCCTCAATAGGTCCACAGTGCTGCTCTTATTCTTATATGCCATGGAGTAGGTTACACTCATAGCGATCCTGTATGGAGGAGCAGCTGATGAGCTTGAATCGCCGACCTTGCAGTTCAAACTGACCTTGCAGCTCAGCATATTACCCTGTAGTGCCACATGAGGACTCCAAGTCCATAGTAAGCACTCATTAAATACTTGCTTAATTAATGAACAGCTCTTCCTCTCCTCCTCCACTCCTGACAGTCCCATCAGACTAAACTGATTCCCTTACCATTGAACACTCTAGAGTCCAACTAGGAAACTTTTCACAGTTCTGTCTATTAGTTTTCACAAGACTGCCCGCAGTAAAAATCAAATTGACTGGGTCTGGAAAGAGCAAGCATAATATTCTCAACACGTAATATTCTCTGCTCTTTGCCACTCTTATTCTTCAGCTTGCCAACAACCTCCAGAGAAAGGAAAGGAACAGAATTTATTTTCTAACTACAGTGACATTGAAAACAAAGTAAAGATAAAATAGATAATATGGTAAAGTTGGGTTGTTGTTGTTGTTGTTAAGTGCCATCGAGTCGGTTCCGACCCATAGCGACCCTGTACAGGGTTTCCGAGGGTGTAAATCTTTACGGGAGTAGAAAGCCTCATCTTTCTCCCGCGGAGCAGCTGGTAGTTTCGAACCGCTGACCTTAGAGTTCGCAGCCTGATTCGTAACCACTACGCTACTAGAGCTCCTTAAGAAATGGTTAAAATAGGAATTTAAACCATTTGCCCATCAAGTTCATTCTAACAGTTGGTGACCTCATGTGTGTCAGAGTAGAACTGTGCTCTATGTTTCTGAGATTTTGTTTGATTGTTGGTTGGTTGGTTGTTTTGTGTGGGTGGGGAGAGAGTATGGGGTTTCAGAAGGAGATTTTACTTCCAGGTTTTACTTTCAAGGTACCTTTGTTGTTGTTGTTAAGTACCATTGAGTCGGTTCTGACTCATAGTGACCCTGTGCAGGGTTTCCAAGGCTATAAATCTTTACGGGAGCAGAACGCTTCATCTTTCTCCCATGGAACAACTGGTAGTTTTGAACTGCCAACCTTGAGGTTAGCAGCCCGATTCATAACCACTACGCTACCAAAGGTACCTTTGGGTGGACTTAAACCACCATCCTTTTATGATTAGCACCTTTAGTATGTTAGCCACCTGCACCACCCAGGGATTCAAATATTGGGATTGTTGTTAAGTGCCATTGAAACTCAAAGCAGTTCCAACTCAAAGCAACCCTGTATATGGTTTTCAAGGAGCGGCTGGTGAACTTGAACATTGACCTTGTAGTTCAAGTTGACCCTGCAGTCCTGGGCATTAATCTTCAGCACCACATCAGGATTCCAAATACTAGGATTAAAAGCATGTAAAACGACACTCTTCCTATACTATTTTAATTTTGATCCCAAAGGCTGTTCCCATTTACAAACTGAATAGAAATCTGGTCAAAAGATTCTTCCTTCTTTCTCAATCCTTCTGAATTTTGTCCTTGGGTAAACACTGTCCTATAGCCAATTCTGAAGTGTGTTAGTTTCCTGATGTTTCCATGCTGTTATCTGCTGTTGAGTCACCTCCCACTCATGAAGACCTCAGAGTCAAACTGCTCCAGAGAGAGTTCAAGGCTCTGTAGAGGAAACACTGGGCCGAGACCCACAAAGTCAGCAGACTGAGATCACCAGCGGCTCTTCAGGAGAAAGATGAGGCTTTCTGCTCCCATAAAGATTTAAAAAGCCTCAGAAACTCTATACAATGAACTGACTCAAGGACACTTGACAACAAAACTTTTTAGAAGCAGATTGTTACTTTTTTGAGATGCCTCTGGGTGAATTTAAACCACCAGCCTTTGGGCTAATAGTCAAGGGCTTAACCATCGGTTACCTAAGGGCTCCACGTCCTACTCCCAATTCCTTTGCCTTTTCCACCCAAAATTGGCCACTTTTCTAGTGTTATTCCTGCCTCAGAAAAACATCTGCTACAAAAAGAAACAGGGCTTGATAACTTTTCCAGTGAGGAAAAATTCTTTTAAGAATATGCAGAAAAAGAATGGTTACATAAATGCATACATAGTTAATGACAGAAATTCAAGCATTAGCTCAGACCAGGTAGGAAATCACCAACAAGAGTATGTATGTATGCATAAGCAATTACTAGATCGGGCGGTTCAAGCTCACCAGCGGCTCCTCAGAAACCTAAACAGGGTCGCTATGGGTAGGAACTGACTCAACAACATCTAACAACAACAACAACAAGCAATTACTAGGAACCCTGCTGGCACAGTGGGTAGAACGTTGTGCTGCTAACCAAAACAATGACAGTTCAAACCCACCAACTGCTCCAGCTATATTACCAAAGGTATGGTACTGTAGGATAATTCACTGGACGGAAAAGGTCAGTTTGAACGACAAGATCCATAGTTCAAACCCACCAGCCACTCCTTGAAAACCCCCTACAGTGTCACGATGAGTCAGAATCAACTCACACTTAACAACAACAAGGAAAATGGCCAGGGGCAACTACAGGTGTCTCCCAGTCCAGAGCAAAGAAGTGTAAAGAAATCAAAGACTCATGGAAACAATGTGTCCAAAGGAGTAATGGGCCATAAACTCCCCTTTCCCCACCTCTTGCCCCTGGCCTCCACAACCCTGAGACCAGAAGAACTCGATGATATCGATGATATCGTTACCAGTACCAGCCTCTCTGAAAGGGATCACAATAGGAGGTCCAGGATACAGTGGGGAAAAAATGTGGACCAAAACTCCAAATAATTATAATAATGAAAGACCAGCCTTACTGCTTACTGATCTGATAGAGACTAATGGAACTCTCAAAACTATGACCCTTTGTAACATTAAAAAAAAGAAAATGTTACTGTCAATTGGGAAGACGTATACAGCAGATCATAAGTTTTACATTCAACAACTCATACACACTTCCTTTCATCTCATTGATTGTAACCTCCTCAGTATAGCATCAGTTACCCTACTTCCTGTGTTTCTTGTTTCCATTCCTCCTTCTTTCCCAATTCTTCAGAATTTTTTCCTTGGGTAAATGCTATCCTTTTGATCTCAAATGGTTGAATGTTCTATATTGTACATATCTCACAGTGTTATTGTTCCCCCCCTGTAATTTATTTAATGCCTGGCTGAAAATTGAGCCATGATGGTGATTTCAGTTCCAGACCTGAAGGGTGACCAAAGGCCTTAGTGACCTTTTAACCCTTCAAGCTACCACCATGGCTCAACTTTCAGCCAAACTATGTTGTTATTGTTAAGTGCTGTTGAGTTGGTTCCGACTCATAGCAACCCTGTGTAGGGTTTCCAAGGAGCTCCTGGTGAGTTTAAACTGCCCATCTTGTAGTTCAAACTGACCTTGGGGTCCAGCACATTATCCAGCAGCACCATGGCAAACAATGTTTATTGTTGGTAAGTGCTGTTGATTTGGTTCTGACTCATCGCAACCCTGTATAGGATTTTCCAGGAGCGGCTGGTGAGTTTGAACCACTGACCTTGTGGTTCAAACCGATAAACAAGCCTATAAAGTGAACAATAACACCAGGGAGGCATGCACTCCTGGAACCACAAACCGATGGAGATCACAGGGCAGCATTTGCTCTGGGATAAAGCTGCAAAGGCAGGAAGGAATAGGAAAGAAGGACCTGTGAAGCGGTCAACACAGGAGGAAGTGAGAAGAGTACTGTTCGCTATGTTGTGGGGATTGTAATCACTGTCACAAATCAAAATGTCTATGAATTGTTTGTTGAGTGGAAAACAAATACGCTCTGTACATTTTCACCCAAATCATAATTTAAAAAAAATTAAAAACAAAAAAAGAAATTGTAACCTTGGAAACTTGGGGCAGTTCTACTCTGTTCTATAGGATTCCTGGGTCAGAAGCCACTCAGCGGTAATGGGTTTATATGTGTGTAAGCAGTCACTGACAGTGATTATTAATAAGTTCTAACCATAATAAATATTTCTTGCAGAAATATGAGAAATAAAATATTGTTCCCTTTAATTTCTAGATTTGTTTTATTTTAAAAGGGAGAGGCCAACACAACCAGCTGTTTGGTGATGTAGTATCCTGGAATGAAAACAGCTAAAGGTCAGCAATGAATCTTTCCTGATCCTGTGACAATGCTTTCATTTTTAGAGACTTGTTTGCCTGGAAAAGGAACGCCAAATCCTATAGAAAAAGGAAACACAGCTTTTCCAACCGTTGACTTAGAGAATCTTCAAATGAGAACAAAAAGAAGCAGCTGTGTTCCTCTGAGTCTACCTTCTATTTGAGACCCTCACATTTTGGTTCTTTCAGCCATCACTGGACTGACCTCTAGGTGAATTCTGAGCCTTTTAATTTTGGCCTAAGTCTGGACACAGACTCATTTCTTTGTTTCTCCCTTAACATAACTAAGACTGGAATTTTCACAAAATCTTTTCTAAAAGCCGAATAAAACCAAAAAGGGAAAACCACAAAATAAATATACGAAAATTCTGGCACATAAACTACAACTTTCTGACTTTATATGTGTGTGCTAGAGGGCACACAGGGCTTGGAGACCTTATTCATTTCAGCGCCCTAGGTGAGATGGTATGGTGTAACCTAAAATAGCTGACACTAGAACTGCTGCTAACTAGAACATGAATGGTTTGAACTCACCAGCAACTCTGTAGGAGGAAGATGTGGCAGTCACTTCCATGAAGATTACAGTCTTAGAAACCCTACGGGGTAGTTCTAATCTGTCCAATACAGTCTCCATGAGTTGGAATTTGACGACAATGGGAACCTGTGTTCTTAGGTCTTTGGGTGGTACAAATATTTGTGCTTGACTGTTAACCTAAAGGACTCCTAGTGTGGTGCACTGGATTGTGAGTTACAAGGTCAGCAGTTCAAGGCCACCAGCTGTTCAGCAGAAACCCTATACAGGGTCACTATGAGTTGGAATCGACTCAATGGCACTAAACAATAACAGTAACATTAACCGAAAGGTTGGCTGTCCGAGCCCATCCAGTGGTACCCTGAAAGAAAGCCCTGATAATTAGCTTCTGTAAAGATTATAGCCAAGAAAACCCTATGGAAAAGAAGGATAGTGAAAATTGAAGATGCTTAGAAACAATTAGTCCACTGAACTAATGGGCTACGTGAACATAAGTCTTCATAATACTGAGATCAGAAGAACTAGATAGTGTCCAATTACCACTACCAACTGCTCAAAAAGGGATCACACTGAAAGATCCTGGATAGAACGGGAGAATACGTTTAACAAAACTCAAAATCGTAAAAAAGACAAGGATTACTGGTCAAACAGAGACTGATGGAATCCCAAGACTTTGACTTTTGGTCACCCTTCAGATGTGGAACTGAATTTTCCATGGCTCAATTTGCAACAAAGCAATAGATAGATATATAAGTGGGATAACGACACTAGTGAGGTATGCATCCGATAGGATGGTCAATGATTTGAGATAAATTATTTGAGATAAAAAAGACAGCATTTACCTAAGGACAAAATCCCGAGGGTAGGGAAAAAAGAAGGAATGGAAGTAAGAAACACAGGGAGGAAGTGGGGTACACGATGGTACATTGAGGAGATTGAAATCACTGAGATGAAGTAAGTGTATGATGTGTTGAATGTGAAACAGATGCTCTGTAAACCTTCACTTAATTCACAAGAAAAAGTTTAAATGTAAAAAAATAGAGCCAATCCTATGGAGCAGTTCTACTTTGTAACACATGGGGTTGCTGTGAATTGAGATCCACACGATGACAATGGGTTTGGTCTGAGAATTTTTTACCTGTGTTCCTACATCCAAAGTTCTGGCTCAGCTTCCTACGGAGGAAATAATCTGAACACTCTGAAACTCGTCCTAGACACCTTGGATATGTTATAGATTAAGAGAGACAGATGTCCACCAGCATCAACAGAGTCTCCTTTGTCAGGCCTAAGAAATACATGCTTTAGATAAGTGATTCCATCAACAACTCTACTCCTTAGGCAAGATGCCTCTACCCCTACATACCAGAAGATGCCTTCATTCTGTTCTAAAAAACAAACAAAAACCATGAGTGATGGTAACATGACACTTTTATGCCCATACAGTGAAGATGCATGAAACAATGAGGATGACTCAAGAACTGTATCTATCCGCCAAATAATTAGGATAAGTTACCACCTACCCTTTTATGAATACTGGAAACTACCTATTCTTTCTTTTCCTACTAGTTTATCTGTGGGCTTATGTCATAGAAATATTTACTGAAGTGAAGAGGCTTTATGACTTCGACTCATTGTTGTTGTTGTTGTCAGGTGCCATTGAGTTGGAACCGACTCATGGCGACCCCATGCACAGCAGAATGAAACAATGTTAGCTCCTGGGCCAACCTCACAACTGCTGCCACGCTTAACGCCGTCAACGATGCCACCTGGCTGATCCATCTCATTGGGGGTCTTCCTCTCTTTCTCTGACCCTCCATCTTACCCAGCATGACATCCTTCTCCAGCGACTGCTCCCTCCTGACAATATGTCCAAAGTATGAGAGATGAAGTTTAGCCATCTTGGCCTCCAAGGAGCACTCTGGCTGCACCTCTTCCAAAACAGATCTATTGGTTCTTTTGTCAGTCCATGGCACTTTTAGTATTCTCATTAGTTTATATAAAATGACAAATAGTGATTTATTTGTATAAGAGTTTCACCACTATGGAGCATAGAGGGACAAAGTTATTTAACTTCTTAGACATAACCAAATGTTATGAGGGAATGACTGACTGGGCCTGGGAGCTCAAGGTTATACTCTCAGGGGACACCATGGTCAGTTAGGATAACACAGTCCATAAAAACAACGTTCTACATCCTACTTGTGTGGCACTGTGAGACAAAGCACTAGACTGCAAGGTCAGTTTGAACCACAAGGTCGGCTCCTTGGAAACCCTACACAGGGTTGCTATGAGTTGGAACCAGTTCAAGGGCACTTAACAACAACAGCAACACATCCTACTTTGTTGTGTATTGACTAGGATCTTAAAAGCTCATGAGCATCTACAGTGCAACTATTGGTCTCTCCCTGACTGGAGGAAATAAGAATTAGGAATATTAAATATGCTTGGGTATAATTAGTCCAATGAACTAATAAACCACATGAACATCAGTGTCTACGACCTTGAGACAAGAAGACCTAGATAGTATCCAGCTACCACTACCAACTGCTGTGGAAGGGATCACATTAGAAGATCCTGGATAGAGTTGGAGAAAATATGGAACAAAAGATAAAATTATTTAAAAAAAGAGAGAGAGAAAGACAAAAGACCAGACTGATCAGATAGCACCTAGTGGAACCATAAGACCGCAGTCCACCTTTGGTCAACCTTCAGATCTGGACCTGAACTCACCCCCATGACTCAAGTTTCAGTCAAGCAATAGATAGGCATATGATTCTAGTGGCCAACCATTCCAGAGCAATAGGTCAGCATTACCCAAGGACAAAGTGGGAAAGAAGGAGGAATAGAAGCAAGAAACATAGGGAGGCAAAGGGAACACAGGAGAATTCATCTAAGCTTGCTGGGACCCATGTTGGTCTCCTGGTGAATAGATGAGGTGGAAAGGCAGCAAGGAAGAAAATGGCTGAGTTCGACCATGTTCCATAGACTCCCATTGACCTGGAGATGAGAGAGAGAAGAGGAAAGGCTGGTTGGTCTGAAGTGTGGTGAGACCTGGGGACTCCTGAGCCCATGGACAAGGACCTAGCCATGGAGGGCTAGAGCTGAGAGCGAAGCGACCAGCTGATACGAAGTGAAGGGAGATGCACAAGAATGCTCAAACTTGCAGCTAGTACCCTGTAAGCCTCAATGGCTTGATGATCAGAACTCAAGTAGAAGAATATTTAAAAAAAAATTTTTTTTGATAAAGGAAAAAAGTGTAAATTGATATGATTTGATGAACTTGATCTATACTTTTAGTATCTCAAAATATCAACTGAGAGTGAGGGAATCTTCACATCAAGGATCAATCCTATCCCTTCTGTATACAGGATTGATAGAGATGGGCAACTTAGACATTTGCTACCTAAAATGGTGGCTTTAAAGGCACGAAGTGACTGGCTTACAAGGTTTCAAGAGGAAGTTTAGTTTCAGAATGTGCGGGGAAAGATAGAGTCCCCAATGAACAGTTTTCATCTTATGTAGATGGGTCTGGTGAAAAGAGATGGGGATAAGATTCTTATGATTCAATAGTGAGTAATTGTTATTATGAGTAAATGCTATTGTCACAACTGTAAAGGTAGAAGTTTTGCAACAAAAACAGGGGAGTAGTTAGTCTTACAGTCCAGGAATAGAGGACCCTAGGATCACTGAGGGAGAAGAACACAAGTGGAACGAGGCACTCTATCCAGAGAAGCAGTGACACCAGAGATGGAGACAGAGATGAGGGCATGGAGAAGAAGCAGCTGGAAAGGGAAAGGCTGTGTGCTGGCAGCCAAGTGGTGGTGGCCAGAAAGCAGGCTTGCAGAATGTGCCCTTTGATAATTTAAGTGATTATACATCCCTCAAAAATACAGAGGGAATAGAATGATGACACACGGAGGAGATTGTAATTATTGCAATGAAACGATGAGCGTAAAACTGATGTTCCCCCATGTAAAAGTATCACTCAGTTCACAATAAAAAACTTAGAAAATAAAAATTAAACAGAAATATTGGGAGGAAGTAGAATAAGTGATGTTACATTGAAGGGATTGGATCATTGAGATAAAACAGTGCATTATTTGTTAAATGCAAAACTGATGAATCTGCTTTGTAAAACTTCACTCAATTCGTAATAGTTAAAAACAAAAAAAAGATTTTCACCACTAAAACCTTTCCTTTTCTTTGTTTTGATTAGATCAGTTTGCCCAATTCTACACAGACTCCTGAATTTTTGTTTTGTTTTGTTTTCGGTAAATGTTGGATGATCCTTTGGAAGAAAAAGGCAAGTAAAACCAGGAGAAATGGAATTTGCACTGGAAATCCTCAAGTCCCCAAACTTAGGTTTAGTCTTTCACTTACTGTTGAAGGTGTCATGTTTGCCATTTTAAGTTCAATCACTCCAACTGCATGACAAAGGCCAGGAAGCTAGTAAGTGGAAAAGGAACCTGTTGAATTATAGCAAGTGCTTCCTCCTTTTTAGAAACAATGATGAATGAGCTCGAATAGAAGTCTCCACTTCCTATCTGGGAAGTCTGAGAAAAGCAGGATATGGTCTTCTGACCTCTTGACTCCAGCTCCCTGTAGAAGGACATCATGCTTGGTAAAGTCAAAGGTCATAGACTAAAAGGAAATGGATTGATGCAGTGACTGCAACAATGTACTCAGACATAACAATTGTGAGCATGGTGTTGGACTTGGCAGTGTTTTGTTCTGTTGTACAAGCCAGAACAGACTCAATAGCACCTAACAACAACAGCTCACCGACATGAATTTAGAGGAAAACAAAATGTTTTCTATTGGTTGGAAAAGGAAAACAATCGCTTAGTCACTGAATATCTAATTAATTCAGAAGTGTTCATTGGGATTGAACTTTGTCAACATGAATTTATCTGCCAATTTGGAATTTCCCTGCCACCCACCTCAAACTCCTTTAGACAATAGGATTTGTTCTAGCTTGTTTTTCCTGGCCCCTAATGCTAACTTACCTTCCCAATCTGTTACACAAACCTATATTCCTTCATGCCTACTATCTACTCTTAACCCAAACCAAACCCACGGCCATGTACGGCTGTTGTTGTTTTTGTTGTTAAGTGCCATCGAATTAGTTCTGACTCACAGAGGCCCTGTATAGGGTTTCAGACAAGCGACTGGTGCTTGAACCAGCGACTTTGCAGTTAGCAGTCCGCAGTACTTAGGCTACAGTGCCACACCAGGACTCTATCACCTAGTACCAAAAGAAATCAAAAACAAGCAAACCAAACCTTGTTTGCCTTGGAAATAGTTCCAATGGCCTTTCCCCTGTTCTCCACCTTCAGATTCTGCTACCACAGACTACCACAGTGACACCTTTATTTCTTCTTATCCTTTACACCTATTAATTGGAACAGGAACCCAATTATCTTGATTATACTTCATTCTAGCTGCTTTTTCCTGTGCAGTTCCCACCCTCACTTGTTTTATGATAGAAGAGAAGCTTCAATCCTATTGTGTCTTTCAGCCTATCAATCTATTTTTATTTAACTCTTGATCTTTATGTCTAATGACTTCCAGAAAGTAGATCTACATCCCCTTTGGCTTTTATCTATGCTATTTGCATCTCTATCTGGTGGTGGAGCTGGTATATGTTGTGGAGTCAGTTTCAACTCATAGTGACTCTGCATATGGTTTCTAAGACTAAAAATCTTTATGGAAGCAGAAAGACTCATCTTTCTCCCACAAAACGCTTGGTAGTTTTGAATTGCTGACCTTGAGATTAGCAGCCCAACTTGTAACCACTATGCTACCAGAGCTCCATCTAGATTCCTGCTATTATCATTCATTTCCGTTTATTGAGCTGGACTGCAAAGTCAGTTTGAATTGCAAGGTCAGCCGTTCAAGCTTACCAGCTGTTCCTCAGAAACTCTATACAGGGTCGCTATGGGTTGGAACCAACTCAATGGCACTTCACAACAGCAATATGTGTATGGCATTATTTGTACCCACCATGTTGACCTCTTTGACACCTTAACATCCCAATGCCTGTGTTCAGCTCAAGGTGTCCTGGTGGCATAATGCATTAAGTGCTAGGCAGTGATTGGAACCCACCAGCCAATCAGAGGGGGAAAGATGAGGCAGTTGGCTTCTCTACAGATTTACAGCTTTGGAAATCCTATGGGGCAGTTCTACTTGGTCACTATGAGTTGGGATTGATTTGATGGCAGTGAGTGTCTCAGCTCATCCCATCTTCACCTGCTCTGAACTGCCCAACAACCCTCCACACTCTGAACTTTAAACAGGCATGCTTTTTTTTATTCGTGACATTTAGAAGATAACATGTTTTTTATAAATTGAAACTCTCTGACAACCCTGCATGGAGCAAATTAATCAGTGCCATTTTCCCACCATTCACTTCATGGGGAACAAATGAAGTTGTCTGCTGTCTCCCATAAAGACTTCGATTCAGAAACCCTATGGAACAGTTCTACTGTGTCCTAAAGGGTCATTATGAGCTGGAATTGACTCGAAGGCAGTAGGTATTTGGTTATAGTTACACAATTCCTAACTTAAGCCTAAATCCAATGAAATACCAATGGAGAATTTCAATGCTTCATTATAGTCCACCCATTTATGGATTCTTCCAACAAATATTTATATTTTTACAGTATTCCAGGTATTGTAATAAGTGCTGAAAATAAAAGATATGATCTCTGCTTCAGGAAAATTATAGTCTAACAGAAGAGAAGAGACATATCAAAGAATATATATATTTCTGAACCACATATGTATGTGTATATGTGTGTATTTATATATATTGCTGTTAAGTGCTGTTGAGTCAGTTCCAACTCATAGCAACCCTGGATAGGGTTTCCAAGGAGTGGCTAGTGGGTTTGAACAGCTGATCTTATGGTTCACAGTCCAGTGCTGGTCCTACAGCGCCACACCAGGGGTCCTTATATATAGGGGATTTCAAAAAGTTCGTGGAAAATGGGATTAAACGATGATGGAATTAGAATAATCAGCCATTTGATAAAACAGAAAGGGCAACATTTCCCAAGGGTAGATTTCAGAGGGTTAGGAAAGAAGGAGGAATGGAACCAGGAAACACAGGGAGGGACTGGGTAAGTGACATTGAGGGGCTTACCACCAATGGCATGAAACAAAACATGTATGAACTATTGAATGGAAAACTGAGCTACTCTGAAAGCTTCCACTCAATTTACAATAAAAAATAAAAATAAAAATAAATTAAAAGATAATGGAATTTTTCAATGAATTTTTTTGAAGTTCCCTGGTATATTTTTTAGGGGAGATTGTAGGACATTTTTTTGGGACACTCTAGGACATCAGGAGTCCTGGTGTGGCACTGTGGGCTAATGAGTCAGACTGCGAAGTCATTTGAACTGCAATGTCAGCAGTTCAAGCTCACCAGCTGCTCCTTGGAAACCCTATACAGGGTCATTATGGGTCAGGATCTACTCGACAACGGTACTTAACAACAACAACTAGGACATCAAGACAGATCGTTTATTTCCTGTATTTGTTTTCTTGGAGTGTCAAGACAAAGTACCACAAACTAGCTGACTTTTAAGGGCAGAAATGCATGGTCTTCTACAGTATTATTGTTGCTAGATGTTATGGAGTCAGTTCCCACTCACTGTGTACAACAGAACAAAGCACTGCCTAATCCGGCACCATGCTCATAATCATTGCTATGTTTGAGTCCACTGTTGCAGCAACTGAGTCAGTATGTCTTGTTGGGAGTCTCCCTCTTTTTCACTGACCCTCTACTTTACCAAGTGTGATGTCCTTTTCAGGGACTGGTCCCTCTTGATGATATGTCCAAAGCACATGAGACAAAGTCTCCTCATCTTCTAAGGAGCACATGAGACAAAGTCTCCTCATCTTTTAAGGAGCAGTCTGGCTGTATTTCTTCCAACACAGATTTGCTTGTTCTTCTGGCAGTCCACAGTATATTCAATATGGTTCATCAGTACCATAATTCAAATTCATCAATTCTTCTTTGGTCTTCCTTATTCATTGTTCTCAAAGTTAGAAGTCTGAAATCAGGGTGTCAGCCATGTTGATTCCTACTGGGTATTTTGAGAAGCAATATGTTCCATGTCTTGCTCTTAGCATATGGTGGTTGTCTACAATCCATGGAAATCCAATTCCTGTCTCCATCTTCACCTGGCCATCTCTTGTCTTTTCAACTGGATTAAGGCCCACCCTATTCCAATATGACCTCACATTAATTTAACTGAAAACATCTTCAAAGAACCTATTTCTATTTGTGCTCACATTCATATATACCAGAGGTCAGGACTTCAGCATATCTTTTTAAAAGCACAATTCAATTCACAACAATATCCTAAGGTAAATACCAATAGGGATTGATAGAAATTTATAGTAAGGTTCCTGTTGTTGTTGTTATGTGCTGTGGAGTCAGTTCCGACTCATAGAGACCCTGTTCAGGGTTTCCGAGGCTGTAAATCTTTAAGGGAGCAGAAAGCCTCATCTTTCTTCCGTGGAACAGCTGATAGTTTCGAACTGCTGACCGTGAGATTAGCAGCCCAATTCGTAACCACTATGCTACCAGAGCTCCTTTATGGTTCCTGAATGCCTACATTTAAAACCTACACACAAAAAAAGATAAATGACGCCCTAAACATTGCCCACAGACTGTGAGGAAAGCCCACGTTGTGTAACAGGGTTTCATACCACAAATGTTCTTCCAATTCATTCTCTAGGGGATTTGGTCATAGGCACATGGAACAGCTGATAGTTTTGAACTGCTGACCTAAAGGTTCACAGCCTGATTCATAACCACTACACTACCAGAGCTCTTTGATCATAGGCAGGAAGAGGCTAAATCTTTAAGAGAGCAATGAATACTGAGTTATATAAACTAGTGAAGTGTTTATGCACTTGAAGTGGAGAGAATTATACGCATTGGTGAAGGAGTTGTTTATAAGCAATTGCACAAGAGATACATCTAGAAGAGTAGAAAGTGTGGGAACTGTGACTATAATTGTAATGTAGCAGAATTAACCAAGTGGACAGTGGCCACCCAGGAGAGGAATCAAAGTCAGCTCTGGCTAGGTCAGTCCCTAGCATATGTTCTCTTGTCTGTCCTGATAGTACTCACTGTTGTGGTTAGATGCTGCTGAGTCAGCTCTGACTCATGACTGCCCCGTCTACAACAGAAGGAGACACTGCTTGTTCCTGTGGCATCTTGTCCATCGTTGGTATGTTGGAGGCCTTGTTTCCATCACTATGTAGATAAGTATCTTCCAGCCTAGGGGCTCATCTTCCAACACTATGTTACACCATAGTCTGGCATCATCTATGGGTGTTTCAGTAGCTGAGTTTTAGAAGTAGACCTTCCTTCCGAGTTTGTCTTAGTCAGGATGCTCTGTTGAAACCTATCCACGTGGCTGATCTTGCTGGGATTTGAAATATTTGTGGTATAACTTCTAGCCACATAGCAACATGAGAGCCACCACAGTACAACAGATAAGACAGATGGTGGACTGCAGTCAGAAGAGCACACTGGAACTAATGGAAGAGGGAAAAGGAAGAGACAGGAGGAAAACACTTTTTATGGAGCTAGACTCCAGGTGGCAAACATAAAAATATTTGGCAAGTTTTTTGCTTTTTGGGTTTTTTGGGTTTTTTTTAGTCTTATAATACAAGACAATTAGGATGTCAGAACCCACTCAAAGGCAGTAAACAACAGTAAAAAATATAAGTTCCCTATTGCTTCTTTAAGGAGCTCTGGTAGCGTAGTGATTATGAATCGGGCTGTGAACTGCAAAGTTAGCAGTTCGAAACTACCAGCTGCTCTGCAGGAGAAAGATGAGGCTTTCTGCTCCCGTAAAGATTTACAGCCTCGGAAACCCTGTTCAGGGTCGCTATGGGTCGGAACCGACTTGATGGCACTTAACAACATATAATAACAATTGCTTCTTTATCATTTTACTTTTTTTGTTTGTAAGTGCCTTTGAGTCAGTTCTGACTGATAGGGACCCTGTATAGTGTTTCTAAGGAGTGGCTGGTGAGCTTGAGCCGGTGACCTTTCAGTTCAAACCAACCTTTTGGTCTAGTGCTTATCCTGCTGTACCACACTAGGACTCCTTTTCCCCTGTGGTTGAAATTAAATCACCTGTTTATTCCCTCCCGTACTTTCCACAGCAGCCCTTTCATCACTTCTTGTTGGATTCAAGCCCTGGGTCCAGCCCTTCCCTGGACACACTCTTAGATACTATGTCTACTTGACATTCTGGGTAACCCCACCCATACTTCTCAGATTGTTTCCATGTCTACGTCTGTATTCAAGCACTACACTCTTAGCTCATGTGATCCTCTCTCGTTTCCTCTCTCTTCTTCTTCCTCTTGGAACTTGTTCCTCTATTATAACCTTGCACTAACTGCCTCTTCCATTCCGTACCCTGAAATCCTTTTGCTTAACCTGGTTCCCATTCATCAATTCTTTCTTTCCCCCTTACTTTCAATATAAAACTTTTCAATCCAGGGCACTCATCTTCCAGTACTACTATATTGGACAATAATATTCTGGTGTGATTTACAGTATTACTGTTATTTCCCTATATATACTCGTGTGGTGCTATAGGATAAGCACTAGGCCTCAAGGTCAGTGTGAATCACAAGGTTGGTAGTTAAAAACTCGCCAACCGTTCCTTGGAAACCCTATACAGGGTTGCTATGAATCAGAATCAACTCAATGGCACTTAACAACAACAACATATATAGATCTATAAATGAACAATGAGTTCCCAAACTAATTACTTGTTTTCTGGGTAATGATACCATTTTTAGGCGGGCTCTTTTTTGGTGCCTCTTTCTCATCCCACTCCCCACATTTCACAATGTAGAGTTATTAATATCACACATAGGTAGTGCCAACAGATGATACTTGACTATAAGTCCAAATTTGGGGCATTCAAATCCACCCAGTGGGACCTCAGAAGACAGGCCATGCACTGTGCTTCCAGAAAGATTAAAGCTAAGAAAACCTTATGGAGAAGTTCTATTCTGTCTCATGGGGCCTTATTGGGTCATCCTCAACTTGAGGACAACTAGAATATCTTGCTTTTGTTTTAGTTCCATAAATGTATTACTGGATTGGTAATGAATTCATGTTTATTTATATCTAATTCCAGTTACTTATCTTGTCATTTCTTTCATCAACTGTTGACATAGCTTTGAAAGTAGTTCCCGTGTACCCTCCCCTTGCCTCAATGAATCCATCTTTCAGGCAGAAGCTATGACAATCTTTCTAAATTTCATAACTGATCATACTATTTTCCCTTTTAAAACTGTTTAATGATTCCCTGTAAATTCCAAACTTCACGTGCATTCTTTATTACGGCATCTTTCCAATTTGATTTTCTAACATGCCCTCCCCTCAGCCTAGAACTCTACACCACTCATTCCCACCATGCCAAGTTGTTTACACATTTATATACATCGTTGTTCTTGTTAATTGCTGTAGAGTACATTTTCACTAA
>NW_006408527.1:14421361-14421823 GCF_000296735.1 Chrysochloris asiatica
TTTATAATTACTGGTATATTATATATAAATACCATTATCTCTATGTTGATTCTGACTCACAGGAGCCCTATAGGACAACTTCCCATAAGACTTCCAAGCCTGTAAGTCTTTACAGAGGCAAACTGCCACATCTTTTTGCTACAGAGCAGCTGGTAAATGTTCAATGTTTTTGTTTTTTTTTTTTGCCCATGCTGTGTTTATTTATTTTAAATGTTTTATTGTGAATTACGGATAGTTGACATGGGGACCACTGTCTTTTCAATTAGCAGCTGAACTTTTTAACCACTGAGTCACCAAGGCTTCTATGTATTTGTGGAAAATTTCCATTATTTTTTAATTCCATTTTTCCATGAACTTTCTGATGTCTCCTTGTACGTATCGTATACCCTTGTTTGTTCCCTTGTGATTGTTATGCTCTCTTGGTAGAATACCTTCCTTTGCCCTCTTCCTTCCAGAGTAATT
>NW_006408527.1:14422714-14445005 GCF_000296735.1 Chrysochloris asiatica
GTTTTGTAGGAAGGTGGGGTGTGATTAACTTTGTAGTCTAGGAGTGGAGGTCCCTAGGACCATCAAGGGAGAAGAGCAGAGAGTGGGATCCTACCCAGAGAAGCAGTGATGCCTGAGAAGGAGGCAGAGATGATGGCATAGAGAGATGGAGCAGCTGGGGACTTTAGACCCCGAGAGGGAGAGGGGCTGTGTGCTGATGACTTGGGGGCAGGCTTGTAATGTTGTGGTTGGATGATAATGCATGGAGGGGATTGTAACCATGACAATGAAACGGTATATGACAGTATGAATGTAAAACTAATGTTCTCCCATATAAACGATCACATAATTCACAATGAAACATTAAAACACACACACACACACACACACACACACAAACAAAACAATGCATTTAGTATCCTTGGAGGCCAGGATGGTCAGACTTCATCTCTCATACTTCGGATGTATTGTCGCTGGAGAAAGATATCATGTCTGGTAACGTGGAGGGTCAGTGAAAAAGAGGAAGACCCTCAGTGAGATGGATTGACAAAGTGGCAGAATCAGTAAGTTCAAGCCTGGCAACAACTGTGAGGTTGGCCCAGGACCGGGCAGCGTTTCGTTCTGTTGTACATACGGTCGCTATGAGTAGGTACCCACTTAATAGCACCTAACAACAACTCTATGTGGTACAAACAACACAAAACTATGCAGTATGCCTGTAGCAACACTAAAGCACACACATGTGGACATCGGAAGCTGGTCACCTAGCTCCTTCACGCTGCTGTTGCTGCCGCTATAGGATCAAGTCTGGCTCACGGCTACCCCACGTGTGCAGAGAACTGCTCCATCGGGTTTTCAAGGCTGTGATCTTTCATAAACAGATCTCCAGGCCATATTCCGAGGCCTTAGCTACCAGCTCCACATAGGGGCTTCTTTCTAGTGCACTGATATTACATCTGACCAAGGGAGTGGCTAGACCTTTCTTAGAACAATAAGTTGTCTGAGCATCTTGGGTAAGAGTGAAATACAAACCAAAACCCCACTGGCATCGAGCAGATTCTCACTCATAGTGACTCAACAAAGCGGTGTGAACTGCTCCTTATGGTTTTCAGGGCTGCAAATCTTTACAGGAGTAGACAGCCTCATCTTTCTCCAGTAGAGCAGCTGGTGGGTTTGAATTACTGGCCTTGCGGTTAGCAGACCAACACTGGTTCCTATTTACTGTACCACCAGAGCTCCTAATGTACCATGTTGCTGCTGCTCTTATTAAGTGCCATCAAGTCAATTCTGACTCATTGTGACTCTGTATTGGGTTTCCGAGGAGTGACTGGTGGGTTTGAACCACTGACCGTGTGGCTAGCAGTCCATATTTATCCTACAGCACCACACTGGGACTTAGTTATTGCATTTACTGTTCATTCCCTCTCTCTTTCCCCTCCAGAATATAAATTTCACAGGGAAGTAAGTTTTGTTTCTTTTTTTGACCTCCTTAGAGAAGCACATAGCAGGGGATCTAGAAATATTTGTTTCTTAAATAGCCACAATTCTTTGAGGTAGATAATAGAGAAAATACATATCTTATGAGTAAGAAAACAGGCACAAAGAGGTGAGTAGGACACACAGCAGATAGGTGGAAGACACAGGATTCAAACAGCAGATTCTAGAGTCTGAGTCCTTATCGCTACGTAGAACGTCATGTAAACAATTTATTTAGATTAATCTTTCATTTAAAAACTATCACTAATCTTTCTTTCAAAGCATAGTGGTCACTTTTCCAGATACAGTTACAAATGTTATTTGCACAGAGTTGCAATAAGTCAGAATTGACTCGATGGCATCTAATAATGACAATTATTTGACATAATTTAGGAGTTTGTTTTTGTTTTGGATGTTTTTGTGTGTGACTTTCATGCTCTAAAGAGATTCCCTTCTTCCATGCTCTTTTTTTTTGTTTTTTGTTGTTATTTTCCAAACCATGAAACTTATTTGGAAGTATCTATGTTGTTGTTGTTAAGTGCCATCGAGTTGGTTCTGACCCACAGTGACCCTGTATAGGGTTTCCTAGGAGCAGCTGGTGAGCTTGAACCACCAATCTTGTGGTTCAAATGACTTTGCAGTCCAGCACATTAAACCACAGCGCTACACCAGTACTCTGGAAAGATCTATGCATGGTGTTTCAATTTAGTCTGTAAATTAAACCTCTGGTTTCCGCTAAAAGTGTGGTATCATGCTTTCTGTTTAGATTCTGGTTTCAGAATCTAATACCAGGTAGAATTGGCTGTTAGAGGTCTGTCAGCTAGCTGGTTCTTTCTGGTGGTTGGTGTTACTGAATGCATTCACATCTGCCAAATAACACAGCAGAGACATGATACCACCAGCATTCGGTGAGGAGATGCCACCTTTTTGAGTACAGTTCAGGTGAATTCTCATTTCTTCTACATAGCTGGCACTAGATGACCAATTTACTTCAATCATGTCTTAGTATCCCTTTCGACTTTCCTGTTTCCAACAGCTTCCAATCCAGCCCACTCCTTAATCTGGTTCAATTGGGGAGAGGCAAGTCAGGCAATACTTAAGGGTGGCACCAAAATCTTAGAAGTCAAGATAGATCATACTTTGGTATTATAAAACTAAATGTAGAAATTCATAATGAACAAAGTATCTGCATTTTAAGTAAAGGCAGGATCTGACCCTGAATTTATTTATATGGATCTCCTCACTTGCTACATACTAAATCTGTCCATATCAGATCGTATCTTTATTTAAAATGGTGTACATCATACATCTTTTTAGAAATAATTTTGATTTTTTTTACAATATTGCACTAAAATGTTACTCACATTGATTATTGAGCTTTGTGGTACATTCATAAATTTTGTGCCAAAGTAGAGTACCTCACCTGCCTCACCCTAGACCCAGCCTGTAGCTCAGAGAGCTACAAGAACGGCTGTTGGGTCCACTAGAACACTGGACTCACCAGTTCTAATGTGTACACAAAGAGGGGATGTGGTACAGGAGCTTTCTGGCTTGGTTTTTCTTTTTCTAGTGTCGTCACTAGGGGATGTGGGCAATTCCATTGGACACTGTCAGGGAAGGTGACACCAAAATGACTGTGTATAAAATTTCTGTGTAGTGTTTCAGCAGAAATTTATTCTTTTTAAAAAATAAAAACATACCTGTAGTTAGTTATAACAACAAAAACATCTTTTGTAAACACAGCTTATATGTAATGGTGCTGTGAAGGAGCTCTGGTAGCATAATGGTTATGAGTTAGGCTGCTAACTTCAAGGTCAGCTGTTTGAAACTACCAGCCATCCCACAGGAGAAAGATGAAGCTTTCTGTTCCTGTAAAGATTTATAGCCTCAGAAACCATATGCAAGGTCACTATGAGTCAGAACTGACTCCACAGCACATAGCCACCACCAATGGTGCTGTAGGTTACGTGTTGGGCTGCTAACTGCAAAGTTTGTGGTTCAAACTCACCAGTCACTCCATGGGAGAAAGATGGGGCTGCCTGTTCTAGCAAAATTTTACAGTCTGAGAAACCCTATATAGGGTTCACTATGAGACAGAATTAAGTTGATGGTAATGGCTTTGGTTTGGGGGGTTTAATGCACTCTGGTCAGAGATGTCTTTATTGACCAATTACAGTGATGCTTCGAATCCCGTGTCTCCATCTGATGCACTACAAGCACTTACAGCAAACATGGCTACAGTTTTTGTTGCTGCTGGAGATGTTACAGTTCATTTTGTAAAATTTTTTGGTGTTTTAGCTTCAATATTGTGGTAATTAGTATTTGTAAACTTACACCAATAATTTTTTTGAAGATTAAATAGTAATTACAGGAGTCTTGGTGTGGTGCTGTGGGTTAATACACCAGACTGCAAAGCCATTTGAACTATAAGGTAGGTGGTTCAAGCTCATCAGTCAGTCCTTGGAAACCCTATACAGGGTTGCTATGGGTCAGACCGACTTGACAGCACTTTTCAAAAACAACAAAAGGAAAATATGAGCCCTGATGTCTTGCAGTTGTCTAAGCACTGGACTGCTAACCACAAAGACCAAAAAAGAGAGCATGAAAGAATGGGATTTTTTTAGAGCATGAAAGTCACACACAAAAACAACCACTCCTGGTATGGAGCTGTAGGATCAGCACTGACTGCAAACAAAAAGTCAGCAGTTCAAATCCACCCGCTGCTCCTTGGATACAATATACAGGGTCACTATGAATCGGAACCAACTCAACAGCACTTGATAACAAGCTAATCGCAAGGTCAGCAGGTCAAACCCACCAGTAGCTCTCAGGAACCCTACACGGGGTCACTATCCTGGTGTAGCACTGTAGGATCAGCACTGGACTGTAAATCACAAGGTCGGCAGATCAAACCCATGAGCTGCTCCTTGGAAACCCTATACAGGGTCACTGTGCATCAGAACTGATTGTACAGCGCTTGACAACATGAATTAGAACCAACTCGACAGCACTTAACAACAACAACAAGCTAACCACAACGTTAGCAGGTCAAACCCACAAGTTCCTCTCAGAAACCCCATACAGGGTCACTATGAGTCAGAACCAACTCGACTGGACTTAACAACAAGAAGGATTCTGTGTTTCTGGCATGAGAGGAAGTCCATGGAGGCAGGGTGATAACATGAGTTACCTCACTTGGTAACACCAACACTAATGATGTCATTGTTTCCTTCAGATTCACCGAGTGTGAACAGCAAAGTCAGCAGTTCAAGCTCACCAGCCACTCTTCGGCAACCCTATACAGGGTTGCTATGGGTTGGACCCAACTCGACAGCACTTAACAACAATAACAATATGAATGTGCTTAGTATTATTTTTCGGTCTTTTGGAGCATACTATGAAGATAGCCTAGAAATGCATATCAGATATTTATCATGAATATTATATATGACTTAAGAGATTTTTTTCTTTTTTGTAAAACAGTTTTTTAAATTGTGAAGGTTTACAAAGCACATCTGTATCTGTATCCATGTATCCATTAGTAGATCACCGTTATTGCAGGATTGTATATATAACAGGATTGAGCTCTGTAGCCTTTAACTTTTACACTCCTTCCCGTGTCTTCTCTTGCCTCCATCATGCTTTTTTGCCTGTTTTTTTTTGCTGACCTCCCTCTTATTATACATTGTCTTCCCCTTAACCCATGTTAATATAAGTTTCTTCTTTAATTCTTTGGTTTCTATCTGTTTTTCCCTGGACTGAAGTTATTAAAAATAACTTCAAGGTAAATTTTGAGCCATGGGAAGAAAAGCCATGCAGGTGACAAGCTGGTGCCTGGAAGTCAAAGGAATTGCATCTAGAAAAGATTAAAGTTTAGTCTTAAAGTAGAAGTGTACCATTTGGTACTGGTAGCATAGTGGCAATAAGTCGGGTTGCTAAGCTCACAGTCAGCAGTTCAAAATTACCAACAGTTCCATAGGAGAAACATGAGGCTTTCTGCTCCTGTAAAGATTTACAGCCTTGGAAACCCTATAGAGGGTCGCTATGAGTCAGAACCAACTCTACAGTACATAACCACCAATAGGAGATCTGGTGTGGCACTGCGGGGTTAATGTGCTGGACTGTAAGATAGGTTTGAACTGCAGGTTTGGTGGTTCAAGCTCACCAGTCACTCCTTGGAAACCCTATACTCAAAGACACTTAACAACAACAACTTTAAAACTAAACTTGGTGTGGTGAGGCGCTGTGGGTTAATGTGTCAGACTGCAAAGCCATTTGAACCTCAAGGTCAGCGGTTCAAGCTCACAAGCTGCTCCTCGGAAACCCAATACAGGGATGCTATGGGTCGGAATTGACTTGACAGCACTAAACAACAACAAAAACAACAACTTTAAAGAAGAAACTAGTCTATAGGACAAATAATCTACACACCCCAGCTACCCTAAGACTAAACGAATTAGATGGTGACAGCTACCATTACTAATCATTCTGTTCAGGACCACAATAGATGGACCCTGATAGAATCTGAAAAATATGGGTCAGAATCTCACATTCCTAAAACAACACAAAACAAAACAAAAACACCCTACTGGACTGGCTGAGACTGTAGGCCTCCTGAGACTATTACCCTGAAAAACTCTTCAAACCTTGAATCAAAACCAGGAGACCATCAGGAGTCCTGGTATGGCATAAGGTCAGTTTCAACTCAAGGAGGATAGTTCAAATCCATCATCCACTCTTTGGAGACCTGATACATGGTTGATATGAGTTGGAGCCGACTCAATGGCACTAATCATCAATCAACAAGAGGTACACCAAACATACATTTTGACCGAATGCTAAAGGACCAGTTAGTAGGAAGTACTATTGACAGAAATACACGCCAAGGCTTACTATCAGCATCATGGAATGTGTGTGGAGGTTACAAGGGGGAAAAAATTAGAAGTTTCATTCAAAACATAATAAATTTATTATAAAATATATTATAAAAAACATAATAAATTTATCATGAAAAGTTAACAGTCAAGATTTTAAAATTTGACATCTCGTACAGGAATAAGAATTTATCAACACCACAATCTGCTGGATTGCTCCTAAGAGTGCTATGCTAATTACTTGCGACACTGTGTCAAACGCACACAGCAGATGCTGTAAAGTCCACTATGACTCATGGTGACCCACGTGTGTCTAAGTAGAACTGTGCCCCACAGGGTTTTCAATGGCTGGGTTTTCAGAAGCAGAACACCAGGCCTTTCTTCTGACGCATCTCTGGGTAGGTTTTAACCTTCAACTTTTCAGTTAGCAGCCAAGCACCTAATCTGCTTGCACCACTATATGACACTAGCCAGCCCACACTTTCAACTGAGGTGAGAGCAAAACAAGATATTTAGGGACGATCTCATTTTATTCGTGCCCTTATGTTGTTCTTGTTAATTGCTGTTGAGTCAATTCCAATTCACAGTGACCCTGAAAAGGGTTTCCAAGGAGCGACTGGTGAGTTTGAACCATAGACCTGTGGTTCAAACCCACCTTGTGGTCCAGTGCTTTATCCCCCAGTGCCACTGGCTTCTTATAAGAATGCCTTGTATCTAGATTGATAGTGACTTGTCATGAATATTGTATATGATTTAGAAGTTTTTCATCTTTGTGAAATGTTGAGGTGACAGAGCTGACATTCTGATTTTCATTGTGCTTTGATAACTTCTATTGGGACTTGTTCTTAAAAACACCATGGTCTAAATGAAATTAATAGTTCAATGCAACTATTAAAATCTAACAAAAGTGCCTGTATATCAAACAATTGTATTAAAACGTCACTTTCATAGAATCAAAATTGTTTTCCTATGCTATATAATTATTAAAGGTTTTAGATGTTTATTGACTTAAAAATGATTTTTATTTAAATATTTAGGTTTTTTGTACATATAATTTGACAGCTTTAACATTCACATTAATCACAGTAACAATAGAGTAGATTTGTAAAAATGCATGTGTAGTAAGTTTAGCCTTCAACTAACTGATAGATTTTTAATATAAAGCACATAAGAAAA
Organism: Chrysochloris asiatica; assembly: GCF_000296735.1. NCBI lineage: Eukaryota > Metazoa > Chordata > Mammalia > Afrosoricida > Chrysochloridae > Chrysochloris > Chrysochloris asiatica. The sequence continues at coordinate 14,430,220 of NW_006408527.1, forward strand.
ATTTCATCCTGAGTTACATCCAGAATATCTACTTATATTTAAAAGAAAATGTTCACTAGTGACTATAAACCTGTGTCATTCTTTTTTGTACATCAATGAATTTATTGCTCCGATTAGATGTGATTATATATGACATTCAGGGTGCAGGAGAGAGTCGACTATTGGATCTTCCACATGACAAAGTCAAATTGAGTAGCAAATTATGGTAAAAATCTAAGGCCATTAGGTATATCTTTGGTGACTATATCACTAAAATATGGTATCATAAGACTGGAAGGGGGAGTTACTCTATTTTGAAATTCTGTTGTTGTTGTTAAATGCCATTGAGTTGATTCCAACTCATAGTGGCCCTGTGTAGGATTTCTGAGGAGTGAGTGGCTAGTGGATTTGAACCACCAACACTGTGGTTCAAACCCACCTTGCGATCCAGTGCTTGATCCTACAGTGTCAGCCCAGGACTCTAGTGTGATGCATTCCCTGGGATACCTGGAAAGGGATAGATGCACACACTTTTAGATCTGGGTGCATGTGTCACAGGTGGTGATAAATGAATGACGTCAGTGTGGACACATCCCAAAAAGACGACTGGGCAGCATCTTGGAAGTTTACCTTAAATGCTTGGTTTGCTACTAGACACAATTTGTGTCCACTGTCAGATCCCACAGACAACTGCAATTTTCTTTTCTTTGGTGTAAATAAAAAAATACATAGCAAAAACTAAGAATCCAGTTTAGAATGCCCCCAAAGAGTGTTTAGAAATAGTCTGTTGTCCCTGGGAACAGGATGTAAATCTTGTGTGGATGATCACATGTTTCTTTTTTTTTTTCTTTTAACTATTATTCTGAATTGGATAAATGTTTACAGAGCAGAGCATCAGCTTTACATTCAACCAATCCTACACATTTTGTTTCATCTCGTTGACTGCAATCCCCACAATGTAACGTCACATACCCACTGCCTCCCTGTGTTTTGTGTTTCATTCCCCCTTCCTTCCCAACACTTCTGAGCTTTGTTCTTAGGTAAATACTGCCCCTTTGCTCTCAAATGGCTGATTATTCTAAAGCACGTATACCTCATGTTTAAGTATGCTATTCCCCTTATAGACCTATCTGTTGTTTGACTGAAAGTTGAGTCATGGGCATGAGTTCAGTTTCACACCTGGTGGATGACTAAGGATCATAATCTCTACCTAACCAGTCAGCCTGAATGACTACCTACTTCTCCCACTTGTTATGTCCACCAGGACACTAGAAAAACCATTTCTTTCAATAATCCCAAGGACCCATATTAGTCATAAAATACAAAATTGCATAATAAAATCTTATGATTATTATGCCTTACTGTTCATATAAATTCTCCAGTTTGGAATGGAGGCAGCCTCAGGGAGTAGACACTAGCATGGAGATTTGGGGAGTCCATGAAAAGCAGGGCCTATGAGAGAGAGAAAAATTCTCTAGCAGAATCTCTGTTAATTAGTCCTCAAGGGTTGCTACCTCGTGAAGGAGCTAAGCTTGAACCTCTCTTGAGGGTCAGTGAATAGACCATGACCATAAACTGGGCTTAGCAAATGGCATCCTAAAGGAAAGATAGATATGTAGCAAAATACCTGAGCCCTCCCATAAGGGGACCTGGAACACTGAACAATCAGACCAGCAATGGAATTTCAGGTCCCAGTAGACAGGAGCTAAGGTAAGGAGTCTTCATCTCCAGAGGACCTAGGATCTCATCATTAGACACTACATGGGGATTTCAATGGCAGTAAATAGCATTAGGCTCAAGAGATTCAGCAATCCTTAAATTATGCCCTGCCAAATACATCCCACCTTCCCTGCTACCACCATATGCTCACTCTTGCTCACTTTGTCTGTCGATCTAGCTGGGATACACAGGAGATGATGCAGAAAAGAGCTGGCCTCTCGCTCTTGAGTTCCACATCTCCAGTGCCATTCTCTTCTTCACTTTGCACTGACTTCTATAGCCATCCTAGACTTTAACATCACCTAGAACTATTCCACTTGAAGAAGACAAAATTTGGAAATCTCACTTTCTAACTCTAACTAATGCATTTGAGTTATGGTGTTGGAGAAGACTACTAAAAGTACCATGGACTTCCAGAAGAACAAACAAATCTGTATTGGAAGAAGTACAGCCAGAATGCTCCTTAGAAGCCAGGGTAGTGAGACTTCATCTCTCATACTTTGTACATATCAGGAGGGACCAGTCCCTGGAGACAGGCATCATGCTGGGTAAAGTAGGTCAAGTGGAGGGTCAGCAAAAAAGAAGAAGACTTGCAATGAGATGGATTGGCACAGTGGCAGCAGCTCAAGAGTAACAACAATTGTGAGGATGGCACAGGACTGGGCAGTGTTTTGTTCTGTTGTGCAATGTCACTATGCGTCAGAACCAACTCAACGACACCTAACAATAGCCCTCTAACCACAACCTCCTCTTTTCCAGCTGTTCATTCCTAATAGGACTTTCCACCATGCCTTTTCTTCAACATCACCTCTTTTCATTTTCCTTCCTTCTCCAGCTGAGATTCATTAATTCATCATTTTGACCACTTTTATTAGTATCTAAACCACTTTGATTATACATTTATCATACATCTAAACAAAATCCCTATCCCAAACAAACCTGAGATCTGCTGTTCCATGCCAAGAGAGAAATGAAAACAAAACAAAAACTTAAGTTTCAGTAGATCAGCACCCTATGAATTTATGATTATGAATTTCACTTGAGCCCTCAATATCAACTCCCTGGAATTTCTAACTCTCTAATAGTTTGCCCGTGGTATCAGAGTTCGGGGCACCAGCAGCAGCACCTTGTGAACTAGTCAACCCATGACAACTTTCTACTCCCCTCCCAGCTGAGCACTGAGTGGAATCAAAGCCATGTCCAGCCAAAGGAGATTGAACAGAGGGAAGCCTCCTCACACCCTTCTCCTATCACCATCCACGTGGCAGCCGCAGAGCCAGAGCAAGGCTCCTGACTGGTGGTGGCCACTCATCCACCGCAACTTTGGCTAGAGTTCCCATCAATTCCAAATTAACTCTGTGGGGTTTCCCTGGAGGCCGTGACTACAGAAGACACCCCCACTCAACATCATTCTTGTTTCATGAGGAGGAAGGGTCACCTGCACTGAGAATGAGATGGTTTGACACAAATCACAATAAAATGTCTTTTTGAACAGCAATAATAATAATAATAATAAGGGTGCTCTTAGATTTTCTGCCAGTACCCATCTGTCAGTTTCTCATACTGTGGTGATTTGTGATGTCAGAAGCTATATTACCAGTATTTCACATATCAGCAAAGTCACCCATGGTGGACAGGGTATAGTGGACCTTCCAGACTAAGACAGACTGGGAAGTAGTAGTCTACTTCCAAGCATTGTTGTTGTTGTTATGTACCGTCGAGTCGGTTCCGACCCATAGCGACCCTGTACAGGGTTTCCGAGGCTGTAAATCCTAACGGGAGCAGAAAGCCTCATCTTTCTCCCGCGGAGCGGCTGGTAGTTTCGAACTGCTGACCTTAAGGTTCGCAGCCCGATTCGTAACCACTACGCTACCAGACCAACGAAAACCATAAGGATAAGAACGGAATTATATCTGATACAGTGCTGCAAGAAGAAGCCCTTGGTTGGAAGGCACAGCGGTCACAACAATGCACTATAACTTTCTTGGCCTTTTTCTTACTGCAAAAATCTATGTGGAGACCATATCTGACTTCCCCTCACTTCACAAGGGGGAAAGACAATCAAACTCAAAATCAGCCCAAGGTCAATTCCAATGAAGTGGAGGTCAGACATGCTTCCACCCTACAGCCTTCTTTACCCTTCTTTACCTTTCCTTTACCCTATTCTGATACCAACCATCCTTCCCACACATTCTCTGCTTCACATCTGGATTTGATGATCCATTGCAATAGCCATTCAGAACTCAGACACAATACTCACGATCATGGGGTTTTTTTTTTTAGGGACATGAACAGGCTACACTTCAGGATCAAAACCAACTCAGGATACAGCAGTTCTCCAGTCAGAAATGCCTCGTCTGCCACACTGCAAGCACGTCTCACTCTTTACTATGGTCTCCCAGACAGGTGGTCCCTTGGCCTCTGACCTGCTCCAGCACGTGTTACCAAGTTCTTTGGGCCAGTCTGTGAATGCCCAACAGTCACATTGTTTAGCCAGTCTTCTGCCCGTAGGCACTCAGCTTTACTCAGTCCACAAGTCTAGAGCCCAAAGTGGCTCTGTATCTCCAGCCCACTGCCTGTGCTCTCCATCACCTCTTGCTAAGGCCTCTGCCATCGCTGTTTCTCTAGATAAGGATCTCATGTGTCACTCCTGCTCTTCCTTCTTGATGGTCCTGGGATCCTCCATCTCTGCTTCTGAGATGGCTCCTTTTAAACCTAGCTAGAGGACAAAATTAACTAACACCAGCCTTGCTGCTGTTGCTAAGTGTCGTGGAGTCAGTTCCAACCCATAGCGACCTGTATAGGGTTTCCGAGGAGTGGCTGGTGAGCTTCAATTGCCAACCTTGCAGTTCAAACGAGTTTGCAGTCCAATGCATTAACCCACAGTGCCACACTGGGACTCCAATCCCAGTTTTAGAGTCCTGTATACTTTATTTGCATGGTCCCACCCAATCACTTGGTGGGAATTAAGAAGGCTTTGGATAGAAAAGCCATACAAGCAAATTCAAAGCACCATACTCATCAGTGCAGTTTTCTTAAAATGTCTTCATAATAAGCCTTCTTGATCATCCTATGTCATTCAAGAAAATCTATAATAATTACCCCTTTGGAACCTCAAAAAACAGTCACCATAGCCTTCTGAGCTGACTTGTCTGCTTTGAATTGAATGGGCCCAGCAGATTCCCTGGGCCACTGTTTGGATTAGACTCATTTTTTGGAAGGCGCCCGAAAGAGGTTAAGACAAGTGTGTTACTGAGATAACTTGTCTGTCACAGAGACATGTTTAAATCAGTTTATTTAGAATGGACCAAAGCATCAATGAACTGCAACCTTAGTAGCAGTATCTTTGTACTTATCCTCACAATTGCTGTTACAAAAGTAACATAGCTCACCAGTATCAAATGTAAAGTAAATAATCACTCTTCCTAACCATATGATAAGCACTGGACTGCAAATCACAAGGTTGACAGTTTGTGCTTACCAGCCACTCCTTGGAAACAAGATGAGGCTTTCTACTCCTGCAAAAATTTAGACTTATAAACCCTATGCAGGGTTGCAATGAGTTGGAACTGATCCAATGGCTCTTAACAACAACAACCATCTCCCAATTACATTCTTTAGAGACATCCACTCTGATATTGTGTGTCCTTCCAAAAGTGTTTTATGGATGCATATGTTGATAGTTGTTAAGTGCTGCTGAGTTCGTTCCGACTCATAGTGACACTGTATGGGATTTCCAAGGAGAAACTGGTGGGTTTGAACTTCCAACCTTATGGCTCACAGTCCAATGCTGATCCTACAGCGCCACCACTGGGAGTCTATGGTTTTACACGTACATACACAAATACTAACATATATAGGTATACAGGTGTATATATGTGTGTAGTATATATGTATATATGAATTATGTACACAAATGAGATCATATCACATATACTTTTCTGTGACATGTTTTTATCAGTTTTTGAATATCTTTCCCCATCAGGACATACAGATGTACCTCGTTCTTTTTAATGGCCTTGTTTAACTTCAATAAATCTTTTAATAGTCACTGCTCTGTCTTCAATGTCTAGGGCAATGCCTTGCACATAGCTGGAGGAAGAATGAAGCAATCAATTCCATTGTTGGAAGGCATGTCATAGTTTAAACCAGACCTCTATTGGTTTATAAACATGGGGCTTCTCTTCAGTTTATTAATATATAAATATAACTTGGCACTTCCCTGGCCCATTGGTATACAGATAAACTTATCTCAAACTGCTTGCTCTAGGCATGTCTGGCCCGTACAACCTGTATCCTGTATCTATATCTACTAAAACAGGCCCTGCTCCCTGTACAATCAGCCAAGAAACTGCCTTTGGTCACTATCCATGAGAAACCCAAAAGGAAAGAGCATATATTGGCTGAAGTTTTGCTGAAGATTTTTGTTATTACAAAAGTTAGTGCTGTTCACCAATAATTCAGGGATGTAGTCATGCACTCCTGGTGTGGCTCTGTAGGATCAGCACTGAGCCACAAGGTTGGCAGTTCAAACCTACCAGCAGCTCCTTGGAAACCCTAGATAGGGTTGCTGTGAGTTAGAACTGACTCAACGACACTTAACAAGTCACCTAGAAAAATTATTCTTCCCCTGTTTCCTTTAAAATTTCCTTGATGTGCTTCTGCCTGTAAAATGCCAAGCCTGCAAAAGCAGGCTATGGTTCTTCCTGCTGCCTCCAACGCAACAGAGATTCCTTCCTTGTGGATCCCTGAGCTGAGCCCAACCCCACTCTCATCAACCCAAGATGGGCAAGTAGTGTTAGCAGTAAACCAATCTTTGTTTTCAAAGCCCCTGAGATTTGGGGAGTGTTTGTTATGACAGTAAACCTCCCTCCCAACTAATACACACAGGAAAGGACCACATGTCTTGCCCTCAGTTTATGAGGGCATCCTGTGAGTTTCCTAGCTCTCGTCTTACCCCAGGGCAGGCTTGCACATGACTCTTATAAATACAGTCTAAGTCCCCTCTGACTTGTTCTGACAAATATTTTCTCCACCTATTGTTACCTCCCTCCAAAAAATTAGTTGTTACTTCGATAAATCTATTATACAATTCTCTCTTAGAGGAAGTGGGAGAAGACAAGATATAATGCCTGGAAGACACAGTCTTTTCATCCTCATCACCTACACCCTGAACCATGCTTCTTTTAGGATATTGTGCATAATGTTTCTGAAATGCCCTTTGGTTTCTTGTTTGGTCTTGTTTGCTAGAACATGGGAAAACCCACACCCTCGCTTTGGAGCACCCTTCATGCTGGCAAAGAAAGTGGCTACTTTATGTCAAAGTCTGACCAGCTACAGGTGCATTAGGAGAACAAGCCTCTGTCACACTTCTCCAAGTCCTGAATCAAGGTCTGCCCTCATGTTTCTGAATCAACTCCCTAGAAAGAAAGGTATTGGGCAAGTACCCTGCTTCCTCAGTCTCTTCCTCCAGGGCCTCTGTCAGTTTTCGTTTGAGTACAGTCTACCACAAATGGCATTTCTACTATCACAACTCAACAATAAAAAGTGAGTTGTTTCATGCGTCAAACCCTAGACCAATTATTTGTCAATTGAATCTGTCCTGTCCTTCAAATAATGAGCCCTGCAAGGTACCCAAGGTGAGTGTCACTGAAATTCTTTCTGTGCTTTAGCGTAACAAACTGGGGGAAATAAAAATTAGAAGGAAGTTTTGGTTAATTTTCCTATAAAACGATCCCCATATAAAGCAGCTATTCCTTTTCTTTACATTAAGTTGTAATCCATACGTAAGGCTGTGCTCTTTGATCTTCATCAGACTCAATGGCACCTGACAAGACAAGACAAGAAGCAGCTATTCCTTTAGAGAATTCTGCTGAGTAGTTTTTTGTTTTTGTTTTTTTTCTGGTTCTACCCAGGCTCAATTGATCTTGGTAAGACTCATTCCCGCTGACCTTGCTCACATGCCCAGAAATTAGCTAGCTGTCAAATACGGCAAAGAAAGGGGTGGTTAGGCCATGTTTCTCTCATCACCCAATAGGCTAGCACAGGCTTATTCATACCACGATGGATGAAGGATTCCATGAGCGGCGGTAGGGCAAGCCATGAAGCACAGAGTGCTTTGGAAGTCTCTGCTTGCACAATGTTTGCTATTGTTCCATTGTTGGTATTGTTAGCTGCTCTTTAGCCTTCCTTAATACAAGGCAACCCAATGTGCAAGGCAATAAGACCATTATGATCCACAGAGTCTCCATTGGCTGATTTTTTGGGAAGCAGAACACCAAGTCTTTCTTTCTAGTCCATCTTAGTCTGGAGGCACCACTCATAGGCAGCATCATAGCAGCATATGAGTTTCCCCTGACAGCTGGGTGATGGCTGAGCATGAGATGCATTGTTGGCGTCTCCCACAGGGAAGTGAGAATACTACCACAAAACCACCACTTGCTCCATTGTCCCACTGGCCAGAGCAAATCACAAGGCAGACCAAACTGAAGGGGTAAAGAGTCTTCTTCGAATGGGAAGAAATATCAAGGTTGTGGACAAAAAGACAGGTGGGCTATTTTCTTGTCATCTGCCCTAAGGGCATGGTCTCCAACATAGCACTCAGGTTTTCTCCAAATAGCCTTCTGATCATAGGTGTCTAATCTACTCACCCCAGCCCCATCAGGACCCTTCAGAAGTCTACAGCACTTCTACATTTCCTCCAGTTCTCCAAATGCACACTGGTGACGATGGCATTGAAAAGTTGTTCTGTATGACTTGGGCTAAAAGTCTGCCTTGCTGGTACACAATTATAGAAAGAGCTTCCAAGTCAGAAATTCAATTTTTAAATCCTGGCAACTCACCATGGTAGTTGCTGGTTGCTGTTGAATCAGATTTTTAAGAGCTAGAAAAATTAGATGTATAAGTGATTTTTATCTTCATTATTTCTCCACTTCAATTACTGGCATTCTTAGATTTTACACCCTACCTGTAGTCTTCCCTTGTAGCTGGCATTGCATTCTTTGCATCTCCTTTATGACTTTAGTGTCCAAGGTATACTTTAAAAGGCCTAAGAAATCCCAGGATTCCATAAACATGGTCACATTTAATTTGAATATCAGCTAACATTTACATTTAGAAATCTAAAATTGTACTGGAGTCCTGGTATGGCACTGTAGGGCAAACTCTGGACTGCTAATTAATCCCAAGGCCAGCAGTTCAAACCCATCAGCTGCTCTTCAAAAACCCTATGCAGGCTCACTCTGAGAACTGATTTGATGGCACTTAACAACAACAACAACATTGTACTAGCTACCTGTCCAATCTAATTGATGATATATATATATTGTACATATTTCAAATAAAGGTGTTCCAACAGAATTGAGAAATCATTGAACAGTATCATTAATATCACATGCAAGTAAAATTTTGCTGAAGAAAATCCGAAAGGCACTGCAGAGTATATCAACAGGGGGCTTCCAGAAATTCAAACCTGATTCAGAAGAGGACATAGAACAAGGGATATCATTGCTAATGTTAGATGGATCCTAGCTGAAATATGCCAGAAATATGTCTATTCCTGTTTTATTCACTGTGTAAAGGCATTTGACTGAGTGGATCATAACAAACTATGGGTAACATTGCAAGAATGGGAATTCCAGAATACTTAATTATGCTCATGCAGAATCTGTACATAGACCAAGAGGCAGTTGTTCGAACAGAACAAGGAGATATTGAATGGTTTAAACAGGAAAGATGTGCTCCAGGTACTTATTCAATCTGTATTCTCGGCAAATTATGCAAGAACCTGAATTATATGGAGAAGAAAGTGGCATCAGGATTAGACAAAGACTCAGTAACAACCTGTGATATACCAATAATGCAACCTAGCATGCTGGAAGTGTAAAGGACTTGAAATACTGATGAAGATCAAAGATTTCAGCCTTCAGTATAGATTGCATGTCAATGTAAAGAAAACAAAAATAATTCACAACTGGAGAAAAGATTGAAGTTGTCAAAAACTTCATTTTGTTTGGATCCACAATCAACACTCATAGAAGTAACAGTCAAGAAATCAAAAAACATATTGCAGTAGGCAAATCTGTTGCACAAGACCTCTGTAAAGTTAAGGAGCAAAGAGGTCAGTATGAGGACTAAGGTAGGCCTGACCCAAGCCTTGGTACTTGCAATTGCCTCATATGCATGTGAAAGTTGGACAATGAGTAAGGATGGCACTAGAAGAATTGATGCATTGGAATTATGGTGTTGGTGAAGAACATTGAAAAAACCACGGATGGGGGCGTGGCACAGGCGCAGATCTTGGACCTCTGGGTCAGACGATCCGCAGGGCCCTCAAGTCAGTTTACGAGGCTCACCTCCACCTTAAGAATCACCGAGGCTGTGGCCAGTCAGTTGCAATGTATTGAGTAGCTACTGCAAGCAGAGAAGCGCTCTGTGAAGAAGGTGCCCATGGCCCACAAGTGAAAGAACCGGTGACTGAAGCTGGCCAAAGAAGAAGCAGGCTGAAATTGCATAGTACTGCTTGCAAAGGGAGAAAGAGTTCAAGGCTAAGGAAGCTGCAGCGCTGGGATTCCATAGCAGCTACAACACTGAAGTGGAGAGCGAGACCCAGGAGAAGATGACTGCCTTCCAGACCTAGATTCCGGCAGAACAGAGATGACGTCCCGGATAACCTCTTGACCTTTGTCTGTGACTTCCGACTAGAAATCCATGAAAACTATCCCATACATGGATAGGGAAGAAGGACGAACCTGTGCCATGGATTGGCATTTTAGATGCTGTCACATGGAATAAGACTCTTTAGCAAAGGTAGAGTTTTTTATTCTTATGAGAAGGTATTACATTTTCCTGTATGTTACATTCCTTCAATTTTTGAAGAGGAGAAACCTAGTACTTTGTACAGCTTATTGAAAGATTTCATCTCTTTACCTCATATTTCTTACACATTTAATGGGTATACATCTTTCCTATATTTTTTAGCTGAAGCAACACATATAGCTGTATGACTTTTCTTTCTTAGATATCTAGTGCAAAAAATATGCAAAACAATTCTTCATGAAAAAATAGATTAAATATTTCATTTCCCTAAAGCTTTCTTGTAAGGAGCTCTGGTAGCGTAGTGGTTACGAATCGGGCTGTGAACCTTAAGGTCAGCAGTTCGAAACTACCAGCCGCTCCGCGGGAGAAAGATGAGGCTTTCTACTCCCGTAAAGATTTACACCCTCGGAAACCCTGTACAGGGTCGCTATGGGTCGGAACCGACTCGACGGCACTTAACAACAACAACAAAGCTTTCTTGTAGGTCAGGAGCTTTATCAGTGAAAAATTCGTTAAGTACCTATTTTGTAAATTGTGTGAACAACAGCCAGCCTTAAGAAGAATTCTTTCTGTTTAAGGATTAGAACAATAAATATAGTTTTCTTCCCCTATCCGAACGTACAGTGCTCCTGTGAAATTTTCCTAAACTGAGATGGTTTTGATTGGAGAGGCACTTACTACTAATTTATATGAAAAACTTGGTGAGACTTCCCAGACGCCCTGCAAAAATAACCTACTAAATCATACTGAATAACCCAGAAATCCTAAAATCACACTAGCACATAGTGTTGCCAGATACAGCTCAGAGCTGTGCTAGATTGATACTGAGATGCAATGTAGTTCTCAGGGTAGGAGCTTGGTGGTGACACTTTTCTGCTTGGAATACATACTGTCTCTTGAAAGGCTGACTGCAAAACACTGCTAGTTTTGCTTCCTCTACTTTAAAAAAAAGATTAAAAAAAAAATCCTTTCTGGATTTCCTTCTTTTAAGCAAAAATAGGCACTAATGTAGGTATTTGCAAATGCAAAGTGGCACAGACCAAACTTTTGAAGAGTGGGGGATACATGCACTCGTCTAGTTTGGGCTGTTTTTAGTGTCTCTTAATAGAAAATACTAGATCTTAGAAAAGAAGAACTTGTTAGGTATTATTAATATACTGGTAATCACTGAAAAGTAAAGATTTTTTATAAGGCAAAAAAAGAAAAGAAAGTACCATGGAATACCAGAACAAACAAATCTGTCTTAAAAGAAGTACAGCCAGAAGCAAGGATGAGGAGATGTTATCTCATCTTTTGGACATGTGCTCAGGAGGGACCAGTCCCTGGAAAAGGACATCATGCTCGGCACAGTGGAGGGTCAATGAAAAAGAGGAAGACTCCCAGTGAGATGGATTGACATAGTGGTAGCAACAACGGGCTCAAACAGAACAATTGTGAAGCTAGTGCAGGCGAGGCCAGTGTTTCCTTGTATCTCTATGAGTCAGAATTGACTACACAACACCTCAAAGCTTCAGAACTGTACTCTACAATATGGTAGCCACCAGCCACAGGTGACTATTGAGCACTTGAAATATGGCTCGTTCAGACTGAGATGTGCAGTAGGTATACAATGTTGTTGTTGTTGTTAAGTGCTGTTGAGTCGGTTCCAACCCATAGCAATGCTGTACAGGGTTTCCAAGGAGCTTATGGTGAGCTTGAACCGCCAACTTTGCAGTCTTGCGCATTAACCCACAGTGCCACACCAGGACTCCAATACCTACCAAATTTTGAAGACTTGGTATATAAAATGAATATTTGAATTCATACTAATACTTTTATATGGATTACATGCTGACAATAAAACTATTTTTTTAAATATTAGATAAAATAAAATATATTGTTTGAATTAATTTTGCTTGTTTATTTTTACTTTTCTTACCATGACTCCTAGAAAATTATATGATATGGCTCATATTTTTAGATCTCAGAATTTGCTCTAGCAATTTACAGAAAAGATATACCTAAAGAAAGCTTGAGTTGTTGTTATTTGCTGTGGAGTCGGTTCCGACTCATAGTGACCCTGCACAGGGTTTCCGAGGCTATAAATCTTCATGGGAGCAGAAAGCCTCATCTTTCTCCTATGGAACAGCTGGTAGTTTCGAACTGCTGACCATGCAGTTCGCAGCCCAATTCATAACCACTATGCTACCAGAGCTTCCTAAAGAAAGTTTGAGTGGTTGTGTTAATATCAAGCAAAGCAGATTTAGTAACAAGAAACCTTATCAGAGATAAAGCAGGTTGTGGTGACTCTGTAGGACTATAACCAAAAGGCAGCGATTTGAGCCCACCAGCCACTCCACCACAGAAAGATGAGGCTTTTTGCTCCTGCAAAGATTTATACCCTCGGAAACCCTATCCAGGTTCCCTATGAGTCAGAACCGACTCAATAGCACTTAACAGTAGCATAATGATAAAACAGGCCAGTTAACCAAGAAGACATAAAAACCTCTAAACGTTTATGCACCTAAAATAGAACCTTAAACTACATAAAGCAAAAACTGAGAACTATGAAAAAACAGATCTCTCGATAACTAATAGAGCAAGTAGACAGAAATTCAGGAAGGATAAAGATGACTGGAACAATATTTGCAACCAACTTGACCTAATTGATATTTATGAGAAAATTCACCCAATAATAACAGAATGCACAATCTTTTTAAGTGTAAACAGAACATTTAATAAAACAGTACATAATAAATTACAAGTACAAGTAAGAAGTACTGCTACTAGGGTTCCAGTTCATATATGCACAGGTTTATTACAAACAAGACACGCTGACAGACAACTTCTCTCAGTAAAATACTTGTCTTAGATTCATTAGGGTGCCTTCAAAAAAATGGGGGAGGCTACTTTTTGCGTCACAAAAGAAAACAATTGTGAAGTTGAGGCTAATAATCACATTTTAAACAAAACTCAAGTGGACATCTTCTGAAATCATTGACGCTCTGCAACAACTGTACAGAAATGCTGCTCCACATAAAACAACAATTTTTAGATAGGTCAAGTGTTTTAAGGAAGATCAGAAGACTCGTAAGAAGAGCCTATGTACAATAAAACCAAACACTTGCCAATCCTGTGCCAGCCTCACAAATTTTTCTATGTTTGAGCCAGTGCTACAGCCACTGTATCAATCCACCTTGTTAAGGGTCCTCTCTTTTTTATGACCCTCTACTTTATCAAGCATGTTGTCCTTCTCCAAGGACTGGTCCATCCTGATAACATGTCCAAAGTATGAGAGACCAAGTCTCACCATCCTTGCTTCTAAAGAACATTCCAGCTGCAGTTACTTCTTCCAAGGTAGATTTGTTCATTCTTCTGGTAGTTCATGTTATATTCAATATTCTTCACCTACACTGTAATTCAAAGGCATAAATTCTTCTTCTGTCTTCCTTATTCATTGTACAGCTTTCATATGCTTATCAGGTGATTAAAAACACCATGGCTTGGATCTTGGATCAGGCAACTTCATCCTCAAAGTGACATTTTGCTCTTTAACATTTTAAGAGATATTTTGCAGCAGGTCTTTCCATACAATATGTTTTTTGAATATGAACTCTAGGGTATATATATATATATTATGGAATGCAATATAGCACTCGGGAGCAAGGAATTTGATGAATATATAAAACATCCAAAATCGACCTATAGTTTCATAGGAAAAACTCCAATCAATGTTGGGATTTAAAACAAAGAGATTTATGAGAAGTAAGGCAGTTTAAATTGTGGAGATATTAGCCACACAAAGTTAAAGCTACGAATTCAAAATGGTGAAGTAGTGAACAAATATCTAAGGAGTTAGAACATAGAACCTAAGGTATATTTCCATTGGAGGTTACAAACTGAAGTTAACATGAGGTGGGTTTACTGAAAGTGGGGAGCTCGGTGGGGCTTGGTGTAAAATACCTATGCGCTCTTCTGAGGTTGGTTACAGCATGATATTTGCAGTGGTGCATGGGAAGAAGGGGACACTATGCATTTCCATAGAAACAGCTGGCTTTCTTGCTTTCATGTACTTAATTGTCTTGGAGATTTTTATAAGAATAGGCAACAAAGAATTTGCCCTAAGACATTGTTTTTATATCCTTATCATATTTCTTAAGATACCTGGCAGAAAGGATTTTGATAGTCCCGTTCTGGTAGCATAGTGGTTACGAATCACGCTGCTAATCTCACGGTCAGCATTTCCAAACTACCAGCTGTTCCGTGGGAGAAAGATGAGGTTTTCTGCTTCC
>NW_006408527.1:14445320-14448205 GCF_000296735.1 Chrysochloris asiatica
GTGCCATCCAGTCAGTTCCGACCCATAGCGACCCTGTATAGGGTTTCCGAGGGTGTAAATCTTTACGGGAGTAGAAAGCCTCATCTTTCTCCCGAGGAGCAGCTGGTAGTTTCGAACCGCTGACCTTAAGGTTCGCAGCACGATTCTATAGCATGTCAAATTTTGTCTTAATGGCTGTATTCTTATTTAAATTTCCTAGTCCTAGAGCTCACCAGCTGCTCCTAGGAAACCCTGTACAGGGTCGCTATGGGTTGGAACCAACTTAACAACAACAGTCCTAGAGCAGTCAGGTTACGTATCCCTCCCTGTATGTAAATCAACAATCTGTTTGCCAGGCCTAGTAATCTCAGGAATTCCTGAAGATGGACCACACCTACAAGAGTTATTTCTCATACTTGTGGATGTTGTTAAGTGCCATTAAGTCAATTCTGATCCATATCGACTGGAGCAGCTGGTGATTTCTCAAACTAGGAAGCAGTTTATCAACATTCTCCCATCTTAACAAATTTGTTGTTAAGTGCCTTGGAGTTGGTTCCAACTCATAGCGACCCTGTACAGGTTTCCAAGGAGCAGCTGGTGAGTTTGAACTGCCAGCCTTATGGTTCAAACCAGCGTATCGGTTATCAGCTTTATCCTTCAGTGCCACACCAGGACTACAGATAGAAAGAAAAATTCCTCAGTTATATATAGTTACGGCCTGAAACAGTAAGTCAGGAACTGTTGTTTGATGCCATTGAGTCAGTTACAACTCATTGTGATCCTATTATGCAACTCTACTCAAAACCCTTTTGGTTTTCTAACTCCAGGTCTTTGCACATTTCATTATACTACTTTGTCTTATCAATCTACTCTTTGGGAAAAAAAACTTTTTTTTAAAGTTTTATTGTGAATTATGTGAGAGTTTACATGGGAAAACATTAGTTTTACATTCATCCTATCTTATATTGTTTCATTGCCATGGTTACAATCCCCTCCATGCATCATCAACCAACCACTGGGAATACCCTGCAAGCCTGCCCCCCCTGGTAACCAGCCCCTCTCCCTCTCTGGTTCTAAAGTTCCAAGACACTCCATCTCTCCATATCATTGTCTCTGCCTCCATCTCTAGCATCATTGCTTCTCTGGGTAGGGTCCCACTCTCTGCTCTTCTCCCTTGATGGTCCCAGGGACCTCCACTCCTAGACTGCAAAGATAATCACTCCTCTCCTTGCTACAAAACATCCACCTTTACATTTCCAACCCTCACAATCAGTCCTGATAACAATTATTCACTATTGTATCATAAGAGACCTATCCGAATTTCTTTTCATCAGCCCCACCTAGGCAGATTGGATACTACTCAGTGGAGATTTTACCTTCCTCGGTGCCCTCTGGATCTAGATTCCCTCTTGAAAGCTTGTAAGCCAGTCACTTCTTGCCTTTGTAGCTCCCCCATTTTGGGTAGCCAATGTCCAAGTTGCCCATCCCTGTCTACCCTGTGTATGGAGGGGGTAGGAATGATACTTGCTGCGAGGATTTGTTCCGTCTTTTGAGCTACTGCACCCACAGGTGTAGGTCAAGTTCATCAAATTGTATCAGATTACTCTTTTTTTTCCCTTTTCTTTCTTCTTCTAGTTGAGCTGTGATCATCCAGTCATTGAAGCCAGGTCCAGTGGGTATTATCTGCAAGTGTGGGTGTTCTTGTCAGCTGGATGCTTCATTCTCCACTCTAGTCCTCTGTGGCTATGTCACTAACTCTGGGCCCAAGAGTCCCCCGGTCTTGCCATACTGCTGGCCAATCAGGTCTTCACCAGGGTTCACAGAAGTCTACTGAACATTGTAGGACTTAGTTCACCACTTCATTGCTGTTTTTCCCTCACTTCCCCTTATCGGTGACGAATGTGATCACCAATCAGAGCATGTATTCCCATTGAGTCTTAGTCTTGGAAGGGGGTTTTCTCTGAGGGGACCCGACCACTTGTCTTGATGTCTCCTGGGTGAGCAACTTGCTTGTTCTTGTAGTAATCAGTCCATCTGCCTATGTTGTTTAGTATTTTTCCTGTTGGTCTTCCTTTCAAGAAGTATCTTCTGCCCTTCTAGCCACTCCAGGCTGGTGCCCATCCTTTCAAGTGGAATTTTTCCTCATCTGAAGCTTCTAGACGCTGTTCAGGATTACACCTATCGTCTTATGCAGTGCAGAGGCTCCAAGGGAAGCCTCCTTTACTGGGCATGTTGTAGCCCCATTTTAGATATTCCAATCAGTTATAGGCAGAAGACGGACTTACAAGCTTTCTATGATGATATTTCTGGCTATTCCTTTCTCTCCCCCTCAAGTGTCTATTTTATAATGGTATGCCAGGGAAAACAAGATTCATAAGACAGCCAAGCATCTTAACATTATTTCCCCCCCTTTTCCCCATTCCAACCATGTCTCAATCCCTGCATCCCAGATCCCTGTTGTTCCAAGGTTGTGCATACATCCTTATTTACCTCTGTCCCAGTTAGCCCATGCAAAACTGCCTAATTGTTCTCCATCCACTTTGTTCTTCCATTCCCCTCCCCCTCTTTTATATTGCCCGCCTCCCTAGCACCCAACCTATCATGTGTCTACTCTCTACTCTGTGTGCCACCTTCCCCTCCCTCCCCTCACTCCACCCCCCACATCCCAGTAGCCAGCAAAGAAACCTCCCTTTAGTATAGGTTTTTTTCTCAGTCTTTTACAGTAGTGGTCCTATGCAGTATTTCTCCTTTTGTGACTGAATATTTTCACTCAACATAATGTCTTCAAGGTTCATCCATGTTATGCGGTGGCTTGCAGCCTCCTTGTTATTCTTCAAGGTAGCATAATATTCCATTGTGTGTATGTACCACAGTTTGTTTATCCATTCTTCAGTTGATGGGCACTT
>NW_006408527.1:14451188-14453599 GCF_000296735.1 Chrysochloris asiatica
TTTTGTTCACCTTTTTACCTCCTCATTTCTTCCATTCACTTTAGTAGTTACAAGTCTGGCTGCTAAGCTCAAGGTCAGCAGTTTGAAACTACCAGTGGTTCTTCAGGAGAAAGATGACATTTTCTGCTCCCGTAAAGATTTACAGCTTTCGCAATCCTATGGAGTGTCACTATGAGTCAGAACCAACTCCACTGCACACCACCACCACCATCACTGGAGGAAAAACTTCCTTAAGGTCATCATATGATTATTTTTTTGGCTGGCCCTTGAGCTATTCTAAACATTGGTTCAGGTGTTTTACTGGACTCCTACTCGAAGGCACTTAACAACAACAACAAAGCAATACTAGCTCGAGCATCCTTCTACTCACCATCTATCCCATTTGGAGTATTCCTCTTTTTCAGTGACCCTGCAATTTACCAAGCATGATGTCTTTCTCCAGGGACTGCTCCCTCCTGATGAACTAGAAAAAGTTAAAATCATTCACTGCCCTCTCCCACCCAGGAGACAAGCTAAAATGCTAATCAGGTCACCAAATAGGATCAATTCCCCTGGTTTTCCCCCTGCCCTCAAACAGGTATGTAGCCTGGCCCCTCTCCGGACTCTGACCCCCATATAGGCACATGTTGCCCTCCATTTGGGGCTCAGACTCTGGAGAAATTAGCTCCTCTGAGTCAGCCAGCTTAATAAAATCTGAAACTCTGCTTCACCTCTCTGAGTGGCTTTGGTTTCTTCGACCATGAATCTAAAACTGTTGTAACGTTTGGTTCCCTGACAGGGAAACCGACCATAATGGCCCCTTGAGTCACCGGATCAGAGTCAAGTGGGGGAGTGACTAATGGCAAGCTCCCCTTGGTGGATGAGACAACCTGCCACCACCACGTTTGACGGTCCCTCCACCTCCAAGTGGGGTCCTCCAAGTGGGGAGCAGCCAGCCACTGCACCCTCCTCTCCAGACCAGATTCAAAAGGAGAGGTAGAACCAGAGAAACCAGCCAAAATATCTGGAACAGGTATGCCCCAGGGCATGGGTTAAACCCAGTCTGGCCTTTGGCTGTGGACAGAAGTGGAAAGCTGATCCCCTTCCAAGGCCTCACCTAGAAGCCTCAGTCAGGGACTCCCCAAAAGGGGGGATGGGAATTATGATTATGGGAAAGTTTGTAAGCTGGCCTTTGGCCTACACTTGATTGGATTCATTAGAATTTTGAATCTAAAACTGCTGTTAACACTGATAATATGTTCAAAACATGAGAGATGAAGTCTGGCCACCCTGACTTCTAAGGAGCATTCTGGCTGTACTTCTTCCAACACAGATTTGTTTTTTGTCTGGCAGTTCATGGTACTTTTAATATTCTGCTTTAACATCATATATCATATGTATCAACTCTTCTATGGCCTTTCTTATTCATTATCCAACTTTCACATGCATGTGAAGCTATTGAAAATACCATGGCTGGGTCAGGAGCACTTTAGATTTGAAAATGACATCTTAGCTCTTGAACACTTTAAAGCGAATTTGCTTAATGTAATACATCATTTGATTTTTTGGGCTGCTGCTTCCATGAATGAAGTCTTTAGCAACTTCAATCTTTTCTCCACTTATCATGACATTATTTATTGGTCTAGTGATGAAGATTTTTGTTTTCTTTACATTGAGATGAGCACCACACCAAAGGTTGTTGTCTCTGAGTTTTATTAAAAAGTATTTTAAGTCCTCTTTGTTTTTAGCAAGCAAGGTTGTATCATATGCATGTTACAGGTTGTTAATGAGTCTTCCTCCAATCCTGATGCCATGTTTCTTTTCAACATTTTGCCCTTCAAATCCTTCAATATTATAAGTCGAGGCTTGAATTTTTTCTTCATTTCTGTTAACTTGAGAAATACTGAGTATGTTCTTCCCTTTTGGTTTTCAAACTCCAGGTCTTTGCACATTTCATTATAATATTTGACTTTGTCTTCTTGAGATACCCTTTGAAATATTCTATACAGCTTTTATCTCATTTCTTCCACTTGCTTTAGCATCTCTATATTGGCTAATGAATTCAGAGTCTATTTTGACATCCATTTTAATCTTTTCTTTCTTTCTTTTCTGTCTTTTTAATGACCTTTTGCTTTCTTCCTAGTTAGTGTTGATGTCATCCCACAACTCTTCTGGTCTTCAGTCATTAGTGTCCAATATATCAAATCTGTTCTTGAGATGGTCTGTAAATTCAGGTGGTTTATATTCAAGGACCTATTTTGGCTCTCATGGACTTGTTTTAATTTTCTTCAGCTTCAGCATAAACTTACATATGAGCAATTGATGATCTACTCCATAGACCACCCCCGGCTGTTTGGGCTGATGACTTGGAGGTTTTCAACTATCTCTTTCCACAGATAGTGCCAATTTGATTTCTGTGTATTCCATCTGGT
>NW_006408527.1:14455217-14467678 GCF_000296735.1 Chrysochloris asiatica
ATTTATCAGTATAGACAATGTTTTTCAACAGTTCTTAAGTCTGGTTCATTTTAAAGGCATTGATAAAGGGTGGAGGCATGTCTGACCTCCACTTTACAGGAATTGGCCTTGGGCTACTTTTGAGTTTGGTCCTCTTTGAGTTTGGTCCCCACTAGGTTTAAGCATTTGGCACTGTGAGCAGGACTCATTGCAACGGCACCAAGACGGATGAAATTATGAGGTTTTGTAAGAAAAAGAATGAAGAAGAATGGTACAAAATGTTTCAGCTGAGGGGAGTTGCCTGAGCAGATGTCATGCTGGATAGAAAAGAAGGCTGATCTATAACCAGGGCCTACTGGGATCCACCCTGCCTGAGGCCCAAACCATATGCATATGAAAGGAGTTTGTCCAAGGGACAAGTAAGGAATGAACTTGAGTGTTTTAAGTGGTTTCTGTGTTTGACTGCCTTATGATATTAGTTGCTCCTGCCTATTATTGTAAAATAGACATACATGTGTGATAGGAATGAATTTGGGTGTGATGATTATAGAGAGCTTGGAAGTTCCCCTTCAGCTAGAATTTGCTCAGAAAAAAATAGACTTCTTTGCTTTAGGCCTTTGTAGAGTATGGGACTTTACATGGAATCCTGAGCCCCACCCAGAACCTTCAGAGTTGGTACATTTGCATTTGGATAGACATGCAAATCAGCCCAGAGCTGCTTGCAGAACAGGAGAAAGAAAACAGGAAAAAAAAAAAAAAAAAGTCCACAGCTTGGCATTTTGTTTCAGAAGCATCCAGGCAAGAAAAGTTGGCCCATCAGAGATAACCCCCTTCTAGAACTGAAAGTTGAGATGTGTGCCTTTTGGTGAATTATTGTTGTTATGTGCCGTGGAGTCAGTTCTGACTCATAGCGACCCTGTACAGAGTTTCTGAGGCTGTAAATCTTTACGGGAGCAGAACACCTCATCTTTCTCCCGCGGAACAGCTGGTAGTTTCAAACTGCTGACCTTTTGGTTTGCAGCGCGATTCATAACCACTATGCTTTGGTTAATACCTGGATTTATGTGTGATTTGAATTGGGAGAAAGTCAGCAATGAAGACATAGGCCGAGTTTGCAGGTGTTCTATAGGCACCCACTCACCTGGAAATGAGAAAAGAGGGAAGTCTGGCTGGTTTGAAATTTAGGGAGATGTGTGAGCTTCTGAGCCCAGGGGCACTGACCTAGCCCCTGGGGACTAAGGCTGAGAGGGAAGCATCCAACTGTTTTGAAGTACAGGAAGGTTGAGTGTAAATCCCCAAACTTTCTGCTGGAACCCATTTGACCTCTCTTGGATGGCTAGGGCTGAGCTGACCAGAACCTGACCAGATGAAGATAAAGATGTTTGATACTGTGAGCAAGTGTCAGCTACTACAATGTGATGAACTGGACTTTTGGTTATGAATGCAGTTACTCAACATTCCAATTGGAATGCAATATTCTTCATATCAAGGAACACAGTTCTCTCCTCAGTGTATTGAGTGATTGTTGTGGTTACATGCCACTGAGTTGGTTCCAACCCATAGCGACCCTGTATAGGGTTTCCAAGGAACAGCTGGTTAGCTTGAACCAACAACTTTGTGGTTCAAACCAACTTCGCAGTTTAGTGCATTAACCTACAGTGCCACACCAGAACAGGACAGGTAATTTTGTTGTAGCAACTTGAGAGACACAAGAAACCAAATGGCACTCAGAGTGGTGGAGGAGAACAGATTTATTTGGCTAGCCGATCCAGACAGGCCTATGGGTCTCTAAGTTTGGGCCCCATTTCTCTTTGTTCATGAGTTTTTATACCAGTGTTTTTCCAGGGGAGGGAGAGTGAGAAAAGTCTCACAGATGACAGACAGAGTAGTGGGATTCACAGGTGGAAGCCTAGGTCAGTTAGATAAGGATGTACCTGGGGTGTTAGTTTCTTTGTTGCATCTGTAGGCTATAAAAATTCCTTCTCCCCATCCTCCTCCACTTCTTGCCTTCTTCAATTTAGACATTGTTATTGTTAAGTGCCATCAAGTCTGTTCTGACCCATAGCGACCCTGAACAGGGTTTCTGACGCTGTCAATCTTTATGGGAGCAGAAAGCCTCATCTTTCTCCCGTGAAGCAGCTGGTAGTTTCAAACTGCTGACCTTGTAGTTCACAGCCCGATTCATAACCACTATGCTACCAGAGCTCATTAATTTAGATATTCGTTATCTAAAAAAAGCAGCAGGGAACTATAAAGGCATAAAGTGACTGGCTTGCAAGTTATCATGGATGTGCTGAGTTTTAGAATGAGGGAACAAATGAGAATCCCCACTGACTAGTATTCCTGTTTTCCAGGTGGGTCTGGTGAAAGGGGATAGAGGATGGTGCTGATAGGATTTTATGATTTTGCTTGTGAGTAATTGTTAGTAGGATCAGTGAATGTCAAAACTGTAATTGAAGAAGATGTGTAACTAAAAGGGGGGAGTTTTTATGTTTCATTTCAGGAACAGATGGTGAGAAATGGCTGTGGGTGACCCATCTTCAGTAAGGAAATCTTGGGTGCAGCAAGTTGGCATGGCAAAAGGGAACTCTGAGAAGAGGAAGGGACTAGTTTGACCTGCTAGACTCTTTTAAAAACAAGAACACACCCATCAAAGAAGTAGGGGAAGTTCATGGGGAGGGGATGAAACTAACTTTAAGTGAGAATGTTCCCTGTAGGGGCTAGTAGGCAACATTCAGGAAAGATTGTAAACTCCAAAGTACCCTGTAAAGGGGAAATGGAGGAGGGGCTTTTTGCGAGTTGTTGTTGTTAAGTGTTATCAAGTTGGTTCCGACCCCTAGCAACCCTGTACAGGGTTTCCAAGGCTGCTGTAAATCTTTACGGGAGCAGAAAGCCTCATCTTTCTCCCGTGGATCGGCTGGTAGTTTCAAACTGCTGACCTTAAGTTAAGGTTCACAGCCCAATTCGTAACCACTATGCTACCAGAACTCCTTTTCCAAGTTAAGGTTAATAAAACTCTTTGTCAAATAGCCATGCGGCATGTCTGCCCTTGTCTATGGGGCTGGGCACCTGATTTTGCAAAATTGAATAAAGAAAACCTCAGTCTTGCTAAAATGAGTGCAGACTGGATTACTTGAGCATTTGTCAGCACAAACAACGTTTCTCACAAGATGATTCCAGGACCATCTTTAAGGAAGAGCAGGAGTGGAGCGTGGACTCCCTCTTCAATTTCTCATTGCTAACATGTGGTTATAAGATTAAAAATGGCCAATATCAGTACATGTATTTACTCATGCCTAGGATATCACTGTTTATGCCTTCCATTTCATTTTTGACAACATCCGGTTTCCCTAGATTCATACTTCATATTTTCCATGTTCTGATTATTAATGATGGATGTTTGCAGCTGTTTTCTCCTTGTTTTGAGTTGTGCCCCATCAGCAAATGAAGGTCCTGAAAGCTTTACTCCCTTCACATCATCAGGGTCAGCTTTACTTTGAGGAGGCAGCTCTTCCCCAGTCAGGGCTCATCTTCTAGCACTCTATCTCACAATATTCTGGTGTTCTTCATCATGTTTCCATATTCAATATTCTGGTGCTATCTGACAATGTTCCACTGCTATTCATAAGGTTTTCAGTAGCTAAACATTTGGAAATAATCTGTCTTAATTTAGAAGCTCAGCTGAAATGTGTCTACCATGAGTGGCCCTGCTGATAATTAAAATACCAACGGCATAGATTCCGGCATTACAGCAACACACAAGTACCACAGTACAATAAACTGACAGAAGACTGGTAGTGATATTTTTTAGAAACTTCAAAACACCAATTAGAAAATGCCTCCTTTGGAGCTTATTTAATATCAGATCCTTTGGTTTCCAACTTACTAAGCAGAAAGGTGAGTTTACCTAGATCAAAACTACCCAAACAGGCTACTGATCTTGTTAAGTGCTTGCCCTACCCGCTGTGTGAAACAGCACTGGGGTTGTAATGCTTACACGTGTAAGCCAGTGGGATACTTGAGGGAGGTGCAGCTTGTTTTCCTTTGATGCACAGAAGTCAGTGTGTTTAGTTGATTAGCATTGTTGTTTTTTACTAGCATTGTTATTATACTAAAGAAAAGTAACAAAACCCGAACGTTTAGCTGCATTTACAACTATTGGCCACTAGATGTCAGTCCAGTCAAACCTCACATGGCTTGGTTGTCCTACCCAGCAAATAGGCTGAAAGCAAATAGTAAAGGACTTTCTAATAAATTTGGACCTCAAAGAACCATCAAAAACTCAACTACACAGAGACCCGGAATTAAAGAGCGTTCACCTGGGATAGCCTCCGAGAGTCTAGGAGACAGCTGAGCTCAAAGGAGTCAGTATTGATGGTGCTGGATCTAGTCGCTTTCCAATGTTGATGCCAGTGGGACGGACTCCTTCAAATCCTTCTTAGGATGCCTAAAATATTTCGGAGGAAAAACTCTGATCAGTGTTGGAATTTAAAACAGAGATTTATTAAGAACAAGATGTAGTGTAAACTGGGGAGACAATAACCACACAACATGAAACCAAAGAATCCATAATAGTGAAGCAGTAGACACACGTTTAATGGGTTAGAGCAAAGAAACTGACATAAATTATTTTGATTGTAGGTCAGCATCAGAACAAGTTTGCTCAAAGTACATATGTGTCATTTTTCTGTAGTCAAGTGCCACCATTTACTTGTGTTTATTCACTATAAGATGAGGATTTGTGCTTATTGAAAGACATCTGCTGTGACACACTGCATTTGAATTGCTGAGTTGGCAAAGAATAGTGAATGTATCATGGACTGCCAGAAGAAAAAACAAATCAGTCTTAGAAAAAATACAACCAATATGTTCCTTTGAAGTCCGGATGGTGACACTTCAGCTCGCCTACTTTGAATTAATCATCAGGAAAGGCCAATGGCTACAAAACGACCTCATGTTTCATAAAGCGAGGGGTTAGTGGCAAAGCAGGAAACGCTTCATGAGATGGGTTGACAAAAGATGGTGCCAGGCTGGGCAATTTTTTGTTGTTATATATATAAAGTTTGGGTCTTGGTGTGAAGCTGTGGGATAAGCATTGGATTGCTAAGCACAAGGTCAGCAGTTCAAACCTACCAGCAGGTGCTTGGAGACCCTATATAGGGTCGCTATGAGTCAGAACCCTCTCAACAGCACTTAACAACAACATAGATGAGGCTGCTATGTGTCAGAGGCATCCCATCAACTACTAACCAAAAGGCTGGAAGTTCAAACCCATGAAAGACAGGCAATCTGCTTCTGAAAGGTCACAGCCTTGAAACCCCATGGGACAGTTCTATTCTGTACTTGTGGGGTTGCCGTGAGCTGACATCAGCTTGACTGAAACTAACAGCAACCATGTACAACTAACAAGATTTGAATACACGTGGGGTCACCTGGAGTTGGTGTCAACTCATTAGCAACTTTTACTTTTGGTATCACACACATTAGAGTTGGCTCCTTCAGGATGGAGAAAGGAAAATGGGAAGAAAAAAGGGAGAGGGGAGAAAAGGGAAGAGGTGCTTACAATTACCTAGGATAGCAGTCTACCTGGAACTTGTTATTGCTCTGTGCCTTCAAGTTCACTTTAATTCCTACATTACCTATATGACAGATGAGATCTGTCCTATAGGGTTTCCTAGCTGAAATCTTTTCAGGAGCCTGTCACCAGCTCTTTTCTCCCAGAACAGCTAGGTTCAAACTGCTGGCCTTTTGATTAGTAGGTGAGTGCCTGGCCACTGTACCACCAGGGTTCCGTATCACAGACTAAGGGCTGTGATCTATTAAACTCTGCACATGAGGTCCAAAATGAAAGAGAAGTAATTGCATAATCACTTCTAACTAGAACCCATTGTTCCATTGTTTCAATACACTGCTGTGGGTATAATGAAATGTAAAATAAATCGAATGGACTTTAGACATGAACTTGTACAGGGTGCTCCTATCGGACACAGGTTATCTAAATTAAAATAAGGACCATCTGATTTTTAATAGATGATTATTTATTGAAGCCACTAAATGCAAAAAAGTGAAAACTTAAGGTGTGTGATCCTGGTATCAGTTATCCATACTTGCACATTCCTGTAGTTGGTATGCATATTAGCAAGCTTTGCTAAAGATATTTAGTGCAGTAAATGATGATAAGCTTTCTCTGTGGAACTGCAAAGAAATTAAACTAAATCCATCTTCTTGGGGAAAGAGATGCAACACATTTAAATGCTTTTCTCCTTGTCTATCTCTTTCTCCAGGTTGCCAATCTCCAAGGACAGTTTATACAACTCCAGGGCCACTTTTGAGTCCTGGGAATTTGGGAGGCACTGTAAGACATTTTGGCATGACAGGAGTATCTCAGGAACCCCAGGAACTTCCTGAAAGAGAAAATCAAAAGAGTGATTTCTGAAAATCTTCCCTACCTTGTGAAGGGCTGTACTTCTTTCTGGAAGCCTTATAATAGCACTGAAGATGAGGAGGGGCCCCAGACTAAAAGGCAAGCAGGAACTTCAGAAAAATCTTAGGATCTTAGCAAAGTAGTTCTTAGGTAATAATCAATATCAGCTGAAGCAGAGAGAGAGTCACATTGCAAAATAATCCCCAAACCTTAAAGAACTGCTGGCTTTTCAGCTCTGCTGATAAACAAGCAATTGAGGGTGGGTGGGTGGAATGCAACATATATTTCTGCAATTAAGGTTAAGGGTGGAACCTGAGGAGCTGCTAATGGTTAACAGTTGGTTGCTAACCGAAACACTGGTGATTCAAGTCTTACTCAATGGAACTTCAGAAAAACCAGCCATTTAAAATCCTGAGGCACACACTTTTTTCTAATGCACACAGGGTCTCCATGCATCAAAATTCCTCATTCATGGAGCAGGCCGTTTCCTTATCCTTTATCTTGAAACATCATCTGACACAAAATGCATAGAATGAGAGTTATTTACCCTTTCACACTTGGGCACATTCGGGGTCCAAGATTTGTTCTCTGAGCAAGAGATGTGCTGGGAGCCGACCATCCGGTAGCCAGGGTCACACTGGATGACAACAGTGTCAGGGTTGACATACTGATCCTTCTCCACAGACAGCTTTCCATTTGGGATGTCTGGCTTTAGGCACAGAGCTGTAATCAAATCGCAGTTTCTTAGCATCCTGTGTAGCTTAGAAAAAAGTGCATTTTAGCAATGTTAAGTAGTAAAAGGGACAAGCAATGCTGTTGTCTCCTACTGTTTCTGTCCACATTCCTATTGCCAGTTCTAGCAGCAGTATACTTCCACCAACATGATCCCTGGTGGATATTCACTCAACACTTGCTATACTTATATACCTGCATACGTTAGAAACACATCACATGCATTATTACATGTGAGCTTTTTAACACCCTGCATGGGAGGTCTGTGGTTATCCACATAGTACAGTTGAGCAAACTGAGGACAGAGAGGCTAAATATATTTCTCCAAATCACATAGCTTTTAAGTGGCCGAGACAGAGTACGAACCCAGGGGTGTCTCATTCCATATTCTGAGTTCTTTATTTCTATACTCTAGGGCCTCTCCCATCACATCAGCTTGCTCATGATTAAAACATAAACAGCAACAGAACTTAGCTACCGGAATTGTTCTGAGTAAAATGATGTAGAAACACTTTACTTATTCTGCCTTAACACAATAGGAAGGTCAAGTGTCTCAAGAAAGGTGGTGATCTGCATCAGACCAAAGAGTGCTATTTCTTGGGTATTTGACTCCACTTAGGTTCTAGCACTTATCCATGGCAACACAGGAGACATCTCTGAACTCCTTCACAGTGGGGTCTACCTACTTACCAATATAATGCCCCCAGAGCTTGAGTTACCTTTACACTGAGGAGCTGGAGAAAACCATCTTGAAAATCGGCAGGAGATTTTAGCAGCACCAACCAAAACGTATCCTTCTTCGCATTCGTACTCCACCTCAGTAGTGATGAAGGACATGACTCCACTAACATCTTTATAGTGGCCATGTGTGATTCTAGGAGGACTGCTGCAACCTTGGATGGTGAGAGAGAAAGAGAGAGATGAGAGACTTTTTCTGACTCATTACAGAAATAGCACAGAATTAAGAGGATTCATTGCAAGACTTTTATCCTTCTTAGTCCCCTCCACTGCTGGTCATCTTAACCTATAATTCACAAAATGGAGGGGAACCCCTCACATTACTCTGTGGAGGAGCATTAAGAACAAGTGTGTGTGTGTGTTTGAGGGAGGGAGAATTTAATTCTCAGCTTGTATTGTTATCATGTTATTAAATGCTGTCCAGTCAATTCTGACTCCACAGCACTTAATAACATAATAACAAATGTTTATATACACAGTTGTTATGTTATTATATAACATAGTGACCCTGTATAGGTTTTCCAAGGAACCCAAGGAGCAGCTGGTGAGCTTTAACTGCTGGCCTTGCTGCTCAAGCCGACTTTGCAGTCTAGTGCATTAACTAACAACGCCACACCAGGACTCTTCAGCTTCTATTGTTCTTGTTGTTAAGTGCCGTTCAGTCGGTTCGACCCATAGCGACCCTGTATAGGGTTTCTGAGGAGCAACTGGTGAGCTTGAACCGCCAACCTTGCAGTTTAAACGGCTTCTATAGAACTATTTAAGGAGCTCAGGTAGCGTAGTCGTTATGAATCTGTCTGCTAATCTCATGGTCAGCAGTTCGAATTCGAAACTACCAGCTGTTTCATGGGAGAAAGATGAGGCTTTCTGCTCCTATAAAGATTTATAGCTTTGGAAACCCTGTACAGGGTTGCTGTGAGTCAGAACGGACTCAAAGGCACTTAACAACAACAATAGAACTATTTAAATAAATAATTTCCTTTGTGTGCCTGTATACACACATTTGTGTAAGTTGACTACTGTGTTAGTTAGGCATTATCTTAAGCACTTTACAAATATTAGCTTGTTAGAGTACCCCAAGCAACCCTAGGAAGTAGTCATTGTTATTATCCCTATTGACAAATGAGGAAAGAAGCACAGAGAGGTTAAGTACTTAGTCCAAGGTCACACAGCTAGTGAGGAGCTGAATCAGATTTTGAACCCATGTGGTCTTGTTTGGTCCAGTTTATGCTATTAGAAATATGCTGCTTTGGCTAAAAGTATATGTTACTTAGGGATAGTATAAGACCTTTGGATAATAAAGCTTAAAGTCAGCAATTGTTGTTGTTGTTGTTAGGTGCCATCAAGTCGGTAACGACCCATAGAGACCTTGTGCACAGCAGAACGAAACACTGCCCGATCCTGGGCCAACCTCACTACTGTTGCCATGCTTGAGTCCATCGATGCTGCCACTTGGCCAATCCATCTCATTGGGGGTCTTCCTCTTTTTCTCTGACCCTTCACCTTACCAAACATGATATCCTTTTCCAGTGACTGGTCCCTCCTGACAATATGTCTGAAGTATGAGAGACGAACTTTGGCCATCCTGGCCTCCAAGGAACACTCTGGCTGCACTTCTTCTAAAACGGATATGTTGGTTCTTTTGGCAGCCCATGGCACTTTCAATATTCTCCTCCAACACCATAACTAAAATGCATCAATTCTCTACAGTCTTCCTTATTCACTGTCCAGGTTTCGCATGCATGTGAGTTTCTTGAAAATAACATGGCTTGGGTCAGGCGCACCTTAGTCCTCAAAGCAGATTTGCCTAATGCAATACGTCATTTGATTTCTTGACTGCTGCTTCCATGAGTGCTGTAGTTGGTACAAGAAGAATGAAGTCCTTGACAACTTCAATCTTTTCCCCATTGATAAGAATGTGAGCAATAAAGGACTTTTTTTTGGTTTGGTTTTGACTGGAGTTACTCAAAAAGCATTTGTGATAAACAGACATCAGTCTGTGAAAAGTAGTAAAGAATTTGTGTAAATTCAGAATCCTCAAGCACCTCCTCACTCTCTAACCGAAAGAATACCATCATGTTTTGACTCACTTATTAAAAGGGATCTTGGGGAAACAGTAAAAATCAGTGACTTGAATAATGAATGAAATAGAAGTACTTTGTATTCAAAGTCATTATACTAGGATTAATAAATTCTTGTTTGAGAATTTAATTAAAAAATTTAACACATTGGTAAATGCAGATCATTTTTAAGGGATTTTAGGAACTATTTCTTATTAGGGTAGAAATAGGATCCTATAAATAAAACATTAAAACCTTATAGTGGCCCACAAGTATTTAGAGAAATGTTTCCTGTTCATTTCTCACTGAAAACACACTCACAGAGAACCACATGTTTCTGCACCACAACTTTAAAAAACAAAATCTTTTTAATACATCTTATTTTTTATAACAACTTAAAGTTTACAGAAAAATATGCAGAAAGTACAGTTCCATATTACTATCCACCCCTGTGCTGCATAAGATTCTCCTACTATGACAATCTTGTATTAGTGTGTATAGTACATTTGTTAGGATTGCTGACTATTAAGATATTATTAGTAGCTAAAGGCCAAGGAGCTCTGGTAGCATAGTGGTTACGAATCGGGCTGCAAACCACAATGTTGGCAGTTCGAAACTAACAGCTGCTCCGTGGGAGAAAGATGAGGCTTTCTGCTCCCATAAAGATTTACAGCCTAGGAAACCCTGTACAGGGTTGCTATGGTTCGGAACCAACTGGACGGCACTTAACAACAACAAAGGCCACGGAGTCCTGGAGTGGAGCTGTGGGTTAATTCGGCAGACTGCATGCCATTTGAACTGCAAGGTTGGCCATTCAAGTTCACCACCTGCTCCTCGGAAACCCTATACAGGGTCGTACTCGACGACACTTAACAACAACAACAACAAAGGCCATGGAGTCCTGGTCTGGTGCTTTGGGTTAATGTACTGGACTGCAAGATCAGTTTGAACTGCAAGGTCGGCGGCTCAAGCTCTCAGCTGCTCCTCGCAGAAACCCTATACAGTGATACTGTGAGTCCTTGGAAGGAGTCCGAAGGATTCCACAGCACTTAACAACTACAAAGGCCATAGTTTACATTAAGGTTTACTCTTTGTATTGCAGGTTCTTTAAGTTTTGACAGATGCATATGAATCATTATAAAACCATGCAGAATAGTGTCACTAGCCTTAAGAAAATATGATCTTGCTGCATCATTTTGCACTCCCACAGAAGATGAGAGTTCCTGCTGCTCCAAATCCTCCCCATCATTTGGTTTTGCCAGTGTTTTGTTTTTAGCTATTATAATAATTAACTATGCAAAGGCATCTGACTGTGTGGGTCATGACAAACAATTTGGAAGTATTGCCTAAGGACATACCAATAAACAATCATCAGCTAAATATAAATCAACACCACAATGTCTCAAAAAAAAAAAACAAAAAACAAAAACCAGACTATTTCAGCTTACACAAAGAACTAAAGACAGAGTGCCTCAAACAAGTGACCAAGATACAGAATCAGAAAATATAACACCAGAAATGATATCAGAACTACCTGATAAGGAATTTTAAAAAAGAATGTTACTTAGGAATCCTTAGTGGCTTGAGAGAAAAAATGAAAACACTACAGGTGAAGTAAAGGAAAACATAGGAAAAAAAAAAACACAAAAAACTATGAAACAAATTGGGAAACAAATTGACAAAATAATTGATAACATGAGAATGATACAAAATCAGCAATGAGAAAGTCAGAAGATAACATTAAGACTTCAGAAATAGATAAGACACTGAAAAGGCAAAAAACCCAAAAATCAATGGAAAGTTGAATTACTGAGCTTGAAGAAAAATCTCTCAAAATTCACTTGCTAGAGGGACATTCAGAAAAAACAAAACAAAACAAAAATATGTGAAGAAAGTCTACGTTTATGTGGGACACTATCAAGAGGAATGATTTCCATGCGATAAGAATTCCAATACAGGAAGAAACCAAAAAACACTGTCCAACAGTTGTTGGAAGAAAACTTTCCTAACATCATGAAGGACAAGAAGATAGCCTTTCAAGAAGCTGAATGAACTCCAGACAGGATAGATCCCAAAAGAAAAACACCAAGATATACAATAATCAAACTTTTCAAACCCAAAGGTATAGGAAGAATCCTAACAGCAGCTCTGGAAAACTGAGAAGTTACCTACAAAGGAGGATTAAAGGCTAAACTCTGATTTCTCTGTAGAAACCATATGCAGGCACAAGACAATGGAATGATACATAAAACTCTGAAAGGAAAAAATTGCCAACCAAGAATCATGTATCCAGCAAAAGTGTTCATCAAATATGATGATGATATTAGGTCACTTTAAGACAAACAGAAATTAAAAGAATTCATAAAAACCAGACAAGCCTTACAAAAAAATACTAAAGGGAGTTCTCTGGACAGAGAATCGACAACAGCAGACAACAACCTGAGACTAACACACATGACAATATCACCTACACTTATCCCTGACTTAGAACTATGAAAAGAGAACCAGATATAGTTGCAACAACAACA
>NW_006408527.1:14468148-14469454 GCF_000296735.1 Chrysochloris asiatica
CCCCAACATATTGCCAACTCAATGATTACCTAGATTTTCTTCTATGTTATCTTCTAGAAGTTTTATTGTATCGTCTCTTACATTTAAATCTATGATCCATTTAATTTTTGTGAAAGGTTTAGTGTGTAGATTCTGGGTTTTTTTGTTTTGTTTTGTTTTGTTTTTATGGATGTCCAGTTATTTCAGCACCATTTGTTGATTGCCT
Organism: Chrysochloris asiatica; assembly: GCF_000296735.1. NCBI lineage: Eukaryota > Metazoa > Chordata > Mammalia > Afrosoricida > Chrysochloridae > Chrysochloris > Chrysochloris asiatica. The sequence continues at coordinate 14,468,354 of NW_006408527.1, forward strand.
TTGTTTCTTTGTCAAAAAATTAATTGGTTATATTTATTTGAGCTTATATCTGGGCTCACTATATTTTATTTCATTGAGCTAGTTTTTTTTTTTTTTTTTGGTTTTGTTTTTTCACCAAAAACAGACTGTCTTGGTCACTGCAGTTTTATAGAAAATCTTGGAGTCAGACAGCATTAGTCCTCTTTGTCCTTCTAGTTCTTTTGCTTTTTCGTATAAGCTTTAGGTTTAGTTTGCCGATATCCACGAAACAACTTGTTGGTTGAGATTGCATTGAATCTGTAGATCACGTAGGGAATAATCGTCATTTTGATAATATTAACTCCTGCTATCAATGAGGCCTGGTGGGGTGCTGTGGGTTTATGTGCTAGACTGCAAAGCTGGTTTGAACCACAAGGTTTGGTGGTTCAAGTTCACCAGCTGCTATGGGTCGGAACCAACTTGACAGCCCTTAATAACAACAACATCAATGAACACTTAATCTTCTATCATAAACACATCTTAACCTTTGTTTATGCATCCCTTCTCCCTAACATTCCCTCCACCCTGCTCTCCATTCATCTAATTCAATTACGACCTTCCCTTTGAACTCTCCTGGTATGCAACAATCTGGTTTCTCTGAACACTTGTAACTTGTGAAAACAAGTGTATTTAACTGTGTGTCAGTCACCATGCTAAATACTTCACTTACAATATCTCACTTAATTTTCAGAGCAATCTAATTATGTAAGTTTTAATATCATCTCCACTTACATGTGAGGAAACAGACTAAGAGAATAAGTAAATAATAAATATAAGCAGACTATTAAATCCTATGAGATCACACAATGAGTGAAGATAACAGAAGTCCAGTCCAAGTCTTCTTGCCTCCAAAAGTTGTGCTATTAGCTATGTTCTATTCTCTGTCCACTCATTTGACAGTTGTATTATGATTGTGTGGCACTATAGGATAAGCACTAGACTGCTAACTGTAAGATTGGTGATTCAAGCTCACCAGTTGCTCCTTGTACCTATTCAGGGTTGCTGTGAGTCAGAACTGACTCAATGGCACTTAAAAACTACAACATGTGAATCTAAGAGTCTCTGTTGTTGTTGTTAAGTGCC
>NW_006408527.1:14471119-14475943 GCF_000296735.1 Chrysochloris asiatica
GGTCATTCTTTTAAAAACAATACTATATTTTAGAGATATATGTTAGAAGATTTAGAGACGAAATGATGTAGCTGAAATTTCCTTTAAGATGTGGGAAGTGAGTGTTGGTATGAATAAAAGAAAATTGTCCAGGACTTGCTAACAATCAAAGCTGGGGATGAATACATGAAGTTTATTATAGGTTTTCGATAATTCAAAAGAGTGGAGGAGGGCAGAGAGAAAGCATATCACCTAATAAAAATACCATGAATGCATAATTACTTTATGCATAGTAAAACATAGTGAAATGCTCCATTTATCATATTTCTTCATAGTTGCACATATAATCAGCAATGCCAAAGATTTTTCCAGATATTCTAAAACTCTTCAATGCCAATTGTTGTTGTTGTTAAGTGCCATCAAGTAGATTCTGACTCACGCAACCCAGTATAGAGTTTCTGAGACGCATCTGTTGAGTTTTAACCATCAACCTTGAGGTTCAAACCAACGTGGCAGTCCAGTGCTTATCTTACAGTGTCACACCAGGACTTTAATTAATTTATGTGAATTACTTACCAAACTGCAAAATCTAAACCTTTATATTTATACAATGTGCAATGTTTTACAAAGAGCTTTTATATACATACCTCTAAGCGATTCACACGCTACTTAAATTTCTCAGAAAGTGTACTAACAATTATAATTTGAGTTTTGGTTTACATATGGTCAAAATAGGACACCAATTAGTAAACAAAAATATAGCTGGGATAATAGGAAAATTTAATTTTTTCTCCTCTGGAGCTGCTGGTGAGTTTGACACTGACTTTGTGGTTAGCAGTCCATTGTTTACCATACAGTACCACCAGGGCTCCTTTATCATGGTAACAGTATAGCTCTAAAAGTATTAAAATTGGGGGAATATAATTTAGAACCCTAGGTTTCCCATTAGTAACACAAATTGGTATAGATTACTACAATTTGGCCATACTTTGTAAATACTTAAAAAATTCCAACCCTAGCTTTCCCATTAGTAACGCAAATTGGTATAAATTACTACAATTTGTCCATACTTTGTAAATACTTAAAAAATTGGAATAAAAACATTTTGCAATTGATTAGACTAACTAGTCTTTCTCCATTCATGATGCACTTTGCCCATAACTTCCTGGGACCCAGAGCACTATGAACTGTCCTACTCACCATGTAGTCTGGGAGGGCACAGTAGCAAAGTCAGCACCCCAAGAAGAGCTAGGAAGTTGTTGCCTGACACAGGACTCATGGCACAAGTTGGCTGTGTGTGAAGAGAAACTCAGAGGTCTCCAATTCCACCTGGAAGAAAGAAGAATTAGATAGCAGCAGAGCCTGCCAAATTGGAGTTCTACACAACAATCAGCAGCAGCTAACCCCCAGGGAAGCCCAGTCTGGGTGAGTTCTGAATGAGGAAGAGGAGGGGCAGGAGGGGAAGGTGGAATTAGGACTTTCAGAATCAGTTGAGCAAACAGGCACTTGACAACTCAATTCTTGCGTCAAGATAGAATTATCAAGGAGTTTTGTGGAACTCTGAGAGTATTTAAAAATATAAGCCTAATCTCTTCTTTTCACTGAAGAAGTGGGACTTTTAAGAAATGGCTGTCTAGAAATGTAAATAATTCATAGTTATGTAACCGGACAATTGAGATGTGGAAATAAAAGACCTTGATTCAGAAGGCTTGTTGCTTGAAGTCAGTTCCGACTTATAGCAATTCTGTATAGGGTTTCTGAGGAGCAGCTGGTGGGCATGAACTACCGATATTGTGGTTTGCAGTCTAGCACTGATCCTACAATGTCACACCAAGCAGGGGTGGGGAATGTTCGACCCATGGATTATATTGCTATTGATAAGTACTGTGGAGTCAGTTCCGACTTATAGTGACCCTGCACAGGGTTCCCAAGGCTGTAAATCATTACAGGAGCAGAAAGCCTTATCTTTCTCCTGCAAAATCATTTGGTCTGGCCCTACCAAGGCAAGCGCAGTTATTACATTGCTGTTGTTAAGTGCCGTCAGTTCCAACCCACAGTAACGCTGTATGGAGTTTCCAAGGAGCAGCTGGTGAACTTGAACCACCAACCTTGCAGTTCAATCTGGCTCATTAACACACAGTGCCACACCAGGACTCCAGCCATCACATTAGGGTGAGTTAATTAAATGTTTGACCAAATATAGTAGACTAATTTTCAAGTTGATAATTTTGCATGGCCCACAAATGATGTTATAAATTTTGGCAGAAAAAAGTTTGCTCAACTTTTTCTGAAAGCATGCCTTCCTGGAGTACTATGAAGCTGAACACTAGGCCACTGGGACCTGGAAATGGCAGTGTGAGAGAAAGCCCTCACTGAGGAGCACTCTTACTCAGGGAAAGTTGTAACTCTAAATCTAGATTGCCAACAGGAGGATGGAATTCAAAACAAAACAAAACAGATGGGAAAAGTTCAATTTCCTTCCAGAAATGATAGTCTCTTGTTAAGAGAGAAGTTTGAAAAGACTGAAGGATACAGCCCTGACAAAACTGGTTATTGTGGCTATTGTGTGATGTTGAGTCAAATCGGACTCATAGTGACCTGACAGAACAAAGTAGAACTGTCCAACAGGGTTTCCAAGATTGGAATCTTTAAGGAGCCCTGGTGTGGTGCTGTGTTAATGAGCTTGATTCTAAAATTGGTTTGAACTACAAGGTCGGCAGCTCAAGCTCACCAGCTGTTCCTTGGAAACCCTATGTAGGGTAGGGTCGTTATGGCTCAGAACTGACTTGATGGCACTCAACAATGGCAATCTTTAAGTCAGCAAATGGGCAGACCTTTCTGTTAGTAGCTGAATGCTCAACCATTGGACCACAGGGCTTCCTTTATTTTATTAAAAATATATATTTTATTGTGTTTTAGGTGGAAGTTTACAAAGTCAATTAGTTTCCCCTTGGATAGTTCTGTGCCATTGACATTCCCCACAATGCATCAGCACTCTCCCCAGTTCTGTCCTGGATTCCCTGTCACCTTTTGTCTGAATTTTCTATGCCTTTCTGCCCTCTCATTTTTGTTTGGGGGCAAATGTTTTCCTTTTGATCTTATTTGATTATTCTAAGAAATACGTTCTTTTGGGTCTTATTGCTTATTTTATGGGCCTGCCTATTATTTGGCTGAAAGGTGGTATCCAAAAATGACTTCAGTTACAAGTCAGAAGGATGTCTTAGGGTCATAGTCTCATGAGTTCCTCTAGTCTCCATCAGATAAATAAATCTGGTGTTGTTTTGTGTGTGTGTGTGTGTATTTTTTTTTTTTGAATTTTACGTATTTCTTCCACTCTGTCTGGAACTCTCTGCTGTGATCCCACTCAGAACAGTCAATAGTGGTAGCCAGACACCATCTAGTCCTTCTGGTCTTGGGCTCCTGTGGTTCATGTGATCCATTACTCCTTTGAACTAATCACTCCTTGGAGTCTTTGATTTTCTTTGCTCTCCTTTGTTCCAGGTGAGACAAGAACAACAGTTGTATCTTAGATGGTTGCTCACAAGCTTTTAAGACCCAGATGCTACTCACCAAAGTAGGATGCAGAACTCTGTCTTTAGGACTAAGTTGTGTCAGTTGACATAGAGTTTCTCCAATTCTGATGCCCTTTGCCTTAGAGCTTAGGCACTTGATCCCGTGAGGTCTTTGATTATATCTGAGAAGTTTTCATGACTGTGCCCCTCATTTGCTAACTTGTCTATGTTAATCTATATAACTCTTACAATTATGTATGCAGAAATATCCACAACCAAACCTATATCGGTAAATGGGTTTGCTCCTTTACACCCTCCCATAACTCATTAGCATATCTATCTACCTATGTATCCATTTGTAAATTATTGTTAATACTATTGTTTCAAAATAGTCTATGTTATAATAATTACCATGTTTTTGCTGTTGTTGCTGGTTGCCTTCAAGTTGATTCCAAGTATAGCAACCCTATGCACAACAGAACTAAACACTGCCCCATCCTTTGCTATGTTCACAATTGTAGTTACGTTTGAGCCCATTGCTGCTGCCACTGTCGGCCTCCATGAGTACATACCTCAGTGTGCTGACTCCCCCATGTTGTGTATTGCCTTTCTCTTTCTCATTATTCACATATGTCTTCTATCTGATAGATAATTTTTCCATAACCATCAAAGACATCTTTTTCTGTGTGTAAACGTTTTTTTTTAATAATACAATTTTTTTTTGTCCTTTTGACTTATTTCACTCAGCATAATGTCCTCCAACTTAATACATGGTGTAAGATGTTTTATGGATCCATCATTATTCTTTATTATTGCATAGTATTCCCTTGTATGTATGTGCCAAAGTTTGTTTAGCCTTTCTTGTATCCATTGATGAAATATTAGGATGTTTCCATCTGTTTGCTATTGTTAATACTGCTGCAATGAACATGGGTGTGCATAGGTCTTATTTCTATATGCTTAGGACTGAGATTGCTAAACCATATGGTGTTTCTATTTCTAGATTTTTATGGAAACAGCAACTGTTCTCCATAGTGATTGTATCATTTTATATTCCCACCAGTAGTGTATAATGTTTCCAATATCCCCCAAAACATTTGGTATTTCCCCTTTTTTTCTGATGAGTGTTATTGTTGTTGGGTGAGATGGGATCTCCTTTTAGCGTTAATTTTCATCTTTCAAGTCATCAATGACAACAAGCATTGTTTTCATGTATTTGTGAGCTGCTTGAATGTTGGTGTTGTTGTTGACAGTTTGATTTCTCTAGTTTGCTGTTTCCAGTCTTTTATTGTTGTTATTGTTAAGTACCAAGTCATTTCCGACTCATAGTGAC
>NW_006408527.1:14476493-14477155 GCF_000296735.1 Chrysochloris asiatica
GCTGCTTGGTTCTGAATGTGTGTGCACTCTCTCCTACTTGGCTGGCGTATCAGGTGATGGTGCCATTGGCTGGGAACACTGCTCACTTTGTTTCAATATGGTGGCGCAGCGCATGTTTGGCTTGCAGAGTGCTAACAATCTGTAATTCTCTGTGGCCGCTGCTTTTATATAGTCTCTCCTTCTACTTGGCACTAGCAGTGCTCCAAATGTGTTACCTATATCTGATTCACTTGCTTTCTTGGGTTTGTTGAAAGAGGAACATTATGAGGCATCTCACTATACTGCCATCTTGGACAGCCTCACAACCAGCGCTCTTGGACTCATTATTTGAGTGGGACCTTCCTTTTTGTTATTTCTGATTTACCTAAGACATCTATGAACCACACACTAGTGCCATTCTAGTCTGTTAGAAGAGGAGACAGTGGTCACTGAAGTACTGAAAACATATGCATCAAGGACTTGAGTGGTTGGGGATGGAGAACGATGCAAATAGGAAGACCATAGGGCTATTTGGATTGTACAATGCAGTAAATTCCTTCATATGACTCTCCTAGCCAGTCTTTGCAATTCCCACCAAATGACTGGGTTGTTTCTATTGCTGCTAAGTGCTATAGAATCAGTTCTGACTGGCAACAATGCTGTTTAGGGTACCCAAGGTGGGT
>NW_006408527.1:14477704-14480737 GCF_000296735.1 Chrysochloris asiatica
GAACAAGGATTGAGTGCCTTCGGGAGGAGGCTTAGTGGGCAGAGCTACACTTGCACAAGCAAGGCAGAGAATGAAAGGGGGATTAAAGGCCAAGATCTAAAGAGCTTTGTAACACGGACCAAGGCAAGCTATGAGGCCAAGGGCCTGGGCATGTCTACGAGCATAGTTGAAAGGAAGCTGTCATGAGAGAAGAATTGTATCCTGAGCGTTCTTGAATAAACTCCATGTCAGGTGGAGGCATGCCTGACCTCCGCTCCATTGGCATCGGCCTTGGGCTGATGCTGATGCTGTTGATTGTTTCTCTTGGTGAAGTTAGAGGTCCAATGCTGCCCATCTGTCCATTTTATAGATGGTCAGCCAAAAGGTACGTCCAGCTCTGTGTTATGTCTCCAACCAAAGCAGTAAAAAGACAAGTTGCTGATGTACATAATTGCTATCTTTCATGGGAAGTAACACTTGAAGATATGCTGATGTTTACTAAGAAAATGTAATTTTTGGGAAATGCTTGAAAATGACCTTTCTACTTATTTCAACTGCAGACACTATTACAGAAGTTCAACATCCAAAGCACTTAGCTCTTGGTCAGCTGAAAGAGCTGGATAGATTATGATGTAATATTGACTACAGCACAGTTAAAGTTCAACCTTTCTGGATAGAAAGGGAAGCAAATAAATCTACCATGCAGTTCCCTAACTGCAGAAAGAGAATGTAGGACAACAATGGAATACTAAGAAAACCAAGCAACTTTAGACAATCAGTAGAACAATTACTTCTGCTACCTATTAGGACTTCTGGTGTGGCACTGTAGGATCAGCACTGGACTATGAACCACAAGGACTGCAGTTCAAACCTACCAGCTGCTCCTCAGAAACCCTTTACAGAGTTGCTGTGAGTCAGAACCGACTCAATGGCAAGTAACAATAACTACTACCTATTAAACATCTTCTAAGTTACAAGTGGAGTCCTGGAGTGGAGCTGTGGGCTAATGTGTTGAACTGCAAGACTGGGGGTTCAAGCTCATCAGCTGCTCCTTGGAAACCCTATATAGGGTTGCTATGGGTTGGAACTGATGTGACAGCACTTAACAAATTATGACCCTAGGACCATCAAGGGAGAAGAGCACAAGCAGAATGTGGGCCAATCCAGAGAAGTAGTGATACCAGAGATGGAGGCAGAGATGCAGACATGGAAAGAGGGAGCAGCTGAGGACTCTAGACTCATGGAAAGACAGGGATGAGAACTGATGGCCAGGAGGCAGACTTGCAGAATGTGCCCTGTGGTGGTATAAATTATTATATATTCCTGAGTGTTTAAAAAAAGAGAGAGAGCTAAAATGAATAGAGAGATACTGTTAACTGATGGTACATGGAGGGGATTATAATCTTATAATCTTTGTAATGAAACAAAGCATATGATTTGATGAATGTAAAACTGATGATCTGCCTGTACACTTTCACTCAAATCACAATAAAAACTTTAAAAACAAAACAAGTTATATGTGTAGGGGATATCTACACATGTGGTGCTGTAGGGTTAGCACTGGACAAGGAACCACAAGGTTGACATTTCAATCCACCAGCCACTCCTTGGAAACCCAATACATGTTCACTATGAATTGGAACGGACTCGACAGCACTTAACAACATAACAACAAGAAGTTCTAAGTGCAGGTGACTGGATGTTATAAAATGTTAAGTGGGAACTATTAGTCAGCTGGGTGGTTGGAACCACTGAGACGACATCCTGGTGGCCATCTTCCAAAAGGTTACAGGCTTGAAAGCCCAATGGATAATTGTATTCTGCACGCAGGGATCGCCGTCAGTTGAAATCAACTTCCATGGAAGCTATCAATGAAAGCTGGACAATGAATGAGAAAGGCTAGAGAAAATGGATGCATTTGAATTGCGATGTTTGTGAAGAATATTAAATGCAGCATAGATTGTCGGAAGAATAAACAAATCTGTCTTGGGAGAAGTGCAGTCAGAATGCTCCTTAGCAGTGAGGATTGAGACTTCATCTCATTTACTTTGTCATCAGGAAGGACCAGTCCCTGGAAAAGTACATCATGCTTGGTAAACTAGGTCAGCAAAAAAAAAAGAAGGCCCTCAACGAGACCAACTGACATACTCAAACATATCAACTATTGTCATCATGGTACAGATAGGGCAGGGCTTCATTCTGTTCTACACATGGTTACTGTGAGTTGTAACCAACTAATGGCACCTAACAACAGCAACAGGCAAAGGCTTACATAAATTAGTTTTTCCAATTAATTGTCTATTTGCAAACTGTTTCATGACATTGACTTCAATCCACAGCATGTCAGCACTCTCCCAATTTCCTCCCTGGGTTTCCCCTTTTCCTTTTGCTCAGTTTTCCTGTTCCACTCTCTGTCTTTTTATCTTTGATTTTAGGTAAAAGTTGATTTTTTTAAGGAACATATTCTTCATGGCTATTGTATTGTTGTTTGTTTTATATTGTTGTCTAATACTTGGCTGAAATGTGGCCTTCAGGAGTGTCTTCTATTTCAACTTAGAAGTTTGTCTCAGTGGTTCCTCTAGTTTTTTGGGGATTTTTTTCAGACCAGTAAGTCTAAACTGTTTTGTTTTGTTTTTGAATTTTATTCTATACTTAAAAAATTCATTCTAATAGGGATCTTAGTCAGAGAGGTTTGTTGTGTGGTAGCTGGGCACCATTTAAGTCTTCTGGTCTTATGTCAGGGGAGGCTGGGATTCATTTGGGCCACTAGGCCTTTGATTTCTTGCTTTCTTGAGTCTTTCTTTTACTTTGCTCTATGCTCCTAATAGGCAGAAACCAGTAGTTGCTTCTTAGATGGTTGTCACAAGCTTTTAAGAACTCAGAGGCTACTCACCACACTAGGATGTAGAACATTATCTTTACAGACTATATTTTGCCAGTTGACGTAGATGTCCCTTGAGACTATGAACTTCAGCCTTTAGGGTCAATGGTTAATTCCCAATCTCTAAGCAGGTTCTATTATTATGCACCCTATATGCTTTATTATATATATAT
>NW_006408527.1:14481127-14482807 GCF_000296735.1 Chrysochloris asiatica
CACAGAACAGCTGGTAGTTTCAAATGGCTGACCTTGTGGTTCGCAGCCTGTTTCGTAACCACTACGCTACCAGAGCTCCTTTAGATTTAATATAGTATGTGGGAAAAGATGCTTCTTAGGCTATTGTCCAAGTTGCCCTGGTAGTGCAGTGGGTCATGCATTGGGCTGCTAACTACAAGGTCAGCAGTCTGAATCCACCAGCAGCTCTGTGGCAGAAAGATGAGGCTTTCTGCTCCCATAAAGATTTACAGCCTCAAAAACCCTACACAGGTTGCTTTGAGTCGAAATTGACTTGATGGCACACAGCAGCAGCAACAGCAGGTTATTGGCCTGGGCTACTAAGTAAACAGTAACATCATTAACTTAACTTGTTGTTGTGAAGTGCCGTTGAGTTGATTCCAACCCATAGTGACCCTGTATAGGGTTTCTGAGGAGCAGCTGGTGAGCTTGAACCACAAACCTTGCAGTTCAAACGGCTTTCCAGTCTGGTGCTTTAACCCACAGTGCCACACCGGGACTCCTTAATTTAACTACAGGGCTCTAAATATGAATCAGGAGTCCTGGTGTGGTGTGGTGCTGTGGGATGCAGCACTGAATCACAAGGTTGGTTTGAACCACAAGGTTGGTGGTGCAAACTCACCAGCCGCTCCTTGGAAACCCTATACAAGGTCGCTGTGAGTTGAAACCAGCTCGACAGCACCTAAAACAGCAGCAAATATTAGAAATGGAAGGAGCTCTGGTAGCGTAGGGGGTAAGAGTTGGGCTGCTAGTCTCATTGTCAGCAGTTCAAAAATACCAATGGTTCCATGGGAGAAAGATGAGGCTTTCTGCTCCTGTAAGGATTTACAGCCTAGGAAACCCTATACAGGGCTGCTATGAATGGAAACCGACTTCACACTACATAACCACCATCACTATGGAAATGGAAATAAATTGATTTGCTACATATGGTTTAAGATTACAATACGTATTTAACTATCAAAAGGAAACATCAAGTAGACATTTGGATACACTCAAATATATTTGTAAAATTTTAGCAACTAGTCTTTGAGGAAAAAAAAGAAAATTCTTGATTTTAGCACTTGTGGATTCCTGTGGTGCATATACTCCTACCATGATGATTTCAAGCTGCCAAAGTTTAACAATTGAATCACAAAATTGCAAGCACAGAGCCCTTGGGTTAAGCAAAAGGGGTTGAGATTGTTACACAAGTAAATACAGAGAGAAAGATGAGTTCATCGGATTGGGAATGAGGTGGAGGGAAGGGTATTAGAGGTCTGAGAAAAATGCATCTTAGAATATTTGTGTAGGTTACAGTGCAGCACTGAGGGCCTGTTTGAGAATTATGGTTTCAAAGTAAAGGAAAACTAATCAGCACCATTTGTCTTCTAACCACATCATGATGTTTAAGGGCAACAGGGTTGGAAACCTTTTTAAAGAATGTAAAGAGGGGTTTTAAAAAGTTTATGGATAAATGGCACTTTAAAATAACATACAGGGTTGCTATGAGTCGGAACCGATTCGATGACACTTAACAATGTAACTTGTGGCAGAGTAACTCTGGCCACAGTTATAAAGCAGACAGTGTTACAGGCAATATTTGTTGTTGTTGTTAGGTGCCATTAAGTTGGTTTCAATTCATAGTGACCTTATGCACAACAGAACAAAACACTGCCCAGT
>NW_006408527.1:14486939-14499111 GCF_000296735.1 Chrysochloris asiatica
AAACCCTGTACAGGGTCGCTATGAGTCGGAACTGACTCTATGCACATAACAACAACTTAGACCCACTGCCCTCTGAATTTCTCATCTATATGCTTTATTTCTGCCAATTTGATCTCATGTAAATAATTCCTTTAAAGCATTTTTTACTAATTGAACTAAACGTTGCTTGACTTAAAGATGACTGCAAGGGATAGTTTCAGTTCAAGGTTTAAATATTACCTCAGGCTAATAGATTCAGCAACTCCTTCCATCTCAATGGGTCCAGTAAGTTTGGATTGCATGGGATTGGAATTCTGTTTCACATTTCTCCCCTTCTGGTCAGATTCCAGCCATTGAGTCCTTTATCAAAACATTCTGCAACAATAGCCGGGCACCATCTGCTTCTTCTGGTCTCACGGCAAGAGAGGCAGTGTTTCATGGGGGCAATTAGAACTGGAACCAGTCCAATTCCTTCTCTGGTTCCCAGGTCTCCTTCCTGCTCTGTTATTCCAGGGGATTAAAGAGTAATTGTATCTTGTATGCTGTTGTTGTTGTTGTTTAAGTGCCGTCGAGTTGGTTCCGACCCATAGTGACCCTGTACAGGATTTCCGAGGCTGTAAATCTTTACGGGAGCAGAAAGCCTCCTCTCTCACAGAGCGGCTGGTAGTTTCGAACTACTGACCTTAAGGTTCGCAGCCCAATTCGTAACCACTACGCTACCAGAACTCCTTTGTATAGCCACTCACAATCTTTTAAGATTCCAGGTACTACTCACCAAACTAGGAGGAAGAATTTGTTGTTGTTGTTAAGTGCCATCAAGGCAGTTCTGACTCATAGTGACACTGTATTAGGTTTCTGAGCAGCAGTTGGTGAGTTCAAACCACCAACTTTGAAGTTCAAACTGATCTTGTGGTCCAGTGCTTACTCCACAGCACCACATAGGGCTCCTAGGAAGAATAGAAACTCTAAAATCAGTATTAGACCAATTGACTAGATTGTCCCATGAGAACATGACCCTAAGTCATTAGACATAAAATTAATCCCATGAGGTGTTTGGTTGTTTCTAAGTAGGAATTCTGGTGTGGCGCTGTAGGATAAGCAGTGGATTGCTAAGGTTGGAAGTTAAAACCCACCAGTTGCTCCTTGGAAACCCTACACAGGGTCGCTATGAGTCAAAACTGACTGGAGGGCACTTAACAGCAACAAGAAATAGTATCAACAGCTGCATCCCACCCCCTATATTTTGGTCTTGTTGCTGTTGTTTCTGTGAAATTACATACAACACAGCATTTACCATTTCATCCCATTTCTAGTGTATTGCTTAGCGATATCATTTACTTTAGTCAAGTTGTAATCATTGCCCTCACTGTTGTTGTTGTTGTTGTTAAGTGCTGTTGAGTCGGTTCTAACTCATAGCAACCCTGCATAGGATTTATGAGGAGCAGCAGGTGGGTTTGAACTGCTGACCTTGTGGTTCACAGTCCAGTGCTGATCCTGTAGCACTGCACCAGGAATCCTTAATCGATACCAAGTTTCCCATCAGCATAGACATAAACTCACTACTTCCCAGAGAATATTCCCTTTCTCCCTCCTCCTCCCTCCCCACTCCTGGTAACCACTAATCTAAAAAGCACAGTATCTTAAGTGTAAAATGAGTTAAATTTTCACAAATTGTAACATGTGACATCATATGTAACATCACCCAGGTCAAGAAACAGAACATTATCAGCACCTCAAGATCCTTCCTTATGCCCAAAGGGAGTCACTAGTCTGACTTCTAATATCATAGATTAATTTTGCCTGCTTTTTGTACTTTACATAAATGAAATAAAGCAGTTTTGTCTGGTATCTTTCACTAAACATTTTTTGCTTTAAAATTCATTCATGTAGTCATTCACTCCATTGTCCATTGTTGGGGTATGTTTCCTTATATGATTTGTTGTAGTTGTTAACTAAAGTCCTGACGTGGTGCTGTAGGATAAGCACTGTACCGCTAGCCATAAGGTCAGAGTTTCCAACCCACCAGCCACTCCTTGGAAACCTTCTACAGGGTCACTATGAGTCACAACTGACTTGAGGGCACTTATCAACAACAACATTGCTCATGAAGGAGCCCTGATAGCACTGTAGGATAGGCATTGGACTGCTTGCTACCTGCAAGGGTCAGCAGTTCAAACCCACCAGCCACTCCTTTGGAGAAAAAGGAGGGTGTCTGCTCCCATAAAGGTTTATAGCTTCAGAAACTCTTTGTTGTTGTTGTAGTTCAGTGCCATCAAGTTGGTTCTGACTCATAACGACCCTGTATAGGATTCCCAAGGAGAAGCTGGTGAGTTTGTGCCATCGACCTCGTGGTTCAAACTGACCTTGCAGTCCAGTGCATTATCCTGCAGCGCCACACCAGGACTCTATGAGAACTTTGGTAGGGATGATATAAATGGTGTTCTTTCCATTGCCAAGAGTTGGGGGTCCTCATTAGGACTTTGCCTGAAAAGTTGCTAGGCTCCTTCTTTCAGTAACACATCTATAATAAATTGCTTATTAATCCTCTTTTTAATGTCTGCTTCTGTAGAATCTGAGTTTGAGAAGTGTGGAAAGTATTTTCATTTAAATATTAGAGAAAAAAGTCATCAGTGAATATGTCCAATTAGATCAGGCTTTCTGAGAACTTATAGTTGTTCAGACTGGGCAGATGAGATGTTAGACCAGGCTAAATATATGTTAAATAGAATATATACAACTCCAGAGCCATTTTCACATCTTGAGGATTTGGGAGACACTGCATGAGGCTTCTGCCTGCTAACACTTGGTCACAGCCTTCAGGGACTTTCTAAAAGAGATGAGACAGACAAAAAGATAGTTAAATATAACTTAAATATATGTTAAGTAGAAGGTGATAAAGAACTCCAGAGAAATACTAGTGATCAGATGGGGAGAGAAGAGAAGAGACTTGAAAACTTGTGATGTCCATGATGTTTGACCGAAACATGGGAGGATGAGTAGGAAATGAAGATGTAGTATAAAGACACTTCAGATAAAGGCAATGATGTAAACATAAGTCTATATTTTTTAGGAAATATTAGGAAGCAATTAGTACAGGTCCCTACATTTTAATTACACTGAAATCTAAGTGAAAACAAAGTTAATTTGATTTTTAACAGGTGATTGTTTATTTCAGATGGTCCACCAAATCCAGACAATAGAAGCTTAAGCAGAAGTGTAGATATTAATCAATACTTCCACATCATCAGTGGCACTACAAATATTAACTAATTCTTCCAACACAAGAATATCTTCTGATGAATGACAGTATTTAAGGAATAGTAGAGTTGCTGTATAGGAAATGGACCTAATAATGTTTTCTGTAGAAGAGGAGGTATGGATTTCTGACTGTTGTTCCTCTTCAAGTCTCAAATGTATTCCAGCTGTTTAATCTCCAATGACAGCTTATACAACTCCAGAGCCATTTTCACATCTTGAGGATTGGGGAGACACTGCATGAGGTTTCTGCCTGCTAACACTTGGTCACAGCCTTCAGGGACTTTCTAAAAGAGACAAGACAGACAAAAAGATAGTTTTTGAGAAGCTTCTCAAAAACTTTCAGGATTCATCAATGCTGACAGCAAATTGGAATGTCAGAACCAAAGTGATGAATGAAATCCAAAATACACTTCATGTCTCAGTGAAGCGTTCACCCTAGGGCAATGTTATGGACTGGACTGTGTCCTCCAAAAAGAAATATGTAAGTTCTAACTTGGAAATAATTGTGGGAATTTTTTGTTGTTGTTATTTTAATGACATCACATCAGTTGTTGGTGTTGTTAAGTGTCATTCAGTCGGTTCAGACTCATAGTGAGCCCGTACAGGGTTTCCAAGGCTGTAAATCTTTTTGCAGGAGCAGAGAGCCTCAGCTGTCTCCTGCAGGGTGCCTGGTGGGCTTGAACTGCTGATCTTGTGATTTGCAGTGAAGTGTTTATCCGATAGAGCCACTACATTCTTATATCACAGCAGAGCAAGTACTAAATCTAATCATTTTGAGCAGTGTCTTATATGAGTCAGGATCATCTTCATGGCAATGGGTTTGGGTATTTTGATTTGGTGTCTTATAAATAGAGAAGACATCATGCTTGGTAAAGTGAAGGGTCAGTGAAAAAGAGGAAGACCCCCAATGAGATGAACTGATACAGCGGCTGCAGAGATGACCTCAAGTGTAACAATTCTGAGGCTAGCGCAGGACAGGGAAGTGTCTCATTCTGTTGAAAACTCAGATCTGAGGCCACAATACTTAGGTTTGTAAGAGGGTTGCTATGAGTCAGAAGCAACTCCATGGTACCTAACAACGATGACAACAACAACAAGAGCAGAATGGACAGAGAGACACACCCTTAGTGGGGAGACAAACGCCATGTGAGGGCTTGCATATAAGAAAGAAACACCACGGACTGTTGGAAAACACCAGTAACTTGGAGAGAGGCCAAGAATCAATATGATCAAGACCCTAATTTGGACTTTTAGCCTACAGAATTGTGAAAAAATAAGTTTCTGTAAAGTTACCACCTCTAATATTTTTTGTTATGGTAGTTCTCAGTGACTAAGGCAGGCATCAAGGGTAATTTCTGAAGCAGGAAAGGGACACAATGCAGGAGACACCCAGAGGGATCTTCAGGGACAACTACAGGGAATGTTCTGGTAACTCGTCCAAAATGAAGGAAAAACATAGAATTTAATGCAGAAAATCTCTAAGCCTGGTGGCCAGGTCACTTGGATCTATGGGGTTCACTCCTATCTAAGGGCCTTGATCCCTCTTGCTATAAAATGAGAGAATTAGAAGAAGTTGCCTCAACCAGCTCACTACAGTCTTTAAAGTTGAAAGTGCTTACTCTCCTAAGTGATTTAAACAACTCAGAAATGAATCCTAACAAAAGTCAGATCTCATCCATGCTGGCTGGGACAGTGCTTTGGGGAAAGTTGCCTTTTTAAGGGTATTTGTGTTACTTACCCACTTACACTTGGGCACCTCTGGGTACCAGGTTCTGTTCTCTGAACATGTGATAGTTTGGAGACCAGTTACACCATAGCCAGGACTGCACTGGACGGTGACATCTTCAGCCTCAACATACTGATCCTTATTTACGGAGAGCTTCCCCTTGTTTATTTGAGGTTTCAAGCACAGAGCTATAATGGAAACACATCCTTGATTCTCAGAAAAAGATTCTATAATAGATTATTGACGGGTAAGAAACACTGATAATAAATTATATTCATTCCAAGAGCTGCTGTTTGACTCCATTTATTTTATAATAATAATATAATTAATGATAATAGCAATGTTTTTAAACACATGATACAGGTTAGTATTAATACCAGTGCAAACCAGTATTACTTTCTGCATTTGACTAGGTAGAAAAATCAACTCCAGAGGGTTTGTATAAATCGCTTAAGGTCACATTGCTTTCAGGTAGCATGATTATGTTATAAACCTAGGAACTGTGGCGTTAGATTCTGAGTTTTGAAACTACTAGATTCAAAGTCTTGTTCTTTGCATCTCCTAAATATGTATGTCTTTTTAAAATTTTTATCCTCCTTCTTTTCATATCCTCCTGTGTTAAACATGATAGTAGTGAAAAATGAGCTCCTTAAGCAGTTGCTAGCAGTGTGATAAACTTGCTATGTGGAATAGAAAGGCAAACTCAACATCGGCCTCTTCATGTCACCATAGATTGGTGGTCAACCAAAAACTCTCTTACCAAGTGAACTTCATTATGACTAGGTTCATTATTACCTGTATGAGGCTCTAGCAGAGATAGTAAGTACTTTAAGGATGTTTGGAATTGACTCACGGATGACCTCACTCAAACTTAAGCAGGTGGTCAGTAAGATTTCGCTAAATCTTCATTGATACTCTCAAATGAACAATTGTTATCCCTAGGTCCAAACCAGAAATACATGTACGTGGAGTTGACGTAAATATATACATTCGACTGATGACAAAGGTAGCACTACAGAGCTGTGTGGAAACTATGTTCGATTTTATAAATGGTGCAGGGTTAACTGGCTATCTATTGGAGAGAAAACAGTTTGGCCCCTACTTTACACCACAAGCAAACAGCAATTCCAGGTGGATTGGAGATGTCAATGTGAAAGGTAAAGCAATAAAGTTTCTAGAAAGTAATACAGGAGAATACTTTTGTGACCTTCTTGTAAGAGAATATATTTTAAACAGAACAAAAAGCTCCAACCACCAAGGAAAAGAACCAAACTAAATTAAAATCTAGAATTCAGTTCCTTAAAACTAATAAACTACTGGTAGAAATGTAAATTGTTACAACTGCTTTTGAACAAAATTTTGCAGTATCTACTAAAACTGAGTATGTGTAAACCCTAAGAAACAGCACCTCCTCTCATGTTTATTCTCAACAGAAACACATGCACATTTGTACCAAGATACATGCCTGAGTGCTATTCCTAATAGTCTACAACATGGGAGAACCCAAACTTTACCAATAACAGAATAGATACATAGCATATGGTATCATCATCCAATTCGACATCATACTGAAATGGAAATGAATAACTTACTTGCAAGATGAGAGATAATTTTTAATAGTATGATACTGAATAAAGAAGCCAGGCAAAAATAAATATACATGATTTCCTTTATACAAAGTCCCCAAACAGGCAAAACTAATCTGTGATTTTAGCAACAGAAGAATGACCCCTTTGGGAAGGAGGATAACTGGGAGAGGGGGCTTTTAATGCTTTTTGACCCCACTGGTAGTTCACTTTGTGATCATTCATTGACACCTAAGATTTCTACACAGTTTTGTTGTTTGTTATAGCTAAATTTAAACTTTTATTGAAAGAAAACAATAAATGGTCCTTATTTAACTTACTGCTGGAAAGATATGAGTTGTTAACAGTGGTTACTTTAAGATTGTTCATACTTTGTAAATGCTGTACTATGTTCATGCATTAATTACACACACTAACAAATAAATGTAAAAATACAAATTTCTAAGCACTGCCTCTGGCTGGGAGAAGGCTCCATTCATGGGACATTCATGGAGATTCTACATTGTTAGCAAAGGGCTCTCAGTGAAGCTGGAGTTACCTTTACATTGGGGAGCTGGAGATGACCACTGTGAATGTGAGCAGGTGATTTTAGCATTTCCAACCAGAACATAGCCGCTGTCACATTTATACTGCACTTCAGTCTTAAATGACAGAAATGGGCTCACGTCTTTGTGGGATCCATGGGCAATACTTGGAGGCATCCTGCAATCTTAAATGGTGAGAGAGAACAGGGGAATCAAGTAAGTCTGAGTTTCATTTAACTAACATTTCAGAGTGAGGGACCCCTCCCGTTTTACACAATTAGGTCATGGAATTATACTCCTAAGGACATTTCTTGACATGATCTTTCACTCAACTTTTACACTGTAATGAACATTTGGTGTAAAGGCATGAATGTAGCCACAAGGAGTCACTCTGTAACAGAATCATACTTGGAAATCATGAAGCTAAATAAAAAGTAGGCTTACAAATTATTTTTTAAATAAAATGCAACAGCCCAATCGAAAAATGATCAAGGGATTTGAACAGATACTTTTCTAAAGCGACGATGTTGGTAGTCAACAAGCAGATGAGTAAATTCTCAACCTTGTTAAACTGAAAACATCAAGCTTGTAGGTCATGGCAAAGGAAACTCAGAATAATTCTACTGTGTACACGTGGGTCACTATGAGTCATATTTGAGTCACCAGCAGCAACAGTGACAAGCACCAAGAAGCCCCCCATCATTGTCATTCTTTTGATGTAAAGAACCATCTTCCAAATAAAGATGTTTCCTTAATAGTCCCCCGATTTCCCCTGTCCCATACTCAGTGATTAAAGAAACCTGATGTCCATACTTTTATATGAGTCAGAATGTCCTCTCTAAATTGTCCTAAATCCTCCATTTTGATGCCATGCAGCTATGCCCTATAGCTATTTCAAAAGCGCTCTGGTAACATAGTGGTTACGAATTGGGCTGCTAACCTCAAGGTTGGCAGTTCAAAACTACCAGCTCTTACGCAGAATAAATACAAGGCTTTCTGCTCCTATAAAGATTTTCAGCCTCGGAAACCCTGTGCAGGGTCACTATGAGTCGGAACCCACTCCATTACTTAACAACCACAACATAGCTATTTCAGGACATGTGTTTATAAGTATTTTAAACATATTATAAAAATTATTTTCTCAGGCAAGAACAAAAGTTGCCTAATGAAAAAGGAAAATATTTTTATAAAAGTACATTTCCACTTACATAAGAAATGACTATAATAGTAAGATCAACAGTTCTTTAACCAATTCTGCCAAGTTCTCTCAGACTCTCATTTCTCACTTATTTGTAAAACTTTGTCCACATTTCAATAACAATATCTTACATTTATATAATGGCTTGTAGTTCTCAAGGTGCCTTCTTGTTACTCTAGAAATTTTACTCAGTATTTGTGACCTTAGATAATATTTTTTGCCTTATATATGAAAATTGTTTTCTAATTAATCAGTAAATAAAATTGTAGATGGTATAATTAGCCTAATTAGAAAATAACTGTGTTTTACAATTTGGGAGCCTCAATTTAAATATAATAAATCAATTTGAAAATTAAAAAAACTATTCCTTGCTTAAACAACCTCACAAGGATTTTTGCAACTTTGATACTGTGTTATTTTAGACACAGTAACAACTTATATTGGAAAGTTAGAATCATTTCTTTAGTATTTTAAATGCTCTATTTTCATTCTTTAGCAAAGTTCACTGTGCTCTCTCAAAATTTTTCTGAATTATCACCTTTGACTAATTAATTCTTCATTGGAACCTTTTTCTCCATTGCTTGGAAAAGCTCTCCCATTTCCCCAGAAGCACTGTACTCACCACACAGAGTTGAAGGATACTGAAGTACGGTCAAGACCCCAAAGAGGCACAGTGCTGGAAAGCTGTTCTTCATCATGGGGGACATGGTACAGAGTCTTAGAGGTGCAGTCCTGGGACTCAGCGTTCTCAAACAACCCCGAATGCAGATGAACAAAAGTCTTCTAAGAAACAGTTGAAATAGTGCTTGAGCCTTGGCAAATTCCCAGTACTGTCACTAAAGAGGAGGAGCAGGATGACTAGAAAACCAGGCTGTGGGCACAGCCCTGACAGAGTCAGGAGCTAGAGACAGACGACAGTGCTCTAGGATCCAATATATTGAAACTTAATCTAAAACGTTCTCAGTGTTCTGATGGGGCACGTGATAAGTTCTTTCTGGACATGCACATAATGCTTCCTGAGGAAATGAGAACAAAAAACACTGCAGTTCACGTATGATGCATTTAGCACCATGTAAATGGTGGGCTGTGCAGGGATTAGAAGTCAGAGCAAAAGAAAAAGTCCTGAATAAGAAGTTCCTGCCCAAGGAGTGGTCTCATCACTTAGGGGTATGGGCTGCTCATAGAGGAAGGATTTTTTTTTTTTTTTTTTTTTTTGGTACCTTTTTTTATTTAAGCGCTTTTTCTTCTTTTTTCTTTTTTTTTTTTTGTGGATTACATAAAAGTTTACAGGGCAGATCATCAGTTTTACATAAAACAAATCATACACTTTGTTTCATTACAATGATTATAATCACCTACATGTACCATCAGTTACCAATGTTTCTCTCTATTCATTTTAGCTTTTTTAAAAAACAAAACAAAAAAACACTCAGGCATGTATAATACCTTACACCACCAAAGGGCACATTCTGCAAGTTTGCCTCCTGGCCGCCAGCTCTTAGTCCCTCTCTTCCCAGGAATCTAGAGTCCTCAGCTGCTCCCTCTTTCCATGTCCCTGTCTCTGCCTCCATCTCTGGTGTCACTGCTTCTCTGGATAAGGTCCTGCATTCCGCTTATGTTCTTCTCCCTTGATGGTCCTAGGGTCCTTTATTTCTGGACTGTAAGATTAATCACTCCCTGTTTTTGTTATAAAACGTCATGATTTTTTTTTCATATAGAAAGTTGAGTATATTTTCCAGACTGCCGAAAGCCCACACAGAAATTACAAGTTTTACAGAGTGAAAATACTCAAGAATCCAATGCAAACAAGAATTATTCCTGCAAGACTTAAGTGGGAAATTTCATCCCCAAATTCCTGGTTTTTCTGGTGTAGATTGTTGCTATTTGCCATCAAGTCAGTTCTGACTCATGAAGATCCCATGTACAGTAGAATGAAGTATTGCCCAATCAGGTGCAATTTTCATGAGCATTGGTATACTCAAGTACACTCTTGCAATGACTACATAGTGCCAGTGCCTTCCAACTTAAGGGGCTCATCTTCCAGCACTATGGTTACATTGTTCTTGCTAGGTGCCATGGAGTCAGCTCCAACCCATAGCCATCCATACAGAACAGAACAACATGCTGCCTAGTTCTGCTCCATCCTCGCAAACCTTCCTATGTCTGAACCCCTGTGGCAACCACTGTGTCAATCCAGCTCAGTGATGATCACTCCCCGCCTTTTTTGTTTTTAACTGACCTTCTACTTTACTAAATATGATGTCCTTTTCCAGGGATTGACCCCTCCTGATAACATGTTCGAAGTACATGAGACAAAGTCTCCTTCTAAGAAGCATTCTGGCTGTAATGCTTCCCAAACAGATTTTTTTTTGTTCTTCTGGTAGTCCATGGTCTATTTAATATCCTCCACCAGCACCAAATTAAAAGTCACCAATTTGGGGGAGCCCTTCTTTATTAATGTACTAGCTTTTACATGCATATGAAGTGACTAAAAATACCCTGGCTTTGGATCAGGCATAGTTTATTCTTCAAAACGACATCTTTGCTTTTTAATGCATCATTGATTTCCTAACTGCTGCTTTCGTGGGCACTGATTATTGATTCAAACAAATGAAATCCTTGACAATTTCGAGCTTTCTCCAATTATCATGATGTTGCTTATTGGTCCAGTTGTAAAGATTTTTGTTTTCTTTATGTTGAAGTGTAATCCAAACTGGAGGCTGTAGTCTACGATCTTCATCAGTAAGAGCTTGTCTTCACTATTAATAACCAAGGTTGTGTGTTATCTGTATATCACAGGCTGGTAATGAACCTTGCTCCAATTCGGATGCTCTATTGTTCTTAATAAAGTTCAGTGTCTCAGATTATTTGCTCAATATGGATTAAATAATGAAAGGAAAACCCTGATGCACAATTTTCCTGATTTTCGGCCTTGCAGGTCCCCTTGTTCTGTTTGAACAACTGTCTCTTTGTCTCTGTACATGTTTAATATTGGTACAATGAACTGTTTTGGGATTCCCATTCTTTGCAATATTATCCATAATTTTCTAGGATCCACACAGTCAAATGCCTTTGCATAGTCAATGAAACTCATATAAATATCTTTCTGGTATTCTGTTTTTAGCCAAGATCCATCTGATCTCAGCAATGGTTATCTCTCATTCGGTATCCTCTTCTGAATTTGGCTTAACTTTCTGGCACATCCTTATCAATGTACTACTGAATCCATTTTTGAATTATATTCATCAACATTTTATTTGCATGTGGTATTACTAATATTGTTGGATAATTTCTGCATTCTGTTGGGTCACTTTTCTTTGCAAGGGACTAAAATACAGGTCTTTTCCAGTTGGCTAACCAGGCAGCTGTCTTCCAATTTGTTGGCACAGACAAGTGGGCATCTCTAGTGCTGTATCCACTTGTTGAAACATTTCAATTGGTATCCCATCATTTCCTGGAGCCTTGCTTTACACCAGTGCCTTCAGTACAGCTTGAACTTCTTCCTTCAATGCCGTTGGTTCTTGATGATAAGTTACTTCCCAAAATGGTTGAACATCAACCAATTATTTTTGGTACATGATTGTGTACTCTCCTATCTTCTTTAGATGTTTCCTGTATCATTCACTATTTTGCCCATAGAATCCTTCAATATTACAACTCAAGACTTGTATTTTTTCTTCAGTTCTTTCAGTTTAAGAACTGCCAAGTGTGTTCTTCCTTTCTGGGTTTTTAACTCCAGGTCTTTAACATATTTCATTATAATACTTTACTTTGTCTTCTTGAAGAGCCCTTTGAAATCTTCTGTACAACTCTTTTACTTCATCTTTCTTTGGCTTTAAGTATTCTACTTTCAATAACAAGTTTCAGAGATTCTTCTGAAATCAATTTTTGTCTCATTTTT
>NW_006408527.1:14499470-14508166 GCF_000296735.1 Chrysochloris asiatica
ACAAGTGCATTGATGTAGGATGGATAAGTTAAGGCTCATAAAAGAAATTTTCCTAGGAAAGCCCTTGTTACCCTCCAGCAATGAACAGGTACATGTAGTAATGGAAAATAATCCCTCAAAACAACTTCCCTGGCTTTTTCCTTTTTTCCATTTTCTTCATAATAAAATTTCTTCAAAATAGGTCCTCTGGTCATCCTGTGCCTTTCAGGAAAAATCTATCAAGATTACTCCTTTCAGATCCCCCCAAAAAGAACAGTCAACATATTGTTCTGAGCTGATCTTTCTGCCTTGACTTGATGTCACCCAGAAGAGTCCCTAGGAAGCCACCATTTTGACTGGCACATTTTTTTAAGGCATCCAAATGAGACAAGGAGCTCTGGTAGCATAATGGTTACCTCAAGGTCAGCTACGTCGAAACTACCTGTGGTTCCACAGGAGAAAGATGAGGCTTTCTGATCCTGTAAAGATTTATAGCCTCAGAAACCCTATACAGGGTAGCTATGAGTTAGAACTGACTCCACGGCACACCACCATCGCCACCACCAATGAAATAAGGACTCCTGGTGAGTACTGTAGGATAAGCACTGGACCACAAGGTTGGAGGCTTAAACTCATTAGCAGCTCCTTGGAAACCCTATACTGGGTTGCTATGAGTTAGAACTGAGTCAGTGGCACTTAACAACAATAACAACAACAATGAGATAAATGCAGTCCTGGTGTGGTGTTATAAGATAAACATTGGACAGTAAGGTTGATTTCAACAGCAAAGTCTGAGGTTCAAACCCACCAGCCACTCCTTGGAAACCCAAACAGGATCATTATGAGTTGAACTGACTCAACTGCACTTAACAACAATAACAATTAGACAAATACAACAGTATTACTGAGAGAACTAAGGAGCCCTGGTAGCTTAGTAGATTACAAGTTGGGCTGCTAACCAAAATGTCAACAGGTCAAATCTACCAGCTGCACTGCAGGAGAAAGATCCGGCTTTCTGTTCCCATAAAAATTGACAGCCTCAGAAACCCTATGCAGGGGGGCTATGAGTCAGAACCAACTCCACAGCACACAACTATCACAACACTACTGAAAAAACTTATCTGTTGTAGCTATCCTCTGATCACAAAGACATGTCTAAACACATTTTGTTTAGAATAACCCTGTGCCTGTAGGAAATTGAATGCTAGTAGCAATACTTTTCGACTCACCCTCCTTGTATGTTGTCTTTGATGTCATTGCACAACTCATCTGGTCTTCACTCATCAGTGTTCAGTGCATCAAATTTATTCTAAATTCAGGTGGAATAAACTCAAGATCATATTTTGGCTCTTGTGGGTTTGTTTCCATGTTCTTAAGATGCAACCTGAAACATGCATATGACAAATTGATGGTCTATTTTTTTAAGTTAGCCCTTGGCCTTGTTCTGATGAAAGATGTTGAGATTCTCCATCATCTCTATCCACAGATACAGTCAATTTGATTGCTGTATATTCTATTCAGTGAGATCCATGTGAATAGTCACTCCTTATGTTGTTGAAAATTCAAGTATATCCAATGAATAAATAATTGATCTTGTAAAATTCTATCATGAAGTCTTTTGTGTCATTTATATTACCAAGGACATATTTTGCTACTTATTATTCTTCTTTGTTTCCAATTTTCACATTCTGACCACAAATAATTATCCATGCATCTTGAATGAATGTTTGATCAATTTCAGAATGCAGAAATTGGAAGAATTTTTCAATTTCTTCCCGATTGACTTTAATGGTAGAAATGTAAATTTGAATAGTAGTTGTATTAACTGTTCTTCCTTATAGGCATATGGGTTTTATCCTAGCTTTGATAGCATTATACTTCAGAATCATTCTTTTTTTTTTTTTTTCTTAAGAGAATCAGCGCTACTTTATTAAAATGCTGAGTTTATTTCACATATTTTTGTCTCCCCATCATTTTGATTCGTCTGACCACTGATACTGCTATGTCCTACCATAACATTCCATACATACTTAGAACCAAGCAAAGGGTGGAGTTCCATCTTTACAAACTAAACAGGCATTTTGGACAACACATTCTTGACAAAGGAACCTGGACAACATCAGACATGGTAGGGAAAATTCTCACTCTGCATTATAACAAAGGACAGTCAGATATCAATTGTTACAGATAAGGAATAAGATGGAAGTTTTTAACAAACTGTTTATTTTCTTCAAGAGACTTCCTCCACTGCCAGAGATCTTGACTAGCCTCTTGGTCTGTCATCCAGAAACATTCTTCACATAATTGATGAATTTGGCTTCCACCTTGGGAAGGGAACCACCTTTTCTATAATTGTTTGCCTTTTTGCTTTAATATCTTCTACAGAACTAGGTCTTTTCGGTGTCTTATGTGTTTTTTCCTGTTTCTTGAAGGATTCTTGACCTTATGATCTTGGTGTTAATTGTTTTGAGTCTTTTCCATTCTGATTGGATTTTTGTGCATTTTTAGCTTGAGTATCCCATATAGATTGTTTCACTGGAATTTTTTCTTCAGTTTCATCATCATCAAAATCATCATCATCACCACCATCATCTTTGTCATCATCGTCATCATCATCATCTTCTTCATCTGCAGCAAGCTTTACTTTTCTCTGTGGAACCTTGTTACCACTTGTAGGGGTAGACCGCTTTCCTGATATACTTAAGAGTTTCAAATCTTCCTGCTCTTCATCATCTGATTCTGCATCTTCCTACACAGTTAGCAAGTGATGTCCACTAATATGCACAGGCCCTGAGCCACTCTTCAACCATAAGACCACTGGTAGTGTTATTTCAAAACCCCCAAGGGAGACCCTTGGCTCTACAGACATTTCCAAAGTAGCCAGTGTGATTTTAATTGGGCTACATTCATAATTCATTGCCTCTGCTTCACCAATGTGCAATTCATCCTTGGCACCAGCCCCTAAACTGACCGTTCTTAATGATAACTGGTGCTCGTTTTCATCATTATCCACCTTAAAGTGATCATCTTTATCTGCTTTTAGTTCACAATGGAAGAGATAGCTTTGGGGCCTCAGAGGGCTCATGTCCAGATCCTCCAGGGGGCGATGGTGTGCACTTAGGCACTAGAGAAGAAGGGAGGAGAGAACTGGGTTGCTGCTACTGAAAACAGCCAGGAAGGACAGAATCACTTCAGGATCATTCTTGAATTGTTCTTTTTAACTATGGCTATGACACCATTCCTCATCAATGTGTCGTTCCTGGCAAAAATAGGCTATACACTCATTAAGAATTATTTAAACCGGCCAATTTCATCCATTTCAGTTTACCAATGCTTTGGATATTGATCTTTATGTGTTCCATTTCATTAATGACAACCTCTAATTTTCCAAATTTCATCCCTCATCTGTCAGTTTTTTCTACCAGGGTGGCTTGTGTGTTCCCAGGATAATGGAAAGTAGGCCACCCCTATTTCAAATACCAGCAGGAGCTTTCAGATTAAGGCACACTGGTGGTGGTGGTGTGCTGTATTAGAGTCTATCAGTTTCTGAAAAATTAGCCACCAAAAATCTTACGGCACTATACTGGGCAATATTCTATTCTGATCTATGAGATTTACACTGCTAATTTTCAAAAGCAGCTCACTCTCTTCTAACCTGTCTTAATTTGGAGGTTCTGCTGAAACTGGTCCACCAGAGGAAACTGCTGGCATTTGGAATACCAGTAACATGGCATTCAGCCTCATGGCAATAAGCAAGACACCACAGTAGGACACACTGACAGATGTGTGGTGAATTCCGATGCAGGTAAGACACCAAATGGCTGAATCTAAGAAACTACTCCAGTTGGGAAACTATTCTAGTCCTATTGCAACACAGAAAATGCTTGCACTGAAACTAAAGGGTTGATGGTGGTGAATTGAAACATAAGGAACATTCATTATGACTTTCAAATACCTGAGCAGTACTGCATCAAGAAGAAGATGCGCATTTTGTCTCTGAGCACTAAAAGACAAATTGTAGGGAGTCATATTTGTTATTCTTCATGGATAGTTAACTCTAATTTAAGACTAAGTTTATCTTACATTCTTGGACTATCTGAGACTGGTTCATTCAGATAATTTCCTAACCTTAGTATCCTTAAGTGGAGCAAATTAAACTACCAGCCTAGGTTCTCTATATTGCCCACCATCTGAGAGTATCTGTCCCATTGCCAATGAGTTGGTTCTGACTCACTGCCACCCTGCTGTTGCTGTTAAGTGCCATCAAGTCAGTTCTGACTCATAGTGACCTTGCATAGGGTTTCTGAGGAGCAGCTGGGGACTTGAATCATTGTGATTAGCAGTCAAGTGCTAATCCTACAGCGTCACACCAGAATTCCAGCAACCCTATAGGACAATACACATATATCTGTCCAAAAAACAGACTACGTTCTGGAAAAATGTGCTAAAGTGATCACCACCTAGCTAAGCTGGAATGACTAGCTCTCAAACAGAATGCTTAGCTCTCAAAAATAAACAGGAAGAATTTCCAAGTATAACTGATTGAATTTCTTTGTCATTGATAAAAGAATAATTAAATTTCAACTTCCTAGAAAGAAAGGAAACAAAAGAAACTAAGTGGCTGCTTCCTTTAGGAAGAGGAACCACAATTAAAGGAAGTAATTTAAATGATTAATCAGAAAATGGTCAACTGTTTTTAAGTTTTAAACACTGGTACCAGAAATTTACATAAATTATTATGATTAATCTTCAAAAAAACACAACATATGGCATGGGACTTATTTCCTTCATTTTCTGGTCAGCAGTTCAAAACTACCAGATGTTCCACGGGAGAAAGATGAGCACTATGGGTCAGCACTTAACAACAACAACAGTTAGTAGTTAAGCCAAATTCTAAAGCTTAGATTGAATCTAAAACTCAAAACTTATTTTTCCCTATACCTAAACAATTTCCAATTATTGACCAATAACAATTTCCTGTTCAGAACACTGAAGCAACAATTTGAGAGTCAATTAACACTGCAGCAAAGGATTTAGGATTTATACGTGTGACTTTCTCCAGAGAACTATCCTTGACTGATGTTGTTGTTATTAAATTCCGTCGACTCAGTTTCAACTCTTAGCGACCCTGTATAGGGTTTCCAAGGAGCGGCTGGTGAGTTTGAACTGCTGATCTTGTGGTTCAAGTGACTTTGCAATCCAGCGCATCAACCCACAGGGCCACTCCAGGACTCCATCCTTGACTGATAGGGGTGGCTATATAAACTTGTTGTTAAGTGGCATCGAGTCGGTTCTGATTCATAGCGACTTTGTATAGGGTTTCTGAGGATCAGCTGTGAGTTTGAACCACTGATCTTGTGGTTCAAACAGACCTTGAAGGCAAGTGCTTATCCTACTGTGCCACACCAGAACTCCTGTGTAATTAGAGAGGTATGTATTCTAAGGTCTATCTTTGATATAAAATTACATGTCCAGTGCCTATAGGCCAAATCCTAGAAGTTAAACTCCTTGCAAAATCATTAATGCTGACTTATATTTCAATATATCACTTCAATGTTTATACAGGGATGATATATTTGACTTTTTGAAGACTTCTTCAATTAAGGTTAAAGACATTATCCTTTATGTTATTCATTGTTCCTTATAGAATAATCCATGCAATAAATTTCCTTTCTATTTTTAGAGCAGTGAAACAAAGCTTTTTTCTGTAGAACTGATGCTTATATTTATCAACCAATATGGTTTTGTTTTTGTTTTTTTTTTTAGTTTTTATTGTGAATTATGTGGGTTTACATGGGAGAACATCAGTTTTACATTCATCCAGTTGCATTTCATTTCACTGCAATGATTACAATCCCCTCCATGCATCATCAAATAACCAAAGGGTACATACACCCGACAGACCCGCCTCCCCAACTCTGAGCACACTGCCCCTTTTCCACACTGAGTCCAGTGACCCCAGGTCTTGTTGTATTGTGGCCATCCAGGTCTCAACCTGGGATCACAGAAGTCTATTGAATGTGGTGGACTTAGCTCTCAATTTCATTGCTGTTTTTCCCGTCTTTCCTTTATTGGTGATCAACATGGTCACCAGCCAGACCACATGCCTGCTCGTGTATTCCACTTGAGTCTTTGTCTTGGAAGGCAGTTTGCTCTGAGGGGACCTGACCACTTGCCTTGATGGCTCTTGGGCAAAAAGCTTACTTGTTCTTGTAGTAATCAGACTGCCGTTATTGTTTCTGATTTTTCCTGCCATTCTTTCTGTCATGAAGTATCTTCTGTTCTTCTGGCCACTCCAGGATGGTCTACTTGTCCACTCCAGTGGAATGTCCCCATTTTTTCATTGATGACCTCCAAAATTTTGAGATTCACATTTAGATCTTTAATCCATGCTGAGTTGGTTTTTGTATAGGGTGTGAGGTAAAAAAGGTCTTGTTTCAATCTTTTGCATATCGATTTCCAGTTCTGCCACCACCATCTGTTTAAGAGATTATCTCCTCTCCATGCAATATACCTAGGCATGTTGTCGAAAATCAGTTGGCTGTATGTGCATGGGTTAATTTCTGGATTCTCGATTCTGTTCCATTGATCAATGCATCTTTCATTGTATTAGTACCAGGCTGTTTTGACCACTGTAGCCATGTAGTAAATTTTGAAATCAGGGAGTGAGAGGCTTCCAACTTTGTTCTTCTTCTTAAGCAGTGCTCTGCTTACCCTGGATCTCTTTCCTTTCCATATGAAGTTTCTAATTGTTTTTTCCATCTCTCTAAGGAAGAGGATTTAAAATATTTACTGATGAAGATCAAAGAGCACAGCCTTCAGTATGGATTACATCTAAGTGTAAAGAAAACAAAAATCCTCACCCCTGGGAGAATGAACAACATTGTTATCAATGGAGAAACGACTGAAGTTGTCAAGGACTTCATTATTCTTGGATCAACTATCAACACTCATGGAAGCAGCAGTCAAGAAATCAAACGACATATTGCATTAGGCAAAATTTCTGCACAAGACCTTTTAAAGAGTTGAAGAGCAA
Organism: Chrysochloris asiatica; assembly: GCF_000296735.1. Classification (NCBI taxonomy): domain Eukaryota; kingdom Metazoa; phylum Chordata; class Mammalia; order Afrosoricida; family Chrysochloridae; genus Chrysochloris; species Chrysochloris asiatica. The sequence goes on from NW_006408527.1 coordinate 14,506,486, forward strand.
AGATGTCAGCTTGAGGACTAAGGTGTGCCTTACTCAAGCTATGGTGTTTTCAATAATCTCATATTCATGCAAAAGCTGGACAGTGAATAAGGAAGACCATAGAAGAAATGATGCATTTGAGTTATGGTGTTGGAAGAGGATACTTAAAGTGCCATGGGATGCTAAAAGAACAAACAGATCTGTGTTGTAAGAAGTGCAGCCAGAGTGCTCCTTGGAAGCCAGGATGGGCAAACTTCCTCTCTCATACTTCAAACATATTGTCAGGTGGGATCAAGCGCTGGAGAAGGATATCATGTTTGGTAAAGTAGAGGGTCAGAGAAAAAGAGAAAGACCCCCAAGATGGATTGGCAAAGTGGCAGCAACATTGGGCTCAAGTGTGGCAATGATTGTGAGGTTGCCCAGGAATCGGGTACTGTTTCATTCTGTTGTGCATATGGTCGCTATGAGTTGGTACCAACTCAATTACACCTAACAACAACAACAACAACTAAAGAATGCTATGGGATTTTGCATTGGGATTGCATTATATATGTATATCCCTTTGGGAAATATTGACATTTTCACCATGTTAAGTCTTCCTATTCAGGAGCATGGTATAGTCTTCCATTTTTTAAAGTCTCTTTTGGTTTCTTATAGTAGTGTTTTGTAGTTTTCTTTGTATAGGTCCTTTGTTTCTCTGGTTATGTTTATTCCTAAATATTTCATCCTTTGGGTGGCTATTATAGTTGCTATTCCTTTCCTAATTTCATTTTCAGCATTGATATTATTAGTACAGTGGAATCCAACTGATTTTTATATGTTTATTTTGTACCCTACCACTTTGCTGAATCTGCTAATAAGTTCCAGTAATTTTTTTTTGCTGTTTTTGGGATTTTCTATGTATAGGATCATATCATCTGCAAATAGAGAGACTTTCACTTCTTCTTTGCCAATTTGGATGCCTTTAATTTCCCTATCTTGCCTTTTAGCTCTGGCTAAGACTTCCAAAACAATATTGAATAGGAGTGGTGATAAAGGGCATCCTTTTCTGGTACCTGTTCTCAAGGGGAAGGTTTCTCTCCATTGAGAGTGATGTTAGCTATTGGTTTTGTATATATGCTCTTAATTATGTTGCAGAATTTCCCTTCAATTCCTACTTTGTTGAGTGTTTTTCTCAGGAATGGATGTTGGATTTTGTCAAATGCCTTTCCTGCATCAATTGATATGATCATGTGGTTCTTTTCTTTTACTTATTTATATGGTGGATTACATTGATTTTTTTTAACTAATGTTGAACCATCCTTGCATCCCTGATATGAATCCCGCTTAGTCATGATTTATTATTTTTTTGATGTGTTGTTGAGTTCTTTTGGCTAGGATTTTTTTAAGTTTGTACTGTGAATTATGTGTTCTTTTACATGGAAGAACATTATCTTTACATTCATCCTATCGTATTATGTTTCATTGCAATGCTTATAATCCCCTGCATGCAGCATCAAACAACCAAAGGGTACACCCTGCCCCCGGCTGCCAGCACACAGTCCTTCTCTCACCGCTCCTTCTCTCCACATCATCGTCTCTGCCTCCATACCTGGTATCATTGCTTTCCTGTACAGGGTCCCACACTTCACTTTTCTCCCTTGATGGTTCCAGGGATCCTTGCTCCTGAACTGCAAAATCAACCAATCTCCTCCTTTTTTTA
>NW_006408527.1:14509156-14521273 GCF_000296735.1 Chrysochloris asiatica
TTTTTTTTTTTTTTTTTTAGTTTACCTTATATTCTATTAACGTTTCCCTCCATTTAAGACAGTGTATTTTATCCCATAATCTACCTGACCTTCTCACCACCTGGCTCTCGGTTCCTATGCATTTACCTTCTTTCACATTGCAATTGTTTTGACCATAGACTGACCTCCCATATATTCTGAATTTATTCTTATAGTTTTGTTCTGTTTCGACTCGTCCATTTGTCGATTGAGTTCTGGGTGGTGCTGCCAAATTATGTCAATCTCTGATTGTTGTCTGTTCTTGTTGGTTCTCAGTCCACAGAATCCCCTTTAGGATGTCTTGCATCACAGGGTTGGCAATGGTAAAATCCCTTAACTTCTGTTTATCCCGGAATGTTTTGATTATACTGTCATTTTTGATTGACAGTTTTGCTGGGCAGAGGGTTCTTGATTGGCAGTTTTTTATTGTTGTTTTGGGTTTATATATGTCTCCCCATTGCCTTCCTGCCTGCATGGTTTCTTCTGAGAGATCCAAGCTTAATCTGATTTGCTTGCCTTCGTATGTGACACTTCTGTTTTCCCTAGCTGCTTTCAGGACTCTTTCCTTATCTTTGATTTTGGAGAGCTTGATTACTGTCTTGGTGATTTTATTTTGGGGTCTATCCTTCCTGGGGAACGTTTGGCTTCTTGAATGTGTATCTTCTCCTCTTTAAAGATGTTAGGGACAATTTCTTCCAGAAGCTCTTCAACCATCTCCTTTGTGGATGTGTGTGATTCTTCCTGTTCTGGAATGCAGATAATTCTTAAGTTATTCCTCTTCATGTTGTGCGACATGAATTTTAGACCTTCTTCAGATTTTTTATCTCTTTCTCTGCTTGCTCTTCTATCTTAGTAGTATTGAGAGATTTATCTTCCAGCTCACTAGTTCTGGCTTCCATCTCTTCAATTCTATACCTTTCAGTGTATTGTCCATTTCTGATATTCTATTATTAATTGTTTGGACCTCTTTTTGTAGGTTTTGAATTGTTTACAATGCTGTATCTATCTTATTTGATTGTTCCTGTAGTGCTTTCCTGACTTCTTCCTTATTTTTCTCAACTCCACTGTAAAGTGTTTTGATACATTTAATTTTCATTTTTCTGAATTCTTTCTCAGACATTTCCAAAATCTGCCCTCCTTCCAAAATGAAGTCTAAGTCTCCCTCTAGCTCATTTGTCTCAGTCACTTTATCTTGTTTCTGTATGTGACCTTAATAATTATATGAATGTATGACATTTCATTATGTTTTCTAAGTGCCTCCATGTAGATGTGATCAGGAGATAGGCTTCCCTTTTCACTCTTCTTATTACTCAACTCAGAGTAAGTATCGCAAGTGTTGACTGACTACCTGGTGAATGGTAGCTGGTATTGATTCTTGCCTGGGTGGTGGAATTTTATAGGGTATGATTGTAGCTTGACTATATAAGCTCAATTGCTGTCTCTTCTTGGGTCATGTAGGGAATGAAAGAGTCCCCTTTATCTCTGAGTATCTGTCAGGTGTCCGTGGAGGCTCTGATCCTTCCCCAACTCCATATCAGCCAAGATGGCCACTCTGGAGTTTCCACAAACTTCTCAAAGCTCCCTTACAGTTTAAATTTTTGTAAATTTTAGAAAATGTGCTTGATATAGTCTACAACTATGTACTGAGCTCTGTTCTAAGAAAACTTTTTAGGAAGAATTATTATAATTATATAATCCTCCCTTATTTGGAAATATTAACAAAGAATAATCATTATTATATTTTAAAACTTAAAACGATTAGCGTCAGAAAATTGGTAATTTTTTCAAAATGACATGAACACAATGCTGAAAGCTATTTACAGGACTATCCGTAGATCACAGGAATTTTAGGACAATCACATTCCTTTATGAGCTGTTAACTTTTGGTTAGTAGTCTAGTGCTTTTCCTAGAGATCCAGCAGGATTCCTTGAAATAGTCTTTATTGTCGTGTGCCATCAAGTAGATTCTAATTCATAGTGATCCTATATAGGGTTTCTGAGAGCGGCTTGTAGGTTTGAACTGCCAATCTTGCAGTTATAATTCCAGTGCTTATCTTATAGCACCACACCAGAAGTGCTAAATAGTCTTGTTGTTGTTAAATGCTATCAAGCTGGTTATGACTCACAGTGATCCTGTATAGGTTCTCTCAGGAGCAGTTGGTAAGTTTGAACCAAGAACCTTGTGGTTCAAACCAACCTTGCAGTCTAGTACTTATCCTACAGTGCTACACAGGACTCCATTGTCAACATAAATGTGAAAGTAATGTCGAAGTGGAGATAGGCTGGGAGGTGGAGAGAGAAGCAAAGTTCAGTGCGAATATAGCAATAGTAATTTCATCCTGTGTGGGAGAAGTTCAAATTAATAAATAAGGAGGGAAGAATCAAACTTCAGAGATACTGGACAGCAAGAAAGAAGACAATAATAATCACTAATATTGGTGATCCCTGTGTCTGTTTGCTCCCATAAATATTTACAGCCTTGAAAACCCTACTTAGGGTGACTGTGATCAGAATGGAATCAATGGCAGTGGATTTGTATAGTTTTTGTTGTTAAGTGCCATCAAGTTGGTTTTGACCCACAGTGAAACAGTACAGCATTTCTGAGGAACACCTGGTGAGTTTGAACTGCTGACTTTGCGGTTCAAGCTGACTTTGCAGTCCAGAGCATTAACCCTGCAGCACCTATAACCCTGAGACAAAGACACCCCAAACCACAGTAGCTCACACCAGGAAAATATTTCTTCCTTTCTGTTATGTAACAATCTAAAAGCAGAAGTGAATGGTTGGCAGCTCTGCCCAACAAGGTCATACAGGGGCCATGTCCTTCCTCTTTGTTGCTCCAATATGCCCCACCTGGCTGTCCTAATCAGCATGACAGAAGCAGACTCACTGACAGTGATCAGCATTTCATCCCTAGGCAGGGGGAAAGAAGAAGTGGAAAGCAAGTGACTTCCTTCTTAAGAAAGTCACCAGAAGGTTGCACACATTGGGAGGTTGCTTCTAGGGAGACTCTAGCTTAGTAGCAATGTGCCCTGCTGATATTTAAAGGGCTGAGGGTGGTTCTAGAACTTAAAGTAATACCTTGAAAAAATAGCTTTCTCTGCTCCAGCCCCCTATAGGAAAAATAGTTCACTACCCAACCTCCCATGTACACAAAACTTATGTGGAGCTCACTGTTACAATAATCTCATTAGTATCATCATCACCAGAAGTTTACAAAGAACAGGAAAGAACTTCTAAATAAATAATTATTAATCTTTTCAGAGACACATGAATAAGGAACAGAAAACTTTTAAAAAATAAGGAACACCATATACCAACCTGGCCTCATAGCCATATACAGAACATACTCCCAATGAGTACCCATACTTCTCCAAGACACATGAATTATTCTTCAGAGACGACCATCTTTTAGGCCATAAAGCAAAACTCAATAAATTCAAAAACATTCAACTAATGCAAAGCACCTTCTCTGCTCATAATGCCACAAGAGTAGACAACAACAATAGAAAGAAAAGGTGGGGGGGATACATAGAAACTGAGAAATGTTGCCAAACCGAAAACAGAGACGGGGTGAGATCCAATCCAAGCTTTAGTAACAGAAACCTAGCAGTCTGGAGGACAGAGAGACTCATTTCTCAAGACCATCATATCTTTTACAAAGCGCAGGTACATTATATAGGGTAAGTTACATTTGGATGTACATTTTATCTATTTTAACATCAAGATAGTGTCTTTTGAGGGTTGGGGTGGTGGGAGCGGTGGGGAGGAAACAATCAGGCTATGATCCTTCTCAAACATTCCATTTTTCAGAAAAAAGGAACAATCTAGCAATAATGATCCCTCTCAAACATTTTACCTTTAGGGTCTCTGCTTAAATCCTGAGATAACTATCTGAAATATCCTATTCTCGTGTCCTCTTTCTAGGGCCACAAGGTCATCCCAGCCAATGTATAAACTTCCTTACTTTCAGGGTCTTCACTTTATACTTGGGAGTCCTGGTGTGGCTCTCTGGGTTAATGCGCCAGACTGCAAAGCCATTTGAACTGCAAGGTCAGTGGTTCAAGCTCACCAGCTGTTCCTTGGAAACCCTACATAGGGTTGCTATGGGTTGGAAATGACTCAATGGCACTTAACCACAATAACTTGAAACTCAATGGCTAAACTGACTCCATTTTGCTTAGGTCAGTAGATTCATGCTACCAATAACAGCTTGTTTTATAAAGAAAACAAAACAAAAATATTGGGTAATGGAATAAATTAAAAATAAAATTTTAAAAAATTTTAGAATTCAATGAGAATTAAAACAACATACCAAAACCTTTGAAATACAGAAAAAAAGAGCTCTGAGGAATATTTCTAGAATACTCAAGAAAGAATAATAAATAAATCATAACAGAAGGAAGCGTCACAATCAATAGCTTAACCCTTTGTCTTAGGCTTAGTTCTCTAGAGAAGTAATACAAATGAAGCTTACCTGTTGTTGCTGTTGTTAAGTGCCATCCAGTCAGTTCGGACTCATAGTGACCCTGTGAAGGGTTTCCAGGGGTTTTTTCTTAATTTATTCTTTTTGGGAGCAGAAAGCCTCATCATTGTCCCACAGAATGGCTGATGGACTCAAACCACTCACCTTGTAGTTCACAGTCCAAGGCTTAGCCTACAGAGTCACTGTGCTAAGCTTATATTGTTGTTGTTAAGTGCCATCAAGTTGGTTCCAACTCATAGAGACCCTACATAGGGATTCTGAGAGGCTGGTGGATTTGAACTGCCACCATTGTAGTTGAAAACAACCTTTCAGTCCAGTGCTCATCCTACAAGGCCACCCCAAGACTCCTGCCACACCAGCTTATAAATGTATATATAAATAAAAATGTAGCTTAAGGAACTAGCACATGCCATTGTAGAGGCTTACAAGTTCCAAGTCCATGGGTCTGATGTCAGACTGCAGGTTTCTCCTGACTCACACAGTCAAAGGGGCTGATGAACCCAAGATTGGCAGATCAGGTAACAGGCTGCTGGATATGAAGACAAATGAATCCAAGGTTAGCAGGTAAGATGGCAAGCTATAGACTCAGAGGATTGGCAGGCAAAATAAAGTCCACTGGCTCATGTACAAAGAACTGGAGGTCAGATGATGACTAGCCAGGATCCAAATTCAGCAAAAAGAAAGATAGCCAGGCCAGACATCCATATATATTGGAAGTAGGCCACAGCCCTAAGAGTAATACTAAAGTATAACTTGGTATAATGAAAACATGAAAGTAAAATGTGATTATCATAAAAGATAGGAAATGTGTTTACTTGAGGAAGGGAAAAGTTTATGATTGAGATGGGACAAATGATGAGGCTTCTGGAAAAATATGTTCTCATTTTGGTGATTAACATGTGTTATGGATTGAATTATATCCCCCCAAATATTGATTGTAAATCCTAACCCTTTTATCTTTGGAGACCTGATATAGCCTGTAGGATAAGCACTGGACCATTAACTGCAAGGATGGTCATTCAAACCCACCAGGCACTCCTCAGAAACCATATACAGTGTGGCTATAAGTCAGAACTGACTCGATGGCACTTAACAATAACAACAGCTGTTGTTGGGAGACTCGGTGACATAGTGGTTTACACGTTGGAGTGTTAACCACAGCTTTGGTGGTTCAAATCCACCAGACACTCCCTGGGAGAAAGCTGAGGTCTTCTGCTCCCAGAGAGATTTAAAGACTCAAAAATCCTAATAGGATCAATAGGAGTCCAAACTGACTCAGCACCACACAACATAGTACCCATGATTATCCCATTGGGAAATGGGCTTTCTTTGTTATGTTAAGAGGCCAGAACAGTGTCAGGTGTGTTTTAAGCCAACCATTTATGACATAAAATGAAAGATTAGCCCCTGGTGGGTCCAGCTGTTGGGCCCAGGCGTTCTTCCAGATGTACTCTCTGGAGTTCTACCCACTAGGAAATAGTCAATACCAGCTTCTATACCACTGATCAGTGACAGACAGGCTCTAAGACCAGTCAAACTCACCCTAACCTGAGGTACATAAAATGACAAACATGAACAGAGTTCATACATCAATTCTCTAACTACACCCATGGGACACAGTTGGTGAGAGCTTAAGAACACATTTACACAATCATCAATTAAGTACAAGTATAACAACACCACAATGTTCCAGAGACAAAAGACAGTTTTATTTCACATGAAGAAAGAAGAGACAATGGCTCAAACAAATGACCAAGACACAGCCAGAAAAAGTTTTGAAAACGAAAAGGTAATAGAAGGAATTTAAAAACAATTTAAAAGAATGCTACCTAGGTACCTTCAATGGATTGACAGATAAAGGAGAGCACAGAAAAAACATAAGAATTCAGGAAAACACATAGCAAGAACAAGCTGACAAATAGATGCAAATTTTGAAATGATATAAAACCTGCAATTAAGAAATCCAGAAGATTAATACTAAAACATTAAAAAAGGATAATACACTGAAAGCCAAATTAGTAGCTGTGGAGAAATGGTAGCCTGAATTAGTGAGCTTGAAGATAAATCTCTCAATACTAGTATGCTAGAAGAATAATCAGAAAAAAATCCAAAGAAAGCCTGAGTTATGTGAGACTCTATGAAGACTAACAACTTACAGGTAATCAGAATTCCAGAATAAGAAGAGAAAATAAAAATCACAGATGAAATTGTCAAACAGTTGTTAGAAGAAAACTTCCCTTACATCATGAATGATGAGAAGGTAAGCATATAAAGAGCTGAACAAACTCCAAACAGGATACATTCCAAAAGAAAACTACCAAGGCATATCATAATCAAACTTTCCAAAATCAAAGACAAGGAAAGAATCCTGAGAGCAACTGAGGAAAAATGAAAAGTTACCTAAAAGAAGAACCAATAAGATTAAGCTCTGATTTCTCAGCAGAAACCATACAGTCAAGAAGGCAATGGGATGACATATTCAAAACTCTTAGAGAATAAAAATTACCAACCAAGAATCATATCCCCAACAAAGCTGACCCTCAAATATCAAGGCGAACTTAGGACATTTCCTTATAAACAGAAATGAAAGGAATTCGTAATGACCAGACCAACAATACAAGAAATGCAAAAGGGTGTTCTTTGGACTGAGAAACAACAATAGCAGACAACAACCTCAGATTAACATATATGACAACACCACCCAGAATTCAGTGCAGCTATAAAAGTATTTAAAATAAAACAAATCTTCAAAACTGAACTAAGGAAACCAGAGATACCAATGAAGTCAACTACAAAACAAAAAGAAGTAATAATGCAGATACAGAACTTCCAGATGGCAAAGAAGTAAAGTAGATTTCAAGATTAACCAGACTGTTTAAGAAGAGAAGAAATTTAATAAATTACAGGGTAACCTCAAAGAAAATAAATACACCTGCACATCATAATAAAAAAATAAAATCAGAAAGATTTAGTAGACATTAACTCAACAGAAATGGATATATAAATAAAACACACAATCAAAATGAGTTCAATGCAGAGAATTATGTGGAACAAAGAAACGAGCAGTACAACAAAAACACACACAGATAAATGAAAGCAATCAATTCATACCTACTGATAATTATATTGCATATAAATGGATTAAATGCACCAATCTAGAGACAAACAGTGTCCTTCAATATGTTGTCTACAAGAGGACACATCAAACAGATGGAGACAGCTTAACTACTTATCAACAGAAGAATGGTAAAACAAACTTTGGTACATACACACAATGGAATACTATGCAATGTTGAAGAATACCAATGAATCTGAGAAGCACCTCACAAAATGGATGAATCTAGAGGACACTATCCTTTGTGAAATCAATCACAAAAGGACAAATATTGCATAAGATCAATGTTTTAAAAAGTTAAGAAATGTTGTCTTGATATAAGAAATGGTAGATGATGGAGTCCTGGTGTGCCACTGCAGGACAAAGCTCTGGACTGCAAGGTCGGTTTGAACTGTTAGAAAAGAAATGTTTGTTTTTTAAAGCCAGTACTAACAATGAAGGACACAATTTTAATTCACATATTTCTGATGTCTACTCAGTAAGGTAAAATATTAACTCTAAGTAATGAGTTTGTTTAGGAGCCTGTTTCATAGAATCCTGAATGACCATAAAGACAAAATAGTTTTTGATATGAGAATTTTTAATTGAAAAGAATTTATACATGAGACATAAGAGGATAGATGACCAATGATTTCACAATCTCAAAAGCACTAAATATGTCAATTCTCCTACAGACACATATCACCATAAATGATGGTGCCAAATGGACAGTAGAGTTGCTAAAGTGAAATTATTTGTGTTGAATTGAAGGTAGCAAGGCACCTTTCCTCCTTCTTTTGGAAAGAATTATGGTGGTGATTCCAGTGTGCATTTCATTGCCTTGTCTCTCTCTCGCTCCAGTTGTTCGATCTCCAACGACAGTTTATACAACTCCATGGCCAATTTCACATCTTGAGGATTTGGAAGACACTGCATGAAGTTCCTGCCTGCTAGTATTTTCTCACAACCTTCTGGAACTTCCTAAGAAAGACAGAGACATGGGCAGGCTTGAGCGGCTCATCTCTGATCACAAAGGAGGATGCAACACTGGCAAGGATACAACTACAGGATCAAGACCAGCCACAGAACTGGAGGTTGAACAGTGAAAACCAGAAAAATGCTTTGGATCCTACCATACTTATTCCCAGAGGAACAGACACCTATTCTGAGACAACGCTCCAGAAGACCGCTCTCCATGCTCTTTCTGTTGACCATCCAGAAATGAAAATGCAGTATATTATATTATATGTTCCGAAGGACTTAAGTGTCAGGATTTAACTAAGGGTCTCAGTTTTTCCTTTTCTAAGATCAAACAGGAAACTGCCCTTCTAACCCATTAGCTGCTTTAAAGTGGAAAGAGAAAGTTCCTTTGAGTGACCTTCAAGAACTCAGAAATGACTCTTGATAAGTCAGAGCTCGTAGGTGATGGCTGGCCCAGTGCTTCAGAGGTGCCTCCATTTTTAGGGTGTGATAGGATGGGAACTTCCTGGACTCATGCTACTCACCCACTCACACTTAGACACCTCTGGGTACCAGGTTCTGTTCTCTGAGCAACTGATACTTTGGGAGCCAACCACTCTATAGCCACGATTGCACTGGACAGTCGGAGTTTCATCTTCATCATACTCAGACTTATCTACAGACAGATTTCCATTTTCTATCTTTGGTTTCAGGCACACAGCTGCAATGGAAACACAAATTTAAGCAATCTGCAATTTTAAGGGAAAAAAGGCATGCTAACAGGTTATAGGATCTCCTCAATTTAGTAAAATAATTATTTTGATTGTTATTCTTATTGAGCATTAACTACAAATCAGACTTTAGTCTAAGCATTTGATGTGATTTAAGTGTATAATCCTGGATTCTCAACTTTCAAAACAACTCTCTCGCATGGTCTTCATTTCTGCAAGGTATTAGGTACGAAACATTTCCTCTTCTTTCCTCATTATTCTTCTGTTTTGAAGGAGATAATGTTAGCAAATAATTCTGGGGTGGTTGTTAGAAAATATATACAATAGCTGTGTTCATAAAAACATCAGACTCGACTTTGACTCAGCCTGTCTCCTTGAATAGTTGGGAGATCACAAGTCTTCCATCACAGCACCTATATTACAGGCATGTTGTGTCCTGTATGAGGGAACCTGCCACTTTACAGTGGTTAGGATTAGTCCATGAAAGCCAACACTTAGACTACCGAAAATATTTATAAGATTTTTGCTTGAGCCTAGTGGTTACGAGTTGGGCTGCTAACCTCAAGGTCAGCAGTTTGTAGCTACCAGCCTTTCCATGGGAGAAAGATGAGGCTTTCTGCTCCCATAAACATTTATAGCCTTGGAAACTCTATGCAAGATCGTTATGAGTGGGAACCTAATTCGCGGCATATAACCACCATCACCACCACCTTTAATATATTTTTGGAAATACATACAGGAATTGGGGATAGAGATTGTTTCTAATCTCCCAGAATGAGGGCCATTAACTTTTCAGTAAGCTTTGTGTACTTTTTGCATTGGATACCATATGCTTATATTAACTGCTTACAATAAATCCAATCAAATTCAATGTGTAAGTGTTGCCATGGGCACGAAACAAGCTTTTCTCTCAATGTTGTCGTGGGATTTCCACCCACTCATCCATGCACTGGAAAGAGAGCCTGGGGTTACCTTTACATACAGGAGCTGGAGGTGACCAGGTTGAATATCTGCAGGAGATTATTGCCTGTCCAACCAGAGTGTATCCATCATCACATTCATACATAATATCATTTGAGAAATATGAAACCACTTTCTTATGATGTCCATGGGCAATATCAGGAGGAAAATCGCAATCTTGATGGTGAGAGAGAAAAGTGAGAGGGCGTGAACTTGTAACATTTATAAAGTAAGACATTGCATTTCAGACTCTGTGAGGTTTGAGACAGGCTTCATTGTGTCCTTTCATCTATGCCCATAGGATTGCTTGTTAAGTAAAATAACTCATCCTGTTGTCTTATAATCCTTAGGTCAATGAACTGTAGTAAGGGTCAAGTTGAATTCAAAGCAGTGAGGTTGAGGAATATCTTGAATTTTCTTGATAGATTCACTATACTTTCTAGGGATTACTTGGCATGAAGGCTAAATTTCAGTCACACTGTACTAGAGGGACACTTAACTGAGGTCAGGCTAAGTGAAAAGACGTGCATCTGTGGGGGATGGCAAAAAGAAATACATCCACAATCTCTGAGTCCTGATCCCCCAAGTCATAACAATTCATTTATCTTCACCAAGAATATATATAGCACATGTTAAGAGAGTTCCAGTTGGCGGCAGCAGAGTAGAGTCAGGTAGGACAGGTTCTGTGTGTGTGTGTGGGGGGGGGGGGTGGGGGGGGGGCTTAAACCTCAGAGACAAGGCTCTCACCAAATTACACCAGAGTTCTCGATCTAACATAAGGGTCTGGGCATCAGTTTCCTGCAACCGGGAGTGAAAAATCATGGTATAAAGGAAAACATTGTGCTTTAGAAATCAGCATGGGACTCCCTCTATGGACATCCTACCTGGGCGGAAGTCAGAGGGTGGGACTACAGACAGACCAACACAGGGAATCTGTGCTAAAAGCAGCAAAGCAACATTTGCAAAAGGAGGTGTGGTGTGATTCTACATGTTTTTTTTTTTTCCTCCTCCTCCCTGCCATGCCTTCTTTCTCCAGCTCAGATGCCTTCAGGCTATTGGGTGCTGCAAACCCCCATAAAAAAAGTCCAGCATCGAGACCACAGCTTTCCCATGGCACAGAGAGAAAGATTCCCCATTGGTCCAAGGGTAAATCCTTTGGCTGCTGCTTTTGACTTCTGCCTGTGTGTCCTAGCCCTAAAGTTAACTTGTGAGGGACAATTAACTCCTTCCTACCTGGAAAGAAAAAAAGCAAGTTTGGCCTGACAGACAAACCATATGAACAATCTGTACAACCACATCATAAAAAGACACAACCATTTCAAGAATTATGCTGTGCACACACAGATACTTAACTGACCTTCAGAGACAAAAAAATGTAAACAATTTTCCTGACATTAACTTCTCAGTATCTATCAGTGCATCTCTATGGTGGTGACTAGAGGAGGGACCTGAGCAAGTGGACACCCTAACCCACTACTGGAGGCTTCTATGGTGCACACACACAATTTTATCTTTGTTTCAAAGTGGAGGTTCTTGTCTCAGAATTTATATTGCTTCTACTTTGGGGCCTTTTGATCACACATTTTTCCTAGAGTTGGGAGCTTTTTCTCCCTACGTTACCCAAGAAGAGTCAGCAATTGTGGCCATATAGCCAAGCTACAAGCATACCCCATAATATTCCACCCTTGGACAAGAGCCAGTAACAGCTGATAAACATTACATGCAAAATGGGAAGCCTATCTCCTGATCATATCCACCAAGAGATACCCAGTAAGCTTAATAACAAAACAACACACATCCATTCAAGCATTTAAAAACCCACACATTACAGGAAATGATAAACAAAAGACCACAAAAACAACAAACAA
>NW_006408527.1:14536549-14553864 GCF_000296735.1 Chrysochloris asiatica
CCAACTAGCAATACTTTTTTACTTCCCTCATGTATATTTTATCTAACTGTAAGCCTTCACTTAATAATCTCCATCACTGAGATCTGAAGAAATTTCCAAAATAAAATAATCTCATAAACTCTTACCGTCATCACATGTTGGTGTTTTGGGATTCCATGTGCCATCACCCTGGCAAGTAGCTTTAAATATTTTAGATTTCTTATGGCATGTGTAGGAAAACTGGTCTCCAAAGAAATAGTGACAGGATGGGGATAATTCAGTTTTTCTCTGATTAACTATTTTGCCATTCTTCAACTCTGGTTTTGGGCAACATACCCCTGAAAATAAAATAGGGTAATGGTTAATGCAATCATCATAACAACCTCATTTCCATTTAAATGAGAAATAATCTCACCACTGAAGTGGGTTTGGAGAAATTAATAAAAGTGTAACCAAGACATTTTGAGTCTGTCCATCTCCAACCCAGTTACTTTTCCCCAGAAGCCTCATGTTATCAGCCTGTCCTGATCCATGGCAACCCCACACCTCTCCAATGAAGTCTTTTAAGTAGGAGCTTGCAAAATGAAAAGCTGGGTTAAACCCCTACAAAAACAAAAATTATTTTCTCAAAATTATTTAAGAGCAACAACAACAAAATGTCTTAATTCTTGTCTTTATGATTTTGCTAGGATTACATCATGATTAATTAAATTCTCTAGTAACTTACACTGCTCTGCTTGCAAGCTTGAAATCAACCTGATAACTAATACATAGGAATGCATTTAGATTATTGTTTATGGCCAGGATCTTTCTTTACTGATGCAAAATTTAACAGAGCTAGTTATTCAAATTCTTCTATTTCTAATGAAGAAAGAGCTTATAAAGGATATAATATCAATTAATAGAAACACTTTCAGATAAGAAACTGCCAGATGTAAGGGGGAAAAAATTAGAACAGAAAATGCTCTAATCTCCAAATCAGAAACTATACCAGAATTATCAGACAATCTTTCTGACACAAACACTTCTACAACAAAATTTTTGGGGGATAATTTTTTAAATTATATAAGTGCTGAATAGTATATGAAGGAGTCCTGGTAATGCAATGGGTTAAGCCTTCAATAACCAACCCAAAAGTCAGTGTTTCTCTGAGGGAGAAAGATAAAACAATCTGCTTTTATAAAGATTTATAGCTTCGTAACCCTGTGGAGCAGTTCTACTCTGCTCTGTAGGGTTGATGTGAGTTAGAATTGACTGAGCTATAGTAGGTGGTAGAGATCTGGTGTGGCATTATAGGATAAGCACTGGCCCGTAAGGTTGGTTTGAACTGTGAGGTTGGTTTGAAGCACAAGGTCGTCAGTTCAAACTCACCAATTGCTCCTCCGAAACCCTATACAAGGTCCCTGTGAATTGGAACCAACTCAACAGCACTTAACAACAACGAAACAGTAGGTGGTAGGTGGGTATAGTATACAAATCATTTCGGAATAGGTAAGCGGGGAATTTAAATTCACATCATTTATCTTTTGTGTTTTAAGTGGCTAGAAAACTATTTTCTAAGTGATTAGAAAGATCTGCTATTAAAAAATTAAATCTATAAATCCATAGTAGATAAAAAGAATGTGTATTTTAAAAAGGTTTTTAAACATCTAGCAGCAGAGCAGTTACAAGTCAGGCTGCTAATCTCAAGGTCAGCAGTTTGAAAGTACCAGCTGTTCCGTGGGAGAAAGATGAGGCTTTCTGCTCCTGTAAAGACGTAAGTCTCAGAAGCCCTATGCCTGTTCACCATGAGTCAGAACCAACTCCACCAACACACCATCACTATAGACACAATCGGTATGTTAATTACATGTCATTGTTTGATATTTATAAAAGATTTTAAAAGGCATGTGCTTACCAATACTTTGTTTTTAAGAGGTGATAATTTTTGTTAAGTATGTTTTTAATTCAGTCCTTTTGCTACTGTTGTTGTTGTAAGGTGCCATTGATTCAGTTCTGACTCATAGCAACCCTATCAACAACAGAACAAAACATTGCCTAGTCCTGCGCCATTATCATAATGGTTTTCACGCTTGAGCACATTGCTGCTGCCCTGTGCCAATCCATCTCACTGGGGTTCTTCCTCTTTGTCAATGACCCTCCACTTTACCAAGCATGCTGTCTTTTCCCAGGGACTTGTCCCTTCACATAACATGTCTGAAGTATGAGAGACTAAGTCTCACTATTCTGGTTTTGACGGAACATTCTGGCTGTACTTCTTCCAACTCAGATTTGCTTGTTCTGGCAGTCCCTGGTACCTTTAGTATTCATCACCAACACCATAATTAACATGTATTGACTCTCCTACAGTCTATTTATTTTCCATCTTTCACATGTTTATGAGGTGATAGAAAATGCAATGGCTTGGGTCAGGTAACCTTAGTCCTCAAACTGACATCTTTGCTTTTGAACACTTTAAAAGTCTTCTGCAGTAGATATGCCTAACGTTTGATTTCTTGACTGCTTGTTTTTTGAGTGCTGATTGTGGATCCTAGCAAAATGAAGTCTTTAACAACTTCAATCTTTTCTCCATTTATCATGATGGTATTTATGGGTCGAGTCGTGAGGCTTTTTGTTTTCTTTATATCATTGTTTTTAAGTGCCGTCAAATTGGTTCCGATCCATAGCAACACTGTTCAGGTTTCTGAGAAGCAGATGGTGAGCTTGAGACACTGGCCTTGAGGTTCAAATTAAGGTGCAATAAATATTGAAGGCTGTGGTCTTGGATCTTCATCAGTATTTTAAGTCCTCTTCCTTTTAAACAAACAAGGTTGCATATCACAGGTTGCTAATGAGTCTCCTTTCAATCCTGGTGCTTCGTTCTTCTTCATATAATCTAGCTTCTTGGATTATTTGCTCAGTATACAGATTGAATAAGTACGGTGAAATGATGCAGCCGTGGCACACACCTTTCTTTATTTTCAACCATTCAGTATCCCCTTGTTCTGTTTTAATGACCGTCTCTTGGTCTATGTACAGGTTCATCATGAGCATAATTAAGTGTTCTGAAATGCCCGTTCTTTACAATATTATCCATAGTTTGTCATGATTCACACAGTGAAAAAGCCTTTGCCTATTACATAAAGCCCAAGTAAACATCTCTCTGGTACTCTCTGTATTCAGTCAAGATCTGTCTAATGCTAACAATGATAGCCCAAGTTTCATGTTCTCTTCAGAATCCAGCTTGAGAATCTGGCAGTTCCCTATTGATGTACTGTTGCAGTCATTTTTAAATTAACTTCAACAAAATTTTACTTTTGTGATATTAATGATACTGTTTGATGATTTCCTCTTTATGTTGGGTCACCTTTCTTTGTTGTTGTTATTAAATGTCATTGACTGGGTTCCGACCCATAGCGACCCTGTATAGGATTTCCTAAGAGTGACTGGTGAGCTTGAACCACCAACCTTGTAGTTCAAAGAGCTTTGCAGTCACAGAGCCACACCAGGACTCCTTAGAATGGGCCAAATATAGATCTCTTCCAATCCATTGGCCAGGTAGCTGTCTTCCAAATTTTGGTATAGATGAGTGAGTACCTCCAGTGCAGCATCAGTTTTTTGAAAGACTTCAATTTGTATTTCCTCAATTTTTGGAACCTTGTTTTTCACCAATGCCTTCAGTGCAGCTTGGACTTCTTCCCTCAGTACTGTCAGTTCTTGATTATATGCAACTTCTTGAAATAACTGAACACTGACCATTTGCTTTCAGGATAGAGATTCTATATTTCTTCCATCTTCTTTTCATGCTTTCTGTGTCATTCAATATTTTTCCCATGGAGTCCTTCAATATTCCATCCTGAGGCTTGAATGTTTTTCTTCAGTTCTTTCAGCCTGAGAAATGCTGAGCGTGTTCTTTTCTTTTGATTTTCTATCCCCAGGTCTTGGCACATTGCATTATAATACTTTATTTTGTATTCTAGATCTGCCCTTTGAAATTTTCTGATCAGCTCTGACTTCCACATTTCTTTCAGTTGCTTTAGCATCTCTATGATCAAGAGCAAGTTTCAGAGTCTCTTCTTACAACCATTTTTTAAAAAGTGTTTATTAGGAATTGAGTGATAGTTTACATCATCCTATTATATTTTGTTTCATTGCAATAATTACAATCCCCTCCATACATTATCATTTAAGAGTATTTGCTTCTATTCACTCTATTTTTGTTTGTTTGATGTATACAAAAACACTCAGAAATATATAATCATTTAAACAACCCAAGTGCACATTCTGCAAGCCTGCCTACTGACCACCAACACACAGCCTTTCTCTTTCCATGAGTCTAGAGTCTTCAGCTGCTCCCTCTTTCCATGTCATTATCTTTGCCTCCATTTCTGATGTCACTGCTTCTCTGGATAGGGTCCCACGTTCTGCTCTTGCTCTTCTCCCTTGATGGTCCTAGAGTCTGTAAGATTAACTACTTCCCCCTTCATGTTACAAAACTTCTACCTTCACAGGTGTGACAATCACAATTAGTCATGATAACAATTACTCACTATTGAATCATAAGAGTCTTATCCCCATCTCTTTTCACCAGGCCCATCTAGACAAGATGAAAACTATTCAGTGGGGATTCTACCTTTCCCCACATACTCTGACACTAAACTCTCTCTTGAAAACTTGTAAGCCAATCACTTTGTGCCTTTATGTTGTTGTTAAGTACTGTGAAGTCAATTCCAACCCATTGTTATCCTGTATAGGGTTTCCAAGGAGAAGCTGGTGAGCTTGAACCACTGACCTTGCAGTTCAAATGATTTTGCAGTCTGACTCATTAGCTCACAGCGCCATACCAGGATTCCATTTTAGGTAGCCAATGTCTAAGTTGTCCATCCCTATCAAACCTGTGTACACACAGGATTCTTGATGTGAAGGCTCCTTCCCTCTCAGTTTGTATTTTGAGCTACTACATCCATAAGTATAGATCAAGTTGATCAAATTGTTGCAATCTACATTTGTTTCCTTTATCAAAAAAAAAATTTTTTTTTTTTTATCTTCCTCTAGTAGAGTCCTGATCATCAAGCCATAGAAGCTAGGTCAAATAGGTACTATCTGCAAGTTTGTTTTTGAGACTCTTGTTAGTCTCCCCTCACTTCATATCAACTAGATGCTTGACTCTCAGCTCTAGCCCTCTGTGGCTATGTCCTTGTCCATGGGCTCAGGAGTCCCCAGGTCTCACCATACTTTGGAGCAACCAGCCTTTCCTCTTCTCTCTTTCATCTCCAATTCAACAGGGGTCTATGGCATGTGATCGAACTCAGCCCATATCTTTCTTGTTGCCTTTCTCTGTCTTCCATTCACAAGGAGACCAATGTAGTCGTCAGTGAATTTAGATGCCTGTTCTTGTGTTCCCTTTGAGTTTCAGTCTTGGAAGGGAGTTTGTCTTGGAGGAACTTGATGACTTCCTGGAGAACAACTTGCTTGTTCTTGTAGTAGCCAATCAAACTGCCATTTTTGCTTTTGATTTTTCTTGTTGGTCTTTCTTTCAAGAAGATACTTCTGTTCCTTTAGCTGCTCCAGGCTGGTCTGCAGGTGCTTTCAAGTGGGAATGTCCCACCTCAGAAGGTTCTGGATGGGGCTCAGGATTCCACCTAAGGTCCTATGCACTACAAAGGTTCGTAAGAAACCTATTTCACTGGGCAAGTTCTCGAACCCCTTTTAGGTATTCCAATGAATTATAGGCTGAAGATGGGTTCACAAGCTTTCTGTAATCATATTTTCTGATATTCCTTTCTATCCCACTCAAGTGTCTAATTTACAATAGTAGGCAAGGGAAATCAATATTCATAAGACAGTCAAGCATCTTAACATTATTTCCCCTCTTTTACCCATTCAGACTATACCTCAATCCCTGTATCACAAAGCTCTGTTGTTTCAAGGTTGAACATACATCATTATTTACTCTGTTCCATTTGGCCCATGCAAACCTGCCTGTTTCCATATCTACCTTCTTCTTTCATCCCTTTCCCCCTTCTTGTGTACTGCCCTCTCCAACACCCAAACTATGTGTCTATCTCCTATCCTGTGCTCTACTGTCCCCTCCCTCTCACTCCTGGTAACCAACAAAGATTTTTTTTTTTTCCCTTTTAGTATGGGTATCTTTTCCTAAGTTTTTGCAATAATGGTCTTATACAATATTTGTCCTTTTGTGACTGACTAATTGCACTCAGCATAATGTCCGTAAGGGTCATCTATGCTACACTGTGGCTTGCAGCTTCCTTGTTATTCTTCAAGGTAGTATAATATTCCATTATGCTTACATCCATTTTTGTCCTTTGTTTCTTTCCTGTTTTTGTAATGAACCTTTGTTTTCATCTGTATAGATGTTCTTGATGCCATCCCACAGCACTCCTGGTCTTTGATCTTTAGTGTTTAATACATAAAATCTGTTCTTGAGATAATCTCTAAATTTATGTGGGATATTTTCAAGGTCATATTTTAGCTCCTATAGATTTGTTTTAGTTGTCTTCAACTTCAGCCTGTAAGCAAATGATGGTCTGTCCCATAGTCAGCCTCTGGCCTTGCTTAGGTGGATAGTATTGTGCTCCTCCATCATCTCTTCCCACAGATGTAGTCAATTTGATCCCTACATAGTCCATCTGGTGAGATCCATGGGTATAGTCACCTTACATTTTAAATTGTATAAAAAATGTATTTGCAATGAATAAGTCATTGGTCTTGCAAAATTCTATCATGTGGTCTCCAATATCATTTCTATCACCAAGATCATTACTAATCCTCACTGTTTCCAACTTTCCCATTCTAATCACTAGTAATTACCAATGCATCTTGAGTGCACATCTGATCAATTTCTGACTAGTGGAGTTTGTAGAATTCTTCCATTTCATCATTTTTGGCTTTAGTGATTGGTATGTAAATTTGAATAATAGTGATATTAACTGCCAGTGGTAGCTTTCATGTTGCTATGATGCTAAACAGGTTTTAACAGAGCTTCCAGACTAAGATAGACTATGAAGAAAGGCCTGTCAATGGAAAATCAGGCCTGAAAACCTTGTGGATCACAACGGAATGTTACTCAATCCAGTTTTATTTTTTTTCCCTGTGGGGTCACCATAAGTTGGGGCCATTCTATTGAATTAATATAAATTTATCTTAAGGGCTAAACTCATATTCAATTAAAGAGTCCTAATTTTGGATGAAGTGCAGCCAGAGTGCTCCTTGGAGGCCAAGATGGTCAAACTTCATTTCTCATACTTCGGACATATTGTCAGGAGGGACCCGTCGCTGGAGAAGGATATCATGTTTGGTAAGGTGGAGGGTCAGAGAAAAAAAGGAAGATCCCAAACGAGATGGATTGGCCAAGTGACAGCATCAATGGACTCAAGCATGGCAACAATAGTGAGGTTGGCCCAGGATCGGGCAGTGTTTCATTTTGCTGCATATAAGGTTGCTATGAGTCGGTGCCGACTCGATGGCACCTAACAACAACAATAAGCACATACTGGACATTTAATAATGCAAAAAAGATATTTACAAAACAAAAACTTACTCTCACACCCTCTGTATGGGGTCCACGTCAAGTCTTCCTGACAAGTTATAGTTGTAGGTTCATCTTCAACAGGTCTATAGCCAGAATTGCAGCTGTACCTCAACACGGTCCCAATATTATACACACTATCTTTTCTTGGCTTGTAGGAGTAATATACTTCCCAGTTAGCATGTGGGATTTCTGGTACATTGGTGCAGCTATCTGCTCACAAAAAAAAAAGAACAGAAGAAAAGTGTTCCATTACTAGGGCAACTGTCAAAGGGAATGGGTTGCAGCGACAGATGAGTGAGCCACAGCAAAAACATACATGGACATGCACCCAAATGGACACATCACCAGAGAAAAGCTCACTGAGTCTCTGTGTGTTGAGCTGACCCTACAGAATATCAATTCTCCTTTGTCTTCCCTGTGCTTCCTAGTTTGTTGTCCAAACTGAAGTATGAAGATTGATAGTTGACTATAGCAGGAGAACTGTTGCAGATAGACATGTCTTTTGATTGTTTCCTACTGGATTGGGGAAGATAGATAAGAAGTCATTCCTCTCACTCTACTGACACAGGAACCTTATCATTTAAGGGCTTGGCAAGAACAAATCAAGTGTCAAGCATTTTTTGACCCTGGGTCTTGGATCTTGTTCTCAGCACAGCTGTCAGCCTCCACTAATTGGACCAATTATTCTATTGTTTTTGACAACTTCCTGGGGCATAAATTGTTCCAGAGTCTGATCCAATTAAAGTTGGACTCCTTAGTACAGTCAGGGAGTTGTCAATCTTCAAGGGCTGCTAGGTGTCTCCCCTGGGCAAAGCCTCTATGGTATGGGTCAGGTTATGTGCAGGATGGGGGTATATGTGTGTGAAGGGTATGAAGGTATGAGAGGTGATAGGAATTGATACTGCCATCTGGCTGCTGCCACCATCCCGTATAGTTATTTCACAGCCCAGAGCCACAGAAGAATGAGATTTTCCAATTACACTGGCTATCAAATCTACCCATCCTAGCTCTTCCATTCTAGGAATCTGGGGAAGCTGGGAGCTGCTTCTTGACTGCCCATACCTACTGAAGCAGTTCTTCTGCAACACAGAGCTGAGCAGGAAAGGGGGACTGCATTCTGCTCTAGCTGCCCCACAACTTCACCTCTCTAGGAACTGGGTGAGAGCAGGAATTGGGTGAGGACTAAACACTGATGGCCACCTACTATCACCCATTTACTTTAGGCTTTCTGCAGCATGGAGCTGGGAAAAATACAAGCTCATGATACTTGCTGTGTGCCAAACCCACCAGAATAACCCTCACATCTCACAGAGCTGAGCCAAGTCCCTAATTCTAATTCCTTGGCCTCCCACTGTTCTTAGAAAATTTATATAGTTCTTACAACATTTCTGCTTTTCTCCCTAACAGATGCTTCTCAATTTATTGTAAGCCCTTTGATGAATTTCCAGAAACTTTGAATGGCTTTCTTTGGTAATTTTGACTGTCTTCCTATATGTGTCTCCTGGATAGCATTTTCCCAAATTCCTCATACCACTATTCCAGAAGCCCCCTGTATAAGGGTCTTGAACTTCCCTGAAGGCAAAGATTAAAGCATTAGGCAGCAACATCTTCCACCTCTTAGGTATATAACCAGGGGCAAGTAACTTAACCTCAGTGAATAGTTTCTTCATTTGTAAATGAGGATAATAATAGTACTCACAATGGTGGGAGAATTCAGTAATTCGTGTAATGAATGTACTTGACTAGTGCCAGGCTGTCATTATCACTAAAATCACAATTTTCAGTGATACACATGACTTTATAATCTCTGAGTCAAAGGATCATAATTAGTTCATACAGTGTTTCTGTGCAAGTTAAGAAAAAAAAAATCTTCCTGGGGACACTTTGCTTTTATATTTCAAAACAATTACCATAATATGATAATGTGTTAGAACAACAGAATCTTCTACCATCTGCCAGGAAATTGTTGTAATGAGTACAGTGATCCACAGTTTCTATAATGTGCAGGCTGCCCCTCAGATTTGGGTGTACACAACTTGTTCAATTGTATGTGTCAGCCTTTGCGATTTTGTATGACCTGGCACAGTGTACTAAAGTCTTTCTTCCCACCAAAAGAAAACAGATGAAATCATTGATCTAACTTTAAATTGCTCCCATGATTCAAAGTGGGCCTAGGCAAGTAAGTGTGCCCCCACAAGCATTTCTTGGTGCCTTTAGATGAGCATTGGAATCCCTTCATGGTTTATACTCACTGAGCTCACAAGTGGGGAGAGAAGGGTGCCAGTTGTTATCTTCTTCACAATGAACCAATCTGCTGCCTCTGAGGATATACCCATAGTTGCAGCTAAGCATAACAGTGTCTTTGTAATTATAGATGGATCTAGATCCAGTGTTGACTATTCCATTTGGAACCTCTGGCTGAGCACATATGATTTCTAACAAATTATAAGAAAAGACAATTAGGTTATAAAACAGAAATCTTAAATAAGGAAAGGAAGGGTACTGTTCATCCAATTCTGAGTACAAAACAAAAGCCTGATGCAAGCAGGTACATGGAAATCCTTCTAAGGTGAAAATGTATCTGCATTACCAATGTTAAAGCTTGCGTGTTCCTATGGTGCTAGAAGCTACATCACGGGTATTTACAATGCCAGCAGGGTCACCCATGGTGGACAAATTTTAGCAGAGCTCTAGACTAAGACAGATAAGGAAGAAGAAAGGCCTGGCATTCTTTTCTAAAAATTAGCCGATTTGACTCATGGTAATACCATGTGTTACAGCGTAAAAAAAATCCACAGGATTTCCTGGCCGCCATCTTTATGGAAATAGATTGCCTGGCATTTTTTCCACAGCACCACTGGATGGGTTCAAATAGCCAACCTTTAGGTTAGTAAGTGAATGCAAACCATTTACACCATGATGGGCCATTAAAACCACTATCAGTCTCTCTTTAAAGTACTAAAAGCAAAAACTTCACTTTGAAGATTAAAGGGTACCTAACCCAAGCCAATTTTCAATTACCTCATATACATGCAAAAGCTGGACAATGAATAAGGAAAATTCAGTCAATGATGTCTTTGAATTATGATGTTGGTGAGAAACAATGAATATGCTATGGAGTGTCAGGAACAAATCTGTCTTGGAAAAAGTACAGCTAGAATGCTCCTTAGAAGCAAGAATGGCAAGACAGCTTCACACTCTTTGTACATGTGATCTAGAGGGGCCAGTCACAGGAGAAGGCTATCATGCTTGGTAAAGTAGAGGGACAGCGAAAAGAGGAAGAGCCTCCTTCAGATGCCCTTGGCAGTGACTGCAGCAGTGAACTCAAACATAACAATGGTAGCGCAGATGGGTAGGTCTTAGCTGGGTTTTATTCTGTTGCACAAAGTTTCACTGTGTTGGAACTGACTTGAAGGCACCTAACAACAACAAACAATACCAATCTCTCAACTTCTCTTCAGGCCCATTTTATTCTCTGGATGGTTGCAACAGGTGTCTTTTGATCTCCTGGACTTAAGTTCATCTCACCAAAGCCAGAGTTTTCTTTCTAAAATGTGGCATGCTTACTCCACTCTTCAAAGACTGATCATCTTTTCCCTTCACCTTTGTCCTAACCTGGCCCTCTCTAACCTTTCCAGCATCAGTTCCTGACACTTCCACCTCTTACAACATAGAATCCAGGTATTGTGAACTGGTTGCAATATCATGTTTTTTCATTGCCTCATTTGATTGTGTCCTGTCGTGAGGGAAAACAATAAGTGATATTGTGTAGGCACTTGGTAGTAAAGGAAGATGCCTTAGATCAGGAAACTAGCAATAATATAATATCTTTTGCTCCCTTACTGCTTGCTTTTGACCACTGATGTTTAGGTTGCCCTGTAGTCACAGGTGATTGACATTAAAAGGGTTAACAAAGAGTTCCAGGTTCACCCCTGGGTTAGACAAAATACTATATTCCCCATACTGTTATGGAGGTACAATACTAGTTCTGACCAAAAGCAAGCAATAGAAAGTGATAGGTGGTCAAATAGAGGTCAAACACTTCAATTCAGAGCACAATTTGTCTTTCTTACTTTCTTTACTGAAGAGTTCATGAAAACACATTTTTTTTTTTTTTTGCTTTATTTTGGTAGAAATATAAATAATAAAACACTTGCCAGTTCAACATTTTTTACATTCATAGCTCTATGGTATTGATAATGTTTATCATGCTATGTGAGGAGCTCTGGTAGTGTAGTGGTTACAAATCGGTCTGTGAACCACAAGGTCAGCAGTTCGAAACTACAAACTGCTCTGTGGGAGAAAGATGAGGCTTTCTGCTCCCCTAAAGATCTGCAGCCTTGCAAACCCTGTGCAGGATCACTAGGAGTCGGAACCGATTCCACGGTACTTAACAACAACAAACAGCATCATGCTATGTAATTATCACAGCTATCTGTTCCCAAATTATTCCATTACCATTCACAGAAACTCAATGTCCCCTAAGCAAAGACTTCCCTTATGCCACCTCCTACCGTCTCGTGCTATCAACTCAGAGCCTATGGGACAGAGTAGAACTGCCCCCTAGTGTTTCCAAGGCTGTCATCTTTACGGAAGTGCATCTGAACCACTGGCCTTTTGGTTAGCAGTCTAGTGCTTAACCATTAAGCCATTAGGGTTCCTTCCTCTCTCATCCCTGGTAACCACTAATAAATGTCAATCTCCATGCACTTGTGTATTTCATGTAAGAAATACAATATTTGTCCTTTGGAGATTAATTGAGTTTACTCAATATAAAGCTTCTAGGATTCATCCATGTTGCAGTATGAACAAATTAGGACATCATTCCTCTTTATGGCTTAGTAATATTCCATTACATGTATGTAATAGAATGTACACATTTACATGTACACATTTTATTTATCTATTCATCAGCTGATGGACATTTAGATTGTCTACACCTTTGGGCTCTTAGGAAAAGTACTGCAATGAGCATTGGTGTACAAGTTTCTGTTTACATTTCTGTTTTTATTTCTTTTGAATATGTACCTAGCAGTGGGATTGGTAGTTCTGTAGTTAATATTTTTAGGAACTGCTAGCTATTTTTTCCACAGCAGCAAACCCATCAGCAATGGATGAATGTCCCAATTACTTTACATTCTTGCCAACACCTATTAATTTCTGTTGTTATTGTTATTTATCGTAACTGTTGTGGTATGAGTGAAGTAGTATCTCACTGTAGTTTTGATAAGCATCTCCTTCAAACCCATCAGCCACTCCATGGGAGAAAGATAAGACTTTCTGCTTCCAAAAAGATTTACCCCCTCAAAAACCCTAAACAGGGTTATGTCAGAATCAACTTTCTGTATGTCAGAATCAACTCTGTATGTCAGAATCAACTCAATGGCAGCAGGTTTAGTGACTAACAGTGGAGTCCCGAGGTAATTAACTGAATGTTGGCAGCTCAAACTTGCCCTGAGGTTCCTTGAAAACAAGGTCTAGAAATCTGCTTCTGAAATGTCACAGCCCTGAAAACCCTATGGAGTAGTTTTACTCTGCACACATGGGTCTGTCATGAATCAGAATCCACTCAATGACAGCCAACAACTACAATGGGGGTCCCTGAGTGGTGCAAATGGTTAAAGCACTCAGCTACTAACTGAAAAGACGGATCTTTGATCCAACTGGAGGCACATCAAAGAAAGAGCTGATGTCTGCTGAAAAATCAACCATTGAAAACCCTTGGGAGCACAGTTTTACTTTGACACACATGGGGTCGCCACGAGTAGAAATAAACTTGACAGTGATGTACTACTATGACGAATGATGTGGAGCATCTTTATGATGCTGCATATAATGGGCTTTCTGGCCATTTGTATATCCTCTTTGGTGAAATGTCTATTCAATTCCTTTATCCAATTTTTTTTTTAATTGGATTGTTTGTCCTTTTGCTATTAAACTGAAGTTGTTGTTAGGTGCCATCGAGTTAGTACCAATGCATACTGACCCTATGCACAACAGAACAAATACAGCCTGATCCTGGGCAAACATCACAATTGTTGCCACGCTTGAGCCCATTGATGCTGACACTTTGCCAATCCATCTCGCTGAGTGTCTTCCTCTTTTTCTCTGACCCTCCACCTTACTAAACATCATATCCTTCTCCAGTGACTGGGCCCTCCTGAAAATATGTCCAAAGTATGAGAGACAAAATTTGGCCATCCTGGCCTCCAAGGAGCACTCTGGCTACACTTCTTCCAACACAGATCTGTTTGTTCTTTTGGCAGTCCATGGTACTTTCAATATTCTCCTCCAACACCATAACTCAAATGCATCAATTCTTCTACTGTCTTTCTTATTCACTGTCCAGCTTTCACATGCATATGAGGTTATTGAAAATACCATGGCTTGGGTTA
This sequence comes from Chrysochloris asiatica, assembly GCF_000296735.1. Classification (NCBI taxonomy): domain Eukaryota; kingdom Metazoa; phylum Chordata; class Mammalia; order Afrosoricida; family Chrysochloridae; genus Chrysochloris; species Chrysochloris asiatica. The sequence goes on from NW_006408527.1 coordinate 14,550,455, forward strand.
GGCATAACTTAGTCCTCAAGCTGACATCTTTGCCCTTTAAAAAGGTCTTGAGCAGCAGATTTGCCTAATGCAATACATTGTTTGATTTCATGAATGCTGCTTCCACAAGTGTTGATAGTTGATGCAAGAACAATGATGTCCTTGACAACTTCAATCTTTTCTCCTTTGATAAGAATGTTGTTTATTGGTCCAGGGTGAGAGTTTTTGTTTTCTTTACATTGAGATGCAATCCATACCAAGGCTGTGCTCTTTGATCTTCATTAGTAAATATTTCAAGTCCTCTCACTTTCAGCAAGCAAGGTTGCATCATCTGCATATCACAGGTTGTTAATGAGTCTTCCTCCAATCCTGATGCCACATTTTTCTTTATATAACCCAGCTTCTCTGATTATTTGCTCAGCATATAGGTTGAATAAATATGGTGAAAGAATACAACCCTGTCGCACACCTTTCTTAATCTGAAAACATTCAGTGTTCCCATGTTCTGTTCGAACAACTGCCTCTTGGTCCATGTACAGATTCCTCATGAGTGCAATTAAGTGTTCTGGAATACTCATACTTTGCAATGTTGTCCATAGCTTGTCATGAGCCACACAATCAAAAGCCTTTGTGTGGTCAATAAAGCACAGGTAAACATCCTTCTGATATTCCTTGCTTTAAGCCAAGATCCACTAGACATCAGCAATGATTGATATCCCTCATTCCACAGCCACTCCTGAATCCGGCTTGAACTTCTGGAGGTTCTCTGTCAACGTATGCTTGCAGCCATTTCTGTATTACCTTAAGTAAAACTTTACTCACATGGGATATCAAAGAGATTGATGATTTCTGCATTCTGTTGGGTCACCTCTCTTTGAAATGGGTACAAATACGTATCTCTTTTAATCAGTCAGCCAGATAGTTGTCTTCCAAATTTCTTGACATAGAAGAGTGTGTGCCTCCTGTGCGGCCTCATTTTCTTGAAAGATTTCAATTTTGATTCCATCAATTCCTGGTGCCTTGTTCTCTGCCAATTCCTTCAATGCATTTTGATCATATGCTACCTCTTGAAGCGGTTGAATATCAACCATTTCCTTTGGTACAGTGACTCTGTGTATTTCTTCCATCATATTTTGATGCTTTCTGCATCATTCAATAATTCACCTAGAGAATCCTTCAATTACGAAAGTGGAGGGTTGAATTTTTTTTTCAGTTCCCCCAGCTTGAGAAATGTGTTCTTCCTTTTTGGTTTTCTGACTCCAGATCTTTGCATATTTTGTTGTAATATTTGACTTTATCTTCTCGAGCTGACCTTTGAAATTTTCTGTTCAGCTCTTGTAACTCCTTATTTCTTCCATTTGCTTTAGCAGTTGTTGTTGTTGTTGTTAAGTACCGTGGAGTTGGCTCTGACTCATAGTGACCCTGCACAGGGTTTCTGAGGCTATAAATCTTTACAAGAGCAGAACGTCTCATCTTTTGCCCATGGAACAGCTGGTAGTTTCGAACTGCTGACCTTGAGGTTAGTAGCCCGACTCGTAACCACTACGCTTCCAGAGCTCCTTGCTTTAGCAGTAGTTCTCTATATATTCCAGATATTAAATCCTTATCAGATCTATGATTTCCCAAGATTCTCTTCCAGTCTGTGCACTATGTCTTCACTTTGTTGATAAAGACTTTTGATGCGCAAACATTTTTAATTCTGATGGCACTTAATTTAGCTATGGTTTTGGGTGGTTTTTGTTGTCCATGTGTTTTGTTGTTCATGCTTTGGGTGCTGTACCTTTGAAAAGCACATTTTGAGACAGAGGCACAGCCTGAGTTGCTGACAAATAGACGAGAGCTGTCCTGGAGAACCTCCCAGAAATGCAGCAGACTTTGGGAAAATGAAAAATAAACTTGTACTTCACAAAGTCAGTGAGCTATGGGAGTTGTTGGCTACAATACTCAAATACTGACACAGCACACAGTAAGTCTCAGCGGACTAAATTAATGACTACACCATCACAATAATTATTTTGTCTTTGAATTGCTTCATTTTCCCAATATATTCACCTTCTTTTTTTTTCATTTTCTTTTAAACAAGAGAGAACAAATAGTTCAAACCAGAATTCTTTTCTATGACTTACTTTTACAAGTAGGAGGGTTTGGGCTCCAGACACCTACTGTTTTATTTTCCACCATGCAGGAAATGGAAGCTTTGCCTACAAGTGAGAAGTTGGGGTCACAGCTGTAGGTGACAGAAGAGCCATATATGTATGAATCTTCTCTGCCATTGTGCCTCCCATTGTTGATGGCTGGAGGAGACTTACAGTGTATAACTGAAAAGAGGAAAGAAAGGGAACTAATCAGAAAAGGCAAAATTACATGGCATGATTCAAATTTTATGTGAGATGACACAAGGCAGCAAAGAGAGACAGGAGTTTTAGCACATAGCATGACTTAGGTTCAAATCAGAAAGAATAAATCATCTTTACTTACTTGAACACACTGGGAGAGGATTACTCCAATCAACACTTTTGTCGTGGACATCACAGTGACTAGTAGTTGGGCCAGTTAAGAGATAGCTAAATAAAATAGGATCAAATAGTTTAATGAAATTCTTCCTACCTTAATTAAATTGGATAAGGAGTTTTGGCAAATAGAATTGCTATTCAGTATTAAAAATGAATAAACAGGGAATGTAGAGAAATTAGCTCCTCTGAGTCAGCAGCTTAATAAAATCTGAAACTCTGCTTCACCTCTCCAAGTGGCCTCGGTTTCTTCTACCACGAATCTAAAACTGCAGTAACATTTGTTTCCCTGACCAAGAAACTGACCACGCTGACTCCTTGAGCTACCGGATCAGAGTCAGGGAGTGGCTGATGGTGAGCTCCCCTCAGTGGATGAGATGGTGCACCACTGACTGCCACATTTGATGGTCCCTCCTCTTCCGAGTGGGGGCAGCCAGCCACCGCACCCACCTCTCTGACCAGACTCTAAAGAAGAGGTAGATTCAGAGAAGCCAGCCAAGATTTCTGGAACAGGGCAACTGGCATGAATCCATCTCAACTGGTGACATCACCTTCGAGATATTTAACAGTTGAGAGCACTACAAATCTTAGGCCATAACTGTCCTCCTAAAAGACCACTAGAGGTCCTCAGGTCAAAATAATAATGAGAATAGTGATGGTGACTGAGATCTCAGGGAAGCCTGAGGACCAGTTCTTCCTGAAACCCCTGGACTGCTTCATTGGGGAAAAGAAAATAACTGACTGGTCCCCTTACTGGGCCAGGACCTGCTTCCACAGTTGCATGTTCAAACAACGTTCTGAAACCAAAAGTCTGCAGATGGAGGTCCCTCATGAACATGTCTGGCGATTACTGATTCAAACTCAGGAAACCAGTCACATTGGCCTGAGGAAATTGACAATCAGGTCTGCTTCCTTCCCTAC
>NW_006408527.1:14554479-14556768 GCF_000296735.1 Chrysochloris asiatica
GACTTTGAGGTGTGGGAAAGGAAGAAATCTGTGTAATCTATACACCCACACCACTACCAAGGTGGGCCAAACAGTAACCACACTACTCTTCTACAGTTGCTATAAAAGTGAGGGCACCCTCCTGGGCAACTGAATCTATATCCAATGGAACTGGGGTTGTCCTAACCCCTCTTGCACATCAACAGACCCAGATACAAAATGTCCTGCGGAGGGAGGAGGGGTAAATGAGAAGGTTAATTTTGCTAACTGCTGCTTACAAGTTGTTGTTGTTATGTGCCGTGGAGTCAGTTCCCACCCATAGCGACCATGTACAGGGTTTCCGAGGCTGTAAATCTTTACGGGAGCAGAAACCTCATCTTTCTCCAGCGGAACAGCTGGTAGTTTCAAACTGCTGTCCCTGAGGTTCGCAGCCCAATTAGTAACCACTACGCTACAAGACCTTGTAAAAATGCAGAAAGTTGTCCATGTCCCTGTGCAAACCTGGAATGGGTGGAACCGACAGAGCCTATGGGGAGGGTAATTCTTCACTTTTAAAGGGTTCAAGGCCCTTGTGGGTGGAGTACTGTTTTATTTGGAATTTATTTAATCACTCCATGCCTACTCCCACTAGCAATCAGGGCCATGGGAACAACCATTAAACAATAATCAATCGAAAAGGGTAGCAACAATCCAAATCAATACCAAAATACCATTCCTTAGGCAACATTTAGATGATGCCCCTGGGAAAAAGGTCCCGTAGGGCATCAAAGCAGGGAATGAACAGGGAAAAGTAAAAATCATTCACTACCCTCTCTGCCCAAGGAGGCAATCTAAAATGCTAATCAAATTATTGAATGTTCAGGACCAATCTTCCCCACCTAAGAGTTAAACAAGAATGCTAATCAGGTTACTGAATGGGACCAATCTTCCTGGTTCCCCCCCTGCCCTCAAACAGGTATGCAGCCTGGCCCTTCCCTGACTCTGACCCCACATAGGCCCATCTTGCCCTCCATTCAGGGCTCAGAATCTGGAGAAACTAGCTCCTCTGAGTCAGATGGCTTAATAAAATCTGAAACTCTGCTTAAAAAAAAAAAAGAATAAATAATGCTTTCTTGAATAGTACTTCTCATTGAGTACTATATCCAGTTAAATTTCATCACTGCCATTAAAAGATCATGTTTGCTTATTTTTTTTTTAAATTTTCAATACACTGAGTCTCTGGTGTGGCCCTGTGGGTTAATGCACTGGACTGCAAGGTCAGTTTGAACCAAAAGGTGAGAGCGGCTTAAGCTCACTGACTGCTCCTTCCCTATACATAGTCACTATGAGTTGGAACTGACTCAATAGCACTTAACAACAACAATTGAGTCTCTCGTAGGTGCCAGGCATGGAGTTCATCCAGAGCTCAAGCAATACAGTATACAGTGAAAGACTCACTTGGGTGAATGCTGCCGTTTTCTTTTGATGAATGTTGTTGTTGTTAGGTGCCACCAAGTCAATACCGACTCACAGCAACCCTATGCACAATAGAATGAAACACTGCCGGTCCTAGGCCAACCTCACAATTGTCATACTTGAGCCTATTGAAGCTGCCACTTCGATAAAGATATTAGTGAGATTATTGATACTGATCTCTGAATTGAATCCCCCTTCTGACTTTTAGTTCCTTGACTTTCTCTCATCAAGCATTAACTCCCTGTTTACCATCTCCTTTTTCTGGCTTTTAACTAGCCCTGAAATTTCCAAAATAAGTTTACTGCCCCAGCAGTTCAAACCCACCAGCTGCTCCTCGGAAGCCCTACACAAGGTTGCTATGAGTCAAAACCAACTCAATGGCATTTAACAACTACCACAACAAATGTCTTATGACAACAACAACAACAAAATCATTGCTGAGAGGATTTCAAATTTTAGCATCATAAGGAATAATTCTACAGTGTGATAAGCAAAATATTGAACAATACCCAAAGAGTTAAAAGAAGATGGAAGTAATATACAGAATCATTATACTAAAAAGAATTGGTCAATGTTTAACCATTTCAAGAAGTAGCATATGGTAAGGTACCAATAGTACTAAAGAAAGAAGTTCAAGCTGCACTAAAGTCATTGGTGAAAAACAAGACTCAAGAATTGACAGAATACCAATTGAAATGTTTCAACAAACTGATGCAGCCTTGGGAGCACTCACTAGTCTATGCCAAGAAATTTGGACAAGAGCTACTTGGCCAGCGAGATCCATATTTATGTCCATTCCAAAGAGAGGTGACACAAAAGAATGTGGAAAGTATAGAACAATATCATATGCAAGTA
>NW_006408527.1:14557583-14563782 GCF_000296735.1 Chrysochloris asiatica
TGTTGGTGAAAATATCGCAAGTATCATGGATTGACAGAATAATAAACAAACCTATCTTGGAAGAAGTCTAGCCAGAATGCTCTTTGAACTGAGGATGGTGTACTTTGGACATGTTATAGGAAGGATCAATCCCTGGCAAAAGACATCATGTTTGGTAAACTATATGGTCAGTCAAAAAAAGAGGAAGACTCCGAACTAGATGGATTGACACTGTAGCTGCAACAATGAGTTCAAACACTACAACAATTGTCAAGGATGGTACAGTATTTAGTCTCATTGTATACGGGGTTGCTATGAGTCAAACCCTACTCAACAGCACCCAACAACAAAAGCAAAACCACATGACATTATAGAAACAACAGCCGTAATAATTATGGAGACTTTATTCTTATTTTGATATGAATAGATTTGGTAGATTTTTTTGTTTTGTTTTTACTTCATTTATTCCCCAACCATCTAACATAAAAAGTGATAGTAAAAATGAGTCTTTAGCATAGTACTTCAGTTACCAGACATCGAAGGGGAGGTATGGCACAGCTCAAAAGAATCTCTTGGAGAGAGCATGCTTCCTGTTGTACGAAGAATGTCTCCTTAAGTAAAATGAGTATATAATTTTGGTATTGTCCTCATTTGGAAGTTAAGCTAAGTATGATTAAAACAAGTGCATATGAATACTTAATTTGACAAGGGGTAGGCTATAGTGGATTTGTAGTGTGCAACTGAGCTACCATGGGACAGTGTTTCTCAGAATTCTTTTGCATGCATAATGTCAATTTCATTTGGCCCACAGAGAAGGTGGAAGTGAATCAGTAACCACAGTCTTTATACACTTGGAGGATCATAGCAGGGCACAAGAGCTATAACTGCAGCTCACAAACATTGCTTTGTCTCTGCTCTATCACCTTGTTGGCATGCTACAACCTCAAATCCTGGCAGATCTCATTCTTCATGTACCCCAACCTCTGATGCAGGTGCATTAGCACTGTGATGAAGAGTAACAACTTCTCCTACCGGACATCCCCATCTTCAAGTTGAAGGCTTAGAGGCAATGAAAGAGCAATTCAGCTTATATTTGTCTTGGCAAGTTTCAGAGTGTGTGTCCTTACATCACCCACTCCATGTTCAGCTTCCCTTCCTGACTGCCTGCCCTGTCCTCCAGAACACAGTACTAGATATGGAAGGAGCAACCTCCCTACACAGCTCCATTACAGCTCCCCAATTATAGCAAGTCATGTCCCTGGTGTGGCGCTGTGGGCTAATGCGACAGAATGCAAAGCCGTTTGAACTGCAAGGTTGGTGGTTCAAGCTCACCAGCTGTTCCTCAAAAACCCTATACAGGGTTGCTCTGGATCAGAATCAACTCAACAGCACTTAAAAACAACAAATGACAGCTAGTGGTTCTTTATTCTCTGAGTGGATCCTGAGAGATACCATCAGCTAATGTAAAATTTAAAATTAATAATAGGCAGATCAAGGGGAAAAATCAAATACATGTAAATTTAATAACACCCTGCTTAAAAGTTACTAGGTAGCAGAAAAAAAAATTTAATTCCCTGAATCAAATTAAAACAAAAACACTGCATACCAAAATCTTTGTTGTTGTTCCTAGGTTCTAACTCCTAGCAGCCCTATGCACAACAGAATGAACTCTGCCCAGTCCTGTACCAGCCTTCCAATTGTTGTTATGCTTGAGCCCGTTGCTACTGCGCCACTATACCTGGCAATCCATCTCTTTGGGGGTCCTCCTCTTTTTCACTGACCATCCATTTTACCAAGGATGATGTCCTTCTCCAGGAACTGCTCCCTCCTGATAACATGTCCAAAGTATCAGAGACAAAGTCTCATCATCCTGCCTTCTAAGGAGCAACTCTGGCTGTACTTCTTCCAACACAGACCTGCTTGTTCTTCTGGCAGTCCACGGGACCATCAATATTCTCCAACACCACAACTCAAATACATCAATTCTTCTACAGTCTTCCTTATTGACTGTACAATATTCATATGCATATGAGGCTACTGAAAATACCGTGGTTTGGGTCAGGCATACTTTAGTCCTCAAACTGATATTTTGCTCTTGAACACTATAAAGAGGTCTTTTGGTACATACAATGAATCTGCAAAACACCATTTAGCATGTTGGAACCTGAAGTACAGTATGCTGAGTGAAATTAGTCGATCACAAAAGGACAGATACTGTATGAGATCAGTACTGTAAAAAGTTAAGGAAAGAGTTTTTATTCTGTAATAAACTTTCAGAGTGGAACAAAAGGGAGAATTATTCACTGGGTAGAGGGTGTTGTTGTTGTTAGGTGCCATCGAGTCGGTACCGACTCATAGCGACCCTATGCACAGCAGAACAAAACACTGCCCAATCCTGGGCCAACCTCACTATTGTTGCCACACTTGAGTCCATCGATGCTGCCACTTGGCCAATTCAGCTCATTGGAGGTCTTCCTCTTTTTCTCTGACCCTGCACCCTACCAAACATGATATCCTTCTCCAATGACTGGTCTCTCCTGACAATATGTCCAAAGTATGAGAGACAAAGTTTGGCCAGCTTGGCCTCCAGGGAGCACTCTGGCTGCACTTCATCCAACACAGATCTGTTTGTTCTTTTGGCAGCCCATGGCATTTTCAATATTCTCCTCCAACACCATAACTCAAATGCGTCATTTATGGGCTAATTTGGGTGAAGGAAAAAAGAAGATTGAAGGGAGAAATGGAAATTATTTTTTGAGTTTTCTTTTTTATCATGTACTGAAACAGAAACATGTTTTATTATTTTCTCATTAAAAAAGAACTTATATATTATTTTCATTTGACTCATAAATGTCAGTTTACTACAGCACCATCTCAGGTTTGACCTCTTATTGCATCTTAACTTCATTTTCTCTAATTTTGTGGCCTCTATAATGGTGAATTCTGATATTCAGAAATGTTTTTGGAGAGTGTTTTGTATAAAAAAATTTTTTTGAAGCAACTGAAAAAATATATTCCTCTTACTAACTTAAATAATATGAGACAGGGAAATTTTGTTTTATAAATCCCCAAAGAAAGAGGACTGAGAATTCCAACTAAATCAAGCTTCTTCAATTTTGTGGTATAGTACAACTCACTCTATTTTTTCCCATAATCGAGAATAATCTGCTTCCCCTCCCACCCCCACTTTATTGTAATATTTCTCTTGGGTCTATAGCTTTTCTATTCAATCTCCATTTAGATTGTTTGTCTTTAGGGGTTATGGCTGCGTTGGGACCTTCCAGGTGCAAATCATGATTAGTCACTAGGCTTGAAAAATCCTCCTGATTTTGCTTATGAGGGTTGATACCAATGCTACAAACGTGCCCAGGGTTCAAGTTATTTTCAGGGTCACTCTGCTTGCATGGCACAGATTAAACACAGCCTCAGTCTTTTTCAGTGTTGTGAGGAGACACATTTACATTTGACTGATAGCATATATTTGTAGTAAATAAATAAATATATATATATATTTGTAGTAAATATATACATATTTGTAGTAAATATATATAAATATGTTGTTCTTGTTGTTAAGTGCCGTCAAGTCGGTTCCGACCCATAGTGACCCTGAAAAGGGTTTTCGAGGCTGTAAATCTTTACGGGAGCAGAAAGCGTCATCTTTCTCCCACAGAACAGCTAGTAGTTTCGAACTGCTGACCTTGTGGTTTGCAGCCTGATTTGTAACCACTACGCTACCAGAGCTCCATATATATATATATAATTTATAGTAAATATATATATGTTGTTGTTATTAAGTGCCATCAAGTCTGTTCTGACCCATTGAGACCTTGTATAGGGTTTCCAGGGAGTGGCTGGTAAACACGTAGACATAAATAAAGAAATGATTTGTGCCAGCAGGAAAGTCTTATGGAAAAATGTAAACTAGGATTTGTAGTGGTGGCTGTATGCCGTGGAGTCGGTTCCGACTCATAGCGACGCTGTACAGGGTTTCTAAGGCTGTAAATCTTTACGGGAGCACAAAGCCTCATCTTTCTTTTCTCCCACGGAAAGGCTAGTAGTTTCAAACTGCTGACCTTACAGTTCACAGCCTGATTCGTAACCACTATACTACCAGAATGCCCTACCTTATACATTATATTGGCTCCCAATGAATCAATGTTTTAAATGTGAAAAAAAAAAAAATGCAATCATGCAAATAGTACAAGAAATATAGGCAATTATATTCAATGCTTGCATTATTGTTGCTGTTGTTAGAGGTCTTCAAGTTGCTTTCAACTCATAGCGACCCTTTGAACAACAGAACAAAACCCTACCTATCCGTGTGCCATCCTCACAACTGTTGCTATGTTTGACCCATTTTTACTGCCACCATGTCAATTTATCTCATTGGGGGTCTTCCTCTTTTTCGCTGATCCTCCACTTTATCAATCATAAGTCTTCCGAGAATTGATCCCTCCTGGTAAGATGTCCAAGGTACAAGAGTTGAAGTCTCACCATGCTCGGTTCTAAGCACCATTTTGGCTGTACTTCTTCCAAGACAGATTTATGTGTGCTTCTGGCAGTTTCTGGTACTTTCAGTACTGTTCTCCAACACCATAACCCAAATGCATTGATTCTTCTACTGTCTTCCTTATTCACTGTTCAACTTTCACATGCCTATGAGGCTACTGAAAATACCATGACTTGGACTGTTGTTGTTGTTACTTTTAGGTGTGTAGAGTCAGTTCTAACTCATAGCAACCCTATGTACAACAGAACAAAACACACCTGGCCCAGCGCCATCCTCACAATTGTTGCTATATTTAAGCCAATTGTTTTGCCACTGTGTCAACCATTTCACTGAGGGTCTTCCTCTTTTTCACTGACCCTCCATTTTACCCAGCAAGATGTCCTTCTCCAGGGACTGGCTCCTCCTGATAACACGTCCAGAGCATGAGAGACAAAGTCTCACTATCCAGGATGCTAAAGGGCATTTTGGCAGTACTTCTTACAGTACACATTTGTTTGTTCTTTTAGCAGTCTGTAATATCTTTGATAATCTTCTCCAACACCATAATTCAAATGCATTGATTCTACTATTATCTTCCTTATTCATTGTCCAGCTTTCACATGTATATAGGGCAACTCAAAATACCATGGCTTGGATCAAGTTCATCTTAATCTTCAAACTGATATCTTTGCTCTTTAACACTTTAAAGAGGTCTTTTGTAGCAGATTTGCCGAATGCAATATGTCATCTGATTTTTTGGCTGCTGCTTCTGTGAGTATTGATTGTGGATCCAAGCAAAATGAAATGTTTGACAACCTCAATCTTTTCTCCATTTATCATGATATTATTTATTGGTCCAGTAGTGAGGGTTTTTTTGGGTTTTGTTATTCTCTTTACATTGTGATGCAACTCCTACCAAAGACTATGACCTTTGATCTTCATTAATATGTATTTTAAGTCCACTTCACTTTCAGCAAGCAAGGTTGTATCATCTGCAAATCCAGGTTGTTGGTTAATGAGTCTTCCTCCAATCCTGATGCCACATTCTTCTTTATATAATCCAGCTTCTTAATTATTTGCTCAGTGAACAGTTAAGTATGATGGAAGATACATCCTGGTGCACACCTTCCCTGACTTTAAACTGTTCAGTATCCCCTTGTTCTGTTCTAAAACTGCCTCTTGGCCTATATACAGGTTCCTTGTGAACACAATTAAGTGTTCTGGAACACCCATTCTTTGCAATGCTATCCATAGCTTGTTATAATCCACAAAATCAAAGGCCTTTGCATAGTCAATAAAGCACAAGCAAACATCTTTGTGGTAGTCTGTACTTTTAGCCAAGATCCATTGAGAAGGTCTTTTAAATTAAGACTTTAAATCCAGTCCCATCAGCTGCTTCTCAGAAATCCTATGAATCAGAACTGACTGACAGTACTTAACAACAACAACAAACTCTAGATGTCAAATAAAAAAGAGAGTTCAATAAATGTGACAACATAAAAGCAAACCATTTCCCCCAGAGAAAAAAAGTATGCCAAAGCCAAGTCAAAAGAAAAATAATAGTTGGCCAGGGGGTGGTGGAGCTGCTAATATAAAAAATAAGGTCTAAACTCTTATATATGTGTGTGTGAGGGAGAGAGCTAGCTCTAGTACCGTCGTGGTTACGAGTTGTGCTGCTAACCTCAAGGTCAGAAGTTTGAAACTAACAGCTGTTCCAATAGAGAAAGATGA
>NW_006408527.1:14564202-14566405 GCF_000296735.1 Chrysochloris asiatica
CCACCAGCCACTCCTCGGAACATTATAAGGGTGCTATGAGTCAGAAGTGACTCGACAGTACTTAATAGCAAATATATTTACATAAACATATATTCCTGGTGGTGCTGTAGGATAAGCTCAGGATTACTAACCACAAGGTTGATTATTCAAATCCACCAGTCACTCCTCAGAAACCCTATACAGGGTCACTGAGAGTCAGAGCCAACTCAACAGCACTTAATAACAGCATATGGATGTATACAAAAAACCCACTGCATCAAGAAGCCTCCGCCTCATAGGGGTTCTGTACAGGGTTTCCATGACTGTACCTCTTAAGGAGAAGATGGCCTCATCTTTCTCCTGCAGACGGAGCAGCTGGTGAGTTCAAACCATTTATCTAAGGCTAACAGCACAATGCTAACCCACAGCACCACTAGGACTGTATATATCCGACAGAGCACGAAGGTTAAATAGGATGAGCACTGGCCTGCCAACCAGAAGATAGGCAGTTCAAGCCCACCGGCCACTCCAGGGGATAAAGATGATGCTTTCTGCTCCAGCAAAGATTACAGCCTCAGCAACCCTACACAGGGCTGCTATGAGTTGGAACCGACTCTACGACACTTAACAACAACAAATATATGCATATATACATATGTGTGTGTATGTATATTGTTGTTTTGTTAAGTGCTGTTGAGTCAGTTCAGAGTCATGGTGACCCTGTATAGGGTTTCCAAGGAGCAGATAGTGAGTTTGAACCACTGATCTTGTAGTTCAAATTGACCTGTGGCCCAGTGCTTTGTCCAACAGTGCCACATCAGGACTCCATGTATATACACACATATATATATATGTATACACACAAAGTCCTGGTGTGGTGCTGTGGGTTAATGCGCCAGACAGCAAAGCCGTTTGAACTGCAAGGTCGGTGGTTCAAGCTCACCAACTGCTCCTTGGAAACCCTATACAGGGTCACCATGGGTTGGAACCAACTCGACGGCACTTCACAACAACAATAAATATGAATGTGTGTGTGTATATGTATATATACATATGAACATAAAAACCTTAGAAATGAAGAAGAACAAATCTAAAAACGTAACAGAAACAGGCAAAAGACATGACCAACAGTTCATAAATAAATGCAAATATCCCTTGAACATGTAAAAATATGCTCAAACTCACTTATGATAAAAGAAGCATACATGAAAACTACAGTAAGATTTCATTTTTACCTCGTAAATTGGCAAATATCCAAAACATTGACATGTTTTCAAAAGTCTGACAGCCCCCTCTGTTGGAGAGTTTACAAACACTGATATTTGCACACTCTGTGAAACTGTGTAACACTTAGGGAGGACAGTATGGCAATGTATCTCAAATGTTCAAATATTAGTATTCTTTAACTCAGAAATCTCACTTCTGGAAATTTACTTTACTGCACGTGTTCAAAATGACTCTATTGAAAATACCAAGCAATCCATTAAATGCATTGCTAAAGCCAGCCACATCCAACCCTATTGCTGTTGAGTTGATTCCAAGCCATAACACCTCTATAGAACAGACCAGAACTGCCCTGCTGTATTTCCAAGGCTGTATTTCCAAATCTTTACAGAAGCAGATTGCTTCACATTTCTCCCATGGAGCAGCTGGTAGGATCAAACTGCTGACCTTTCACTTACCTGCCAAGCACTTAACCACTGAGCCACCAGAGCTTCTTAATGGCATATGTCCATAATAAAATTCTATGGACTTGTAAAAGGAAATGAATGGATGGTGGCTAGGGTGGAGGTACAGTGAAGTTCGCCATCAGCCATACCACAGAATACCAGGCAAAGCAGATCCAGGGCAGAGCTCCAAAACTCAGAACCACAGAGCTAGGGATATTTTTAAAATTTGAAGGCTTATAGATACTAGAATTTGAAGCTGAAGTAAGAAATAGCGTACTCTTGAATCTGCTGGACTCAGAAGCCCAGAGCCAACATCTTGGGAGAGACCAAATGGCAAGACCAAGCAGGGGAGAAGAAACACCACAGAAAAATGCCATGGAAACCTTGGAGCAAAGGTAGGTAACACACTTTATCGGTTTTGCTTTGTTCTGATTTTCTTTTCTTTTTTTTTTTTTTGATATCTGGTCAGTGGCACACCAACTGTTTGCACACCTCCATTCTGGTGACTAGAGGGGGAACCTGTGCGAGTGGACACCCCCCCACACCCTCACTAC
>NW_006408527.1:14571220-14572113 GCF_000296735.1 Chrysochloris asiatica
AGGGGAGGGAGGGGAAGGTGGAGCACAGGGCAGGGAATAGACACAGGAAAGTTTGGGTGCTGGGGAGGAGGGCAATATACAAGAAGGGAGAGAGAAATGGAAGAACAAAACAGATGGAAAAACAATTAGGCAGGTTTACATGGGTTAAGTGGGACAGAGGTAAATAATGATGTATGCACAACCTTGGAACAACAGGGCTCTGGGATATAGAGATTGAGATATGGTTGGAATGGGGAAAAGGGGGGAATAGTGTTAAGATGCTTGGCTGTCATTTGAATCTTGGTTTTCCTTGTATTGTATTATAAAACAGACACTGGAGGGGGAGAGAAAGGAATAGCCAGAAATATCACCATAGAAAGCTTGTAAATCCGTCTTCTGCCTATAACTGATTGGAATACCTAAATTGGGCTACAATGTGCCCAGTGAAGGAGGCTTCCTGCGGAGTCTCTACATTACATAAGACTATAGGTGGAATCCTGAACCACATTCAGAATCTTCAGAGATGGGAAATTTCCTCTTGAAAGGATGGGCAGACCAGCCTGGAGCAGCTAGAAGAACAGAAGATACTTCTTGAAAGAAACATCTACAGGAAAAATACAAAACAATATAGGCAGACTGACTGATTACTACAAGAACAAGCAAGTTGCTTGCCCAGGAGACATCAAAGCAAGTGGTTGGGTCCCCTCAGTGCAAACCCCTTTCCAAGACTAAGACTCAATGGGAATACATGCTCTGATTGATAACCAAGTTCGTCACTGAAAGGGTTTGAAGAAGTTATTGTTCCTCAGACCAGATAATGGGAAGTGAGGGGAAAACAGCAATGAAGCTGCAAGCTAAGCCCTACAACATTCAATAGACTCCTGTGAACCTGGGTGGAGACCTGGTTGGCCAGC
>NW_006408527.1:14575730-14576566 GCF_000296735.1 Chrysochloris asiatica
AGTAAACTCTATATAGGGTCACTATGAATTGGAACTGACTTGACAGCACTTAACAACAACAACAAACAATTTACCAAGTGTAACAATTTACGAAAAACATGTTTAAAGAATTTGTACTGGATGAACTGAGGTGATTATGGAGTTCTGGTGTGATGCTGCAGGTTAATGCAATGGATTGCAAAGTCAGTTTGAACGGCAAGGTCGGCAGTTCAAGCACACCAGCCACTCCTCTGAAACCCTATTTAGGGTCACTATGGGTCAGAACTGACTCGGTGGCATTTAAGAACAAGAAGACATTGTGGGGAGCTGGGAGCATCATTCAAAGCCTTCACGTATCTCTCTTTTCCTAGTGCCCCTCCTCCATCTGTCTCTCCCATTCTTGTCTTAATAACGAATGAAGCTAGTAACAGCTGAGGCTGAGGCATCGTTGCACATAAAGAAAACTAGTCCTGTAAATCATTAGTGACATTATTTTTTTCATACCAAAAAAAAAAAAAACAGGAATAAGAAAACAAACATGATGGCAGATCAGATGGAAGTATAGTAAGGAGCTTTATCAGAAACAACACAGAATACAGGATCAAGCAGGCTCAGGTGATGGTCCCAGAACTCTGAGCCACATATACAGGAATATTTAGAAGGTTGGAAGGCTTACAGCTGGGGGAATTTGTAGCAGAAGCAAGAAATCCATTGCTTTCTAGTTCAGGATGCTCAGTTGCTCCAGGAGCCGCCATCTTAGGTAAGACCAAGCCGGGGAAGAATCACAGCGGCCACAAACGCCTGGCAGAACCGCAGACAAAAAGGTGTGGACATTCTTTTCTTTTGGTATCTGTTCA
>NW_006408527.1:14576666-14584803 GCF_000296735.1 Chrysochloris asiatica
TGACCTACACCTATGAATGCAGTAGCTCTAAAGAGGGAACAAATCTTTACAGCAAGGATCATTCCCACCCCCTCCATATACAGGATAGACAGAGATTGGCAACTTGGACACTGGGTACCCAAAATGAGGGAGCTACAAAGGCAAGAAGTGACTGGCCTACAAGCTTTCAAGAGGGAACCTAGATCCAGAGGGCATGGAGGAAAGTAGAATCTCCACAGAGTAGTATCCAATCTGTCTAGGCGGGACTGATGAAAGGAAATGCTAATAGGTCTCTTGTGATACAATAGTGAATAATTATTATCAGGATTTATTGTGAGGGTTGGAAATGTAAAGGTAGACGTTTTGTAGCAAGAAGTGCGGAGAGCGGCACACTATCCAGAGAAGCAGTGACCCCAGAGATGGAGGCAGAGACAATGATGTGGAGAAATGGAGCAGCTGGGAACTTTAGACCCAGAGAGGGAGAGGCACTGTGTGCTGATGACTGGGGGTGGGGTGGGGTGGGGTGGGGGGTGCAGACTTGTAGGGTATACCCTGTGGTTGGTTGATGATGCATGAAGGGGATTGTAACCATGGCAATGAAACAATATAGGATAGGATGAATGTAAAACTAATGTTCTCTCATGTAAACTATCACATAATTCACAATAAAACATTTTAAAAAAGAGAGAGAGAGAGAGACCAGGCATAATGCTGAAACTATTGAGCAAATATCATATAATATCACACACAAGTAAATTTTTGCTGAATAGAATTCAAAAGTGGTTATAGCAGTACATCTACAGGAAACTGGATTCAGAGGAGGACATGGAATACATGATATCATTTTGGACATCAGATGGATCTTGGTTGAAAGCACAGAATACCAGAAAGAGGTTTATTTGTGTTTTACTGACTATGCAAAGGTATTCAATTATGTGGATCCTAACAAACTACGGACACTATTGAAAAGAATTGGAATTCCAGTACACTTAATTGTGATTATTTGGATCCTGTACATAGACTAGGAGAAAGTGGTTAGAACAGAACAAGATTATTCTACATGGTATAAAATCAAGAAAAGAGTGTGCCATGGTTATATCCTTTCACCAAATTTATTTAATATGTATGTTGAGAAAATAACCTTAAAACCTGTACTATTTGAAGAGCTGGAGGTTTGGAGGAAGGCTCTTTAGCAACTTTAGATATGAAGATGGCATTGCTTGCTGGAAAGATGGCTTGAAGAACTTTCTGATGAAATTCAAAGAATACAGCATTCCGTATGGAACACACCTTAATGTAGAGAAAACAAAAGTCCTCACAACTAGATCAGTAAACAACACCATAATAAATGGAGAAAGGATGAAGTTATCAAGGATTTCATTTTACTTTGCTCCACAATCAATGTCCATAGAAGCAGCAGTCAAGAAATCAAGTGATGCATTGCATTGGGCAAATGTGCTGCAAAAGACCTCTTTGAAGTGTTGAAGACCAAATATGTCTAACTCAAGACATGGTATTTTCAATTGCTTTATGTGCTTGTGAGAGTTGTACAAATGAATAAGAAAGATTGGAGAAGGGTTGTTGATGCTTTTGCATTATGGTGTTGATAAAGAATATTGAATATATTATGGACTGTCAGTCAAAAGAACAAATCTGTCTTTGAAGAAGTTAGTGTTTCTCAGAAGCAAGGATGATCATACTTTCTCCAGTATTTTGGGCATGGTATCAGGAGGGATCAGCCCCTGAAGAACAACATCATGCTTGCTAAAGTAGAGAATAAGCTAAAAAGATGTAGATCCTCCTTGAGATGGATTGACTTAGTGGCTGCAACAGTGTCTTCAATCATAGCAACAATTTTAAGAATGGCACAGAGCCAGACAGTGTTTTATTCTGGTGTAAAATGAATCATTATGAGTTGGAACTAACTCGATGGCACCTAACAACTACATGTATTAAGTCTTACACAGAAGCAAATGACATTGCCAAGCCCTTAATTTAGACTTTCAGCTTCTCGAAACTGAGAGAAAATAAAATTCTGTTCTTTAAAGCTACCACTTGTGGCATTTTTGGTTATAGCAGTAGAAAGAGATTAAGACAACCAGGAAATAAGTTGGGATTGGGAGACTGTAGCTGAGAGGGATGAGTGGGGAATACTATGTTCCTTTCAACAACAGTGGGATTATTAGGAGTCAGCATCGGTACCAGGAACAAGGGGAAACAATGGGGACAATTTTCTTACAGAGGAAGGCTTCACTTCATTTGATGAATCATGTGGCAGAGGTCTAAGACAACTGCTGTTCAGTTTGTTTTATCCCTAGACTTTGCCTAGAAGATAAAATTGTTTATCTAAGTCGCTACAACATTCTGGAGTCCATGCTTGATATTAATAAAATGTAAAACAAGAAAAAAAATTAAAAAGTAGATCCCTGACTGAGGACAGGAAGGAATGAGATGTGTGGATAGTGGGGGAGGATGAGAATTCCCAATGTTTATCTGTTTAAATTTTGGAATACCTGAATAGAGTGGCTATTTTTAAAAAATTAATTTGAAATAAAAATGTAATTTCTAGATTGCCTCATACTCACCCTTCTAAACAGCTGAATTCTATTTCCGCTCCAAAATAGAAATCTGTCTTAACTACTACATTCCCATTAGGTAAATCTCCTGGGTTTCTGCATCGTTTCTCTGGTAGAAAAAAATGAAATGCAGATTAGTTATTCCAAACACTCAACAGATGTGGCATTAGAGAAAAAGTACGGCTGATCAGCTTCCATCTTTTGTTCCAGAAAGACCCATAGGTTCAGATACAAACTTATTTCCACAAGCACTGAAATGTAAATATAAATTTATTGTGCACAAAACCCTTCACAAAAGACTTCTTCCAAGAATTGAAACACAAATTTAATTTTAAGATAATGAAAAAAATGGGATTCACTATACAAAACATCATAAAGATATGTGGATAGAGAGTGATAATGTATTTTCCAACAATCAGAATTTTACTTTGAAGCAAAGAAAAATACAAATTTTGAATTCTTTTTTTTCAGGTACTTTTTCCAAATAATAAAAAAAATTAAGTTTTTCCTTCTCGGATCAGAATTCCTGAGTAGGGCAAATGGTTAAGCCGCTGACTATGAGTCTACAGGTTGTTGGTTTGAACCCACCTAGAGATACCTTGGAGTCCTGGTATGGGGCTATAGGATAACGCATTGGACCACAAGGTCTGTTTGAACAGCAAGGTCAGTGGTTCAAATTCACCAGCAGCTCCTTGGAAACCCTATACAGGGTCATTATGGGTCAGAATCAACTCAATGGCACTTAGCAACAACAAAGGAGGTGCCTTGGAAGACAGACAGACTAACCTTGAAAAAGCTATGGAGCAGATCTACTCTGCACATATGGGGTCTCCAGGAGTCAGAATTGATGATGACAACTGACACCAACAATGGGACAATAATCCAGGACTTAACATGTTGACCAGGAAGCTTTATTTCATTCTTTGTCTATTTCAAATACTTTGAACTCAGGCCACTCAAAAATACAGTGCCCTTGGATCACAAATGGATCCAAAAGAGATGGTATAGATTGTACATTCTTAGTACTGGAAGACTATCTCGAAATGTATGTCCAACTGAGGAAGAATCATAGCATCTTCTTCTAAACACAGCAAATATTTTGAGTGAGATTCCTTTGGAAAATACATTACTACTTTCTAGCGACACATGTTTATGATCTTTTGTACAGTGAATCTTAGTCTTCCATTATCTTAAAATTTGAATTTGCAATTCAATTCTTGAAAGCAGTCTTCAGGGAATGAATCTGTGCATAATAAATTTATATTTATATTTCAGTATAATTAATAGACTCCTAATGTTTCTGTTTTGTTTTTCAAAGAACGGCACACATGGGTGCACTGGAAATACTCAGCAATATGCTCCACTATTTCTTAGTGATCAAGGATTCTCATTTGCATTCAGAAGACCATTTAGTTCTTGTGACAGTTTTCCAAAGAAAGAAAAAGCACAAGTGGGAAAAGTAAATGTTGATACTTACTGGTACAAAATTCGATGTAGTCCCATACACCTCCTTGTTTACAGATAACATTCATACTTGAACTGGCTCTGCTATAACCAGGGCGGCAAGCATATTTCAGAATAGTCCCCGTTTTGAAGCTTGTTTCATTCACCACATTTATTGGAGACGCAAAATCTAATCTGGGTGGGGGATTACAATCACCTGGATATAAAAATGACAACAAGCACCCAAAGTTATAGCTTCAAATACAATATCTCAATATTTCAGTCATAGGAATTTTACAACAGGAATCATGCTGTTCCCCTTTGTCATAACCTTTATTCTCCCCACTGTTCAATGAGCCCAGTGATAATGACAACGATAAGTATAAATAATAACAACATAAAAATATAAGCACTGGACCACTAACTGCAAAGTCAGTGGTTCAAAACCATTAGCTGATCCTTGGGAACCCTATACAAGGTCGCTGTGAGTGGGAACTGACTTGATGGCATTTTACAACAACAATAGTTTATATGAGATAATTTATCTAAGAGATGACAGACAAGATCTCATCAGTCTATCAGATGCCTGACATCTACTGACTCAGATGCATCCATATTACTAATGAAAAACATTGTTTCATTAGTAATAATGACACTGCACAACATTATCTGCCTCAGGGAATGGAATACAAGTGATTAGAAGACAAGAAAGAATGACTTTTTAAATGTATACCTTTTGTAGCTCCTGGAATTCGAATGATATGGAGGAAGAAGCATGGAGCCCTTGAAGCATGAACATCTTAAGTCTGCTTCCCTAGCAGAATTAGAAACCATCTCAAGAACAAATTTGACCCACTGAACACTTTTGACAGAAGACCAGAGGGGTTGTGGGACAACCTCAAGAACATCATACACGAAGAAAGTAAAAGGTCATTAAAAAGACGGGAAAGAAAGAAAAGACCAAAGTGGATGTCAGAAAAGACTCTGAACCTCGCTTTTGAACACAGAGTATCTAACAAGAATGGAAGAAATGATGAAGTAATGTACATAAACAGAGCATTTCAAAGAACAGCTCAAGAAGACAAAGTAAAATATGTGTGAAGACCTGGAGTTAGAAACCCAAAAGGGAAGAATACAACCAGCATCTCTTGAGCTGAAAGAACCTAAGGAAAAATTCAAGCTCAACTTGCATTATTACAGGATTCTATGGGCAAAGTGTTAAATTATGGAGGAAGCATTGAAAGTGGATGGAAGGAACACACAGAGTTATACCAAAAAGAATTGGCTGACATCCAACCATTTCAGGAAGGTAGCATGTGATCAAGAACCAATGGTATTAAATGAAGAAGTTCAAACTACCCCAAAGGTATTAGTGAAAAACAAGGCTCCAGAAATTGACAGAACACAAATTGAAATGTTTAAGCAAACTGACACAGCCCTGAAAATACTCAGTAGTCTATGCCAAGAAATTTGGGAGGCAGCTACTAACTGGAAAATATTCTTATTTGTGCCCATTCCAAAGAACGGTGAACCTAGAGAATGCAGAAATTATTGGACATCATCAATATCATATGTAAATAAAATTTGCTGAAGATAATTAAAAAATGGTTGCAGAAGTTTCTTGCAGGGAGTTGCCAGAAATTCAAGTCTCATTGAATTCAGAAAAGAATGTGAAACTAGGCATATCATTGTGGATGTCAGATGGATCTTGTCTGAAAGCAGAAAATACCAGAAAGATGTTTACTTGTACTTTATTGACTATGTCATGTGTGCATCATAGCAAGCTATGGATAACACTGCAAAGAATGGGTATTCCAGAACACTTCATTGTGCTCTTAACTAGGCAACCAGTACCTATACTGAGGCGATTGCTAGAATAAGACAAGGGAATACTGAATGGTTTAAAATCAGGAAAGGTGTGCATCAGGGTTGTAACTTTTCACCATGCTTATTCAATTTGCATGCTGAGCAAATAATCTGAGAAACTGGACTGTAGGATGAAGATTGTGGCATTAGGACCGGAGGAAGGCTCATATGACACAACTTTGCTTGCTGAAAGCAAAGAGGACTAAGTTTTCAGTATGGATTACAATTCGATGAAAAGAAAACATAAATCATCACAATTCAGCCAATAAACATAAGGATAAACAGAGAAAAGACTGACATCAAGGATTTCTTTGTACTTGGATCCACAATCAGTGTTCATGGAAACAGAAGTCAAGAAATCAAACCATGAATTGCATTGGACAAATTTGCTGCAACAGGCTTCTTTAAAGTGTTAAAAAGAAAAGATCTCATTTTGAGGACTGAGATGTGCCTGAGTCAAGCCATGGTATTTTCAATTACCTTATAAGCATGTGAGTGGCACGGGTGTACTGCTGAGGATTAATGTACCAGACTGCAAAATCATTTGAACTGCAAGGTCGGTGGTTCAAGCTTACCAGCTGCTCCTTGGAAACCCTATACAGGGTCGCTAGGGTCAGAATCGACTCGACAGCGCTTAACATCAACAACAATAAGCATATGAAAACTGGACAATATGGACCTAAGAAGAATGGATACATTTGATTGTGGTGTTGGTGAAGAATACTCAAAGTACCATGGACTGCCAGAAGAACAAACAAACCTGCCTTGGAAAAGATACAGCCAGAATGCTCCTTGGAAGCCAGGATGGTGAGGCACAGTCTCACATGTTTAAAACATGTTGTCAGGAGGGATCAGTCCCTGGAAAAGGACATCATGTGAGAAAGTAGATGGTCAGTGAAAAAAGGGAAGACTCCCAAAAGATGAATTGACACAGTGGCTGCAACAACGGGCTCAAACCTAACAACAATTGTCAGGACGTTTCAGGACAAGACATAGTTTCGTTTTCTTGTGCCTAGGGTTTGCTATGAATCATAGCCGACTCAATGGCACCAAACAACAACAACAAGCAAGAATTAAGTACAGAACTGATTTACCTTTTAGGAGCCCCATTAGAAGAGCTCACCTCACATCCTGTTCTGGACACAGCAGTGTATGCTGTTTGTAGACAGGCTGACAGGTAATACAAATTTGTTTCAAGTCATTATTAGAAGTCAAATTGTCTTGGAAGTTTCTGGAGAAGGAACTCTGGAGGGGGGAAGTATTTAGAAAATTGCCTTTTCTGTGTATAAAGCAAATTCCCCTTAAATTCCAGCTTGTTCAATAAAATTTTTGTTACTAAAACTGGACTTCTGCTAGAAACTTTATGAATTTAATTAATGATCTCTTTATTAATCCTGTAAGAAAATATATGGGCGTTTCTGAATTGATTGTTGCCTATCTGAACTTGTCCTTAATTACTCACCAAGAACAGTAGCCAAGAGAGCTGTGACCAAGATCATTTGGAACAGAGTTGGATCACAGACTTTCCACAGTCTGATGAAGGGCCAGGCTGCAATTTTCCTCTTTCTGTGAAGGGTCCAATTTGGAGACCTTGTGGGGTGCATGACCTGATGCATCTTTGGTATTTCTCTGCTGAGAGAACTCAGTTTAATAAACAGTAATTGGATTTCTACTTGTCATAAAACATTAGGATAAATAGTATAAGAAGTTATAGCCCAGAATGGAAGAAGAGTCCTATGCATAAATGTTACAACAGAAGACAGTGAGCGTTGGCTGTTCGGGATGCATTCAGTTTGGA
The DNA here is from genome assembly GCF_000296735.1 of Chrysochloris asiatica. Classification (NCBI taxonomy): domain Eukaryota; kingdom Metazoa; phylum Chordata; class Mammalia; order Afrosoricida; family Chrysochloridae; genus Chrysochloris; species Chrysochloris asiatica. The sequence continues at coordinate 14,584,329 of NW_006408527.1, forward strand.
GACAGATTAATTCCCAATGGAAAGCTGGCAGTGGGCTTTACAAAGGAGGGGGCATCCCTCCTGATGCTGTAAGAGTTAGAAACTAGATTCAGGGCACATTAGGGGGACAATAGAGAATACTTCAGATTGGTTAGAAAATAAAGTATCTGATGGAGAGCTGTTGATCACTAAAGTGGGGGGAAGTTTACAGCTGTGTCTGACTAGCCACGTTTAAGAATTTATACTGTAGGGAGGGAAGAGCCTTTTTTTTGGTTTGGTTTTGTGTTTTTTAAGACACAAAGTAGCACAGTTGCTATGCTTTAGGACTATTGCTATGGCAGATACGTACCAAATATACTGAAGGGGGCAGAGAAAAGACAAGGAGGTTGATTAAGATTATTCCAATTGGCCAAATGAGCCACAAAGAGTGCCTGAACAAGGAAATGGTAGAGGAGTTAGGAAGAGAGAAAAAAAACAGGCAAGAGAAGCAAACAAA
>NW_006408527.1:14586888-14601740 GCF_000296735.1 Chrysochloris asiatica
ATGGGCAGGCTTTGGAATGCCTGAGAAGGAATTCAGAAAAATGATTATAAAATGTATCAAAATGCTATACAATGGAGGTGAGAAAAATAAGGAAGAAGTCAGGAAAGCGCTACCAGAACAATCAAATAAGATAGATACAGCATTGGAAACAATTCAAAACCTACAGAAAAAGGCCCAAACGATTAATAGTAGAATATCAGAAATGGACAATACACTCAATGGGCAAAAGAGTAGAATTGAAGAGATAGAAGCCAGAACTAGTGAGCGAGAAGATAAATCACTATGAATCAAAACCAACTCTTTGGCACTTAACAGCAACAACAATAACAACAACAACAACAAAAACAGCTACATTCATTTGTTGTTGTTGTACTTAAGTGCTGTCAAGTCAGTTCTGACTCATAGGGTTTCCAAGGAGCAACTGATGGATTTGAACAGCTAACCTCACAGTTAGCAACGCAGTGCTTATCCTACTAGAGCCATATTTAAAAAACAAAAAAACAAAAACACTTATAATCATTGAGTAAATTAACAATGAATATTTCTTAAAGCAATGCTAGATAGATTGATCATTGGGTACATTCATTTAATTGATTTTTGAGCTGATTCTTCAAGAATTGGTATTCATTGGCTTTTGATTAATTGCTTTGCAGTAGTTTGACCTGTGTCCCCATACTTTGACTGCCCTGGACAATCAAGATCCCTGAAAGGTCCAAACTTGCCTACCTCCTTACTTCTGCCCACATCATCTGCCCTCATTCCCTTTTCTCTTTTAATTTTACTCGTATGCCAGCCTCATCTCCAATGTCCTCTCCTATTCTCCCTTCTAGTCAGCCTTCATACTACAAATGTTTGTAACTAATAATTCTGACTTGGTTTATAACTGATATCTGAAGTCTGTCTTCACCACTAAACTATTGCTCCTGGGAGTCCAAGTTTGGATTATTGTTCATCTTCTCCACATAGTACTGTGTCTCACAGTAGTTCAAGTGTTCGATAGAAGTTTGTTGCATCTAAATTTTTTTTTAAAAGCACCTAGAAATAAAATGCGTCTAAAAGAAAAAATAATACTGCTTCCTGTCCATATATTGTTTGTTTTGCCAAAGGCAGATTTTAACTTATCTTTAAACAAGACACACATCCCTGTATTTTGTTGAGAACGGACCCCAGCGATTTTATTTTAGGTTCTTCTTCATCGTTAAATTGAAGCCATCATCTCACCAAGCAGTCAGAGGAAGGCAGTATAGCAGGGAAGGAATAAACAAAAATATGTCTTGCCTCCCTCCACAAGTTATGGCAACAGAGAAAAAGCAGCCACAAACACAGATCATAAACCGTGATGAGGGCCCTGTATTATTCTCTGTATCTGAGTTTCACACAGACCACAGCCACAGTGCTGGGGACAAAGGACCCCTCACATGGGCTCTGCAGTCAGACTATGTGGGTGTGGATCTTAACCCTGATTCCACTACATGGGAACTGTGTTTCCACAAGCAAGTTTCTCCACCTTTCTAAGCCTCAATTTCCTCTTTTATAAAGCAAGAACGAGTGTGCATGACTCTCAGAATTATTGAGAGAAAGCTTACCATGGTGCATGAGTGACACGTAGCAAACATTCAAAAGAAACTGTAGGGGCAGGAATAATTTCCTTGGAGTTGGAAAACGACTCTGCCAGGAGCAGAGCTCCCACAAGTCAAAACATAATTATAGTAATCAGTTTAAATTATAATGTGGATTGTTGGCTTGCCAAAATAAAAAAAAGTTGCCATCAATTTGATTCTGGCTTATGGCAACTTCATGTGTCCCAGAGCAGAATCCCTTCATATGGTTTTCATGGCTGTAATATTTATGTTCACAGATTACCAAGTTTTTCTTCCATGGTGCTGTGGGTGAATTAGACTCTCTAACCTTTCAGCTAGTAAACCCACTGCCATTGAATTGATTCTGATTCATTTGTCATTGTTGTTAACTGTAGTCAAGTTGGTTCCGACTCATAGCAACCCTGTATAGGGTTTCCAAGGAGCGGCTGGTGGGTTTGAACCACCACCTTGAGGTTCAAATTGACCTCACAGTCCAGTGCTTATCCTACAGAGTCACACCATAGAACAGAGTGGAGCTGCTCCCTAGGATTTCTGAGACTGTAAATATGTAAAGATGAGCAGACAGCCTCATCTTTCTTTTAAAGAGAGGCTGGTAGGTTTGATCCACTGACCTTGCAGTCATCCAGTGTTTTTCCTCATAATTTTCCCTTCATCCTACCCTAGACCACTAAGAAAACCTCCAAACATTTGCAAGCTAACTTCCATGCAGATGTCATTGTTTCCCTAACAAGCCACTTGTACCATGTCACTCTGCTCACAAACTCCCATGCATCCCTAGTTCACATAGATCTCCATACATGTTTTCCAGCTGTCTCCCTGCCTCTCCTCACTTAGAGCACTGTCCTTCAACCCTTCCAAGATCCTGGATTCTTCTAATACCAACAAGCACATTTGTATAAGATGTCCTCGGTACATGAATGCTTATATCCCCAAACTCCCCCTTGATGCATTATCCAGATCAATTGTCATCTCTTTGATGAAGAATTGCCTGACTCTATTAAGTAATGTTAATGTTTTCTATGTTCCCCTAATACATTGATGGTACCGCAATTGTAATACCACATTGTATTGTAATTATTTACTATTGTCTCCTAAAATAGTTTGTGGGCTTGGGTGGTCCAAATGGTTAAGTGCTCAGTAACTAACCCATAGCTTGGTAGCTCAAATCTACCCAGTGGCATGTCAGAAGAATGGATTGACTATCAATTCCCAATAGATGACAGCCATTGACAATTTATGGAGCACACAGTTCTGTTCTTGAAACACAGGATCACCAGGAGTATAAGTTGACTCAACAACATTGGTGTGTTTATTCAAGCTTCTATCCCTAACCTGGCATTTTCTAATAAGTGTGAAATGAATAAGCATCAATTTGTTTTTTCTTCAGATTGAGGATATGAACTGTACTGATAACCAAATGGAATGATATCGGTGAATTGTTTTATACATTTTGAAGAGAGTACAGTGATCCATTCATTGCTTTCACAGGCTGTCAAAATATATGGTGGCTCAACGGCATTTGTAGTTCACCAAATGTATTCCTTGGCATCCCTCAGCAGAATCTACCTGGAACTTTAGCAGCCAGCAGAATATGAGGATGGAAACTAGGATTTGGAAATTGAGGAAATTAGATATTGAGTCCGGTAACACCATAGTTTAATCCTTTCATCTTGAAGAAGTGACATTATCTATAAGATCTCAGATTCCTCATCTCTAAAATGATAGCATTAAACCAGATGTTTTTTCTATTCTATACAAACTCTGGAATTCTGTAATTGCCACTGAAAAATTACAGCTACCCTAGTATATGCCCTCAGATATCAATGACACCGTCATCTTACTTTTTAAATTCCTGTAGAAATGAAACCAATTCAAGAACTATGCCGACAGGTGGATCTTTTGTGAAAAACAGTCAATGCTTGCCAATCATGAAAGTTAAGGGTTGTGTCAACTTGACTGGGCTAGGATTCTTAGTGGTTTGGCAATTGTGTAGTTATCCCCCATGATAAAGTCTAATACAATGTAATCAACTCTATAATGAGGGAGGTCTGCTATGAGCAGTCAATCAATTGAAAGGAGGTTCTCTCAGAGGTATGACCTGCTTCCAATATATTGGACATTCAGGCAAAGCTTGCTTGCTCTCTGTTGGGTCTGCATCTGGAATCTAGCTCATCCTCTGATCTCAGCTTCTTTGGACTTGAGTCTTTGGCCCGCTCTATTATTTGCTGATCCTAAGAGTCATCACAGCCTGCCTTCCTACCTGCCGGACCTGCCAGACCTGCCTGCCTGCTGTCTGACTTACTGTTCTTGGCTCATCAGCCCTGCAGCAATGCGAATCAGAACTCTTCATCCTGACATCTAACCCATGGACCTGTAACTTGTCCACCTCTACAACTGTGTGAGCCATTCCTTTTATATAAACCTCTCTTAATATATACACATGGAAGCTTCACTAGTTTTGCTTTTCTATAGAATCTAGTCTAAGACATCAAAACCACACACTTTGAGAGACACAAGTAAAATCTTCAGACCCCATATGCCTCCTTTCATTAGAGATTTACCAACTAGTTGCTGTAGAGCTGATTCTGACTCGTGGCATCACCATGCTCCACTGGGCTTTCAATCACCGTTTTCTAGACGTCTTTCTTCCATGTTGCCTCTGGGTAGACTCGAATAACCAACCTTTTTTTTTTTAGCATATGCAACTCCTTGAGATACCCCCCCCTTTTTTTTTTTTAACTCAGGTTGATGTTTTGTTGTTGTTTTTTTCTGTCTAAACTCTCCTTCTAAATTCATAGATGCATGCCTCTGAAAAGGATTACACTTTTCTCCAGTTTCAGGTGGAATATCTCCTTCTTTACATTTCATTCTGTTTATCACTAGCAGGCTCCAGAATGAACGTGCTTGCACAATCCAAATTCTTCTTAACATCCTTTTTTATCTATCAACTCCTTTATTTTTATGCTTGTATTATATAAAGATGTATCTCTAAGCTTAATGCAAAACCTTCTTTGATGTCTCTTCAGTATACTATACTTTTCATTTTCCTTGCACTACCATGTCAGCAAATGAAAGGAGTGGTTGAAGAATTAAAATGAGGATCACTATCTGGACGAACCAAGGGAGCAGACAGTTTCAAGAAGGAAAGGTCATCAACATTGCCAAATTTGGAAAGTGAGAAAAAGACAGGAGTTGAGGATGATGAGGCTTCCAGCTTTGGAGACTGGATGGAGTCCTTGAATGTGCTCCTTATAATCAAATGCAAATGTCTTTGCTGTCAAAGGTGGAAGGGTTAATAAAATCTCCAAGGAAAAGTGTAGTAATTTTGCATTTAAAACCAGTTTTTCTGTATCCCATTCCTCGGTGAAGCCCTTTGGGAAGTCTGTCCTACTTTTTGCCTCAACTCCCCTATGTGGAGAGACAGAAAAGGGTTAACAAACAAAAACCCACGTCTTTCACATACAATAATAACAAGTATACTTGCTCCCCTCTGGTCTTGCACTTCTGTGTGTCTGAGCACTGCAATAGTCAGCTCTGCTTCTGTATATTTTATTAGTACCCATTATTACCCCCTCCCCATTTAAGATGAAAGCAATTGAGATCAGAAAGGATTAAAAGTACTTTTCAAGTGACACAACCCAAATGCTCTTTCCACTACAAAACCAGGTACTCCTAAAAAGTTTAGGCTGACACTTTCTATCTTATCCTTTCAGTCCTATATTCCTTAAAGAACCCCAACTCAGATTTTCCCCAAAGATACCCCAAATATTTAGTAATCCACTGACCTGCAGGTTGATGAGTAAGATGTAGAAGACTCTATTAAGGTGCCTTAGATAGTTTCTTAAGGAAGAAAAGTGCCTAGATCTCTAATAATCCAAGTCACTCCCCAGAGTAGAATTTACCAGAATTCCCTGAAATTGGCTAGTAATTGCTCTATCAAAAAGTCCCGAAATTCCAGCCCTGCAGTTGGCTGGCCTGAGATAGCTGGGTCGAATGAATAGGCATTACCTATTGGCTCAGTGAATGATTAACTGCAGACATGAAACAGCAGTGTTTACCTAATTCCTCCTTCCTCTTCACTAGCCCTCATTCTTGATGACATGTTGCAATAGTTTATTCTCTCCTCTGCCAACCATTTCCCCTAAGTGAAAGATAACTTGAATTTGATGCCAGAATTCTTTCTGTCTTTCTGTAAACATAAGAAGGTTGTACAAAATGTCATGCAGCTAGCCTAGAATCCTGGGATATTTGCAGTGTTCAACCAGTGAACCATTTTCCAAGATGGTAAATTCAACAAGCTTTCCTAGGTCTTGCCCTGTGCTGGTCTCTATTCTGCACAACATCGGGAATTGAACAAACATCTATTGAGTTCCTACTTTGTACTGAGTTGCCTGGAACATACTTCTTGTTGTTGTTAAGTATCATCAAGTCTGTTTTGACTTATAGTGACCTTGTATAGTGTTCCTGAGGAGAGGCTGGTGGGTTTGAACCTCTGTGGTTCAAACTAACTTTTTTGGTTCAATGCTTATCCTACAGCGCCACACCAGGACGCCTAGTGCTTGTTAAATGTAAACTCTATCACCACTCATCACCCATGTGCAGTTTCACACTGTAGTGGCTTGAGTGTTGCTATCATGATGTAAGCTATGCCACTAATATTTCAAATACCAAGAGGATCATCCATGATGGGAAGGTTTTAGAGGAGTGTCCAGACTTAGAAAGACTAGGAAAAAAGGTCTGAAAGTCTCATTTCAAAAATTAGCCAGTGAAAACATTATGGATCGCAACACAGTATGATTTGATATAGTGCTAGAAGATTCATCCCCTAGGTTGGAAGGCACTTAAAATTCCCAGTGACTGCAGCAATGGACTTTTGCATGCCAACAACTGTGCAGGTGGCAGGACTGGCAAACATCTGATTTTATTGAACATTGGGTAGCTATGATTTGGAGCCATCCAAATCATAGCTGACAAACTAACAACACTTACCACCACCACTGCTATTACATACCAGACACCAAATGACCTCAGGCACTGGTCTATTGGTGAATAGATGACAACTGGTGAAACGATGACAACTAACAACACTTACCACCACCACTGCTATTACATACCAGACACCAAATGACCTCAGGCACTGGTCTATTGGTGAATACTGCTCAGATTCATGGAATGAAGGGTTGATCGTATTTGTTACCACATAAATCTAAGAAGTACCTCGAACCTTGACATTTTCCAATTAAGCTATTAAACTTTAGGTTGCTGTTGCTAGGTGCTCCTGAGTCAGTTCCGACTCATAGCAACCCTACGTACAACAGAACAAAATATTGCCATCCTCACGGTTGTTACCATGTTTGAGTTCATTGCTAGAGTTACTGGGTAAATCTGTCTCCTTGAGGGTCCTCTTTTTTTTTTTTTTTTGGCTGACTTTGTACTTTACCAAGCATGATGTCCTTTAGTAGGAACTGGTCCCTCCTGATAACATGACAAAGCCTTATCATCCTTGCTTCTAAGGAACATTCTGGCTGGACTTTCTTCCAAGATCTAGTTTTTACATTTTCTGACAGTCCATGGTGTATTCAATATTTTTGGAAAACACTGTAATTCAAATGCATCAATTCTTCTTTAATCTTCCTTATTTTTCTTGGTGTGGTGCTGTAGAATAAGCAATGTTAACAAGATCAACAGTTCCAGCCCACCTCAGCTCCTCAGAAACCCTATACAGGATCTGTATGAGTCAGAGCCAATTATTCATTGTTCAACTCTCATAGGCATATGAGGAGATTCAAATTACCAATTAGGTCAGGCAAACCTTAGCTTTCAAAGTGAAATTTTTGCTTTTTAACACTTTTTACAGCAGATTTGCCCAATGATATATTCTTAGCATTTTACTATTAAAAACAATTCTTCTGAACAACTTGAGTTTTTGTGTAATTGTTGTTGTTGTTAGGTGCTATTGAGTTGGTACCAACTCATAGCAACCCTATGTACAACAGAATGAAACACTGCCCAGTATTGGGCCAACCTCACAATCGTTGCTACATTTGAGCCGATTGATGCTGCCACAGTGCTAATCCATCTCACTGGGGTCTTCCTTTCTTTCTCTGACCTTCCATCTTACCAAACAAGATATCCTTCTCCAGTGACTAGTCACTCCTAACAATATGTCCAAAGTATGAGAGACAAAATCTGGTCAGCCTGGTTTCCAAGGAGCACTCTGGCTGTACTTCTTCCAACACACATCTGTTTGGTCTTTTGGCAGCCCACGCTACTTTCAATATTCTCCTCTGACACTATAACTCAAATGCATCAATTCTTCTATGGTCTTCCTTATTCACTGTCCAACTTTCGCATGCATATGAAGTTACTGAAATTACCATGAAGGTTTCAGAAAGGGAAGAGTTGAACCACTGAAAGTTGAAATGATCAAAGAAATTTTGACAGAGTGATTTTGACTGGACATTAAATGGTAAGTAGAGATTATTAGAGACAAAGACACAGAAGGCAGATCACTACAATGGGCAGAGGAGAGGATCCCAGTCTTGAGGGCTAAGCTGAAGGAAATATCACCATTAAAGCTGAGTCTTCAAAATACCATTTCCCAGGCTACTGGTGTCCTTTTCTTTGTGTGTCTGAATGACTTTTCCAAACTTTCCTCTTCAGTTCCCCAAACTATCTGATTCTCAGTGGATGACTTTGCCTCTTACTTTACTAAAAAATCATTCTATAGTAGTTTCTATCCATCTCAAACTGTTTCTCCTTATTCACTCCTACGAGTCCTGGTGTGGTGCTGTGGGCTAATGTGTCAGACTGCAAAGTTGTTTGAACTGCAAGGTCAGTGGTTCAAGCTCACCAGCCGCTCCTTGGAAACACTATGCAGAGTCGCTATGGGTCGGAATTGACTCCACAGCACTTAACAACAACAACAATTCACTCCTAGCTAATGAGAGATTTTTTTCTTCTTTTCCTGTCTCATTTTCAACATGTCTTCCACCCTGAAATGCTCCCTCAATCTGGCCATAATCTGGAATTCCGTTTTTCTCCTTTAGTAAGATGCCAAAGTTTTCAAAAGTATTCTTTTGAAAGTTTCAAAGTATTCTTCCTGTCTATCCTTGTTGTTCTCCATTCTGGCTCCTATCCACCCTTCTCACACACCTCTCTGAGGCATGACCTATTTACAGAAAGCCTTAGGATACTTTCTTTATTATTTACTTATTTATTTTTGCCCTCTAAAAAAGAAGGAGGAAGAGAAATGTGCTCACATGTGTTGTATAACTTCAGATCTCCAGGGTTAGGTTTCATGCAAGAGGCCATCAGACGTACTGCAGAAGATTTAGAAATCTGGTTTCCTAAACAGGATAGAGGAGTGAGCCAGGAAAGACCTTGTTTCCTAACTTTACTTCTGTTACAATGGGTCATTTTAACGGTGTAACTTTTATTATTTCAAATTAGAAGTTTTTGTGCCTCATAATTTTTGGTTAATTTTTACCTTGTAATTTGTGTCTCACATTAAAATATGAGTCACACACTGAGCTGAGACCTAAGCTTTCCCATTCTCCATAGAGAAAGAAAGTAAAATCCTCCGCTCCCCATTAATAAGTAGCTGATGCTGGTCTTAAGCAGACAACCACAACATTTGGACTTTCTATAGTCTGAGTATAATGATAACACCATCACACACACACTATGCATTATACAAATACATTCAGTTAAAATGAGATTGTATTTGAGCACAAGAGATCAATCTGACACCAGTTTCAGAATCAAGAAGGAAGTTTATTCATAGGTGTGATATTGTTACCCAGTTTGTTCTTCTACAATGTTAAAGGGACCTTTTTGCTTCCAACTCAGCTTTCCTTATCTCCAGAGAATATTTTAGCTCCTCCATTATAAGGCCACTTTCCTTTAATCTTTGCACAAAGTTCTGTATGGCTTGACAACGATCTTTATCCTCCTGAAAGGCAAGCTGAAGGAAGAAATTTATTTATTTATTTATTTATTTTAAGTTACACGTATTAACTGAGACTCGGCTATATTCTGGGCTGCTAACCTCAAAGTTAGCCATTTAAATCCACCAATCACTCCATAGGAGAAAAATGAGGCTTTCTGCTCCTGCAAAGATTTACTGTCTTCGAACACTATACAGGGTCACTATGAATCTAATATGACTTGATGGCACACCACGGTATGAGGGGCATTCAAAAGGTTCATGGAAAATTCCATTATTTTTCAATTCCACTTTTCCATAAATTTTTTGAAGCCCTACCACATAGTCTAAATACATAGCAGTTAGATCTCTGAGTGGGGGCTCAGAAAAGGGCCTTTAAGTAGAGATTTGAAATTTCAACATCATGAATCATTTTAACTTTCTGGCTCAAATATATATGTTTTAAATAATACCTCAATATAAAATATAAATCCAAAGAAGACTCCCAATGAAAATAGATCTATTCAACATTTTTTGGAGTCTAGAAGGATTTTACAGACTTTTCACAACAAAACTTCCAAGTCTCAGACACTGAGTTTATGTAACTTGTTCTGTCTGTTGTTACTGTTGTTAAGTGCCACTGAGTTGGTTCTGACTCATAGCGACCCTGTATAGGGTTTCCAAGCAGCAGTTGGTGGGTTTGTACTGCTGACCTTTTGGTTCATAGTCAGCGCCACTATAAAGGCACAAAACAAACACTTCAGACCAACAGAGACTGATTGGCATTGGTGATGATGATGGCACATGGAAACATTCTTATACTCTATTAGTCCATGAGCTTCATTTTACAGTCAAATCAAAGCCAATCAGCCCACTCAAAAGCAGTATTCCAAATTAAACAGATATTTATTGAGTGTGTGCCAGGAAAAATGCCAAGGCTAGAGATACAGTTAGGAACAAGACAGTCATGGTTCCATTACTTACGAGGGCCTTTTCAAATACAGTCAGTGGAACTGCTTCACAGATTGGAGGGACACTGCTCCATTCCCCACTGATGCATTGCTGGTACTGGGTGCCTACCAAGCGGTACCTGAACAGAAATTAGGATGCAACACCATTTAGCCTTCCCACCTTTGAATGGGGCAACGAAGCCCGATTTTATGTAGTTGTACTTCTGATATCGTAGTTGTTACAAATCGGGCTGGGAACTGCAAGGTCAGCAGTTTGAAACTACCAGCAGTTCCATGGGAGAAAGATGAGGATTTCTGCTCCTGTAAAGATTTACAGCCTCGGAAACCCTATATAGTGTTGCTATAAGTAAGAACCCAACTTCATACTATGGTAGAAACTTGCCCTTGAGCCTTAAAGCATGCTTAAATTATCTCAGTTGTACAAAGCAATTATAAAGTAAAACTACTCTCCAAGGGTGGCAAGAGCCGAGTGATGAGTCAACCCATAGAATAAGGGTTCAGAGATTATAATCCTGTTTGTGTAAAGATTTTTGAGCGGGGAAGGTGAAGGGAGAAGTATAGAAATTTCCAGTAACCTCAGAAAGTACTCATATCTGTCTTCTATGCTCTAAAAGGGAGTAGAAAGTTAGCATTATCTTTCAAATAAATCTCAGTGAACAGGTTAAAAGGAAGCAATGTTGCTTTTAATCAGAAAGACATAAAAGTCCACTGGAAGTATGTAAAAACTCTAATGAAATCATAGGTATCTAAGTTAACAAGATTAAGCTAAGGGAAAGAAAAGTCTACGTGATCTGTATGATGGATGGTTAAACTAAACCAAACCAACTGCCATCAGGTCAATTCTGTCTGGCTCATGGTGGTACCAGGTATGGCAAAGAGACACTACACACCAAAGAGTTTCAAGGCTGTGATGTTTAAACATATAAACAGTGCCTCCAATTAGGTTTGAGCTGCCAAATTTTAAGTTAGTAGTTGGGGTGTCCTGGTATGGCACTATAGGATAAGCACAGGACCACAAGGTCAGTAGTTCAAATCCACCAGCCAATCCTAAGAAACCCTATACAGGGTCACTATGAGTTGGCACCAACTCGACAGCACTTACCAACAGCAACAGTTGAGGACTTAACAATTTCAAAAACCCAAGGTAAAACTACTGGGTGATCAGACAGTCTAACTCAAGGTTTCAAATTAGTTCTCCCTGTATCAGTCACGGCAGATACGTGAAAGTTAAACAGCAAAACTAGGATGGATCGACATTTGCAAAATGTGGGTCCAAAATGTGGAATGATAACTGTAGTGGGGGAAATTACAAACCAATGCTCTGCTGGAAACTTAATCTTCCTCTTAGAAACAAGAGCAGCATGCACATTGCATAGCAACCAAATCTCTTGAATAGCAGAGTGAGAATAAATGGTGCCCTGCTCAAAGATGGCAATCAACCACAACACTTTGACCTTGTGTTGCTCTACACCTGACAATAATCCCGTTTCTCTCATCAGGCTCTTGAAAGAGCTCACTACACCTCTTCTGGGTCTCCTGTTCCAAAGTTTTGACTCATCATTTTTCTATTCTGGTTATCATTCTAGACACCCACATTTTGAAAATTCTCTTCCATCTCAGTTTTGCCTAATTAGGCATGAATGGATTGGGAAGAGCTGGTCTGAAACCCTGGACAAATTTTTTTATTTATTTTTTTATTTATTGATCATAGCTTATGAGTTTATTTTATGAAAAAGCTTTTCATCCAAAGTACCATTTCAGACTGTGTGTGTACACACAAACAAAAGATTGGAGGCAATGAACATACACAGAATGAAAGGAAATACAATAAACTGACTCAGAATTGATATGGTGGTGTGAGAGAGGAGGAAATTCCCTTCTGAAAATGTCAGTGCAATATATGCAACAATCTTCTGGGTTATGGGGTGGGAAGTGGAATGCAACAAAGAACTGGACTGCTGGGTTTCATCAAGGTCACTTCAGAATTCTTATTCCACAGGGTTGTCGGCCACACGTCCATACAGAACTCTGTATTTTAGGACCTGCTGGTTCCCCCTGAGTCACACCAGGCACAATTGGGATACTTTAGAAATCTGTTCTCTAGATCTTTCTGTTGAAATGGAGGCATTGAGAAATGAGGGCACTGAAAAGGTTTTATCTTAGCCTAAAGTACAGGGTCACTATGAGTTGGAAACGACTCCACGGCACACAACAACAACAACAAAGTAAAATAGAACCTGAACAGCCATCTTAAAACAGTGACTATAGTTAAAATTTAACTCCCTTCCTAGTTACATTCCATAATTAATCACTCCTTTTTCAATCTCCATAGCAGAACTTGTGGCTCAAACAAAGTGGGATAACTCTTCACCCTGAAACAAAGACAGAATCAGCAAACAGGAATGGCTAAAACAGTCCTGATGTTCAGGATGGATGTGACCACCCAGACTACTGATTCTATCACCTAACGAATGGACTAGAAGAACAATACAACAATGCCTGGTCACAAGTTCTGTGATTCTTAATTTTCTTCCCTTTAAAGTCCCCAAACTGCCCTCCATTCACAGAGGTTGATTTGGGAGATCCCTGTTCCCTTGTCTTCCTGTGTATTGATACACAACAAAAGGTTTACTCTTTGCTCTTTGCTCTGAGTCCTAAATCTGAGTGTTGGCTGGTTTGCATAGCAACCAACCAGTGACTAAAAACCTCTTTTTGTGGTTACACTATTGCTTCACTTCTGTGAGTTCTTTTTTTCTGTAAGTTTACTGGTCTGAGATTCTTATGAAAAATTGTTAATTTTACATAATTTAAATGAATGTTATCTTAACTAAAGAAAAAAGTGAAACATGGACTATGATGAATAAGGGTATCAATAAGCCTACTAAGGACTGGGGAGAGCTAGTGATAGGCTAAACAACTGTCAAACCCAAAATGAGCTTAGGATCTTGAAGTAGTAGGAAATCAGGAAGCTAAATAGGGCCATTCCCCCAAACAAGACTCCTAGCCAATTGGCAAGATCTCCTATTTGAATGGCTGCATACACTTACCTCTCTTCACAATAATAAGTAATATTAGATCCTGACTTGAAATCACTTCCCTCAAAACAGCCATGAGCTGGATTCCCAGGAGGGCCACAGTCTTCTGAGAGAAAGGAGTACAGAAGTGACAGAGTTGTAAAAGTCAGTTAAACTCAATTAGCAGCATTCCTTATGTACAACAGTCTGTACCAGCACCAGACATTTTGATAGCAGAACCTAGGAAAGTGGGGACACCTTCTCTAGTCATTTCCTTCTAGTCTAAATCAAATTTGTCCATGTGAAAGATCCCTCCCCAACCCAACTCATCCTCTGAGCCATTAGAAATTTGGGAATATATTTTAGCTGATGGGAGCTCATGGAAAACAAATTTAAGTCGCAGAGAAGCTAACTGCTACTGTACCAGATAGATTAAGGCACAGACTGAAGTTAGAGTAAAGTTAAAGACTGAAGAAAGTCACTCTCTGAGGCAAGAAATGAAGGGTATAAACTCAGAATTCTGAGACTTTACCACCACCTGTGGAACAGTTATATTCAATGGGTGTTCAGATAAAAAGGAAAACAGCTGGGACAGAAAAAAAATGAGTCTATGTAGAATCATGGAGAGTTGGATGAGGTGCTAGGAGTTGTGAGCTTTAATTCTGGCTCTTCCACTAACTATATGGCACTAAAGAACCCATGTAATCTCTCTCATCTTTCTTCACCTATAAAATGAGCAGATTAAATAGTATCTCTAAGATCCCTTTCAATAATGAGATTACAGTCTTTATCCATATGGTTAGGTTCCAAAGACCTGGTTGTTATGTGAAAATCAGCTTTATATGAAAACAGAGGGTGACCACATCAAGTCACAAAATAAAGGATTACTACATCATTGCATAACTGTCAATGCACTGAGAATCATGGCCCAGCCAAGGTGACTCTTAACCTTAACCATCACAAATATCAATATTCTTGCTTTGGAGTTTGGCATCCATTACTACCAGTTATATGTTGTTAATACACAAAGTAGTTGTGTAGTGGATTTTTTACTATTGTCACAAATGTAAAAATTTTAATGAGAAAATCATTAAGTGAAGAGTGAATATATAAAACAGGAGTCTTGGTGTGGCACCATAGGATAAGCACTTACCAGCCACTCCTTGGAAACACTATACAGGGTCTCTCTATAAGCTGGAACTGACTCAATAGCACTTAGCAACAACAACAAAAAAGTGTATAAAGTATAAACAAATTCATCAAGATAAAAGGTTATATTAACTCTTGCATTGCTGGTGGTACTACAAAATGGTCCACCCTCTCTGGAAAGCAATATGGC
>NW_006408527.1:14609358-14616166 GCF_000296735.1 Chrysochloris asiatica
ATAATTATTTTTTGAAGTTTCTTTCCCCTCTTATTTTTCTACAACAAAGATGTATTGCTTTATTATTGTTGTGTGTTGATGAGTCAATTCCAATTTGTAACAACCCTGAAGAACAGAGAAAAAATGCCCATATAGGGTTTTCTAGCCTGTAATCTTTATGGGAACAATCTTCCAGACCTTTTCTTCCACACAGCAACTGGGAAGGTTCAAACTTCTGACCTATTAGCGGCCAAGTGCTTAACCACCAGGGCTGCTGATGTGTTACTTTAGCAGTTAATAAATTCATTTTGAGAGGTCAAAGACTGAACTCAAAACTGAATAGAGCAAAGGAAAAACAATTTCTAAAAGTTCATTAAGAAATACCAGTTCAGACAGGGTTCTGTTGACTTTACGTAAACATACAATTTTGAACTGAAGGAGATGATGGATATGCTGGGTCTAAACAGAAAATAACCAGTTCTTTTTCAGGAACCTAAAATGAGCCTGGCATGGAGCTGTAAGATAAGCACTGGACTGCTAACCACAAGGTTGGTAGTTCAAACGCACCAGCTGCTCCTCAGAAACACTATCCAGGGCCACTGTGAGCTGGAACCAACTCCAAGGTACTTAATAATAACAAACAAAATTAACAGCAACTGGTTTGGTTTGGTTTTTTTATATTCATCATCCTAGATTTGTACAATGAATTACCATAAAAAGACAGGGAACCTGAAGTTGGGAATCAGAACACAAACTACTGAATTAAAGAAGAGTTTAAAAAAAAAAAAAAAAAAAAAGGAGCGTAAAACAGAAAGGGCCTGGAAGAAATGAACAAATACTGTGCCTACTGTGCCACTGCCCCCAACTCAGGCCTTTGCTTCATACCTCAGACTTCCATTTCTACCAGATGTGCAGGGTTAATGCACAAAATAGTTGGATAATAGATTCATTGTAACATTTAAAACATACTTATATTGATCAGCCATCAAATACCAGTATTTGCAAATGCTTTTGCCAAGTTTGTTGCTGTTGTTTTTAAACGCCGGTCAAGTTCCATTGAGTTAGTTCCTACCCATAGCGACCCTGTATATGCTGCAGTCCAGTGCTTATCCTACAGCACACACAAGGACTCCATATATATGTACACACACATATATAAAAGAGTGTGAGTCAAAAATTATCTTCACACTAACTGTAGAATTAATTTCAATCAACTTTTAGAAAAGAAAAACACATTTTTCAACTTAATTTCTTTGCCTTTTAATACTCTTTGCCCACCTGTCAACAAGCTTTCTGTATTTCCTTATTTAAAATGTTTTAGACTGAACTGTGAGCCACAAATGCACCACTGTTTTCACTTCTTCATCAGAGATGACTCTTAGTCCTTGAAGGGCTACTTTCAGGGAACCAAACAGGTAAGAGTTTAATGACGTAAGATCAAGACTAGGGAGGATGCTTTAACACCTCAAAACAAAGTTTTTGCAGAGTGTCAATAGTATAGGCAGAGGTGTGTGGATGTGCATGCAGGATCACAATGCCCTTGGATAGCAGTCTTCTATGTTTAATACAAAATTTAGGCTTCAGCTCTTCAGTGAACATCTCACTGTAATGAGCACTGCTGATTGTTGAACCTTTTTCCTCATAGTGGTCCAATACTGGCCCTTGAGAATCCCAGAGAACTGTAAGCATCAATTTTCCAGCTGATAATTGACTTTTGAACTTTTTCTTGGTCGGTGACTGAGGATATTTCCATTCCGTACTCTGCTGTTTGCTCTCAGGCTCATAGTGATGAATCTATGTCTCATCACCAGTAATGATTTTTTTTTTTTTTTAAAAAGAAAACTTTTACCTTCCTTCGAGTATGGGTCCAAATTTTGTTTGTAGATGTCCAAACACATCTGTCTATGCTGTTCTGTGAGTTATTATAGTACCCATATCATACAAACTTTTTGAAACCCAAGTCTGTCATGGATTATTTCATAGGCAGATCTATGGCTGATTTGCAAATGATTTACCACATAATCCACTGTCACATGTCTCTCTATTCAACAGAATCATTCATGTGCATGCTCAATGTTGTTACCAGCCATGGATGTAGACAGGTGTTTTAATATAACTGGAGTACGGATAATATTTGTGTGTGTATATGTGTAGTTGCTGTTGTTAAGTGTCATCAAGTCATTTTAGACTCATAGGGACCCTGTGTAATGTTTCTAAAAAGTGACTAATGGGTTTGAACCATCAACCTTGCAGTTAGCAAATGGATATCACTTGGGGATCTCCAAGGAATGTCTAGAATAATGCTAGAGAAGCCAAGACGAGGATAGTCCTTCAAAGCAGGCAGAGAAAACCTTTTCTTTGTGTTGGCTCACTGAATTCACACTTGTAGTCTCCTAGACTGAGGAAATAAATCAATCTCTAGTTTTTAAAGTCACTCATTTGTAGAGTTTCTGTGACATCAGCACTAAGAAACTCAAGACAGAATTGCAAGGCTGTGGCCAATGCCTAGGGAGTCAATACTAGTCAGTAACTCTGGCATTCTTGCACTTACTACTTTTGCAGATGGGAAAGGGAGGTGCCCAGGAATGGTCTTCTAGACACTGGCTCCAACTGCTGCCCATGAGGATATAGTTGTCATCACACTGAAACGTGATGTTGTCGTTGACATTCACAGGCCCCATGAAACTGAACTCACCATTAAACAGCTCAGGATCAGGACAGTGTCCCACTGAAAAAGAAGACAGCCAGTGATCTGAAAATGCTAGGTTGATGTCTGCCACAGGGAAAGCCAGACATTCAGTGAGAGTTCTTCAGTGAGAGTACAGGGAATGAGACTGAAAGCAGCACCTCTTTAATATGGACAGGAGTCCTGGTGTGGCGCTATGGGTTAATGTGCTGGACTGCAAAGTCAGTTTGAACCGCAAGGTCGGTGGTTCAAGCTCACCAGCCGCTCCTTGGAAACCCTATACAGGGTCGCTATGGGTCAGAACCAACAGCACTCAACAACAACAACATAGTTTAAACCCTATCAATGCAGCATGAGAAAAGACTAGGTTGTCATAAGAATGGCAGACAAGTGCTGAGTCATGCATAACAATCACATGAGTTGGCAATTGAATTTACTAAAAGCAGTTACAGGTGTAACTGGAAATTAACAGCAGCATATTCATTATCCTACTACCTAAGCCTTACTTAAAATTCCAATGCTGATGGTTTTGTTTTGTTTTACCCATGATGTAGGAAAAAAAAAAAAAAAAAAAACAGGAGAAAACCCATAGAGATGTGAATTTAGTCATAAGAATGAAAAATAAAAATATTCATGTACTTTATACTAGAAGGTATAAAGGAGAGCTATTCCAGTTATTTAGAAAAAGAAAAAGAAAAAAAAAAAAGTAGTGAGAGCTGAGTGGTTTCCATCCTGTCTAGAAGGGGCTGGTGAAAGGAGATGGGGAAAAGACTCTTGTGGATCGATAGTGAGTAATTGTTACCATGACTGATTGTGATCGTTGCAACTCTAAAGGTGGAAGTTTTGTAGCAAAAAGAGGAAAGTGACTGATCTTGTAGTCCAGGAGTGGAGGACCCTAGGATCATCAAGGGAGAAGAGCAGGAGTGGAGTGTGGGAAGCAGCAATGCCAGAGATGGAGGCAGAGATGATGACATGGAGAGATGGAGCCACTGGGGACTCTAGACTTAGGGAGAGAGAGAGAGGGATTGTGTGCTGGCAACTGAGGGTGCAGACTTGCAGGGTATGCCCTTTGGGTGTTTGAATGATTGTATATTCCTGAGTGTTTTGGTGTACATTAAAACAAAACAGAAGGAATGGAAACAAATACTGTTGAATGATGATGCATGAAGGAGATCATAATCATTGCAATGAAATGAAGTATGTAAGGATGAGTGTTAAGGTTGATGTTCTCCCAAGTAAACTGTCACTCAAATTCACAATTTTAAAAAAAGTAGTGAGAGAACATGGACTCTTTATTCTCCCACAAATGAACTTTGCAACCTTGAGCAAGTCACTTGGTTCTCAGTTGTCACATATGTCAATTGAGAACATAAATTTTTCTCAGTTCAAAAGTTGTATGATGAATGAAATAAATTATTCACTCCAAAACAATAAATGAAGTGGTCACCTATCATCCGAATAAGAGATTCGTTTTTAAAGCAAACAATGCTGTTGTTGTTGCTAAGTAACACTGAATCGGTTTTGACTCATTGGGACCCTGTATAGGGTTTCCAAGGAGCAGCTAGAGAGTAAACAACCATAAATACTATACTCTCACATTAACCAACTCTGTGAGACCAAATCATCAACATTTACCCTAAAACAAAGACGCAACGCCAAGGAGGGGTAAGGAAGCTAGATTAATGAACACAGAACAGAAAAATAGAAATAATAAGAATGTCAACACATTGTGGAAAACGTAACCAATGTCATGGAACACACTGTATAAAAATTGCTAAATGGGAAGCGAATTTGTTGTGTAAACTTTCGTCTAAAACACAAACTGTTGTTTTGTTTTTAAATAAATTTATTTACAAAAATCAAATGAGGGTGTAGATGAAACAAGGTTGGTCAGGTGGTGAAGCTCAATGGTGAGTAAATATGAGTTCCTTTACTCTTCTGTCTATGTATCATATGCTTGAGATTTTCTACAATACAGATTTTTTTCATATGAAATTTAACAAAATTGAAATGAAGTTAAAGCCAAAAAAAAAAAAAAAAGCTCTTTCTCATAGGAATGGTTGATTCTATAAATTCAATTAAACTAATACAGATCAAGAGTTGATCATGTGTGGACAGATGGAGCGGCTGGGGACACTGGGGACACTGGACTCAGGGAGGGAGACGGGATGTGTGCTGGCAGCCAGGGGGCGTGCCTGTGTGGTGTACCCTTTGGTTATTTGATGATGCATGGAGGGAACTGTAATCATTGCATTGTAGCCAAGTATGATAGGATAAGTGTAAAGCAGATGTTCTCCCATGTAAACCTCACAATAAAAACGTTAAAAAAAAAGAGTTGATCACATACTTGCTAAGAGAGGTTCCATTTTACTCTTCTATTTTTGTATGCTTGAAATTTCCCATAGTATAAAACATTTTAAAGCCACTGAGAGTCAACAAAATTGAAATAAGCTTAAATTACAACAACATAAAGAGTGTTAATAGATGGGAGGGAGGAATATTTTTTTCCCATATGGACACTGATTCTATGAATTTGATTAAAGTAGTACTGATCAAAAGCTGACCATGTACCTTCAAAGAGAAGCTATGTGGCTACAGTGCTTTAAAAGTAAAGTCCTAAAATAATTTTTTTTTAAAAATTGGTCTGCTAAACACTGAGAATGGTAGGTAGGATATGACAGAATATAGCAGATGACAAAGTGAGCAAAGAGGCAGACAAACTTACAGCGGCATGTGGGAGTAGGGGCATCCCACTCTTTGGAGGCATTGCAAAAAAGGGTGTCCTTGCCTACCATATGGTAACCATTGAGACAGAGATAAGTTCCCAGAATCTGTCCTTTCACCTCCTTTACAACAAAAATGCTATTGTCCACAGAGGGAAGTTCTGGACAGTTCTCCACTGGAAGGAAAGAGAAAACAGATTGACTTGATGTATAATGTACTGTGAAAAGGCCCTATTAGGTTCCAATCCAAGTGTCTATTTTGCTGAGTTGATTCTGATTCCTTCTTGGATTCTTTCATATCCGTGTGTCTCATTTCCCCCAAATCTCCAATTTTATTTCCACAATGATAACAGGAATCTCACTCAAATTAAGCCACAAATTAGCCACTCCTTTTTAAAGAAACAATCCATTTTTCAAATATCAGTCCTGGAGTTTATAACAGACAAGGCCTCTCTCAGAAATTCAAAATTGGATTTTTTGGTTCCCTCTCCCAGCACAGAAAACGAAAGTTAAACTGGTAATCACCCACCTGAGAGAGCAGAATCATCATTAAATATTTACTAAGTCCTTATCGAATGAAAATCATTGGGCCAAGAAATTTGAAATTTTTCAATCAAGGAAAAAATAATTCCATTACAACTCTAGACCAAGATGTCAAATGCCTTGCAAATTGAGCTTAAGAAAAGCATACATACCATCTGAGGCAGAAGTCAGCCACACAACCACAAAATAGCACACAAACTGAAAAAACATCTGCTCCTCAATCACTTGACCCAGGCTGGAATTAACCCAGCCCAGACACCTGGTTTGAATCCAATTAGATCTTCTGATACTGATTAAGACCAGGCCAGCCACCTCCCTCTTAGAAAAGAAGTTGAATTAATGTCTCGTCCCTGGAAATTATGGAAAACAAAAAAGAAAGAAAAAAAGTTCCTACCACAGAAAGTAAGAACAGTTGAGAAAGTGGGTACAGGGATGGACTTTGTAAAGTTACAAAGTACTGCAAAGAATGCTGCCAGTTTTAAAACTCAGTGTCAAAATTTGCCATTTCTGGGAATGCAAATTCAGTTGACCAACCAACCACCTTTGAACTTCAAGGTTTATTCTTCCACAATTGATTTAGCCAAATAGAGTTGTCATGACCTCTTACAGTATTTAACAGTGTTTACAGTCCATTCTCTGTAATTCTTTCCAAAATATGTGTCAACATGGCAAGGCCATGAGTCTAAGGATTATGTAATCATCCTCAATTTTGTCTTCTGATGTAATGATTCTGTATGCTATAAATCCTAATTGCTACGATGCTAATGAGGCAGGATTAAAGACAATTACGTTAATAAGACAGGACACAATCTATATAGGGTTAAATTGTATCTTAAACCAATCTCTTTTGAATTATAAAAAGGATTAAACAAATGAG
>NW_006408527.1:14616266-14618169 GCF_000296735.1 Chrysochloris asiatica
CAGTAGCTCAAAAGAGGGAACAAATCCTTACAGCAAGAATCATTCCCATCCCCTCCACACACAGAGTAGACAGGGATGGGCAACTTAGACATTGGCTACCAAAAATGGGAGGGGTGAGGGGGACTACAAAGGCAAGAAGTGACTGGCTTTCAAGGGGGAACCTAGAACCAGGGGGCCTGAAGGAAGGCAGAATCTCCAGTGAGCAGTATCCACTCTGTCTAGGCGGAGCTGATAAAATGAAATGCATATGGGTCTCTTGTGATACAATAGTGAATAATTGTTATCAGGACTAATTGTGAGGGTGGGAAATGTAAAGCTAGACATTTTATAGGAAGGAGGGGAGTGATTCACTTTCCAGTCTAGGAGAGGAGGTCCCTAGGATCATCAACAGAGAAGAGCCGAGAGTGGGAATCTACCCAGAGAAGCAGTGATACCTGAGATGGAGGCAGAGACGATGACATCGAGCGATGGAGCAGCTGGGGACTTTAGATCCAGAGAGGGAGAGTGACTATGTGCTGAAGACTTGGGCGGGGTGGTGGCAGTGTAGGGGGCAGGCTTGCAGGGTATACCCTTTGGTTGGTTGATAATGCATGGAGGGGTTATAACCATGGCAATGAAACGATATACAATAGAATGAATATAGAACTAATGTTCTCCCATGTAAATTATCATATAATTCACAATAAAACATTTTTTAAAAAGGTTATATTAAGAATACATATCATATATTGAAACATAAAGGTCTTCAAAATAAATATGTTGTTGTTAGGTGCTGTTGAGTCAATTCAGACTTACAGTGACCCCATGTATAACAGCATGTGCCATCCTGCCAAGTCCTGCCCATTTTCACAATCATTGTTTATGTCTGAGCAGATTGATAGAGCCACCAAGTCTATCCATCTCATTGAAAAGTCTTCCTCTTTTTTTACTGACCCGAAACCTTATAACATGTCCAAAGTACTTGAGAAAATGTCTCACAAACATCACTTCTAAGAAACATTCCTTTTGTGCTTCTTCCAAGACAGATTCGGTCTTTCTTCTGGCAGTCCATGATACATTTAATATTCTTTGGCATCACCATAATTCAAAGATATTAATTCTTCTTTGGTTTTCCTTATTCACTGCTCAGTTTTCACATGCGTGTGAGGCAATTAAAAATCCCATAGATCTATACTTTTTAACACTTTCAGTAGGTCTTTTGCAACAGGTTTGCTCAAAGCCATACGTCATTTGATTTCTTGATGGCTACTTCTCTGGATGTTATTTTTGGATCCAAGTAGAATGAAATCCTTCACAGCTTCAATATTTTCTCAATTTATCATAATGTTGCTTATCAGTCCAATTGTGAGGACTTAACGTTTTCTTTAAGTTGAGATGTAAGCCATACTGAAGGCTGTAAATAGTCTTTGATTTTCATCAGTCATTGCTACAAGACCTCTTCGTTTTCAGCAAGCAAACTTGTGTCACCTGCATATTGAAAGTTGTTCATGAGTCTTCCTCTAGTCCCGGTACTACATTCTTCATATAGGCCAGCTTCTTGGATTATTTGTTCAACATATGGACTGAATAAGTATAGTGAAAGGATACAACCTTGATGTACACCTTTCCGGTTTTTAAACCATGTAGTATCCCCTTCTTCAAAACAAATAGTTGTGCAAAACCACATCATAAATGATCAAGAATATATATAATCTTGTAAAAGACAACATACAAACATATATGAACAAGAACAAAAAAGTCTAAAAGTTACATGAAAAAGTACCCATCATTCTCTTCCCAGCTAGTAGGTTTTGAGATAATAATATATTTTTTTAATGTTTTATTGTGAATTATGTGATAGTTTACATGGGAGAACATTGGTTTTACATTCATTCTATTGTATATCATCTCATTGCCATGGTTA
>NW_006408527.1:14618269-14619812 GCF_000296735.1 Chrysochloris asiatica
ACGGCACTTCACAACAACTACAGACTCTGATAGAATAGATTTCTGTTTGTTAAAGCCATCCACTTGTGATATTTGTTACAGCAGCACCAGCGAACTAAGACAGCATCCTCTTGAAATGATTTAATTCAGTCTTAGTTTCATATCTATTGTGCAGAAAAACTAGCAAATCATAAGAAACTCAAAGTGGTCACTAATTTTCCAAATTATCTTTAATAATATCATGCCATCCTGACAAACATGCACACCTTATAGACCCAAAGTGCTTATTCATACAGTGAATATGAGTGCTGAGGTAGGCTTCGCTTAGCCCTTGGAACTGGGCAACATTTCCCATTTTTCTGAAAGGTAGTAAGAATGCACTTGCAAGAACATAAACAAGTTGTAGATGGTAAATGCATCCAAAGATTTCACCAAAAAGTAGAAATAGAGCCCATAGACTGGGAATCTTTTTTTTTTTTTTTTTTTTGCAATGACATATCAGACAAGGGACTAGACTCTAAAGTTTATAGAAAACTACAACACCTCTATAAGAAAAAGACAAACAGCCCAATTTAAAATGGGCAGAGAACATTAACAGATAAGTCACCCAAGAATACATTCAGGTGGCCAATAAACATATGAAGAAATGTTTGCCAACATTAGCCATTACTGTGGCTGCTGTTAAGTGCTGTCAAGTCAGTAGGTCAAACCCACCAGCTGTTCCTCAGAAAGCCTATACTTTGTGGTTGGAAGTCCAGTGCTGAGTCCACAGCACCACACCCAGAGAAATGCACATCAAAACAACAATTAGATATCATCACACCACGTTACTAATAGAAAAGTTCAAAAGAACAGACTCCAGTCAACCCATAAGTACCCAAAAACGTAAAAGAAGGAATTCCATTTTTTTCTTCTTCTTTTTCCTTTTCTATCTTTCTTTCCTTTTTCAACTGCCTTCTCATATGAATTTACCTACCTGTTGTAGGATAACCACTAGGCATAGAACATGCATATAACATGAATCCTGGTGTGGTGTTGTGGGCTAATGCGTCAGACTACAAAGTTGTTTGAACTACAAGGTCAGTGGTTCAAGCTTACCAGCTGCTCCTTGGAAACCCTCCTTGCTATAGGTCAAAATCGACTTGACGGCACTAACAACAGCAATAACATGGGCTGGCTATTTTCTTTTATCTCGCTTTCAATTTGTTCCTCCAGTTTGGTTTTATCTGCTGCCACATCCCCCACAGCAATCTACTCAACCTGAAGACAAGGCCCATTAGCTTGGCAAGGTGAACAAGAAAGATTAACTTTTCTTAGGCCAAGGGTGGGGAGCCTTTTTTTCTGCCAAAATTTATAACATCATTTGCGGACCATACAAAATTATCTACTTAAAAATTAGCTTGCTATATTTGGTCTAACAAGTAATTAACCCACCCTTAGTGAGATAGCTAAGCATTTCTCAAGCTGGATGTTCAACCACTTCAAGAGGTAGCATATGATCAACAGCCAATGATACTGAAGGAGGAAATCCAAGGTGTATTGAAAGAATTGGCAAAGAACAAGG
>NW_006408527.1:14622677-14624434 GCF_000296735.1 Chrysochloris asiatica
ACATTGCAGTCCAGTTCACTAACTCCCAGTGCCTCACTCCCCTGGGCGGAGTTAGCATGCACTTATATGCTAATGAGATGTTTTAGATTTTTGCACCTTGAATGTTTTCATGTTTGTGTATATTTAACATGTATCTAAACCTGAATTGGTGTCACCTTCATAACTCAACAACTTATAAAAAGTAGCAATCCACTCCAGGAAGAAGAAAGAAACTGAGGTTGGAAATCCTTCTGTCTCTTTTGGTGAGCTACAGAATAAAATTCTCTTTTCCCTCACCTTGGTGTGGTTCCTAACTAGAGAGTCACACCAGCATGGACCTGCTTTAGGAAACACTGAGATTAGCCCTCTTAGGTAATTTTCTACTCTGTATTTCCTCTTTTCTCCTTCACTGTAACTGGCCTAAAACAGATATCCTTGTTTTTATGAACAGAGAATACCTGTATACCTGTATACACTCAGATTAGTTGCTCAAATAAAACCTGCGTTTTAATTTCTTTGTGCTTTGATTACTTTGACAGTTGGAGTAACCTCCAGTGATTTGTCATAGAATTGGTTCTGATTCACAGTGTAAGGGGTTCTGAGGCTGTAAATCTTTATGGGAGCAGAAAATTTCATCTTTCTCCTGCAGAGTGGGGAGTAGATTTGAACTGGTGACTTTGCGGTTAGCAGCCCAATTTGTAACCTATTATGCTACCTGGACTCATTCCTGTGAATGTATAAGCACTGTTGTTTGGAGTTTGCTGATATCTTCAGCTAAACTCAAGTCTAATCAAAGACAACAATAAATAGAAGGACCAACCAGATTTTGAGTGAAATTCCCCAGGAATTTAAATATGGAAAATAATGTTTAATAAAATTTAAGTTGTGCCCTGGGACTCTTCCTCAATCCAACTACAAATTCTAGAAAGGCAATAGATAACTTTGAAAGTGAAAATTGTAAACTACAAGGTTGACTAATCACTAATAGACACCAAGACGAATCCGCTATTCTCTGAAGGTAGGTTGGATATTTGCTGAAGAGCAATAAGCTTTTTGAGGCTAGGTTCCTGTTAGATCTGGAATGCTGCTTCCCAGAAGGTTTTATGCTTGTGAGAGTTAAGGTTTTCTGTCAACTTAGCTTGACCAGGATTCTCAGTGGTTTAGCTAAGATGTCGTTATCAAGTTGCTATGGGTTGGATTCTACTTGACGGCATTTAACAACAACAAGAGGTGTTATGGAGTTCTGGGCTGGTGTTATAGGATAAGCACTTGACCACAAGGTGGGTTTGAACTGAAAGATCTGTTGTTCAAACTCACCAGCCACTCCTTGGAAACCTTATACAGGATCTCTATATGTCTGAATGGACTCAACGGCCCTTAACAACAATAAGGGGTATTATGGATTCCTGGTGCTGTGCTATAGGATAAACATTGGACTGCGAACCACAATGTCAGTAGTTCAAACTCACCAAATGCTCCTCAGAAACAGACTCAATGGCACTCAAGGTAACACTTCTGGAGAGACAGAAGCAGCTGTCTGCTCTTATAGAGATTTAGTCTCAGAAATCCTATATAGGGCAGCTAGGAGTTGAAATCGGGTTGATGATAGTGGATTACAGACTTGCCTTTTATTAGAAAAGCCTTTTCCTTTCTAATAATCAACCCTAGAAAGAGGGTAGGGAAGAACTAACAAGATGGCAGATCGGGTGGAAGTGCAGTAAGGAGCTTCGTCAGCAACAACACAGAATACAGGACCAAGCAGGCTCAGGGGATGGTCC
>NW_006408527.1:14625307-14650823 GCF_000296735.1 Chrysochloris asiatica
GATGAACCTGACCTATACTCAGAGCGGTAGTTAATCTAAATACCAACAGAGAGGGATAGAGTTTTCACAAGTATCAACGCTATCCCCTCTGTACACAGGGTAGATAGGGACTGGCAACTTAGACATTGGCTATCTAAAATGAGGGGGCAATAAAGGCACGAAGTGACTGGCTAACAAGGTTTCAAGATGGAGTTTACTTTACGAGTATGGGGGGAAAGAAAGAGTCCCCACTTAATAGTTGTCACCTTGTCTAGATGGGTCTGGTGAAAAGAGATGGGGATAAGACTCCGTAAGATTCAATAGTGAATAATTGTTATCATGACTAATTGTGACTGTCTCAATTGTAAAGGTAGAAGTTTTGTAACAAAAGCAGGGGAGTGGTTAATCTTACAGTCCAGAAACAGAAGACCTTTACAAGAGAGAAGCGCACAAGTAGAATTCGGGATCTAATCTAGAGAAGCAGCAGTGCCAGAAATGGAGGCAGAGATGGGGGCATGAAGACGGGGAGTGGCTGAGGACTCTAGATTTATCAACTAAGAAGAGAAGAACTAAGAGCTGGTGGCCAGGAGCAGACTTGTGGAATGTGTCCTTTGGAGATGTAAATTATTATATATGCCTGAGTGGGTTTTTTTCGGTTGGTTGGTTGTTTTTAAAAAGCTAAAGTGGACAGAGAGAAATACTGTTAACCGATGGTACATAGAAGGGATTATAATCATTGTAATGAAACAAGGTGTATGATCTGTTGAATGTAAAACTGATGATATGCCCTGTAAACTTTCACTCAATCCACAAAAAAAACCTTAAATTAAAAAAAAAAAAAGTCAATGATCCTAAAAAAAAGAGGGTAGGAATTTTGTTTTATTTTTTTGCTCGTTAAATATTGCTTTAAATAAATGAATGAAAGTAGAATGTGGCTAATGCATGACACGAATGGTCCCACTGATAACATTTTGAAATGCTGCTAAAGTCCTGGTGTGGCGCTGTGGGTTAATATATCAGAAGGCAAAGCCCTGCAAAGCTGTTTGAACTTCAAGCTCAAAAGCTGCTCCTTGGAAACCCTATACAGGGTCACTATGGGTTGGAACTGACTCGACGGCACTTCACAACAACAATAGCACTTGGGAGTCCTATTGTAGTACAGTAGGAGAAACATTGGACCGCTAGCCACAAGGTCCGCAATTCAAACCTACCAGTCGCTCCTTGGAAATCCTATACAGGGTCACTATGAATCAGAACCAACTGGACAGCACTCAACAACAGTACTTGATAAAGATCAACCCCCCAAACCAGACCCACTGTTAGTGAGTGAATTCTGACTCATATAGCAACCTTATAAGACAGAGGAGTACTGCTCCTTAGAGTTTCTGAGGCTGTAACCCTTGTATAAGGTCGCTATGAGTTCGTACCAACTAGATGACACCTAACAACAACAACCCTTTACAGTGGCTGGTGGGTTTGAACTACCCATCTATCAGCAGCTCAATGTTTAACCCAGTGTGCCACCAGGGCACCTTCGACAAGGACCCAATTTAAAACCATTCATGGGATATACAAAGCGACTTCAAAAAATTTGTGAAAAAATGGAATTAAAAGATCATGGGATTTTTTTTCCCCATGAACTTTTTGAAGCAGTATTGTAAAATAATTAGAGAATCATTTTAAAGAAGTTAGATTCAAATGCACTTTTGGCCATGGTTATGAATATTTTGGTTATGTGTAATATGCCAAATGTGATTTTATTTTGTGTGTACTTAAAAAATTTAATTGTATTTTTAAATTTAAAATATTTATTGCATTTTCTATTACAAAAGCAATACATACTACTTGCAGTTTTGAGCATGGTTTTATTCTCTTCAGGAGACAGACCTTTCTCTGGAGAAACGCATCACTTGGTTTATGCTTGAAATAAATAACAGTGAGACAAAAAATACTTAAAAGAAGTCTACTACTGTGCCTCAGCATAGTAAGCATCCTTTTCTAGAAGACAGACACCTGTATTCTGGATTTCTACAGCTGTACTATGGTCCTTACACTTTAAGCCTCAATCTACCTTAAGTTCTACCAAAAAACGACAACACAAATAACACAACATTCTAAATAAATACATGCAAACACTAATATAGAAACGTAAAAAAAAAATGCCTTTCATGGATGGAATAAATAACTACATAAAAACATAATCAAAAGACAGTGTATTTAGACATAGATAGAAACCTGTACCACAAGACAAGAACAAAATCATGATAGTAAAGCGTCCTCCAAGTAGCCAGATGAAACTCACCCGCTACAGAGCCAAGGCAGGAGTCTGTCAGAAGGCAATTTTGTGTATATAAAATAAGCTCCTAGTTGATTGCTGAACTGCCTGCAGCTCAGCCCATCACATTTTAGGCAACAAAGCCCTGTTATCATCCACAGTGTAAAGGGCCTTCTGGAAAAAGCTGCATTTCAATGCTTGTCTTGCTACTTACCCTCTTGCCCAGGAAGTGGACCTCTGAGTAAGAGGGGAAAAATTAAAAGCCAAACATTATTCTTAAAGAAGAAATTATATACTTTTTTTTTTTTGCTTAGCAGAGAGAGTCTTCCACACCCTCCTTCAGGTATAGTGACATATTAAAACCACAATTACACAGACCTATCTATACATTCCTTGGGGTTTTGGTGTAAGCCTGTAGGATAGCGCTGCACTGCTAACCGAAAGCTCTGTGGTTCAAACCCACTAGGTGTTGCTCAGAAACCCCATACAGGGTCGCTATGAGTCAGAACTGACTCCACAGCACTTAACACCAGTAGCAAATCTACTTATTTGATAATCACCGACCTAGGGAATCATTATTTGGTTTTCCTTCAAGGGAAACCAAATGACTAATGCACTGAGGGCTTCGTTCTCCGCTGCTCCCCAATTTTACTCCAGGGACTAATTGACCTCAATAGGGACAACTAGTTAAGAGACAGACATGACACTGGTTGTTTTGAGTCCACAGTCATGGCTTTCTTAGAGACAGTATCACAGTGACAGGCCTTGAAGAAGGACATGTCATCCTTCATTTGATTTCAAGTAAAAAGAAATCCCTAGTGGATCTGAATCCCAAGGGACCGTCTTTACTTCTTCAAGTGATGTACACAGCACTCTACTTTTCTCTCCAGCTCTCATTCCCAGCCACCTGGGAGAACCATAACCCCCTTCAGCTATGAGGCACTCAGCACCAAGGACAGTATAAGTGGCTACAAAAGAGACCTTAGAAGATGGGTACCCATTTGGGGGAAGTCTTGAGTCATAGCCTGCCCTCAAGGGACCGAGAATGAGAAAAACTCTCCTAAATGAAAGGTTTGCTATTGTTACCACTCTTCCATCGCCACAGAAGAGGAATGTTAGAGACTACAGTGTCTCAGATACTCTTCATTCACCTAGTGAATTTGTCTCATTTTCAGTGTGACCAAAGGTGACTGCTAATATATGTAAGTTGAACTCAACCCTACTTGTCTGGGATGGGTGCAGGGTAGAGATCAGCTCTTGCTCTACACGAAAGGCTTTCTGGAGTTCGGTCCTCACTTGGGAACAGCTAAATGTGAAGAGGTACATTTGCACTTTAGGTAATGAATAGCTAGCTACCAGAGGGCATAGACAGTCACAGGGAGTAAGATAAAAAACGCCTCAACAGAATGAGATTGGCCAATTTAGGCCAAACCTAACAAAGAGAAAATAAAACTGAATTCATTCAAACTGTAAATTTTGAGGTCCAGAAGGTTAAGTTCTTCAGTGTAACAGGTATTCCCATGAGACATTGGGGGAAAGAAACGTGGTGATGTTTTTTTCGAGGCCTCGTTCTGGTGGTCCCAAATGTACACTCCCCCATTAACTTCCTGTTCTAGCCCCTGTGGAGTTGACGTCCCAAGCTTTTCAGTAGATCCCAGTCCCCCGGAGAGATCTGGCCTCAGCCTCCATATCATCAGCAGTGCAGTGTGAGAGGCTCCGAGGTGGAGTGACCTTGTATGGCTGGCTTAGCCCCTGCCTAGGAGCCAGAGAGGAAAAAAAAAACAAACACAAAGCCATTACACTAGTGCCAGTCAGGAATTAGGATGAGTACAGCAGACTCCTTCCTCATCCTCCCACCATCCCCTCACCCCACAGCCTCACAAAGACATGACACACTGTGTGCTTGCAGCTACACCTTTCCTCTGGCCATCAGAACAACTCTAATTACACAGCCATAGGCTCTTTTCCCTGAGAAGCCAACCTTGTGGTCCCTCTTACTGGACTAGGTACTCCATTCAGACCTGGACCACAAGCTACAGCCCCATCGTCTGAGGTAGAAGTTGAAGGGATTCCTGAGGCACCAATAAGAGAACACATTAGTTACTTCAGCCAGAAGGTCATGCCAAAATCAGTCATTTCTTCCCAGAAACTGGGATTTAATGTTTGATTGTGTGATAAATTCTTCCCATCAGAGCAGTGCTTCTCAAATGTTAAATGTGCATTATATGATCCTGGTGATTCTGTTAACAATGAACATTCTGGTCCAGCAGATCTGGGATAGCACCTAGAGTTTGCATTTCTAATGCACTCCCTGGGGCTTGTTAAAATGAGGAATAAGGCACAGGGGGGGATGTCACTATTCCACCAGTATAAATGCCATTATTCTACAAACAGGCAGGTATTTGTTAGAAGAAACAACTTACTGCATTCCAAATTCTTTCCAAAATTTTTCTTTACAATAGGTAATATGAGTCACATGGAAGTCAGAGAAGAACGTGGTCAAATGTTTTTTCTTAATTCTTGTACAGGCACCAATAGGTACGCAGAAGCCTGCTGAGGTTCCTGTGCCTTCTGTACTGTTATTCCCATCTACCCCAGAAGGTGGTGGAAGAGAGCCACAGCTGCACAAGGGATTCCAATCACACCGGGAACTCGCTTTGGCCTGTCTTGAGGCTGTGCAGCAGGAAGCGAAGTTCTGAGGGTGGGGAGTGTTTACAGGAGGGCAACACAGCCCACAATACAAAACAAAAAAAAATCCAGAAGCCTTCTGATAGGTTAAAGTTACTCAACAATTTTATTTACCCACTCTATACACACAGAGAGAAAAAAACACATTTGAAGTACATTTATAAACGCCTTATATAGATCTGGGTGACATATCATGGTATCAGTGCCACCAGATGATATCAGAATGCTGGTAAAGACTGTGTTCCATCTTTCAACAGAGCTGTACCTAGGGCACCTTTACAGGAGAACTTGATTTCTTGGCTTCCCAACTCTGTTCATTCCCACTTGGCCTGGTGGTGCTCAGCCCCCTTCCCCCACCTGCCTCAAAAAGGCCCAGCTTCTGAGCAATCTTTTGATAGCAAAACCATCACCGCATTAGAAAGAACTGATCTTGCTATTTCAATACAAAAAAAAAAAAAATGTATACAAGCAATTGAGATATAAAAACACTGAGTAGATAAAGATTGGTCATAGATCTCCAATAAAACACTATTGGGCAAAATGCTTTTACCAACTCTTAAGATCAATGTTTGAATGCAAAATCTGCTTTGCATTTTTATTTATTAGATTAAGAGCAAAAACCAAATGTATGGCAGACTATAAACAGCAATATTATTTAATGGGATGCCCCATTCTATAACCAGGAAAAGGTGAAGGACACAGAAAGTTCAGAACGAACAGCGAAAGTGAAGTCCTGCCTAGAAGTAGGGTATTAGAGGAGATGACTTCAAGTAGAGGTAACAGTTTCAGGCTTTGAACAGACATACCCTCTGCTGGGTTCACAAAACACCACACAAATAAAGTACAACTTTCATTTTGTACAAAATGATGAGAGTCAGCTCTAAAAGAAATGTCTATTAACAACCATAGTTGTTGTTGTTAAGTGCCACTGGGTCTGTCTCTCCAGGGATTCCAAGGTTGTAATTATTTGCAGAAGCAGAAAGCCTCATCTTTTCCCACTGGAGCTGCTGGTGGGCTAGTCACTGATCTTGTAGTTAACAGCCCAGTGCTTATCGTACTAAACCACTGTGTCAGCTAAAAATCACGACTTGTTATTTTTAAAAATGCCAACTGAAAATGCTATGTTTGCTTCCCTCTAAAGCAAACTTGTGGAGTGTCTAGTTCCTTTCTTTATAGAGCATGGGTTGTAGACAGAGGATTACAACAATGTGTGATCACTGCCAACCGGTACAATCAGAAAACAGGCAGACTGTCAGCAACAAACCCCATGAGATTCTGTCAGTCGGCCAGCACACAGACACCATTAAAGTGTCAGCCAGTCAACTAACTAGTAGGTACACAGATACCACTTGAGACAGTTTTCTGAACACTGTGAGTCTAAATCCCTGGATATACTTCTGGTGTCATCCCTAGAGGGCATTGAAGACAATACAGTTAAAGCTAAGAACTAAATGGGGGAATCGGGAGGCAGAAAAAGAGACGAGTTCTTTAATCTCTTTAGATTCATGTTCCAAGACTGTCACAGAATTCCTTGTTCAGTTTGAAAGCAAGGAAAAGAGAATAAGGATTTTCCTTTCCCATTTTATAGCAAGTGGACTAAGCACCAAAATCTTCACCTAATTCTCTCATGACAAAACTTAAAGCCTTAGCAAAAAGCTTTCTGCAGTCCATCCTTTCTTTGTCGGATTGTGCAGATGCTGCCAATGGGTTCAAGGAAGACGCAGGGAAGAGAAGGACTGAACAGAAAAGACAGGCAACAGGGCTTTTCTAGGATTTGGAGTGAACACTCTGCTCAATCCTATATTTTCCTGGCTTCTTCCTGCTGCAGCTTCTATGATGAAATCTCACCCTCATAATGGGTGGATGTGGCAGTGACTGTTGTCAAGTTCCAATTTCTCAAGGTTGGTGTCACAATGGTTAATTACTTAACTGCTAACTGAAAGGTTTATTAGCTCGAGCCTACAGGACAAGTGGGTTCTATGGGACAAAGACCTGGTGATCTCCTGTAAAGTTTACAGCCAAGAAAACACTGTGGGGGCACTTCTACTGTGTCACACGTGGTCGCTTTGAGTCAGTAGCATACAACAATGACAACATTATCTGAGGGTAAGGGTACCTTTTTCAGGAAGCCAACTAGCACAGGGGAAGAGTGGAAAGGTAATCAGAAGGCTGATTACCCAAATCAGCATCTTATGTAGTAGTAGTACCATGGAGTCAGTCGGCTATGACTCATAGTGACCCTGAATAGGGCTTCTGAAGCTGAAAATCTTTATGGGAGCAAAAAGCCTCATCGTTCTCTCACAGAGCGGCTGGTAGTTTCGAACTGCTGACCTTGAGGTTAGCAGCCTGATTTGTAACCACTACACTATCAGAGCATGTCATGAGCTCCCCCTAAAGCCGTGGTTTAAAACAGGCTAACAAAATACCACTGCTTGGGAAATGCCCCCTCACTAAGAGTAGTAAGAGTAGGTACAGTCTAAATCCAAAGTCTTTAGATTAAAATGTTCCCTTATTCTCTTTGATTAGCTCACAGTTCCTGTCACCTGATAGCATTTAGGCCAAAGATGGCACCAGCCAAGCAAAGTTAGGGAAGGGAATCACAGAAGACAAGGGTCACATCTCCCTCCTAAACCACACATCTCATTCTGACATACCGAATCCCATGTCCCAACTCTCCCAGTCACAGGACCTGAGAAAAGTCAGAAGACCTAATCTACTGTACTTTACTCCAGTGTCAGCACTTACAGGTTTAACATGTTGCTCTTAGGCACATGCTCATTTATTATAAATTATATGCTGTTTCTAAAATATCTGTCCTCAAGTAAAAGGGCATTTTCTTCAATTCTTTCCCCACCAGTACCCCTACTAGCACCACCCACCCCCAAACACACACAAAGACATTAAATACACCATTTATAATAGCTAAAAAGAAACTTAAAGTTACTTTAAGTCTTGGACACAATTTCAAACAGAATCTAGGTAAACCACTTTTGGAAACTGGTAATGTTGTACAATTTAGGGTCTAAGAATCAAGGACTCAAGGTCAGGAGCTAGCCTGGGATGAGGGCCTTCCTCATCCTGAAGGTTTCACCTGACTACCTCTCTCCAGACCGCTTCAAATCCCCAGATATTATCCTAGGATGTTTATTTAATTTAGCGATTTGTTCCACATCACACTGCAATATACAAGTGAAAGATGAAAACACATAGAATTTCCCTTCTAGGGAGTTATGTCATTTATTATTTGCTTTCTCCAAATATCTCATTCCAAGGAACTGTCCTTATAGAGACACGAAGAATTCAGAATTCCTAGGTTGACACTTGGTTTCCACGTAACTACAATCTTAGTATTGTTCTATACAACTTCAGAAAGTAGAATTCTTAACCTGGGTTATGAACGAGAAGTATCAAGGAAGCTAAACCCACATATGTCCAGACCACACTCCTAGAGATTAGTCAGTACTAAGCCTCGGGGGACCCAGGCAT
Source organism: Chrysochloris asiatica (assembly GCF_000296735.1). Taxonomy (NCBI): domain Eukaryota; kingdom Metazoa; phylum Chordata; class Mammalia; order Afrosoricida; family Chrysochloridae; genus Chrysochloris; species Chrysochloris asiatica. The sequence goes on from NW_006408527.1 coordinate 14,633,736, forward strand.
ATGCATGCTTCAGAAATTCTACAGGGGAGTCTAGACATGTGCTGATATGGTCAGCTATTTCTTGGGCATCTTCAATAGTTAGCTGTGATTTCAATAATTACATAAAGTATGTTGATGTTTTGAACTCCTGGTGTGGTGCTATGGGTTAATGCGCCAGACTGCAAACCCATTTGAACTGCAAGGTTAGCAGTTCACGCTCACCACCTGATCCTTGGAAACCCTACACAGGGTCACTATGGTTCAGAACCGACTGGATGACACTTAACAACAACAACAACAACATGTTGCTGTTTTATTATGCTTTCTGGTTGCCTCCAGGTAGATGTGATCAGGAGATGGGCTTCCCTTTTCACTTTTTTTATTACTCAACTCAGAGTTAACTGTAGCAGGTGTTGGCTGTCTGTCTGGTACATGTTGTTGTTGTTAAGTACTGTGGAGTCGGTTCCGACTCATAGTGACCCTGCCCAGAGTTTCTGAGGCTGCAAATCTTTACAGGAGCAGAAAGCCTCATCTTTCTAGTATTGGCTTTTGTCTGGATGGTGGGATTTTATAGGATGTGATTGTAGCTTGACTACATGACTGCAATTGCTGTCTCTTTTTGGGTAATGTAGGGAGAGAAAGAGCCCCCTGAAGGCAAAAAGTGGACTAAAAAACAAAACAGCAACAGCAAAAAAAAACACCAGATTGGATGGTATAGTCTTAATATCCAAGGATGGGTCAGACGTCTCTGGTGGGAGCGCTGCTCTGATCCTTCAACCACATCATCCCCTCTACAGGGGATTCTAACAAAACACTCCCAGGTAAGAACCACCACTGCAAAAGGGCCTCTACTACCAAACAAAAAACATAACTACTTTTAGAAAAACACTGACTTGCTCTTTCTGGTTATCTCTGAAAAACAACTTCTTAACTCCAGGGTAGAGGAGTCACCCATCACTTTTTAAAATCTCTTGAGATTACTCTAGAATTGTTCTGTCCTCCAAATCACATATATTTACACATTTTTCATACAAAACAGGGAGTGGCTTAAGCCATCACGGGAGTATGGGGAATCCCTGCTCTATATATTTCTGGTTTAACCTCAACAAAGAAAATGAAATTATGGAAGTGAATAAATAAGGGCTAAAAGTGGAAGAAATAACTTCAAACAGTCAAAAACTAGACACTAAAGGGTTTCAAGGATTCCTCTGGAAATTAAGACGGGGAAGGTTTTGCTGATGAACCAAAAAGACTACCCCAATGAGAGAGATGAGTGTGTAAATTTCTTTTTAAAATTTCAGTTAAGATGGAGAATATGCTAGAAAACTCTAGAAAAGTACAAAAAGCTTTAGTGGATGTTTCTCTGCCTCAAGCAAAACATCAGTGGCGACTCTGGGATCTAACTGGATCCTTCTCATAACTCAGAGGTCCCTAGCTTTAGCAGAAAGGATTCTGTGGCTGGCCAAGAAACTAGGAGTAAAGATCCTACTGCGAGAGACTTGCAAGACCACCACCCTCTCCTAAGCCTCCTTCCCAACAGTCAAAAGACCTTATACAAGGGTCTTCATGGTAAAAATACAAATCAGAATATTTCCCACATACTCAAAGCCAGCTTCAGCCAAGAAGGGAAGACAGGCAAAGAGGCAAGACATGGAAGGAGGAAAGAACTCTCACCCTCTGTCCACGTGTATGCTCCAGAGCATTCTACAGCTGTTCTGTAGCCTGGGATGACCCTTGGAAGACCTGGCTTGAGAAGAGGGGAGAAGAGAAAGGAAAGGCTCCCCTGGTGCTCTGCAGAGAGCACTAATTGAGCCTCGGTTTCTCTCTAGCCAACAGCCCTTCCTTTCTAGATAGATACCACAATGTCATGCAGGACAATGGACAATATGAAGGGCAGATAAACAAGGTGGAAGAAAGCAGGCAAGCAAGGACAGTGAGTAAAACACACATTCAAGCAACCAACAAAAGAGAAAGAACAATGAGGCCCCTTCCACCCCATTCCCACTTCACCAACACAAGGACAGTACGGAGTTTAGACACTAGGGAGTAGAGGGAAGGACCTGGAGTATGGGGCATGCTAAGCCTCGGCCCCAGCTGGGCCAATCATTCCTCTAAGTGTGTATCCCCTTTCCCTCCTCCACCAAGCTACCCCATCTGAGGACCTGTCCTAACTTGCCCCTGTGTGGGGAGATGTTTCAAACTGGAAAAAACTAATGTTGGTCTGAAAACAAACAACCTCATATTCTGTGTTAAGATTAATGATGGGTGGGGTGTGGGGTTGGGAGTTGAAAGTTAAATGATTCCTTGGTAATTAGTGAGGAGGGCGAGAGGCCAGGATTGGAGGGAAACACACAGTTACACCACCGGAATGCTGACTTGGGTCTTCGGCTGGTCGGCCCCTTCTTGCATGTCCAGGGCACGGAGAGGGCTGAGGGGCTTGAGGGGCCGGCTCCCAACACTGTAATTTCTCGGGCGCCTTATTGTATCCGAACTGGACAGAGGTGTAAAGCTGTTCCTTCTCATCCTTACAGGGGTTTGGTTCTTGGGGAAGTTGTTCTGATTGGAAACGGAGGGATACCACACAAATGAAAGCCAAGCCAAAAGTTCACTCATAAAGATTAAATAATGCTGTGACCACAACTGCATCCTGTTCCTTTGCAGATAGGGTCCCTCATAGGACATGGGACCTGTCTCCTAATCCCAGAAGGCTAAAGGCTTTTAGAAGGAGAAGCTCGTTGAGCATCATACTTCAAAGGGAAGACTTATCTAATATCACACATTATCAAGGACAGGCCAACAAGTTACCCTAAACCTTTTGACCCCACCTCATAGGCTCTTCTGGACCCTGCTTTGTAATGGGAGCACTTCCTGCAAGGGGTGTGTGTGTGTGTGTGTGTGTGTGTGTGTGTGTTAGAATCTGTATTTCACTTCAGTCAAATACTTTGCATATTTAATTGGACTTCCAGGAGCCAACTTTCCAGGTTAAGACTCATGAGAGAGAAACTAACTGAAACTAGTCACTTCAACATCTCTTCCTCTTGGAAGCAAGACGACTGCATAGGGACACTAGCTGTGGATCTGTTTTTCTTTGGTATGTGAAAGAAACCCCAGTTGCTTGATGTCAAAAGTTCAATGACACAAGGTGGCAGGGAACCTGGCATCTTCATTTAGGGGAAATACTCACAGTTGGCTTGTCACGATGAGTGTTTACAGCTTCCACATCCAGCTTAATGGTTTCCACTTTGCACCCTATGAAACAGAGAGAAAAGGTCTTAAGGAAAAAAGCCTAGGAGAAATATCCTTCAGTCTCAGTATGGCAAAACAAACCCTACAGATATGTTGTTAATCCTGTCTAGTCGATTCTAACTCATAGTAACCCTGTGTAGGGTTTCCAAGGAGTGGCTGGTAGGTCTGAACTGCCAACCTTGTGGTTAACAGTTCAGTGCTTATCCTATAGCACCACACCAGGACTCCTAAAGGTATTTAGGGATTCCTACATATATTCATACATCCATTTAAAAATGGATGGCATTGATGAAACTTCCTGGCATACAGAGGGGATAAAGCTGAACTTCTAGACAAACTTCAGAAAAAATTTAAATATCCTACCCTTCCTTAATTCCCACTCTCTTCCCAGGCTCTCATAGTTACCGTAGGCCACTGGAGTAAGTTTGAAGATGGTGTGGAGAGGGCATCTCAAGTATGGTAGCTCATCTGAAAGCAGAAAGACCAGGTGAGGGAAGTCTCTTAGCATTGTAGAGTAAGGTCAAGTTATTGGGAAAGAGCATCGAAGGCACTCAGAATGCGTTTTCTTTACCATGACCACCATTGTAGTTGGACAACTCACCCCTTTCCTTCCAAACCACAGACAATTATCCAAAAGGCTACCAAAGAAGCCACCTGAGCTATTGTGTGGTTAAGGAAGAAAATAAGTCAATTTCAGAGTCTTCCATATGGGATATAGAGGAATTAAGAGCTACAGCTAGGGTCCCATAGAAAGATAGACTGTGGACCACTTGGGTACAACAGTGCCAATCTGGGCCATCTGCCAGCTTCCCTGTAGCTTGGGTAGATCAGGAAGGGAAGTATGTGAAGGCAGTAGTACTTCCATACTTCTCCACCCAGAAACAATTGCTTTACGCTAGATCCCAAGAATGAAGGTGCTTCTAAATTACCCCCTCCTTGTGGCCGAGTAACAAGCTGGGAATGTTCAGTCACTTTCCTGATGCTGCCATGAGTGTCAGCTCAATGCTGGTCCATCAGCCAAGCAGGCATAAGGAGCTCCAACAGCAGCCCTGCTCCACTGTTGGCCTTTGTATCAGCAGAGTAAATGGGTTGACTCGTTGGCTGCTGGGATTCCCACACTGCTGCCTGAAGAATGTACTCCAATTTGAGTAGAAGAGGGGGCAGTCTGGTTTCCAGGGATTCTGGTGTCACCCCAAGTCCTGCCCTCTCCCCATGCATGCATCCCTAGTATCACATAGCACCTGCACTCTTATCCAAGAAGTAGGCCAGGAGGCAGCGCATGACAGCCTGATGGGAGATGACGAGGACGTTGCCCTGACGCTCCAGCTCCATGGTGACAGGCTCCAGCCGCTGCACCAGGTCCTGATATGACTGTGGGGGGAAGCAGAGCAGGCTGGGAGGAGGCTGGGTTCAATACGGCAGCAAGTCAGGGGCTGGGCAACAGAAGGAAGAGGTGCTAACCCCAACCACCACCAGCCTTTAAGCTTCTGAAAATACTTAAACCTTTCAAAAGTAAGACTCCAATGAAGGAAATTATCGGTCAGACTTCCTGGAGCCTTTATGGCTGGATGAACAAACAACTTCACAATGATGGCCCTGAGAAAGATAACCTTTAAACCTTAATCCAAAACTACCCCCTAAAGTCTTCTTTTAAACAAATGATAACTTATTAAGCAGTGTGCTCTTAAAGACTGATCTATGGGGAATCAAACTGTCAACAGCCACTTGTCAAGGATAATGAGAATGAGTGTAAAGCTGATGTTCTCCCATGTAAAATATCACTCAATTCACAATAAAAACTTAAAAAAATAAAAGCTAATGAGGATGGTGGCACAAAATGAAGAATGTAGTCAATATCACTGAACTGTGCACACTGAAAGGACTGAAATGGCATATTTTCACCAAAGTAAATAAACACATACATACTTACATAAGACACACACACACACACACACACAAAGAGGAAGTCTGAACTCAACCGATTCGTTTTATTCCTCCCATAGATTTTTGGGAGTGGAAAGCCTCATCTTTCTCCTGCCGAGTGGCTGGCAGGCTGGAGCCACAGCCCTTGTGGTTGGCAAAGCAGTATTTATCTTACGGAGCCACCGCACCTTTTGTAAGGCAATAAGAGGCCCCAGGTGGTTTCCTGGACCTCAGCAATTATGTTTTATATACTTTTGCCTTTTATATCCCTAGAGTATGAAGCCATTTAGACCAGCAACAAAAACCCCACTAAAAAAATGATAGTTTTACTCAGTGAATATATTATGTCAGGTGGGGGTGGAATAAAGAGAATGAGATGTGAGAAGAAAAGATGGTGTTGATTTCTGGTTACAGTGATGAAACCATTTTGGAAACCAATAGTGGTGCTGGACACACAACACTGTGGAAATAATGCCATTGAATTGCCCGCTTAAAAATGGTTAAAACCTGGCTTCAATGACTAGATGATCAGAGCTCAACCAGAAGAAGAAAGAAGAGGAAAAAAAGAGTAATCCGATGCAATTTGATGAACCTGACCTACACCTATGGATGCAGTAGCTCAAAAGAGGGAACAAATCCTTACAGCAAGGATCATTCCCACCCACTCCATACACAGAGTAGACAGGGATGGGCAACTTGGACATTGGCTACCCAAAATGGGGGGGCTACAAAGGCAAGAAGTGATTGGCTTACAAGCTTTCAAGGGGGAACCTAGATTCAGAGGGGGTGAAGGAAGGTAGAATCTCCACTGAGTAGTATCCAATCTGTCCAGGCAGGACTGATGAACTGAAATGTGGATGGGTCTCTTATGATACAATAATGAGTTATTGTTATCAGGACTGCTTGTGAGGGTTGGACATGTAAAGGTAGATGTTTTGTAGCAAGGAGGGGAGTAATTAACTCTGCAGTCTAGGAGTGGAGGTCCCTGGGACCATCAAGGGAGACGAGCAGAGAGCGGGACCCTACCCAGAGAAACAGTGATGCCTGAGATGGAGGCAGAGACAATGACGTGGAGCGATGGAGCAGTAAGGGACTTTAGACCTAGAGAGGGAGAGGGGCTGTGTGCTGATGACAGGGGGCAGGCTTGCAGGGTATACCCTTTGGTTGGTTGATGGTGCATGGAGGGGATTGTAACCATAGCAATGAAATGATATATGATAGGATGAATGTAAAACTAATGTTCTCCCATGTAAACTAGCACATAATTCACAATAAAACATTTTAAAAAATGGTTAAAACGACTTATTTCCTATCATTTATAGATACAGATGAACAGGCTTCAAAAGTTTCGAGGAAAAATTCCATTATTGTTTCATTCCATTTTTTCCCATTAACTTTTTGAAGCCCCATTGTATTAAAATTTAAATATAATCATTAAAAAAAGATCATGTTGTTTCTTCCACATCTCAGCACCAAGTACATGTTCACTGAAACTTGTCACCCTTTTCCCTGGAGATCTTAGCTTCATAAGACATTTGACTGCTTATGTTGATTCAACACAGATAACCCAAAGGCAGAAGAATAAACAAAATGACCTCTACGCTACCCTTTTGGGGTCCCCAAAACTGCATTCAATCCTTCCCCTGAGTGAAAGTTAAGTCCTCAGCAAAAAAAGTGGGGCACTTGCACCAGGTGAGGAGTCTCACCTCCCCACCAGGGTATCGGTACAGGTATTTCTCTTGATCTCGAAGTGCAAACTCTTCTGGGTACTGCTCCTCGATCTCCGCGTAGGTCATCTCCTCGCACACACCCTACAAGGAGTCACAAGAGCTTGAGGAGGGAGACAGGTCGACTCTAACCCCATCCCAAATAAGGATAAAGATGACACTGAAGAATACTAGTTTCTTACTATGTGACAGGTACTGTGTTGAGTCCTTTCAGATATTGCAAATGACTGGCCAGGAGGGTGTCTGGGACTCACGGGGTGAGGGCCACTGCAGAGAGGAGCTGGTGGCTTCGCTAGCTTAAGTGGCCACTGTCTCCTCCTACTGTGGGGAACTTAAAGGTCAAGAGAAGTCAGAAGGATCCAAAGACCAGAAAGCTGGGGCCAGAATAGGGTAAGCAAAGGGGCAGGGTGGAGGGTTGCGGAGCTGCAGGGGCTGGAGACTTTTGAAGTAGAGGAAAATGAAAGAGAGGAAGAAAATACAGAAATGTCTGTTCTTGAGTTCAAGGACGGAGAAAGACAAGAAACATTTTGGAAAGGACTTTTGCAGAATAGCTGACCAAGTGATCTAAGTAGGAATTAAAGACATGAACTGTTAGCTAATATACAAAGGAACAGAGAGAGTCCTTGGTAGCCGCACTCTATTTAGATACCAGAGTGATTGGGTGAAAACTGGGTTAGGTGTCATCTTTGGCACAAGCTCTAGAAGTAGACAGGAAACCCCAATGATAGGAGAGTATTATTCCCACTTCATTCCCCCAATGCTCGCACTGGCCCTAGAGTCCAACTTGAAACCAGGTGGTTCTCATTTTCTAGATGGCGGTGGTCATGTGCTGTGGAGTCTCAGTTCCTGCACAGGGTTTCCGAGGCTATAAATCTTCACCGGAGCAGAAAGCCTCATCTTTCTCTCAAAGAACTGCTGGTAGTTTCGAACTGCTGACCTTGAGGTTAGCAGCCCGACTCGTAACCACTACACTACCAGGGCTCATTCATTTCCTAGATGTTGTTGTTGTTGTTAAGTGCCATCGAGTCAGTTCCGACCCACAGCGACCCTCTATAGGGTTTCCAAGGAGCAGCTGGTGAGCTTGAACTGTAGACCTTACAGTTTAAGTGGCTTTGCAGTCTGGCGCATTTACTCATTGCCACACCAGGACTCCAGAACTCCCTAAACTGTTGATTCTGAGAGTTCTTGCCTGAATGAACCAAACCAAACCCACTGCCATCGAGTTCATTCTGACTCACAGCGACCTTGTATATGGATTCTCAGTCTGCACATCTTTAGGGGCACAGACGGCCTCATCTTTCTTTCATGGAACAACAGGTTTGAATTGCCAACAACCTTGCAGTAAACAATCCAACACCCAACCCACAGCACCAGCAAGGCTCCATTTTGCGTGAAAGTTGTTGTGCTGTGGTCCAGAGAGTCAGTTCTGACTCATAGCGGTCCTGTTCTTGTCTAACTAGGAGATTCTTACTGACTTCTCAGTCCTGGGAGCTTCCTACTCACAGCATCAATCTCATTCAGAATCTTCCACTGCTCATAGGTCACCCCCAGAGATTCAGCAGTCTGGATTGTCCTCTTCAATTGGCTCGTCCACACTTTGAGGTCCACAATCTCCTGTTCCTCAAGAAACTTCCTTAGTACCTGGGCAAACTGGAGTGTGAAAACAGACATTTTTAAAAAGAAAGAAAACACATGTACACAGACAGCTGCAAATGCTGCTACAAAGGAAAACCTGTGGGGTCCCAGTCAAGTTCTGTGAAGTGCTACATAGATAGTTATCATAAACGTAAGAGGAAATTAACTTCAACTAGATCACCCTGTACTGTGCGGAGGAATACCCACTAAATACCTGAATGATCTCAATAGAATTGGTGCCAGTTTACCCAGAGTTTAATATAGAGCTAGGGTCTGTGAGCAAGGAAAACATCTTTAGCATTTTCTTTAATACCTGAACCCACAGTCTATGGGATTTGAGAATCAAGGGGATAAAAGAGATGGCTTCTACCATGAGCTAAGCCTAGATAATCCCACCTGCTGGGTAACTACTCACCTGCTTTCCCCGCGCCGACAGACCTGAGTCACCCCCGATCTTCCCCAAGAGGTTGAACTCGCTCTCGCCATGCCGGCAGAGGTAAATGGTGCGAGGCTGCACGTGGATATTCATGAGGTAGTAGACAATCTTGCTCTGGATGTAGTCCTGGACTCGGTTCACTAAAAATCGCTGGCCCACATTTATCACCTTGATGAAAGAAAGATCCCTGGGAAGAGCAGAGGGTAGTGAACACCCAAAGTATAGAAATCTGAGGATAAAATAAGCTGCTGTAAGCAGTCAGAGAGTTGATTCTGAATCATGGCAGCTCCACAAGGTTTTCAGGGCCGTGACCTTTCAGAAGCAGATGGCCAAGCCTGTCTTCCCAGGCACCTCTGGTTGGATTCAAATCACCAACCTTTTGGCTCATCGTTAAGCACTTAGCCATTTGCACCACCCAAGGACTCCTCAGTTCCTACTTTACCACTTCCTAATTGTGTGAGGATCATGGTAGGAGGAAAGGGTTTCAATAGTTACTTGTAGGCTTGTAACAGTGTTCTGCTTCCTCTACTCTGTTCTTACAAAAATGATGGGTTACTCTTCAAGACTACAATTCAGTCAAATTTCCTGAACGTTTGTTAAGTCAGTACTACATACTCAGGGCCCATATTGTACCAGGCAATATGGATAAATGTGAAATACACAATTCAGGGTTCTTGTAAAAGGCCAGGCAAGCTTTGGCCTGAAAACTTTGCTCACCCTGAAATTGGTTGAAATGCACAATTCCCCTCCAAGGTGGTCAAGATCTGGCTGAAATATGGTACCACCAGCAATGAAATGAGGGCAAGAGTTGGCAGAGCCACAAACAGGTAGGTATATTCCCTGCATGTACCCGATCAAACTTTTCTCCAAGGTACTTCCATAGAACATTTACTTTGGGACCATAATGTAATTTTTCTCTTCATAAAAGTAGAAATGCTGATTAACAGAAAAGAGTCAAAATAGAAAAAAAAAAAAAAAAGGTAGAATCATACAAACGACCCTACAACGAGACAGAGCATCTACAAACACTTGATAGATGTGAATTTTTTCTGTGCAGGACTTTGGGCTCACTGAAGAATATGCTACTGTGTCATACCTAGGGCAGTGGTTTCAACCTCTATGTCAGCAGACCATCTCCAAATGCTGAAACTCTGGGCAATCCATCTGATGGAACTGAAAAGCTCCCACAATAACAGCTGCTGAACAGAGCGTCACACCCACCTGTCTTGTCATTTGCCTGTCCTGCACAGTTGTACCCTTGTTTGAATAAAGCTGTCAACTGCTCCCTGCTCCCATACATGGCCACATTCTCACATGCTTGCAGGCGCGTATCACCTTTCTTTAGCACACAGCAAATTCAACTGTATTCTGTACCACATTATGGAGAGAAACTGTCATAGCAATAATAGCTAGCAGTTATTAGACATTTCTCTGAGCCAGGCATGTTCTTAAAGACTTTACATGTAATATGCATGCATATTCATTATATGGAATATACATAATTATATATACCATATATATCATATGGTATATAGTACATATATGCTTATGTATTTTATAAGGTGGGGTGAGTATATAATAAACTTTTCATATTGGCTAGAAAATGGTGACAGATCTCAAGGGGTGTCCTATAATATGTTAGTTCAGAACTACTGAAGTACAGTAGTGGTTCTCAGTGGGTGATCCACTTTCTCCCCCCAAGGGCACATTTGGCAATGTAAGGTGACATTTTTGGTTGTCACAATTGAGGGGGTAGGGGATTACTGACTTCTTGCTCAGCAATTCAAACCCACCAGCTGCTCTTCTGAAACCCTATACAGGGTCACTATGAGTTGGAACTGACCAGATGGCACGTAACAACAACAGTGGCATGAAGTCAGAGATGCTGCTAAATGTTCTATAATGCACAGTGCAAGCCCTGTCAATAAGGAACCAGCCCTGTTCAATAACACTGAGGTTGAAAAATAGTGATCTAGAGCAGGTGTGGGGAACATCTGGCCCACAGGCTGTATAAGGTCCACAGTATCATTTGGTCTGGTCCTGCCAAGGCAACCTCAGTTGCAGCCATCACAATGTTGTTGTTAACTGCCATTGAGTCTGCTCTGACTCATACTGCCCTTGTATAGGGTTTCCAAGGAGCAGCTGGTGAGTCTGAATCATTGACATTGTGGTTCAAACCGACCTTGCCATCCAGCACATTGTTCCACAGTGCCACACCAGGACTCTAGCCATCACATTGCTCTTGTTGTTGTTAAGTGTCGTTGAGTCAGTTCCAACTCACAGTGCACTAGTTTCCAAGGAGAGGCTGCTGTGTTTGAACCACCGACCTTGCAATTCAAACTGATGTTGCAGTCCAGCGCATTAACACACAGTGCCACACCAGGACTTCATCACATTGTTGTTGTTGTTATTAAATGCCGTTGAGTTGACTCGACCCACAGCGACCCTGTACAGGTTTTCCAAGGAGCAGCTGGTGAGTTTGAACCTCCGACCTTGCAGTTCAAATGGCTTTGCAGTCTGGCGCATTAACCCACAGCACCACACCAGGAAAGGGTGAGTTAATTAAATGTTTGACCAAATATAGCAGGCTCATTTTTAAGCAGATAATTTTGTACGGCTGGCGAATGACATTATAAATTTTGGCAGAAAAAACGTTCCCCACCTCTGCTCTAGAGGAAAAACTGGAAGAATTATTTATATTTTTAAAAGATAGGATAATCTTCAGTGTTAAATATAATATGCACACCTAATAAAAGCCACAAAACCTGTATCTTTTTTTCTCTTGAATACTATATACATTGTGTTCGGCATTGTCAGAAGTTTGAGGACAGAAGGAGAAAGGTTCTTTTCCCAGATAAAGGCTCCTTCAAGCCATGGCCTTAAACCTTACTTATCATAGTTATCTGGGTCCAGGGGCTGGTAGGTGACTTTGTAGCACTCAATTCTTTTCAGGAAGTCTTCCATCACGTTCTCCCTGTTCCTTTCTGGGTAGTCAGGGCTCGACACCTTTACCTCCTGAAACCATGAGAAGAGCAAGTGCCTTGTCAGAGGTCTGACCTTAACAGTCCTCCTGCAAACAGCCACTACCAACAAAAGGTAGGAACAAAGACAAGTCCATGAAAGTGACCTTTCACTGGAGTGTTGGCAATTCCCATCCGTTAAGCATCACCTCTCCCGTCCTGTGACCCTGGGTACCAAGATTACAGAGACAACTGGGGAGTCATGTGTCTGCTCTTGGCTGAAGGGCAGGGGCTCTCGTGTTGCTGAAGCTGTTCTGGGCCCCAACCCTTTGATGTACGTTCCTGGAAACAGAATGGGATGCTGTTGTCTCTGAATACCACTCAAAATATGGTGTTTGGCCTGAAACATGCCTGACTTGGACCAGATGTCTCTTCCCTAGATGATCCCAAGTCTCTAAGTTGCTTGGACATTACCACCATGCACAGATGTCTCCTCAGCACAGAACAGCCCATCAAATAGGGACTTTCTTATCCCATGACTCAACAAGACATGAGGAACTCAACACAGAGAGCACTGGTCTGAATATTAGGTAACTGCTGGGCAGGTGACCACCCTGTAAAGGGGCCTTGACAGATAAAGAAGAGTCTGATCCATTCTAAGAATGTACTTCACTACAGAAAACCGCATCAAGGGCAAGCACTGGAAATAGCCCTCAGCTTTTAGCTATCTCTCCCTGGTATGGGGCTGTGGGTTAATGTGTTGGACTGCAAGGTCAGTTTGAACTGCAAGGTCAGTGGTTCAAGCTCACCAACCGCTCCTCAGAAACCCTATACAGGGTTGCTGTGGGTCAGAACCGACTCAACGGCACTTAATAACAACCATAATAACTTTAATAAGTTAAGTGCTGTCAAATCCGTTCTGACCCACAGTGACACTTCACAGGGTTTCTGAGGCACTTAACTTTATAAGGTTGTTTATAGTTGTTATCAACCTTAATATCAGCTCAAAAATACAAGTCAAGCTCATTAATCCTTTCCTTAACACATGATGGCACTACAAGAAAATTGCAATTACACCTTCCTTGCTTTCTACATGTTCTCTTTCTACCTCAGTGGAGCAATATCACACAATCTGCATTGACCCATGGAGACTCTCAAAGACAAAAGTATTAGTTTTAACTTGCTGACCGATCTGTCACAGCTGAGGAGGCAAACTGCAATGTTAAGAGAAACTGTTCAGTCTGCTCAGTGACAGACCTCTTTGAGTGGTGCCCAAGGCATGTGCCATGGCTGCTATAACTGAAATAGGCCTCTGCTTACCACCCACCTAACCCCCCGAACACAAGGACAAGGCTTTGGTCTCCATTCTACAGCTAATTTATTCTCCAAAGTCTCTGTTTCCTCTCCCAAGGAAAGAGTGTAAAAGTGCAAACATGGTGCTCTGGCAGATAAGAAAGGTATCTCTGTGATGTTAGACAGGTTCTTTCTTTCTTTCATTACCCAGTTACCTGTGCCCCACCCACCACACACACACACACACACATACACACACACATGGTACAAGGGATGAAGAGGAGGTGGTATGTAAGGGTGCCACTCACCAGGATGTTGGCAGCAATGACATCAGGGTCATCACAGACAGATTCCACAAAGAATACCTGGCCAGGAGAAAGAAGGTAATGACAAACAGGTTACCAATCCACAGGTCAGATTGCTCATTAAAAGCGCATGCTCATACCTACCTCACCCCAGCTACCATGATTTTCTTCATGAGCATGGCCTTCAGTTTGAAAATAGCTCTTACCATTTCCCCAGAGCCTCAGACATACAGGCTAAGGGTCTGAAAAAAGACCTGAAAGAAACCACTCATTGGGGCGTATGCTCTAAGAGAAGAGAAACTGCTATCCAATCCAATCCTTTCCTACCAGAATCAAACAGATCCACCCATCTCCCACACCCATTCTTCACTCCACTCATTTCTTCTCCCCCAGCATGGGAGTCAGAGCCTACCTTGAAAGAATTTTCCTTTGCAAAGTTCAAGATCATGTCTCTTCTCTCCCGGGTGGTATTGGTGGCATCAAACACCTGGGAAGACAGTACACACAGTAGACCAAGGAGAACAAGAGAAATGGGATCCCACCAAGGTGGACCCAAAGTGGGTCTGAACAGTGGAGTTGCTCAAAGGGTGAAGACCAGGAAGGGGAAGGGAAAGATGCAAATAAAATGCTCACCGCAATCTGCCCACTCTCCTCTGTGAGATATGCTTTGACATCTTCCAGAGCGACCAGAGCACACTGTCTGCCAGGAGAGCAAATGAAATCAGCACAAGGAGCGGAGCAAGCTCAATCATAGCCAAAGACAGTAGGATTCCTACTGGAGTCAGATCCCTTCCTACTTACTTTTCCCTCTGGATAAAATGTTTCCTTAACTAGACCTTTCAACTCCCTCCTTGAGGTTTGCATACTATTTTAGATCCTCCTCCTGCCCCAATGTATGTATCTTCTCACGCTAGCCTTGGCACCTTTCTGAGTCCAATCTCTACCCACCTAAGCCCAAGGTGACCTGCCCATCACATAACTTCCACTTAAAATCCCACAAGATGTTTACTGAAAGGAACACAAAGCTCTGCTACATCTGGTCCCATGATGACGAACAAAGAGTTGGTGGGGGCCAGGCCTTGAAGAAGACTTACTTGCGGATCTTCATGGCCTCCTCATTGTCATGCCGGAAGAAGTCATAAGACTTATAGGACTTGACTGCTTCGCGTCGATACACCCCAAGATTAAACACTGCAAGAGAAACCCAAACCCTTCAGTAGTGAAACAATATAATGACTCCACTAAAGGGAACTTCTTGACTGAATGGTTGGTTGCCAACAGGGTGAAGAAAGCCTCTTGCTACGTTGGGAACAATATCAGATGAATAGTTAAGGTAGTTGGGATCCAGCCCTGACTTATTAAACCTTCGACAAGTCTTAAGCTGTCTGAGTTTCCATTTCCTCTGCCACTCTTTTTCCCAGGGGTATTGCTAAAACCAGGCATATGCCAGTTCTTATACTCACTTTGTTCTTAATATTCCTATCAGAGACATTATCTCAATCTGGCCAGTCCAGGAGGAAACAAATTTGGGGTCAGGGAATCATCTAGCCAATCAAGAAACAAACACTATTTGTGCC
The DNA here is from genome assembly GCF_000296735.1 of Chrysochloris asiatica. NCBI lineage: Eukaryota > Metazoa > Chordata > Mammalia > Afrosoricida > Chrysochloridae > Chrysochloris > Chrysochloris asiatica. The sequence continues at coordinate 14,648,817 of NW_006408527.1, forward strand.
AAAAGCACCACACAAACTTGCTGCCAGAGAGAACACACCTCTGAAAGTTCTGTAAGGCCAGGAACTGATCATTCCCCTTCCTAAGGAGTGACTCACACCTACCTTTAGTGGGCACTCCAATCCAGTTGAGGTAACGTGTGAGTTTCTTGGACACATATGTTTTGCCTCGGGCTGGCAAGCCAATCATAACTATGAGAGTCGGGGAGTTGGTCATATAGGAGGCCCATGCTAGGAAGAAATGTAACAGAGTAGAATTAATTAATTAGAGGCCTAGGAAAGCTCATTCCCTTGGCTAGGAACTTCCAACATTATATCCTTTAATCCTAATAAACTTGTGGGACAAGAGTCCAGGAAGACTGAGAAGGCAAACTGAGGAGATATTGTATAAACTTTGCTCAAACAGTGCCAAAAGGGCATACAGACTTTCTGAAAGCTTCCAAACCAAGACATCTTTTTTGCCATGCGCCTGAGGTTAGAATTATCCAAGGCAGAAAGATGGGAGAGATCGATGATACAGTTTAGGAAGAAAGTACCCATCAACCTTCCTTAACATGAGAATGCCTGGTAGCAGGAGAAGGGTATAGCTGTGAAGGTAGGCCTTGTGTGTGCACCTCGAGATGCTACAGAATCTACAATAGGTTCAGCAGTTTCCATCCTGAGGATCTCAGCCATCCCTTCATACCACCAACAAGAATTAGCATGCCCACAGCCAAAACAGCCTTGCCCCAACTGCTTTGACCTTTACACCTACACCACCAACTCCTCTGGAAGCCATAATCTCTAAACCATAGTGAATGAGCCAAAGGTTCTGATAGGCCTCAGAAAGCACCATTGTAGAGCCAGACCACAGAGCATCACAGACATAGACCAGTGACCCACATTAAGGCAAGACCATTTAAAAGCAGTACCGTCACTGTTGTGTCTTTCCTCTGCAGGCTTATTTCAGGAATGTTCATTTACAGAGATAAGGCTTACTGGACAAGTGCTCCCAGCTCAAACGGCTTACCTAAGGGCACATCATGAGTCAAGGTCAAACCACTAAAACTGGAATCCAAATCTTATGCTTCCTTAGTAATTTTTCTCCATAAAAACAGGCTGGGACTGGTCAGTTTGCTCACAGGCTCTTTCTTACTCATCGTTCCCAGAGGAGTGGTAGGAAAGGAGCCTTCTCTGCTGCCAGCCACCTTTCTGGGGCCCAAACCCAAACTGCTGTCATTCTGGGAGGGCTCAGATCTGTCCAGCAACTACAAGGAAGGCTGCACACAGAATGGGAGAGGAAAGAACACCTCCCCTTCCCCTTCCCAGCAAAGTTTTCCTGAAGCTGCCTTGCAAGTTAGGGATGCTTCTCTATACTGGGACAAGGTAACCCTATAAGACTAAGAGAAACAAATCAGCAAAATTGGGGTTCTAGGGTGGAACATTAATTTTTTATCTTGGAGGAAGAAATAACAAAGATCTCAAAGGAAACGTGGGAAGAAGGGCCCGGATTTCTGAGGGAAGAATGGTTTCTTGGGGTGTTTGGTGAGGAATAATCAGATGGCAGGTGGTGGTCAGGGAGGGTGGGTGCCTAGAATGATTGGTAGGTCAAAGGACTTGGCTTTTAGTACTTGACCCACTATGTACACAGAAAATTCTGAGCCTAGGCTGGAGTTCCCTACAAGATAGGTACTTGGAAAACAACAAAAATAAGGTAATTTTCATGCCTGTCCTACTAGGGAGCATAGGGTATAGAAAACACCATACTGTAGCCTTGTTGTTGTTGTTGTTAAGTGCCATCGAGTTGATTCCGACCCATAGAGACTCTGTACAGAGTTTCCAAGGAGTTGCTAGTGAGCTTGAACCACTGGCCTTGATGTTCAAACAGCTTTGCAGTCTGATGCATTAGCCTACAGTACCACACCAGGACTCCATTCTGTAGCCTTGTTGTTGTTGTTAGGTGCCATCAAGTCGGTACTGACTCATAGCGACCCTGTGCACAGCAGAACGAAACACTGCCCGATCTTGGGC
>NW_006408527.1:14651028-14678984 GCF_000296735.1 Chrysochloris asiatica
TGGCACTTTCAATATTCTCCTCCAACCTTAGCTGGCATTAATCCCTGGTCTCTGACCCATAACAATCAGATTCTCTCTGCAGGGGATCAGCTGCCTCAGGCTTAAGTAGTAAAATTCCCCTGAGTCTTCACTTTCTCCAGCTCAGTTCACCACTTTTCTCAATCCCCCATGATCGAGCTCTTTACCTGCACAACTTTGAGATCTGCTTTGTCCACATCTGCCAGCCCATTAGATACTGGCCCCAAAGGTGCTTTACCCTCCTTGAAGCTTAAAAATCAATTGATGTTGTGAGCTGCTCTGAAGCTAACCAAGGAACCAGCTGCTCTATGTTTACCAAACTGGACAAATGGTCCTAGGAACAAAATCAACACCAGCCACTCAGCAGGGCTAATTACCCAGTAAGCACGGGAAGTACAGGCTTACTTACGATTGCTTACGAATCTATACTGAACAATTTTACAAGGACTTCAAAGCTATGGTGGAAAATACATGAAATTGCTCACTACAGATTAGTAAATAAGCACAAGTAAGCATTGCTTACCTTGCTTACTAGGTAACTCACCCCTGTTAGAAACTGACAATTGGAAGAGGTTTGGATTCTGTAAGGTTGAGAGACAAATGCCAATCATACTTGGAAGTAGAATCTTTGATGTAGTAAAAAATGTACATTATTCATTACAGATCAGTAAGTAAGCATAAGTAAGCCTATGCTTACCTTACTTACTGGGTAATCCCGACACTGCACTAGGGACGCCATCCAGCACCATATTTCCCACCTGTGACCATCACACCCAACACCTGCCTCAGCTGTGCTAATCACACTCTTATATACACCTGCCCCACTTGTGCCCATCACACCTCCACACACAGCTGCCCCACCTGTGCCCATCACTCCCTTCACCCGTGTCCCATCTGTGCTCATCATACCCCCATACACACCTGCCCCATCTGTGCCCATCAGCCCTCCCACAAACACCGCCCCCAAGAACATTTGTCCCACCTGTGCCCATCACCCCCTCCACATATACACACACCTGCCTTGCCTGTGCTCAATACACCACTACACACATCTGCCACAACCAGTGTTTCTCATTTTGGACTTCTGGAGCACGAAACTAAACCACGTCTTCAGATCTCAAATTGCTACATCAGCAAAATGAGGAACACTGTGTCTTGCTTGTTAAAAACAAAGCCGCCACCACTAACTTACTTTGAATAACAGATAACTTATGCTGATCAATTTCAGAGACAATCTAACACCTCCCTTGACTTATAACAGAAAGCTGTTTCAATCCTGAAAGTCAGCCCAGAGAAGTGAACAGTTTTATCCATTGTCCCACAGTGGAAAATCAAAGTCAAGGTTCTCTGACAGAATGCCAAGCTCCAGAATGCCATCCAATCCAGCACCCGCTCTTTGCCTTGTGCACTAGCATGGACCAACCCACATGACATTCTCTAATCTAATGCTTAAGGATAGCTTAGGAGGGCAAGGGTTCCCCACCTTCCATGACCATAGTCTTCTTCCATTATTTTTCCTAAATAAGCCCTACATTTTAAAATATGCTGCCAATTAAACTTCATTTCATTAGTAATATCTATTTTTATTCATCAGAAGTCAGAAAGTTCCTAATCAACTCCTGTTATTTGGTTGATAGATATAAAATAACCAAGTTCATATAACTGCAACCAAATACTAAGAAAGCCAATGGTTTGGGTAAGTAGTGCAGGTATAGTTGATAATGTCCAATCTGCATCAAGCTATTGTGCCATCGACTCGATTCTGATTCACAGTGACCCTGCCTATATAGGGTTTCCGAGGAGCGGTTGGTGAGCTTGAACTACTGACCCTGAGGTTCAAACTGACTTTGCAGTCCAGCGCATTAACCTGTAGTGCCACACCAGGACTCAAACTATTAGAAATATTAAAAACAGCTTCTAATAAGGAATTTTGGGGGAGAGCAAGTTAATAATTATGATTAACATTTCAAATATATCTATCTTTAATCCTATTATTTCTGCCAGGAAAGTTGCTATCATAGATGTACAACAGTGAATAAGTAAGGGTGTTTGCCACAGCATTGACTGCGATGGTGAAAACTGGAAACTATTTTAATGTCCATCAGCGGGGAGTGAGTCTAGCTAAACGATTCAATACTGTGCAGAATGAGGTAAATCTGTGTTAGTTAACAGGGAAAAGATGACAACAATGCACCAATGTAGTAAAGGATAAAAAAGGGAATCATGTTAGAACAGAATATATACAATATGAATGTGTTTTCATTAACAGGATACACCAAAATAAGATGCCATAAAGACTCAAACTTTACAGAGTCAGGGGAGTTTATGAGATATTGTTTTCTTAGCACGTTCTTTCCTTCTTAGTGTTTGGATTTTTTTTCAGAAACACTATGGACTCCTAGTGGTTACGAATTGGGTTGCAAACCACAGGGTCAACAGTTCGAAACTACCAGCTGTTCCGCAGGAGAAAAATGAGGCTTTGTGCTCCCGTAAAGATTTACAGCCTCGGAAACCCTGTACAGGGTGGCTATGAGTCAGAACCGACTACACGGCACATAACAACAACAACAACATGAACTTCTGGTGTGGCACTGTAGGATACATAAGTGCAGGACTGCAAGGTCGATTTGAACCACAAGGTCAGAGGTTCAAGTTCACCAGCTGCTATGAATCGGAGGTGAGTTGACGGCACTGAACAACAACATCATGAATTAAATTGTGTCACCCCCTTGTCCCCCAAAATATGTGTTGGAGTTCTAACCCATATACCTATGGATACATTCCTGTTTGGAAATAGGGTTTCCTTTGCTATGCTAATTCAATCATATTTAAGTAGGGTGGGCTCTAAATCTAATCACTCCTGAGTTATAAAAAGAGCAGACAAAGGTGTAGTAGCCGAACAGACACAAGCACTACACACACAGAAAGAAGGAAGATGTGTCATGTGAAAACTGTCTTCCAAACAAGGAACCAAGGAGGGCCTACTGTTACTGATAAGAAACCAACACAGCCGAACCCTGATTTGGACTTCTAGCCTCAGAATGATGAAAGAATAAATTTCTGTTCTTTAAAAAGTGACCCACTCGTGGTATTTCTCTTATAGCAGCATTAGAGAATTAAGACAGAATCTGGTGCCAGTGAATCCCTCTGATAGATACCTAGGACATTGAAGTGGTTTTTGGATTTGGGTAATAGGTAGAAACAGGCAGAATTTTGATATCCTTGATGGTTGTTGTTGTTATGTGCCATTGAGTCAGTTCCAACTCATAGCTACGTTGAATAGGGTCTCCAAGGCTGTACATCTTCCCAGGAGCAGAAAGTCTCATCTTTCTCCTGTAATGCTTGATGGTAAAACCCTGTAACGCCTTGAAGACACTTTCGATGGAATTATGGAATGTAAGATCGATTCTGATGAGGAGCTCTGGTAACGCACTGGTTACTAGTCAGGCTGAAAACCTCAGTGTGAACAGTTCAAACCGACCATCTGTTCTACAGGAGAAAGATGAGTCTTTCTCCTCCTGTAAAGATTTACAGCCTTGGAAGCCCTATGCAGCTTACACTGGGAAGGATTGAAGCAGGAGGAAATGAAGAAAAGTGATTTGCCTCCTGGAATTTTACAGGTAGGGAACACAGCTAAGACCCTAATTTGAACTTTTAACTTCTAGAACTATGCAAAAATAAATTTCTGATCTTTAAAGTCAACCACTTAGAGTATTTCTATTTCTAGTAGCACTCAGAAGCTAAGACAAGCAAGCATGTACTCATGTATTGCTTTTGGAATAGGGAAAGGATGACACATAGGAACTTGCTTCAGGTATAGTCCAAAATATATATATACATTAAAAAAAAAAAGGCAGAGAGGAAGAAAGTAAACCACATCGACCCACCTCCCCAATTCCCACTTTCACAGAACCTTGAAACCACTCACCTGGGCACCTTAAAGGTGCCTTAGCCAGCCCCTACTCCCTGACTCCCTGGAACACCTATAGTCCTAGTAATCCTCCTTGGGGGTTGGAGGCTTGGGCTCCCTAAAATCCTCAAGCCCAGTCATGTCTCAGAGTGGGAGTCAGCCAGCACCGGGGTAATGAGTAACGAGGGGATAATGGCAGAGCTATTAATGAAGCAACTGCTGGTGTGAACACTAAAGAGACAGTGCACTTACAAAAATACAGGTAAATACAAAACAAAAAACAAAAACTTTCCCCTGTAACTATGGTTTTATCAGTCTCACTGGCCAATCCCTGGGACAAATAGCCCACCCACAGCTGTCAAGTCGTGGCTGCCTCACAGCTGACTTACAGCACAGAGAACTGCTCCATAGGGTTCACCAACTGGAAATCTTTGATGTAGCAGATTGCCTCATGTCTCCCATGGAACAGCTTGTGAGTTTGAACCATTAAACTTTCAGTTAGCAGTGCAATGGTTAACCCACTGTGTCACCAGGGTTCCTTGGAGGCAAATAGCGAGGGGGTAAATGAATGATGATGCTTTAGAACAGCTCAGATGTTTCCAGTGGAGGGTAAGAAGCCTGGGAAAGTAGGCTGCAATTTGGGAAGGTGATATTAGAGTCCTGAGCAGGAATTAAGGGGCTGCCCACTGCTGTCCAAGGAACCTAGGTAGCGGAATGGATTATGAGGTGAGCTGCTAACTGCTTGAATCCAATAGTTGAATCCAACACTTGCTTTGATTTATATATGATTTGTAGCCTCAGAAACAGGGTGGCTAAGACTTGGAACTGACTTGGCCGCCTCTCTCCTGTTGAGCAGCTGGTGAGTTCAAATTGCCAACCTACTGGTTAGTAGTCAAGCACTTTAATCACTGCAGTACTAGGACTCCTGAATTAAGAGGCTGCTGCTGGTGGTGGTTATGTGCCATGAAGTCAGTTTTGATTTACAGCAACCCTGTCCAGGGTTTCTGAAGCTATAAATCTTTATGGGAGCAGAAAGCCTCATCTTTTTCCCACTGAGCTGCTGGTGGATTCAAACTGCTGACCTTGTGGTTAACAGCCCAAAACGTAACCCACTATACCACCAGTGCTCCATGAATTAAGAGGCTAGAGAACAGAAAATAAACCTGAGATAATTCTTCCTTATGAGAAAGTAACTCAAATCCTCAAGGCAGAAAAACTACAGATAATAAGAAGAAGGCAAGTGGGGGAGACGACTCCTTTGAAGAATACAACAAAGCTAGAAAGACTAACAGTGAGTAGTGTGCAGGATCAGGGACACCCACAATGATCAGCATGTAACCCCTCCCAAGTTCTCTGTCCTCACTTAGATGAGCTGACCTAGCAACATCAGTTCACTTCCCTTTAAGAGGGCGTGTATCCTATACCCCAAACCATGTTGTTATAATATTGTCCAACTACAGGATGACCATTTCCCTTGGAGAAAATGTTCTTTAGTGAAAAAAAGAACTCTTTACAGGACTCTTTTTAATAGTGTGCTCGCACCACTGCAGTACAGTATAAATCAATTTATATACAATGTTTCAGGAATAAACATTGCATGCAGCTATATTTCAGATACCTTGAAAACTAACACCTTAGCTGTATACCCTACTCCCTCCAAATGATTTACTCTATTCACTTAGTTAATTTTCACATGACTTTGTAAGTAGATACTATTAGTATTCCCGTTGTGTAAAGAAGCAAGTCGAGGCATGGAAAGGATGAGCAACTTGTTCAAAGGCACACAACTATGAAGCAAGAAGGCCACAATTCAAACCAGACAGCCTGATTCCAAAAGGAGCACTCAAACATCATGCTATTTTAGCTGTCTTCCATGGAGTAATTTGCCCTTGGTACCTGACACCCTGCCCTGGCAGAGAAAGGAGACACTAATCATAGAGGTGTACCAACCCTGCTATTACAGCCAAACCAGTTGCCTCTGCTGCAGTCCAAACTTCAGCAGGCTACACTGGTGCTAGATGAAGTGAAATTATCATCACTAATCATGAGATTGACAAGGGTAGGTAGGACATCAAGGTTGAGATTCTGGGGAAGGCTTTTGAATGTAAGACACTTCCCAGTGTCATGTTAGTTGGCTGTTTCCACCTGCTGGTATATATATAACCTCTGAAGTGAGAAGAACTGATTTCAAAGAGAGAGAGGTGCAATCTGGAAGTAAGGCCAAGAGTTAGCATTACCAGAAACAATGTTGGAGGACCAGGTGTCCAGGATCTTTTGGATTGCGCTATGTAGTGTATAATGAATGATGCTAAAGAGGCCGATGCATGGGGCATGAGGATTGCTGCGTCCTCTCCCTGCAAACACTCATGCTGTCTCTGAAAAGATTGGTGTGAAAATGTTAACCTTAAATCTATCCCCAGAGGGAAGAACCTGCAGGAATAATCATGTGCAAAGAGCAAAGTTTAGCCCTCTGAGAAACAAACAAAGGTACCCAAGAAGTCAAATGTCAGAGCTGATTCCCCTGGGGCCAGGAATGAGGGCAGGCCTGGAAACACTGGCTCCTAACTGCAGTTTCTGCAGTAAGCAGCACCCTCCCAAAATTTAGACCAATAAAGGAAAACTGGTAACAGTATCAAAAACAAAAGTCAAACAAACCCACTGACAAATGTCCATCCCAAGTCATGCTGAACCCATGTGTTCCACAGTAAAACTGCTTCACTGTATTTTCTTAACTGGAATCTTTACAAAAGCAATCACCAGGACTTTCTTCCACCTAAAGGATGGGTTAGAACTGCCAACCTTTAGTTTAGTATCCAATAGCAAACCATTTGTACTACCTGGGGACTTACCTGGTAAACAGTACCAGCCAAAAGTAATTCCTGTACCCTACCACTGTGCCTTACTCATTCTGTGTACGATAGTGTTTGTGAGTGTAAAGACATCCTCTGGAGATGGCGATTCAGTTAAAGAAAGCAGTAGAAAACTGCTGAGCTACACTAGCAGGACAGTCCCCATGACAGACATTTTACTGAATCTATTTGTTTCGGATAGGAAATTTCCCCCTGGAGACTTAATTCCCATGTCAAACATTTCTTGTCTCATTCCCACCAAGCAACAGAGTCTAGGATTACAACTGTACAATATTCCCAAAATAAAACCCTGAGAGAGAGCAACCCCTCCTTTTCCCAGAACTCACAACATTTCTTCTCAGCTGTTCGGAGATTTGGGGTTTTGGTTTCATAACTGTTTTGTTCGGAGGAAGATGCAAAATCCACAGACATGGTAACTTCAGGAGGTGTCTAGAAGGTACAAAAGGAATGTAAGGGAGGGAAGGTAGGAGTCAGCCCTCAAAACACTGAATGACGAAAAGCAGTGCAGGATAGCAAAACCTGTGAGAACTGGAACTCAGCAGACATTGCCTTGTTTTCCTCCTTTGACAGGTGAAATCTTAATCACTTTTGTAACTGCTCATTTTAGTGGAATATATTTTGAGCTTTCCTTCTCTGGTAAGTTTCCATCTTACCTAGGTTCCCATAAGTGAAAATACATGTCTTTGAGGGAGTCTTGGTGTGGCGCTATAGGGTAAGCAGTGGACTTAACAACATGTTGTGGTGGTTGTGTGCCATGGAGTCGTATAGCGACCCTGTACAGGGTTTCCAAGGCTGTAAATCTTTACGGGAGCAGAACGCCTCATTTTTCTCCTGTGGAACAGCTGGTAGTTTCGAACTGCTAACCTTGCGGTTCGCAGCCCGATTCGTAACCACTACGCTATCTTTGGCTAAATCATTAATTTCTCTAGCCCTGTGTTTCCTCAGCTACAGGGAGTAGCTCTAGATCCTTGCATTTATATACTGATTTAGTTTAATCCAAAACCAAATTATTGCGATCAGTCCATTCCCCCTCTTAGGGATCCTGTATAGCATTTCCGAGGCTGTAAATCTTTACGGGAGCAGAAAGCCTCATCTCGAGGAACAGCTGTAGGGTTTGAAATAGCAATCTTGTGGTTACAGTCCATTGCTTATCCTACGGCGCCACAAGGGCTCCTTTTAGGCATTTAATTTCCTTTCAATTTTATGTCCTTTCAATCCTTTCAACTATGCAGATTTTGCTACCTTTATTCCATCTACCCATTTTACACATTGAAAAACTGAGGTTAATTGATATTGAGTGGCTTGTCCATGTTCCTTCGTGATCCCAGAACTCAGTTTTAATAATCCTGGAGAACAGTAGGGGCAGGGGAGAAATAAATCAAGTTCAATATCCAGAAAGTAATTCCAGTCCAATAGTAGAACTAAGCCCTGAAAAAATGAGAGATGTGTGTGGGAAAGGGGGATCTCAAATCAGTTCCTCGCAGAAAAAACAAACAGCTGCAGCACATCACCATGTCTCCTGGGGCGTTCTCACTCTCAAGTCCTGTTCTGCACACGGTCCACATCTATCCCCTGGGACATTAGCTAGAGAAAGACCACTGAGCGCAAATGACTTCCCCAAGGTCAGCTGCAGATAAGGGGTAAAGCCTGACTCGGACTCCCGGGTACATCTGTCAAGAGGACGGAAGGTCCTATTGCTTCAAGGACCTATTACACTGCTCCTCCACTCCCCACACAAATCCTCAACCCAAACACCAGCTGGGGCTCCAGGTCCCTGAACGTCCGCACTCCGGGGAAAGCCCCGGGGCCGGGACTTCCAGAGAAACAGCGAAGCACCATCGCTACGCATCTCATCCCGCCCCACCAGTCCCTTCCAGCGCTGCGCAGCTGCCGCTCACCAGAAGATCCCTCCAAAGATCCCTCCCGGCTGCAGCCCCGGTGCTTCCCTTGGTAACGCGACAGACCCAAGCTGATAGCCCAGCCCCGGGCTGGCAAAAGAATACCGGGCAAATCACGTGTGCCTGTCTGCCTGGCTCCACCCATCCCGCGTAGCTCCTCACCTGGAGAAAATCATCGACCAATAGTGAAGCTGCAGGCTCCGGGGGGCGGGGCTCAAATCTAAATCCACGACTCAAGCTCCGGATGGAGGAACCCAGAAAGGCCAAGATCACAAGTCCCCGAGGTTCCTACCACGGTAGTGGTTGGTTGCATCGTTACCTGGCAACTAACTTGGCTGGGGGCGGAGTTAATGAAATGAATTACATTTTTCCCCAAACTCTCGCGAGAGTGGACTACTAAGTAAAGGTCTTGAGAAGGTTTTGGTGACGTGAGAATGTTGCAAAGATTAACGCTTTCAAACCTGAATCCCGGCGGGATCTCGTTAGATCGATACTTTGGAAAGGTAAACTAACACGGTACGTGAGCTGGCACACCTTTTCATATCTGTCCCATCGTTCAGACACTGTAACCTAAGAAAAATCTATTACTCCCATTGCTGAGTCATAAGCATCCTTGGATCCATCCACGTACTCGTGTCTTCTACCTACCTCTCCCTCACCCCAAACACACACACACACACACACACACTCTAATCTGTTATGATCAGTTTGAAGACCCAAGCTTCAAAATTGGGACATAAAACGTGTGAAATGTGCAAATGTTCCATATAATTTATTCAACGGTGGAAGCTTTTACAGAAAGGAGGTGAGTTTGCAAACTCCAAGTGAAGGACACTTCTTTCATAGTTGCCCCAGGTCCATGTGATGGTTGATTGTTTTGATAAACCTGCTCTAGCATTGATTTCTTGGAAAAGAGATAATTCTGGGATGTTTTTATTCCGCCTTCACCTAGAAATTAAATCATTCTCCAAAATAGCTCAAATAGTATTTCCTATTTGAGGCTTTTTACAACTTCCAGCCTTCTCTGTGCCTATACAACTCTGTCTTTATAAATTCAGCCAGCATGGATTGAGCACTTTTATTTGCTAGGCATAGTCCTAGGGATATACAGTCCATAATCTAGCTCTATCTGGTTGTTCTGAAATTCAATAGCTATGTGTCCCTGTCACCCAACTCCCTCCACCGACTTCAAAGAGTACTAGTTACACTGAAGGCAAACTTGGAGTCGTTTTCATGTTTCTATGCTCAGGACCTAAACTGCAGGCTGGATGACATGCCTTAGTACCCATTCCTCTTCATTCCTTCTTATCCTTCCACCACCTGAATGTAGCAACTATCCGACGCCCAGATGCTGACGTCATACTGTGCTTTCTGATGTGGCAAATCAACGTTTTCAAGTCCCAGGAAGGTAGAAAGGCCAGTTGTCCGACACGCAACCTCAATGAGTCAATGTTTGGTGCAGCCACGAGACTAGTCACAAGTATCTGATTGTTTTTGACAGCTCTTTTGACTCACTGATCATTCTTGGAATTCCTTTGCGTTCTGAACTATGACTCCGTTTCTCTCGGTGTAGTTTGGAAGCCTTAATTTAACAATTTGCGACCTCACTAAATTACATTCCAATTTATTGGATTCAGGAACTTCTTCCTCCGCCCTCTTTCCTTGAGCATATATGATGCCAACGCGGAGGGCAGCTCACTAGCAAGCACTACAGGTAGCAAGACCAGTCTACTCCCTTTGGTTCTTGAAGGGGAACGAAATAAAGTGTCACTTTAAGAGAATTCAATCCTATTAAGGCGCTAGGGCTGAAGTTAGACTTCAGTGTCGCGAGAATTGTAAACAAGCAGCAACTTCTCGCGATGTTTGGCCCGGCGAAGGGTGGCCATTTTGGAGTCCACCCGGCGGCTGGTTGCCCCGGCGGCGTATCCCAACTTGCTGCCGGGACCAAAGCTGGCCCCGCAAGTACCGTTCCTGTGGGCTGCCGGACCGACACGATGTGGCGGCTCCGCTGCAAAGCCAAGGATGGTACCCATGTTTTACAGGGGTTGTCCAGCCGGACCCGGGTGCGGGAACTCCAAAGCCAAATTGCCGCCATCACCGGGATCGCTCCCGGCGGTCAGCGAATCCTGGTGGGATACCCGCCGGAATGCCTGGATCTCAGCAACGGGGACACCATCCTGGAGGACTTGCCCATCCAATCAGGTAAAGAACTCGGGGTTGGGGAGCAGGGACAGACCTGAGGAAGCGGGAAGGGGATGAGGATGGAGAAGGACCCAGTCACGGCAGGTGGCTGGACTTCACTGGGGAGCATTAATGACGGGGATGAGAATAGATTCTAGAGTTGGGGATGCCAACTGAGGCTGGGGCAAGTGTTAGCCACCCCTGGTCTCTACAAATGGCTGAAAAAGACAAGGAGGGCCCAACCCTCGGGAGAAACCCCAAAGCCTTGGAATCAGACTCTAACCTATTCTCTTTTCTGGGCTCCCTCGAAAAAGTCTCATTCATTTTGTTTCCCTTCTGCATTTAACAAAAACGTTAGAAAGAGCAGGGCATAGTTTGTCCGTTCGGACCACTACTGTGGCTTTCCCCTCTATATATGCAGGTCTAAAAGATGCAGGATACTTTGTTTTTCTGGTTCGGTTTTCCAATCACTTTCCTATGTACTTAGTTTCATGATTGTTGTTAAGTGCCGTCGAGTCGGTACCGACACTCACAACGACACTGTATAGGGTTTTGAGCCCCAAAGTCGGCGGTTCAAGTTCACCCGCCGCTCCTCGCAAACCCTATACAGGATCCTCGCTATGGGTAGGAACCGACTCGAGGACACTTAACAACAAAAACAGCAACAAATAGGGTTTTCGAGGAGCATCTGGTGGGTTTGAACTGCCGACTTTGTGGTTCGCATTCCATTGCTGAATCTTTTAAATAACCACTGGTAGCGTCGTGGTTACGACCCGGGCTGTTAACCTCAAGGTCAGCAGTTCGAAACTACCACCTGATCCATCCACCCGAGGTTGATGAAGCTTTTGCTCTCGTAAAGATTTACAGCCTCGCAAACATGCCGGGTCGCTTTGAGTCCTAACCGACTCCAGGGCACACCAACAACAACAACAAAGTATCTTCCGGGGATTCAAGCTCACCAGCCGCTCCTCGGAAGCCCTGTACAGGGTTCCTGTACCCTTGTATCTTTCAAGTTCAAACGAATGTTCAAACGTGAACAGCAACTTTGGTAATTAAAAGCTTTGTTAATATTGAGAAGTCTGTAAACACCAGAGTTGATTACGTTTTAAATTTCAAGAGGAGGAGAACCCCCTAGTGGCCTATTCTATGGTGATCACATTTCTGGAAGGTTTGTGTTTATTAAATGCAGAGAGCAAACAGAATCACACTTTGGTTTTGAAAATATTTTAAAAAGTATAGTGTTGTTTAACCCAGTCCCTTCGTTCAGTAGGGAAGCAACAAGAGGCAGGATTTTTTGTTTTGTTTTTGCTGATTGCTGATTGCTTTATTTTCATGTTTATGAAGTTCCAGTGAACAAAAAATGTAGCTGGTAACTTATGTTGTTGTTATTAGGTGCCATTGAGTCAGTACCAACTCATAGGGATCCTGTGCACAGCAGAACGAAACACTGCCTGATCCTGGGCCACGCTTGAGTCCATTGATGCTGCCACTTGGCTAATACATCTCATTGGAGGTCTTCATCTTTTTCTCTAACCCTCCACCTTACCAAACATGTAACTTATAAAGTTGTATTTTTTTTTAGTGGCCCCAGTTGGTGCTTTAACTCTGTGTTTGTAGTTTGAAGATTTCCTAGTGAACACCCAATTCTGTGTGTAATCTCTCTGCAGTTTTTGATTTCTGTTATTTTTAACAGGCGACATGCTGATCATTGAAGAAGACCAAACCAGGCACACAACTTCACCTGCATTTGCAAAACATGGTGCTCCTAGTTACTACAGGGAAACTTTGCCTGTGCTTACCAGAACTTCGGTTCCAGCAGACAACTCTTGCCTCTTTACCAGTGTGTATTATGTCGTTGAAGGGGGAGTTCTGAATCCAGCGTGTGCTCCTGAGATGAGACGCTTCATAGCTCAGATTGTAGCAAGCGATCCAGAGTTCTATAGTGAGGCAATCCTGGGAAAGACAAACCAAGACTACTGTGACTGGATCCAAAGGGATGATACTTGGGGAGGTGCTATTGAGATCTCCATTTTGTCCAAATATTATCAATGTGAAATCTGTGTAGTGGATACACAGACAGTCCGAATTGATCGCTTTGGGGAAGATGCAGGATATACCAAAAGGGTCCTACTTATTTATGATGGCATTCACTACGATCCACTTCAGCGTAACTTCCCTGACCCAGACACCCCTCCTCTGACCATTTTCTCGTCTAATGATGATATTGTTCTTGTACAAGCACTGGAATTAGCTGATGAAGCTAGGAAAAAGAGACAGTTTACAGATGTAAACCGCTTCACCCTGAGATGCATGGTGTGTCAGAAGGGGTTAACTGGACAAGCAGAAGCAAGGGACCATGCCAAGGAGACAGGCCATACCAACTTCGGAGAGGTGTGATCTATGCATGATAGGGGTTGAAGCTTACTACCTCACGGATCCAGAAGGTTCTGGGTATTCCAATAAGCTATTCGTAACCCTAAAGAACAAAAAGGACAGGATGCTTGAACCACCGTTTTAACTTAAAACCACGAAGACACTGAAATTCCTTGTTAAGATTAAAATTAGTGTGCAAGTTTACAGATGTGTGTCTACAGTGGTGATACCCTCTCTTTCTGCTGAGGTGACTGGGTGGTGCTTGCCACCTTCTGACACTAACCGGAAAACTGAGTTTTAGTATTATAAGCTAACACCCAGCAGCATTAAGCTGTCGAAGAAAATCCCGTCACATTTGGGGTAATGCAGAAGTCCTCATATGAGGCCACTGGACATGCAATGTACCACAGTATTACCAGTAATTGAATGCTTTCATTAACTCTGAATTAATAATTTCTAAATTATGAATTGATTCCTCAAATGATGATACACAGAATTGTGAAAACTGATTTTATATTACCATTTGGTAGACTTTATAAATGTGTACGTTAGCTATTACAAGTACATATCAAGCAATTTTTACAGGGATGGGTCAATTAAGAATGTTAACTAAAAACAGGAATTGATGATATCCTGTTATAAGATTTCCAGTGTGTAACAGTGGAATGTATGAAGAAAAAGGTGCCTGAAGCAACTGACTGAAGCTTTAAAAGACTGTTGGCCTCATATTTTAATGCAGTTTAGTTATTGGTCCTTGCTACATTGGATACAATTTTTAAATTAAGCAGGGTAATTTGAAATTTAAGTGTTCCATTTTTTTTTTTTCTTGCATATCTGTCTGGAGGGATTTGATTTCCTCCAAATTCTGAAAGGAGAAGAAGTTTATCTAAAATAGTAATGTTCCACTTTGGGTGATTTTGTGTTTTAGAAATCTTCAGCTTACCTAACCAGTGTTTGTTTTCCTATTGGCCTTACCCCTTCATTAATGCTCTCTGGAATAATTTCACATTTCTGCAAATCAGCACTTTGCTATCAGTGAACTTTTACTTTGCTTTTTGAAGAGTTTAGATAACTGGGATGATAATACTGAAAGGACTAGTTTTACTTCCAAAAGATGAAAGTTTTAAAATCCTTGCCTTAGCTTTCTCAGAATTCTGCTTTCTTCCTAATACTAGATGTGTAGCCTTTTGCCTGGTGGGCTGTTCTGTAAGGCACCTCCTCTAAAACTTAGCTTCACTATGAGCTCTTCCAGATAAAGTTTTCTACCTCTTAATTCTTTGTAAGATCAGGGATGCTAAATTTAGAATTGTTATGTATTTTTCACATAATGTGAAGAGACTTAATGTTGTGAAATTGTTTTGGCTTGATTTCATTTTTGATTAAGGATCTCGTTTAGAAAACTAATGGTATACTTTAAAACACTTACCTTTCAGCACATCTTGGCCAAATGTTTCAAAATTAAGGTTTAGCACTTTCACTTGGTGAAATTAAGAAACATGTAGACAATTTAGGGGGAAAGTACCTATAAGGAACAGTTCACAAAGTATGCTTGAAATCATCAGATGACGTTTCTTGAGTACCTTTGTGTAGCTGCTTTGAGCATTTTTAAGTTAGTATTGTCAGTATAACTTAAAAGTGGTTAATTTTCCATTTTACTGAGCCTTAAAAACAGCACTTAATTTTTGGCAATCCTATGTGTACAAATGAACAGGATTTAAAGTCTCTTCACACTTGTCATCTGGTCTAGATGGCTTTTGTATCTTTTATTTCTTCTAGAAGATATTAAATTTAAAACTGTAAATCAAGTATCACTGGGGTAGCATCCATCAAATTAAGCTTTATGTATCATTATTCATAAAACTTGTCTTCCTTTCTTAGTACTTCAAGAGCCAAAGTTGACATGTGCTTACTGAAATTTTAGATCTAGAAGTTTATTCATGCAACAAATATTTATTGAGTAATTTATAATGTGCCAGGCATGTATTGGTGTATCTCCTAAAATACATTTCTGTCACTTTAAAATTGAATCTATATTTTAACTGTAGGGGTTTAATTTAACATATGGAAAGAAAAAGAATGATGTTATACGTAATTAAACCCTTCATTTTAAGTGTTTGTGTTTACATATTTAAGCTTAATACTTCTATAGCAAGTGTCAAATATTTATTCATGGGATTTTATTATGGGGTTTTTTTGTTGTTATTTAGATTGTCAGTTCACAGATTGGATAGTGATAAACTACTGTCAATAATGACTTTATCATCTGAAATTCAGTGCTAGTACTTTGTTCTGGTCCTGGAATATTCAGAATGAAGCACTACTTGTAGACCAGTTGACGTAATTATTGAGCATTATAAACCTAAACTTCTGCATATTTCAAGCTCTAGCTTGTATACCTTGTATAATTTAAAGGTAACTTTTACTG
This sequence comes from Chrysochloris asiatica, assembly GCF_000296735.1. Taxonomy (NCBI): domain Eukaryota; kingdom Metazoa; phylum Chordata; class Mammalia; order Afrosoricida; family Chrysochloridae; genus Chrysochloris; species Chrysochloris asiatica. The sequence continues at coordinate 14,666,704 of NW_006408527.1, forward strand.
CTATTAAACTTTTTAGAAATTAGTTATTATTGTGAATAAATACAGATTCCGATAACTTTGAAAAGCTATGGATTTAGTAGTTGCAACAGGATTAAAAGAAACTGTCTTAAATTTGCACTAGAACAGAATAAGACCCTTTTTCCTTTTCATTTAGTTTTTGACTGCCATACAAGAATATCATTTTAATGAAAGTGAAGATAGTTTTTGTCAGTGACAGTGACTAAAGACTGTACTTCCCAACCCCTGTCCTCTTCTCCCTCGCTTCTTTATTTAAGGACTAGGTGTAGTGCTGTGGGGATAGTATCATCAGTATGTTATATCTTCTTATCATAATAATAGAGTTCATAATTATTTCCCATGAGTGAGGAGTGGGCCTAGCAAGTGGTGGTAACCTTGAAAGTATGGGTGCTGCTCAGCTTGACCTTGTTGATAAGAACTAATGTAGTTTGCCACTTGATTACTCCATGAAGTTCGAGTCCCAGCAAAACCGTGATCAGGAATGAGTGACACCACATGATTTTAGATTGTTGTTAAGTACCTTGGAGTCAGTTCCGACCCATGGCAACCATGCTGCATAGGGTTTCCAAGGCTGTAAATCTTTACGGAAGCAGAAAGCCTCATCTTTCTCCCACGGAACGGCTGGTAGTTTCAAACTGCTGACCTTGAGGTGGGCAGACCGACTCGTAACCACTATGCTACCAGAGCTCAATATACATGCCCCCTAAGTGCCCAGGCCTAACTTGCTTATCTAGCTTCTTCTATCCTGTAGAGGGATTAAAACATAGGGGTTGCAAGTTTCTCTAGCTAAATATAGTTTTCTATGTCTTTACTGAAAAAAATGAGAATGATGAGTATTCCATATTAACCGTGATATTTTTTCTTGATGAATCAGATGTGGCCTTCCTAAACTTTCATATGTAATTAATCATGTTCATTCATATATTGAGACACATTTGTTTTTATTTGCAGCACTTTAAAAGATAAAGTTTATGTGCTTGACCTCTAGGGATTTTGTTAAGGGCATTAAAATAAAATTCTTGAGCTGCTAACAATGAGCTCTAGATCATCTGTTGCCATCAGTGCATTATAATGTATCCAGTGGCACAGCATTCTGGTGTTTTGATACAGTGGTGGTGGTTGTTATCTACCATGGAGTTGGTTCCGACTCAGCAACCCTGCTATAAAGCTGTAAATCTTTCAGGGATTGCAGAAAGCCTCATCTTCCTCCCACGGAACAGCTGGTAGTTTCCAACTGCTAACTCTGAGGTTAGCAGCCCAATTCGTAACCCCTACTCTGCCACAGTAGAACTCAATTTCACTAACTTTTAGGTGCATGCTCTGTGCCCTAACATTGGAAATGTTACTTATTGCACTATGATTGTCTATCATGTATTGTGCAATACAAATTTGTCCTTGCAACACAAAGACAGCTCTAACAACTTCTAGAGGATTAGATTCTTAAAACCGCATCTGCTTCTAAAGTAACTCATAAGGGGACCGGATTTTTAGTCTGAGGCCTTGAAAATGACATGTACAGCACACATTTTTAAGACTAAATTGAAACACTGATTTGAATAAGCTAGTTTATCAACTAGAGAAACTTCCCACATTTCATCCAACTTTAAAATGAATGTAAAACTTCTCCAGTTGTGGAAAACTGATTTTTCCTCTTCGGAAACTTAGCTGACATTTTGTTTACAGTACTTTGAACATTTGATTTAGGAAGAAAATATTAGACTGATACTGAATATTTAGGGTGCTGATTTGGGGCTTGATTCCTAAGTACTTAAAAGAGGTTGATAATCCTCCCATGCCATTTTGGGGGCAAAGGGAGGCAAGGGTAAAGTACCACTAAAAAGGGGAAGAGATTCCCGAATGGATGCATTCCTGGTCATGACTTAAGTTTTACAGAAAAATTTCCAGTTACTGCCTTTGTGTCACCTCAATGCTTCTCCCGTATTTCTTGGCATAGACTGTAGCAGGGCTATACACAAGAAAGTGTGTGAATAAAGTATAAAATTAGGAATATAAGCATTTCCTTGTATGTCTTTTTATACTTAGGTTTTGAAAAACAGCAACTCCTACCTAGGAGTTTAGGGATAGGGAAGCTAGGATTTGGTTAAGTTGTAAATAGATGAAGTTAACAAGAAAGGTTTAGAATTTCTACTAAGATTGTGTGATACTAACTTTATTATAACTGGTATAGGAGAGGTAGGTAATTGTAGCCTGTAGTTTAACTTAAAGGACCAGGAGACCTAATTCTTGTCAGTTTTCTAGTTCACCTTGGTGTGCCATATAGGACTGAAGCTGTTTACAGGAAATAAATACTTAGCAAGGGGTAATTTGTTCCCTTTAATAATATTGTGAATTCTGCTTAAAATAGAGAATAAATTTAATTTGTCAATGGGGATAAGAGAATGACTTAGCCCTAGAGTTCTCTGCTAATGCAGTGGAGACAAAAGATTCCTGAAGCAAGAAGAAAACCACAAGTACAGACTGTCAAATCAAGAGGCTGGGAACAGAGCTTGAAAAAAAGTAGTGGGGAAGAAAAAAACAAAATTGTTTTTCTTGGTCTGGAACTTTTTTTTTTTTTTTTTTAATGAGGATGGAAAGTGTTTTCTTGTTTTAAAATAATATCTGTTTGCCAGCATTTTTTTCTAAGTTATTACCTTGCTGCTGCTTGGGAGGTATCTAATTTCATGTGGTTTTGCCATTGTCATTAAGATGCACTGATTTTATTTATGAGCTGTATGATTTTACATATCGAAATGCTGTATGAACTTGTTTTGAAGGAATAAAATGAAGTGAAAACATGGTCGTTTGAGCATATTTTGGGGTGAGGGCAGGGGGCTAGTGAACAGCTGCTGCACTTGCTAATATATTTATTATCACAAACTCCCAGCAGACCACAGCTTTGACTTGCCTGCTAAATCTCACTCTTGTTAAGTGCTGTGGAGCCAGTTTTGACTCAATGGCGACCTCTATAGGGTTTCTGGGGAGCAAATGGTTGGTTTGAATCACCAACCTTTCAGTTAGCTTTGTTGTTAAACAGCCCTTTGTTTATCCTACAGCACCACAGGAGGACTCCAAATCTCAATCTAGGTGTAGTTTGAATAGCTTTGCTAGCGACTGAAGTGTTTCCCTTTCTTACCACCAGAGGGCATGTGAAATTTTATATTGACTCAATCTTCTGGAAGGCAATCAACTCCTGAGAAGATTTGGTGTGTATTGTCGACAAGTTGTCAAAGCTGAGTACTAGACTGATATCTGCATGTACTTAGGTCTGTTTGAAAACTTAACATCTCTGGAAGAATTATTTTTGACAGCATCAACATTTAAACATTTGAAACAATATTAGGATTACTAGAATTGTCCCAAGTTCAGGCTCCCTAAATTGAACTACATTATCTTATTCATGAAAACAAATAATTCAATTTCAATAAAAAAATGTAGAACAGGAACAATAATGTTATCAAATTACGCACCATGGCAAAATATATCTCTTGAAGTCAGCATAAATGCAACATAAGCCAAACCACATATTTCAGGGTCACGGGATATAGCTGTTGAACAATTAACTGCCCATACAGCAGTGCTTTTTTAAAGCATGGTCATATTGCTGGGAACTTGTTAGGAATGCAACTTCCCAGAAAAAGTCAGAAATTCATGTGGTCCAACAATTCTTAATGAGGTAATTCTGATCCCCTTAGAGAAGCAGTGTTTAAAGGAATCAGTGTCATCTTGGAGAGCCTTCAGATGACTTATGCCTGTTCTGTAGCCTTGACTGCACGCAATTCATTAACTATTTAAAGAGCCTTGGTGGTGCAACGGTAAAGCACTCAGCTGTTAACCAAAAGGTTGGCAGTTCAGGTCCACTCAGAGGTTCCAAGGGAGAAAGATATGGTGATGTGTTTCAGAAAGATTATTGTTAGGTGCTGTTGGTTTGGATTCAAGAGCGCCTGTATATGGTTTCTGAGGAGCGGCTGGTGAGCTTGAACCACTGACCTTGTGGTTCATTGCATTATCCCACAGTGCCACACCAGAACAGCCAAGAAAACCCAATGAGACAGTACTATTCTGTCATTATAGGGTAGCTGTGAGTAGAAAATCAAGTGGTGGTGGAGTGCTGCAAATTAATGTGTTGGACTGCAAGGTCAATTTGAACTGCAAGGTCGGTGGTTCAAGTTCACCAGCTACTCCTCAGAAACACTACACAGGGTCTCTGTGAGTCGGAACTGACTCAATGGCACTTAACAACAACAATAATTTAAAGACAGATATTACATTTCCAGATAATGTAAAACTAGAGTAAATAATCCCAAAATCTCAACAGGATTGAGAAAAAAACAAAAGTTAAGATTGAAAACTCAAATATGAAATCCTGCCCTTCAGTTTTAGGATGATCCATTATGTAAATCCAGCATGGGAGAAACCTGACTTTATATAGTTCATTTGCAAAGATTTAGCAATAATAGTTAATTACAATTTTAATTCAAAAGTGCAATACGACTTGGGCTGCAGAAACCTTTAATAATGAAAACATCTAGAGGGAAAAACAATGGCAATAATGTTACTGTACCCTACTTTATTCACATTGCACTGGAAATTTGAATGTGAGTTTTACATGTAAATGAGAAATAAGGCCTGCCAGCTGTCATGTGATAGCGAAGAAACAAGTGCTTGGTGCGAGAAGAGGTCTCAGGTTGGCATAATGGCTAAATTTAAAGTTTTGGAAGTGTATAAGAGAGGAATTCAATAGCTCACACCAGTAAGTGAGTGAATATTGAAAACTGAAATTTATCTTCAAAACCTAATAAAAATAGAAACAGATGCTTTGATATTGTCGAGAAGCTAGAATGACTAGTGTGATGTTGCATCCTGTGTTGTGAGAAATTGAGCTAGAAGTCGTTAGGCCTTGTAATGGACTGAACGTTGCCCCACTAAAATATGTGCTGGAGTCCTGACCTTGTACCCATGGAAGTAATCCTATTTGGAGATAAAGTTTTCATTGTTATGTGACCCTATTAGTGTAGGGGGTATATCCTGAGCATAATAATTTGAATGATATACAGAACAGCATGTTGTTAGGTATCGTTGAGCCGGCTCTGACTCAGAGACCCCATGTACAACAGGTCCTGTACCATCCTCATAATTGTTATGCTTGAGCCCATTGCTGCAGCTATTGTGCCAATAATCCATCTTGTTGGGGGTCTTCCTTTTTTTCAATGACCCTCCACTTTACCAAGCATGATGTCCTCCTCCAAGGACTGGTCCCTCCTGATAACATGTCCTAAGTATGAGAGAAGGAGTGTAGCTATCCTGGCTTCTAAGGAGCATTCTGGCTGTACTTCTTTCAACACAGAGTTGTTTGCTCTTCTGGTAGCCCATGGTTCTTTTAATATTCGTCTCTACCACTGCAAATCAATTGCATCAATTCTTCTACAGGTCTTCCTTATTCATTGTCCAACTTTCACATGCATATAAGATTACTGAAAATACCATGGCTTAGGCCAGGCCCACCTTAGTCCTCAAACTGGTTGGTGTCTTTGCTCTTGAACACTTTAAAGAGGTCTTGTGCAGCAGATTTACCTAATATAACGCATTGTTTGAATTCCTGACTGCTGCTTTCATGAGTGTTGATTATGGATCCAAGCAAAAGAAACTCTTTGACAACTCCCGTCTTTTCTCCATTTATCATGTTATTTATGATCCATTGGTCAGGATTTTTGTTTTCTTTACATTGAGTTTCAATCCATACTGAAGACTGTGGTCTTTGATCTTTATCAGTAAGTAATTTAAGTCCTCTTTTCTTCCAACAAGCAAAGTTGTATTATTGGCATATTGCAGGTTTTTAATGAATCTTTCTCCAATCCTGATGTCACATTTTACTTCATATCTTTTAGTTTGGGGGATTATTTGCTCAGCATACAAATCGAACCCTGGTACATACCTTTCCTGATTCAAACCATTCAGTACTCCCTTGTCCTGCTCAAATAACTGCCGCTTGGTCTATGTACATGAGCACAATTAAGTGTTCTGAAATACCCATTCTTCTCAATGCTATCCATCACTCATGATCCAGACAGTCAAAAAATTTTGCATAGTGAATAATGCACAAGTAAACATCTTTTTAGTCTTCTCTGCCAAGATCCATCTGATGTCTGACAGCATGAACAAAAACCATGGAAGATAGATACCACACTAAGGGTATGATGATGTAGGATAAGCACAGGACTACGAATCACAAGGTTGGTGGTTTAAACCCACTAGCTACTACTGAGAACCCCTATACAGGGTGGCTATGAGTTAGAACAGACTTGACAGCGCTTAACACCAGCAACAGAAACTGAAATAGGCAAAGGATTTCCTAGAGCCACACTCTGAATTCTGACTTCTAGCCTACTGACTGAACTGTGAGAAAATGTACATTTATTCTGGTGTGGTACTGTAGGTTAAGCACTGGACTGCTAACCAAAAGATCAGTAGTTCTAACCCACCATCTGCTCCTGGGAAGCTCATATGGAGTCACTATGAATCAGAACTGACTCAATGGCACTTATCAACATCCTTTACAGCTGCCCCCCACCCCTCCACCCCTGTGGTATTTCTGCTATAACAGCACTGGGAAACCAAGACACATCCCCTAGCACCTTGAAAATTTGGTTCTAAACGCTACTTAAGAAATTACTAAATAATTACAAAAAACACCTCTTCCCTTAAAAAAATAATGGATATATATTTTTTCTTTCTTTCCTTCTCTTCTCTTCTCTTCTCTTCTTCCTCTCTCTCTCTCTCTCTCTTTCTCTCTCCCCTTTATCATTTCAGTGTTTGGAAAGGAGTCATTTATTTAGTTATATGGTGGAGCTTGCAAAATAGGGCTTAAATGTTCAGCAAAAGTATATGCTTATTGGATACATATATACCTATATCTCTAAGCCTAAATCAAGAGATTCAAGCATAAACAGGCATTTCAAATATTTTTGGTTTTTTTAAGAATTTGCTTCCATGGATTTGTTTCTGTCTTTGTTGTGTTCATAATGGATTTTGAGGGTATGCATCAAGTGAAATCAAGCACCAGGGTAGCAGAAATGTACCTTCCTAAGCTCATTAGAACTTATGATTTCTGAATGTGTGAGTTTTAAAAAAGCAAACAAGAATTCATGAGGTTGTGGGGCGGGGTGGGGGGGGTGCCCTACAAAGGCATGAAGTAACTGGCTTACAGGTTTTCAAGAGGGAGCCTAGTTTCAGTGCGGGGGGAAAAGTAGATTCTCCATTGAATGGTTTCCTACCTGTCTGGACGGGGCTGGTGAAAGGAGATCGGGATAAGACTCTTGTGGTTCAATAGTGAATAATTGCTAACAGGACTGATTGTGAAGGTTGTAAGTATAATGGTAGATGTTTTGTAACAAAAGAAGGGGAATGGTTGATCTTATAGTCCAGGAGTGGAGGACCCTGGGACCATCAAGGGAGAAGAGTGGAGTGCAGAGAAGTAGTGATGCCAGAGATGGAGGCAGAGATGATGACATGGAGAGATGGAGTGGCTGGAGACTCTGAACTCAGGGAGAGAGAGGGGCTGAGTGTTGATGCTGGTGGCAGGCTTGCAGGGTGTACCCTTTGGTTGTTTGAATGGTTATATATTCCTGAGTGCTTTGGTGTACATCCAAAAAACAACAACAACAACAACAAAAAGTAAAACCAGAGGGAATGGAAGCAAATGCTGTTGAATGATGATGCATGGAGGGGATTGTAATCACTGCAATGAAACTAAATATAATAGGATGAAAGTAAGCTGATACTCTGCCATGTAAACTATCACTCAATTCACAATAAGAACTAAAAAAAAAAAGAATTCATGAGGAACCAGCTCTTACAGAGGATGAGTGGACCTTTATCGCTGCTGTAGTAGCTGCCTCTCTCGTTTCTGCTTCTTTGCCTTTCTGTCCTTCTAAAATTCCTTCTGTACACCAAGAAGAGTTTTCTAATCTTAATCTCATAGTATTTCTCTGTATTTAATATGAAGGCTTCATTAATGAATCTTAAGATATTAGAGTAGAGGTCACAATGACTTGACCTTGTTCTAAAACTCTTAAGGATGGCCTTCTTGAATAAATCCAGTAGGCTGAAAACTATTATTTTTGAAGTTACAGATTATTCAGGAGTCTGCCTGTGGAGGTTGGTCAGGTGGCTGCCCATCTTCTTGAGATTCCCCTCCTCATCTGGAAAACGGTTCTCCAGAAAGACACAGATAGGGGTCTGAGTGGGTAGGACCCATAGCGTGCTTATCCAGAAGTTCCTGGTTCAGGTTCTTCTCCGGGACCCTACTAGCTTCCATGGTGGCTTAAATAGTGCCAGGGTTCTACACTACTCATGTTGGCACTGCTTCTGCACATTCTGGAAAAGGGTGCAGCCACCACCCTCATTTTACAGCTTCCAAAGACACTTGGCAGCCTTGTACTTTTCCTTCACTAGCTCATGGAAGAAAAAACCCATGCATTTCAAGACCACTCATGGGCATCCAACTAGATGCTCAGAGAAAGGTAGGTGTAGGAGGTTCACAAATGCAGGCTGACTAGGCAGTTGAAACCAGCCTCTGCTTGAGGAAAATAACTCTGATGTGTATGGGAGCCCAAAGTTGGTCAAATATTTGGAATTAAATTTAAAAAAAAAACGGTGTTAGGTTGTCCTGGTAATTGAATGGCCAAGAAGATGGTTCCAGAAGATATATCTGGAAAGGAGGTTGGAGGGTGGTCCAAGACTAGAGGTAGGTCTGTTCCCTCCAAACACTGTTGAAGCAGAAGATCCACAGGACCCGAGTAAAAGCTTCTCTCTCAGATAAATTGTTAAAATAGTAGTTCATCTCATATAAAATTATTAGGCAGTTTTCTCTAATTTAACAAATTATTATGTTTCTACTACTTCTAAGATTGCAAGGTCAGTTAGAACTACAAGGTTGGTGTTTCAAGCTCACCAGCAGCTCCTCAGAAAGCCTATACAGGGTCTCTATGATTTGGCACCAACTCAACAGCACTTAACAACAACAACAACAACTTCTAAGAGATGGTATCAAATACCTCAAGATAGTCAATCAGTGTTTTGAATGCAAGCATTGTACCAGGAACTACCTAAGTGCTGGGTTAACATTGGGGGAGAAAATAAAAACAAAACAAGAAACAGTGCTAGAAAGGAATAAAAATACAATTGCTATGAGGAGAATAATGAGATGGAAGAAGCTAATTTAAATAGGTAAATCTGAGAAAGCCTTTTTGAGAAAGTGACATTTAAGCTGAATTAGTTGAACAGTAAGGAAGAAGAGCCTTCTAAGTAAGAGGTATGTTATTGTTGTTGTTGTTGTTGTTGTTAAGTGCCATTGAGTTGGTTCCGACCCATAGCGACCCTATACAGGGTTTCCAAGGGTGTAAATCTTTATGGGAGTAGAAAGCCTCATCTTTCTCCCGCAGAGCTGACCTTAAGGTTTCGAACCGCTGACCTTAAGGTTTGCAGCCTGATTCATAACCACTACGCTACCAGAGCTCCTCAGTAAGGGGTATAGCATTTCAAATATGATATTACAGGAAGAAATGAAATATTTTCCAGGCCAGTCTGGTCACAGTGTGGTAAACAAGGTAAGAGGGGCATGAAATAAAGTTTTAGAAATAGGCAAGGATCCATATTCAAAGCATCTAGGGTGTTTGGGTTTGTTTTTAACTTTTTATTGTGAATTCAGTGAAGGTTTACAGAGCTTGTCATCAGTTTTACTTTCAACAAATCTTACGCTTCATTTCATCTCAGTGACTGCAATTACCTTAAGGTAACATCAATGATTACACTTCCTCCTTCTGTTACTTGTTTACATTCTTCCTTTTTCTCCCACCCTTCGGCAGTTCAAACCCACCTTGGAAACTCTATACAGATAGGTTTGCTATGAGTCAAAACATTTAACAGCACTTAACAAGAACCATTTTTCCTTCCCCAAATAGTAACCTTCTGCTGCCTCTAATCCTCTGCTGAGACTTCTTTTTTCTTTAGGTGCGGTTGAGTCGGTTCTGACTCATCATAATCTTGTGCACAACAGAACGAAGCACTACCTGCGCCATCCTAACAATCATTTTTAAGCTTGAGGCCATTGTTGCTGCCACTGTGCCAATCCATCTTGTTAAGGGTCTTCCTCTTTTTCTCTGAGCCTCCACATACCAAGTATGATGTCCTTCTCCAGTAATTAGTCTCTCCTGGTAATAATATGTCCAAAGTATGATAGATAACGTCTGGCCATCTTGGATTTTAAGGAACACTCTGGCTGTACTTCTTGCAACACGATTTATTTGTTCTTCTGGCAGTTCATGGTACCTTAAATATTTTTCTCCAATACCATAACACAAATGCATCAATTCTTCTATAGTCTTCTGTATTTGTTGTCCAACTTTCACATGCAAATGAGACTATTAAAAATACTGTGGCTTGGGTCAGGTACATTTTAGTCCTCAAACTGTAAATACTCTTGTACAACTATTCTCTGTCAAATCTTCATATATTTGTGGGGATACTCTCATTCTCCCTCCCACAGCCATTCATCCTATACATTTATCTAAAGCCATCTGAACCGCAAGGTCGGTGGTTCAAGCTCACCAGTTGCTCCTTGGAAACCCTATATAGGGTCGCTATGGGTCAGAACCAACTCAACGGCACTTAACAACAACAATCTCACTCAGCATAATGCTCTCCGGGTCCATCTATAGTATAAGGTGTTTCGCAGATTCATTGTTATTCTTCAACTTATTCTAGTGTGTGTATTTATCATTGTGTGTTGTTTATCCATTCTTCCATTGATGAGCATTCATCTTTTTGCTATTGTAAACAATGCTGTGATGAACATGGGTGTGTATATATCCATTTATGTTGTGGCTTTTATTTCTATAAGATATATACTAGTTAGAGAGATTGCTGGGTCATGTGGTATTTCTGTTTCCATCTTTTGGAAGAAGGACCATACTGTTTTTCATGGTGGGTGCATTTTACAGTCCCATCAGCAATGTAGGAGGGACCCAGTCTCTCCACACCCTCATCAGCATTTGTTGTTTTCTGCTTGTTTGAACTTTGCTAATGATGCTGAGGTGTGATGATATCTCATTGTTGTTTTGATTTGCATCTCTTCAATGGCTAGTGGCACTGTAGAAGAAGCACTGGACTGCAAGACTGGTGGTTCGAACTCACCAGCTGTTCCTTGGAAACCCTACACAGGGTTGCTGTGAATTAGAACCGACTCAATAGCACTTAACAACAAAAATGGCTTAATAATGATTGTGATTTCTTCATCTGTTTGTTGGCCACCTGAATATTTGCTTTGATGAAGTGTCTGTTCATATGTTCTGCCCATTTTTAAATTGGATTATTTGTCTTCATGATGATATGTCGAAGTTTTCTATAAATTTTAGAGGACATTCCCTTGTCTGATATGTCATTTCCAATTTTTTTTTCCCAGCCTGTGGGTTCTCTTTTCACTTTTTTAGTTCAATCTTTTGAGGCACATAAGTGTCTAATTTTTAGAAGGTCCGAGTCATCAATTTTGTCTTCTGTTGTGTGTTTTCAATTATGTTTAAGATTGTATCTATGCATGTATCAGATCCCCAAAATTTGTTCCTAGTTTTTCATTGATGGTCTTTATAGTTCTAGGTTTTACACTTGGGTGTTTGATCCATCTTAAGTTCATTTTTGTATATGGTGTGAATGTCTTGTTTCATTGGTTTTGATCTTATTTGTTTGTTGAAGGAGCCATGTTGGTGAAGTGGTTAAAGCATTTGGTCTCTACCCAAAAGGTTAGTTATTCAAACCCACCAGTCACTCTCAGGAGAAAGCTGAGTCAGACTGCTTCAGTAAAGATTTACAACCTTGGAAATCCTACAGGGGCAGTGCTACTCTCTCTACAGGGTCACTCTGAGTCAAAATTGACTGAAGGGCAATGGGTTTATTTCATATTTGTGTTCCCAACTAGTTTATAAACTACAGGAGGGTAGGGACCAGTTCTGTCTGGTATTAACTCTGAATTTCCAGTAACTCATAGAAAACTGAACACATAGTAGACATTCATTATATATTTGAATGAATCAGCATATGAATGAATGAAGTCAATACATGATCAAGATGTGGTCTTCCCTTTTCACTCTTCTTATTGCTTAACTCAGAGTAACTTTCACAGGTATTATCTGCCTCCCTGGTATATGGCAGTTGGTATTGGTTCTTACCTGGGTTTTGGTGTTTTATAGAGTGTGATTGTAGCTTGACTACAT
>NW_006408527.1:14682074-14684700 GCF_000296735.1 Chrysochloris asiatica
TTTCAGAGAAGCAGGGACACCAAAGATGGAGGCAGAGATGAGGACATGGAGAGAGGGAACAGCTGAGGACTCTAGACTCATGAAGACAGAGGGGCTGTGTGCTGGGGGGTGGGGAGCAGACTTGCCAGATATGCCCTTTGGCTGTTTGAATGATTGTATATTCCTGAGTGTTTTGGTGTATATCCAAATAATTTAAAAACAGAGGGAATAGGGAAAAAACAAAAACAAAAAAACTAAGGGTATTAAGTGAATCTTTACATACTGAATGCTGAGACCTCCACTATTCTTCCACAACTAAGCTTGCATAATGCAAACTGCCAACATTATTTTCCAGCAGAAAGTACTTTGGAAGAACCCTTTCCTAAGATAAGTTCTTCAGGGGTTCCAACGAGGCTAGCAAAAAAGACAAAAGATGTTGACATCAAAGATTTCCTAACCAAATAATTCTGAACTCTATATTAAGTCTACAGTCAACTGCCCCACCCATGCCACAGAAATGTCAGTCAGCTTTTTGTTTCCACAGTCTTAAATTGGAGAGGATACTCAGCAATCATTACACATCTCAAGAAATCCTTAAATAAAAAACACAAAGGCCAAACACAGATGGAAAAAAGTAACTTGCGGAAAACCAAGATTATGCCCATACTGAAACCAAAAATACAAACTTATTAGCATTGAGCTGATTTTGACACATGGTGACCCATGAGTTGCTGAATAGAACTGCTCCCTTGAGTTTTTTTAATGGAGTGGTTATGAATCAGGCGGCGAACCGCAAAGTCAGCAGTTCGAAACTACCAGCTGTTTCGCGGGAGAAAGATGAAGCTTTCTGCTCCCGCAAAGATTTACAGCCTCGGAAACTCTGTGCAGAGTCGCTATGAGTCAGAACCAACTCGGAACCAATTCCACAGCACATAATAACAACAACAACCTTGACAGAAGCAGATGCCAGGTGTTTTTTTCTATGGTGCCACTAAGTGGGTTTCAAACCACCAACCTTTCAGTTAACAGCTGAGCCTAATCTGTTTGTGCCACCTAAGAACTTTTATGCCATACTTTACTGTTTGTTTGCCATTGAGTTGATTTAGACTCATAGCAAGTTTCCATCCTGAAAACTCTGAATACCCATCAAAATATTTTAAGCAGAGGAATGACAACTCCGATGTGCATCCATAACATGGAAGATGTGTGGCAAGTAAGTTCTGTTATCTCTTTCATCTCTAATAGCCCATGTTCTGTTATCTTTAATCTCTAATAGCTCATGATCCTACAAATTGGGAAGTGCTGAGCCAGAGTTGTGCCATGGAGTCTGTTCTGACCCATAGCGATCCTGTTTCCAAGGCGCGATTGGTGAGCTTGAACTACCAACCTTGCGGTTCAAACCTTTGCTATCCAGTGCATTAATCCACAGTGCCACATTGGAAACAGATATGAGTGCTATTTTATAGTGGGCATGGGAAGGTTGCTATGAAATATTGCGCCTGGGTGAGAAGAGGTGTGTATGGTGATGAAATTACCTGGGATGGGGATACAGGAGATGACAGGTTTAAGGGATAAGGACAAGATGAGCTCCATTCTGAACATGTTCAGATTTGATGTCCCTTAACAAAGACTCTGGTGCTAGTAGATGACTTTTGCCCTCCAGCTCTCATGAGCTCTGGGATTAGCTGGAATACTGTAAATTTCCATGGTAGATGGGCCAAGAAAAGCACTGCTCCCCAAAAAGAAAGAAAAAACAAAAACTGCTCCCAGGAACTACTTAATGATTAGATGATTTCAGAACTTCTTGGTCCAAATCCACCTAATTGTACTCTTTAATTCCCATCTAATTATTTTAGGCTTAACACTAAAGCTACTTTGGTGAGAACTTTGTGACCTAGTTGAAGTCTTCATTTGGCCTATCAATTCCATAGTTTATAGGCAAATTATAATTCCCTTCATCTGAAGCCTTCTCTAGCCACATTTTTTTCAAAGCAAGCTCTTAGTTCCCTAGCCTGGGCTTAAGGAAAAAACCTGACATTTTAGTAGTCATTTTCAGAGCCCTAGCATACAGTGTGAACACAGAATTTTACTAGGTTTACTGTTGTTTGTTGTTATGTGCCGTTGAGTCCATTACAACCCATAGTGACCCTGTATAGGGTTTCCAAGGAGTGGCTGGTGAGCTTGAACCACCGACCTTGAGGATCAAGCCAACTTTGCAGTCCAGTGCGTTAACCCACAGCACCACACCAGAACTCTTGCAAGAATGGAGAGGAGTGAGGACATAGGTGAGTCAGGCAAGCTGGACTGTAATTAGATTTCACAGAGTCGGGTTATCAAGCAGGAATTCGTGCACAAAGAGCAAAGGTACACACCTCCCTGGGTGATGGCGGCCTACATCAGCCGGGGAACCTCATTCTTTCAGGTATTTCAGTTTGGGAACTCCTCTCTTTTCTCTAGGCCAGGCTTCCTTCCCAACTCTCTTAGAGCCATAGTCACTTGACATTTGTCCAAGCACAAATTAAAAACAAAAAAGATTCCGGGGAAAATAGTTAAAGATGAAGAGAATGAAATTCAGCATAGGGATTTATTTCACCCAGTATAGACAGTTGTTGTTGTTAAGTGCCGTCGAGTCGGTTCCAACCCATAG
>NW_006408527.1:14686443-14687640 GCF_000296735.1 Chrysochloris asiatica
TAAAATAGTAGTAACTGAATTTTCAAAGGCATAAAGCCTCAAGAAGAAAGAGAATGGTAGAGTAAAATTAGCTAACAAGCAGTTGACTGAGTTAAATAATTGACTTGTTGTTAAGTACTGTCGAGTCAGTTTTGACTCATACTTACCCTGTAAAGAGTTTCAGAGGAGCAACTGGTGGGTTTGAACTTCTGACCTTGTGGTTAGCAGTCAAGTGTTTATCCTATAGAACTATACCATAACGCCAAATAACTGACTGAGGAGAGTCATAAAAGCTGACACCTGAAGCCAGAATCCCTACTTCATGTAGCTTCTCAAAAGTTCAAGGATGAGTGGTATTAGTACCTCTGGAAACAGAGTCAGGAAAAAAATCAGAGAGATTGGTGAGAAGTCTAGTTAAGAAACAGACTCCTCAGATACCTTCTCCATGCAGCAACTCATCCCCTCTTCAATAAGAATAAAACCTGGTCACTGGTGTGGTGCTGTGGGTTAATGCACTGGACTGTAAAGTTGATTTGAAACACAAGGTCAGCAGTTCAAACTCCCTAGTCACTCAGTGGAAGAAAGACGAGGCAATCTACTTCCATAAAGATGTACAGACTTGGAAATCCTAAGGAGCAGTTATACTCATGACCAGTGGGAATTCACTCGCTAGTATTTGAGTTTGGGTTGGGTTGGCCTCCCAACCAATGTATTTTAAGGCATCTGATTTGTGTTTCCCAAAGTTTAATTACTCTGTGAAGAATGAATTGAAGGAGGCAACCATGGAAGTGGGGACCAATTAGGATGAGACTATTATAGTAATTGGTGTAGGTGATGATAGTCGTAAATAGAATGCTACCATGTGTTGAGTGATTATAATATAGTGAGCATTTTTAATCTATTATCTCATGTAATCATAATAGGTCTATGAGCTAGGTACTATTACTATTTACTATTATCTCTTCTATAGATGTAGTTATTGAGTATTAGAATCAACTCAACAGTGATGGATATAAGTGTAAGTATCTTCCTCAAGGGTACATAATAATAAATGGCTAATGGCTTGTACTAGGTATATGGGAGGAGAAGAGGACAGATTTATGATATATGCTGAAGATAGGATCTCTAGAACTTGTTAATGTAGTGAGGAATAGCAATGTAGAGAGGAAAAGAAAGGGAAGAATCTAGGTTTCATACTCCAGCAGCCTTTTACTACCC
>NW_006408527.1:14690433-14723950 GCF_000296735.1 Chrysochloris asiatica
GCATTTAAAATTTTTTATTACTTGCTGTGAAAAACTAACATAGCCTGATTGTGGAAATACCTGGGGTGGGGTGGATGAAGCCGGTGGGAGTAGGAGAACTTGTAACCTGAGCTATAATGTGAGTGGTTCATTTCTTGAGCTGGGTGTTATGTCTATGGTATTAGTGTTAAATGCCATTGAGTTGGTTCCAACTCATAGCCATCCTGGATAGGGTTTCCAAAGAGTGGCTGGTGGGTTTGAACCGCTGGCCTTACAGCTATTAGTCCACTGCTGATCCTACAGTGCCACACCAGGGCTCCAGGATGTTAGGTACAGTAATGTTTATTATGCTGACATATCGGAAGTATTGGTTTCATAAAGAGATATCTGAGAGGAAAAAGAAGAACAGAAAGATCATTTTGTCTGTTTCTCTGCTTCAATGGTTCAAACTCACCAGGGGGTCCTTGGAAACCCTAAACAGGGTCCCTATGAATCGACTCAGTGGCACTTAACAACCTGAGAAAAAGTCATGACTATTGCTATTTACATCTTAGAGTTTAAGGAAAGGGAGGTACAGAGAGGTTAAATAACTTGCGTGAGCTACTAATATGCTTTTTTACAAAGTGACATGTTATCCTAATTTTTATTATAAACTGAAAAACTGTATCTGTTCACAAACAACACTGTGTCTCTTATCATCTATGAGGCTACTGTTCATGAGTCAATTCATTTCTTTCTTTCTTTTTAGCACATGTTTAAATCCCACATCTATGATGAAGGATCAGCCTGAGTGGTTCCATGGGTGTAACTCTCATTACGTTAAACTCCTGATTTGGAGATGCCCTTCCTGTTCTGTTAGTGTTCTGACATCACACGTTGGAATGACACATCAGGAAGTGGGGTCATTGCCCTGAAATGCTCTCAGCTCTATTATTCTTGCACCAGGTCATCCTAGGCTTCCTCCTTACTAGTTCTCCCCCACGTCTTCTTTGTGTTGGCCCCAAGATCCTTGCAAATCTGATCTCAAATATCAGCTCAGAAAGAAAGAGAATGAAAACTCTGTGTCATCTCATTATAAAAACATATTAATAGCTATAACTAAGAAGTGAGATGGGAAGGAATTAATCTAATAGAATTTTCTGTTTTTGAGTTGATTTTCAACTTATGGTGAATCCAGGTGACAGAGAACTGCCCCCAGTGGCGCTGTGGGTTAATGCGTCATACTGCAAAGCCATTTGAACTGCAAGGTCAATGGTTCAAGCTTACCAGCTGCTCCTTGGAAACCCTATACAGGGTGGCTATGGGTCGGAATTGACTCAACAGTACTTCTCAACAACAACAACAATCTTTACCTGGTGAGGTGTCAGACTGCAAAGTCATTTGAACTGCAAGGTCCCTATACAGGGTCGCTATGGGTCAGAATCGACTCGACAGCATTTAACAACCACAACAACAACAATATTTACCAAAGGAGGTCTGTTGGTGCCGTGGTTAAAGTACTGGTAACTGAAAGGCTGGTAGTTAGAACTTGTCACTCCACCAGTCACTCTGAGGGAGAAATGTTGCGGTCTGCTTCTGAAAAGACTGTTGTTGTTCACACAGATGTCTTGGAGTTGGTTCTGACTCATGTCATGTACAACTGAAGGAAACATTGGGTTATGTGCTATCCTCACACCCGTTGCTGTTTCAGCCTATTGTAACCACTGTGTCAAGCCATCTCATAATGTTCTTCTTCAGGGACATTATCCCTCCTGGTAAGTCTCATCATCTTCTCTTCTAAGGAGTGTTTTATTTGAACTTCTACGATAGACTTGTTTGTTCTTCTTGCAGTCCATGGTAGGTTCAATATTCTTCTGCAACACCACAATTCAAATGCATCAATTCTTCTCTGATCTTTCTTTATTCATTGCTCAGCGTTCATTGATCAGCTTACTCATTGCTCATACATATGAGACTATTGAAAATGCCATGGTTTAGGTCAGGTATACCTTAGTCCTTAAGTGACTTTGCTTTTTAGCACTTTAGAGAGGTCATTTGCAACACATTTTCCCAATGTAATATGTCGTTTGATGTCTTCACTGTTGCTTCCATGGACATTGATTGTGGATCATGAAATCCTTGAGAACTGCACTATTTTCTCTGTTTATCATGATGTTGCTTATTTTCCTAGATTCATATTTCATACAAACATGGTGCTGTGGGTTAATGTGCCAGACTACAAAGACGTTTGAACTGCAAGGTTGGCAGTTCAAGCTCACTAGCTGCCCCTCGGAAATCCTATACAGGGCCACTATGGATCGGAACTGACTCGACAGCACTTCACAACTACATGTTCAGATTATCAATGGATATTTGTAGCTGTTTCTGCTCATTTTGAAGTTGTGTCTGATCAGCAGTTGAAGTTTCCAAAAACTTTGCTCAATCCACATCATTAAGATCAACCCTACTTTGAGGAGGCAGTTCTTGCTCAGCTGTATTTTGAGTGCCTTCCAATATGAGAGGCTCATCTTTGGTACTGTATCAGGCAATGTTCCATGCTGTTCATAAGGCTTTTTAGTGGTGCCGTAGGATAAACACTGGACCACAAGGTCTGTTTCCATCTCAAGGTCAGTGGTTCAAATCCACCATCCCCTCCTCAGAAACCCTATTCAGGTTTGCTACAAGTTGGAACTACTTGATGGCACTTAACAACAAAAACAACAATCCATTTTGAAGTGGTCTACCTTTCCTTCTTCTAATCTGTTTAAGTCTGGAAGCTCTGCTTAAACTTGTCGACCATTAGTGACCCTTCTGGTATTTAAAATACCGGTGGCATAGCAACACACAAGTCATCACAGTACGATTAATTGACAGACAAGTCATGGTTGTTTTAACTACTGGTGCTAAAAATCTGTCCACGGAAGGAAACAAGAGCTGCTAAACTGGTTGGTTGCTAATTTTGTTTTTATTTCTTAATATTCATTGCCACCTTCCATGAATAGCTAAAAGAGACCAGAGACTCAAATGACAAGGTGCATTATCTCTCCCTTATACCTGCCAGTCACTTTATCATCAGGGGAGGAACCCTTGGAGGAGAAATGGTTTCATTGGCAAGCAGTAAGGTAAGAGTGTTTTTCTAGTTGTAAGACACCCTCCGCAGTGATCCTGAATGGGATTGCCAGGATTTGAGCTATAGGAAAAGACTTATGATGAAAGTGATTCTGACTAGCTAGAAAGGCAAAAACTGACCACAAAGGATTTTAACTTGGGGAATTCAGGAGAATACTCAGTTCCTGGGGTGGGGTGGGGGTGGGGGGGTGGAGAAAAACAACAGTTCTAAATGGGAGGAAAAGTGCCAAATAGGCTCACAAGAAAGCTTGCTGCCCAATGGGCTGTGCCCCTTTAAATGTTGTTGTTAAGTGCTATTGAGTCGGTTCTGACTCTTAACGACGCTGTACAAGGTTTACAAAGAGCAGCTGGTGGGGTTGAACTGCCGAGCCTACAGCGCCACACCAGGTGTCCTCCTTTAAATAATAACAATAAAAATATACCTTTGCCTATCCTCTTCCTGCCAGCCCTCCAGTCTTCCAGTCTCAGTCCAAACCTGTTCCTCAGTGCTCCAGCCCTCCTTTTTAACAGCTCTCTATTGGCTCTAAAGAGGAGGAGGGCAAGAGATGATTGGCTAAGTGAGAGCAATACTGCCCAGTCCCCTCCCACACCTCCCTGGAGAAACAGCTGGAATGAGAGCAGGGAGGGGAGGCTGGGATTGGCTGAGAGACAGTGACAGGGTGGAGTGAGGCAGTCCACATGAAGCATTTACCTGTCTAGGTAAGTCAGGAGGAGGTCAAAAGAAGACAGTAGGAGGCAGGGGAAGCAGTCTCTGTCTCTGTCCTTTGAAATAAAAGGGCTATTTCTTTCTTCTCTTCAGTCCCCCACCTACTTCAGGTGAGTCAATCACTAACTATTGCTTATTCTGCAGCAAGATGTGGCCTCCGTGGAAAGTCAGAGCTCCGGGGTTACGAGGTCCCTCTACTATACACGCTAACCAGGGGGCTCCTTTCTGTTCCTCAACTCTGAATTTAGGGCAGGATTGGGGCAGGTTGGTAGCTTTGTGAGATTGCAGTATTTTTATGGAGACTAGAGCCAAGACACATCTTTTTCAGTTGCCTATTTATCTTGAATACTCAGACAATATGGAAAGAATATCAATTTGTTTTGGAAATGTCCATCTCTGAGCGATTGAGATAGGGCAGTGATTTTGGAAGAGAATAATTGGAGTGGTGGTGGTGGGGTACCATCAAGTCAATTCCGACTCATAACAACCCTGTTACAGGGTTTCTGAGGCTGTAACTCTCTATGGGAGCACAAAGTCTCATCTTTCTCCCAGGGAGCAGCTGGTCGGCTTTGTGGTCAGCAGCCTAACACACTGCACTACCAGGACTCCCACAAAGTAGGGATGGAGGGAGTCAAAGTGGGAGAGGCCCAAGTAAGCCGAATGCTCTTTCCTTGGTCCTCCATTACGTTTATAACAGGAAATTCTTCCATGGCTTTATCAACTAGATGCCTATCTTTATTTAAATAAAGGGTGCAGTGTGTGTGTGTGTCCTATCATGGTAGTGTGATAACAGAGCTCTCTGTGGGCAGGTGTGAGAGGTGAGAACTGTGGTAGGTTGTTTGTAAGGTATGTTAAATTTTAGTCACATTAGGAGAACTCCAACTCAGACCACCAGATCTTACTGGAAAACCCATGGATAATCTAATTGCAAAGTCAAGTTTATTTAGGCTCAATTCAGTTTTCCAATTTTGTTAATAAATACAAACAATGGCAAACATAAAGTTACCTGTCTGGCTGGATCCTCACCCACATTAATATTTCATGGCAGCATGTTGAGCCTGGCTGGAGTTTTAAGTAGGTCTCAGGTCAAGGTGGGTGGTAGAGTCTGCAGAGAAGAGAACAAGGATTTTGCTTGGTTTCCCTTCAGCTATCCCAATTGGTAGTAGGTGTGGCAGTTTTACCTGCACAAGGAAGCTGACTATGAAAATTGAGTCAGAGTAGAAACTCAGCTCTCCGTTATCCACCTTGGGGTAAACACTCTGGTCCCTACTTCTTTTCCTCCTGCCACAGGGCCGAGGGAAGAGGGAGAACCCAGTGCCAGGCTCCCAGGGTCTGACACACATCATCCCGGAGTGAATAGATGAAGTTACCACCCTGACAATTGGAGCTTCAGGCCCTGCCACAGAACCAGCCCTCACACTCACACTCTCTGTAGATGGTGATCTTGTCAGCCATCAATCTAATGTGCAGTGCCTAGCAAAGCTCTGCAGAGGGACTTTCTACCTATCCCTTCCCTCAAACCCAGTGGTGAAACTAGAGATTATAACATTGCCTAAACACACACAGAAACTTGCCATATGCACACAAAGAGGGTCCTAGTGTTTGACTTAGGATGTCTTCCAGCCCAAAGTGCATTTTCAGGTAGTAAGTAAAAATCAGATACCTAGTCAGAGAAATGTCTTTGATACTGAGAAAGACTAAATTCTTGGGGGACTTAGGTGTGGGCTCAGAGGAGGAGTGATAAAAGGGGTATCTGGGACTGTTTAGAAGAAACTGAGATTCCGAATTGGAATCTGACTAAAGCCCACTTCCCACCCCGCCCTTCCAAATGCCAGAACTCCACATGCCGAGTATTTCTTTCCCCGCCTCTAAGGCTTGGCAGGGTTCAGTGGAGTAGTTAATATTTAATATGTTTTTGGATTGGTGGCCCTAACTATTAGCTGTGCATATTTCTTAGCCCATTCCCTCCTCCCTTCAAGCCTTCAAAAGAGGTCAAGGATTAAAAGATAGCAAAGCTCTCACCTTGAGTGTTTTGCTTAATTCTCAGACTTCTTATCAGGTAGAAACACCTCAGGTTTCGATAGTTGTCCTGAAATAATAAGTAAGTTTCAAAGTTGTAAAGCTGGTGGGAAGAAATGCAGCATCCATATCTTGCCAAGCTGGGTGGAAGGATGGGAAGAAGAGATTTTTTTTTTTTACTTTTTTCTTTAATAGTTCAAACTCTTTTGGTCAAAAAATTCAGTATGGGGATGAATTCCATTCAGCTTTGGTTTCAGGTCCAGATTCATCTCTGTGGTGATTATGATCTTCAGTGGAATTTGGGTGTCATTTATCTACTCTTTGGAAATATCTGTCTATTGTTGGGACAATCAACTAGTCTAGGAGCAGCATGTGCTAAACAAGATAATTTACTGGATTGAAACTATGAGGTAAAAGGAGAGGATGACTTTAGGGCATCTAGTATCTCATCAGGGGAGCCAATGACACTTCTTTGGGTAAATGCCACTCTTGTATCTGGACAGTCCCTAAGAAGACTTCTGCAATCCTGGGTTCCACAGGTTACACACTGTTAAAAGTCATTCCCTAATTCCTTTAGGAAGAGGAGGTGATGAAAAGAGTCCCAGCTTTCTCATCTGTAAAATGAAGAAAATGTCACATCTTGCCGATATTACAAGTTAATCTGAATTAGCATACCTATAAGCGATAGCATGCCATGCTCTTATGAAGTAGGAGCTATTCCTATAGGTTTTAAAAAAAAATCTCTTCTAGTCATTTTGGTCCCTGCTCTCTTAGAGGGGTCCCTGAAGCAAGAGTGGGACAGGTTTCCCTGGGAAGAAGGAAGAATAGACTAGCAAAACGCTATGTGATTTTCTATGAAAGGAAGAGGCAGCGTCGATTCACCCATTCATAGAGAATATTATATTAATTATGGTGAGTCACTTTCAATACATACTCTCCTGATTTTACAGATAAACAAACAAACAAGGGCTGAAAACTAGACCACTGTATTTACACTGGCTTCTTGAAAACAAGGCCTTTGTCTTAATACAGTTTTATACCTTTAGTTTCTCTCAGATGTACATAAGCGTTAGTCTAACTGAAAACATTGTCCAAATTCATTGAGTCACATATTAACTAGGAAATAAAATACTTAAGAAAAAGTTTGCAGTAGTAGCTTAGAAGCCAAGAAGAAGCCTTCCAATAGGCACAAGAATGGATGACAAGACTCTTTATTCAGCATCGTTTCAATGTCTTCTCTATGCCTCAACCTTATATCATGGTAGGAATGGGTTCATATTCTCTGAGCCTGAAGAGTCTCATCATCAATGAAATAGGAAGCTGGGATGACTTATCTCTCATATTCCTTGCAATGTTTGGATTTCTGGGTACTGAGTAGATGGCTTCAGGAGGGAACCCTCTATCTTATGGGATGTTGATTTATCATTAGAGTTCTTTAGTATCTCTGCCTCCTCTGGTCCTCTCCTATCTTCTAATAGGTTCTGGACCTTCATGAAGTAAGTGTGTCTGGTTTACTAGGGTTCTTCCCTTTTCCTTCTCCCGTGCCCTGTCCCTCCATACCAGGCTCACTTAAGTAACTCCTCTGAAGTACAAGAGGAGCTCCATTGGCCTTGCGCTTGCTAGCTCTGTATGTTTGGTAGGTTGACTCATCCAACCCAGCCCAAACCTGACTTTGGCACTAGAAACAATTGTGACAGAAGCCAAAGAGATACCTGACCATGTGTTTATACCCCAAGTCCCCAGATCTCAAATAGAACACATTTTACCTAGTACTGAGAGGGGAGTGGTAGGGCAGGTAGAAGCGATGGTAGAAAATGTAACATGATGTTGTGGGGAAATGTGGATTCAAACTCGGCCAAACTGTGTTCTAATACTAGCACTGCCTCAGCTTTCTGCTCAACTTGGGAAATGTCTCTTGATCTCAACTGTTTTAGAATTTCATTTAAACATAGGACAATCATCTCTGGCCTGTCCAAGTCTGATGGAATATTTCCCACAAGCAGACATATGAAAATCCTTGAAATTTGTTAAGCTACTTCTATTGCCACAATCAACTTGAAACGTTTTGTCCCTTGGACTTGGAGTTGCATGTTTCACTTGTTTGGTTGACACAGGCTGGGGGACCTCATTGTTAGTAAATGCGGTAACATGGGGGGATACTACACAGGAAGGAGATAGAGTTTGTGTTGGCTATTCCTGGTGCCATGATTATATCTCCCAGGCTAGGAGGTAAAGCTGGTTATGGTCATGATTTGTTGTGATGATGTTGATGTTGACTCTGATAAAAAACAAACATACTGCCATCAAGTGGATTCCAAGGTGTAGCTACCCCATAGGACAGGAGACAACTGCTCTACACAGTTTCTTAGACCTTTATGGGAGCAGACCACCTCATCTTTTTCCCACAGAGTGGTTAGTGGGTTTGATCCACTGACCTTTCAGTTAGCAGCCCAAGGCTGAATTAATCAGCTGTTCCACCAGGACTCCTTACTGATTCTGATAGCAGCTAACAATAACTAGGACATGCATGACGTGGTTGTGGAGTATTGCATGACAACCATATAAGGTAGACATTGTTAAGGGCCCTATTCCTTCCTCAAGTTCATACTATCCAATTTAACCAGAAACTTCCTTTTCTATACTATTGTTTCCTTTACTTCGATTTAGTTTGATCCTAGGTGAATCTTAACTTTTTATTTTATAAGAACAGTAGTTGTTGCTGTTAAGTGCTGTAGAGTCAGTTCTGACCTGTAGTGACCTATATAGGGCTTCCAAGGAGTGGCTGATGAGCTTGAACCGCCAACCTTGAGGTTGAAACCGACTTTGCAGTCCAGCGCATTAACCCACAGCGCCACAGCAGGACTCCAGGACAGTAGTATTTGTTCATTTATTCACTAAGTATTTGAATATTTGCTATCAACTAAACTTTACTGGAGTCCTGGTGTGGTGCTGTAGGATAAGTACTGGACTTCAAGGTTGGTGGTTTCAAGAGACTCCTTGGAAACCCAATATCCAGTGTCCCTGTGAGTGGGACTTGATGGTACTTAACAACAAACTCTACTAAGTGTTCTCTCATTCAGACCTTTCAATACCTATTCAGTGAGGGAGGAAAGACAGACTCAAAGAGTAATTTGACTCAAGTTGCATAATTGTGTATGACTGAGTTGAGATTTGAACTCAAATCCAACCACCTCACGAATCCAAGCTATTAACTAGATTGTCTATATAGTGATGATAATGCAGGTTTAAGGTTACTGGTTCAGAGAAAAAAGAGACTTAAGAGAAGTGATGGAATCTCCTTTCTGACTAGTCTCCCTCTCCACACTTGAGCCCTTGCTTCCACGTGTATTGGGGCCAGCTTATGTGTCCTTCCATGAAGTCTAGGAGCTCTCTGCTTGCTTGGTGTCCCTGCCGCCACGCTGCTCCGGGGCCTGAGCAGAGCTTTGGGAGAGCCTCCGCTCACTCGTGGCTTTGATTCTTCTCTTTTCAGACCCAGCCTGGGACATTCTTCGCTTCTCTTCGCTTCCCCTCTGGGAGCCCCTTGCACCGCTCCTGCACCTTGCTTCAGGCGATGCCCGAGAGGGAGCTGCGGTCAGCGGGGCGGGGCTCGGAACCCGTGACCCGAAGACTCGGCAACTGTGACAGTACCATGAACACCACCTCCGCCCACTCGGGATCTGTACGTACTCTGGCCTGCAACCTCGCCTGCTCTCTGCACACCCATCCTCCCTCACTGCACCTTCTCTTTCATCTTCCGGCTCTGAGAGTGAATCACAGAATTAACTGGGGCTTTCTTCTGAATCACCCCTTGTTCTATAGAGAAATGGGTGGGTGGCACCACGTCAGAGTACGATGGCACAGATGAGACTCCCCCATTTTCATTAGGTTCGGTGGTTGAGTTGAGATGAGAGGGCAGGGCAGTGATTTGACGTTATAGTGGAAACTGGACGGAGGTTTTGTAGCACGTGACTCCTGGTTTTTTTACAAGGAGCAGCATTACTCCAGTGTTTTACAAAGATCAAAACAGCAGTGTAATTAAGAGTTTGTGAGTCAAACAGATCTGGGTTCTCCACTTATAAGTGATATGACCTGAGGCAAATAACTTCACTGTCTGTAAGCTTCAGTTTGGGAGCGAGGTGGCTCTGTAAGATAAGCACTGGACTTCTAGCCACAAGATTCATGAGAGAAAGATGAAACTTTCTGCTCCCTCTGCAAAGATTACAGTCTTGGAAACCCTATACAGGATCGCTATGAGTCAGAACCGACTTGATAGTACTTAACAGCAACAACAAACTTCAATTCAATCTCCTTACTGTTAAAATGGGGGATAATATTGATTTCTCATTCATAGAGCTTTGGGAGGAGTACGTAAGGTTCTTGCCATATACGTTTATGTATAAAAGAAATAGTCTACCTATGAGCACAAATGAAGAGTCTTCCAAGATCCCTGTGTTTAACTATTTCTGAGTGATAGCTAATATAGTGTTCCTGCGAGTGAATTTGAACCTCAGATATTATAAGACTATAAAAGAGCAAATCTTCCCAAATCCACTTTGAGACTTTTCTTTGTTGTTCATACAAAACAACCCTTGAGAATTTACATATTATTATTTTAATATTATATACAGCGATTTGAAGATTTAAGGATTATAAAGGTCTCTACTGAATGTCAAAGATGCTTAATACAGTCAATGTAATCTGTAAAAATGGAGTGGGCAAAGCAATACACACACATGGATAATCCAAAGAACAGACAATCTGCATATCATTTCTTTTTAATCCTAATGATGGGGTCACAAAGACATTGGCTCTTTCTCATAGGCTGAGTCCCAGTGTGGTACTGTAGGATAAGTGCTAGCCTGCTAACTTCAAGGTTGGCAGTTCAAAACCACCAATTACCCCTTGTACTATACAGAGTCAGAACCAACTGGATAGTACTTAGCAACAACTACAATTAGGCTGAAGCAGAGCTCCTGGCAGTGCTGTAGGATAGGCCCTGGACTGTTCGTTGCAAGGTTGACAGTTTAATACTCTGGGAGAAAGATGAGGCTTTCTGTTCCTGTAAAGATTTATAACCTATACAGTGTTGCTATGAGTTGGAATCAACTGAGTGGCAGTGAGTTTGTTTGTCTTGAGTTTATTAGGCTGAAGTCAACCCAAATAGTCACCAATGACACAAAATGTGGCAGAGATGAAAGGTTTTCTGATAGAAGAAGGCAGTTCAAAACTGATCTTTTTTCAGGGAACTCCTCTAATTGCTGTGGGGCTTCTTAGATCTGTACTTGAGGCGTAGGTCTCAGCTATCTCTTGAAGGGGCCAGAAGGGGTTATTATTACATCCGTCTCTCCTAACTTCCAGGATATTTTTAGGGCTGTCTCGTAGTCCTTTCAGTCCATCTAAGTGAATTTAGAGAATATGCCATGCTGAGGTGTCTCAAATATTACTGGTGGTGGTTATGTGCCATGGAGTCGGAACAGACTCATAGTGACCCTGTACAGGGTTTCCAAGGCTGTAAATCTTTAAGGGAGCAGAAAGCCTCATCTTTCTTCCGCGAGCAGCTGGTAGTTTCGAACTGCTGACCTTAAGGTCCGCAGCCCGATTCGTAACCACTATGCTACCAGAGCTCCTATTAAGTACATGGGTGAAAATGGCAGGGACACAGGAATGCAGGCCAAATTTCTTATATTCCAATTTTCCTTTATGAGTTTCCCTTCAGCCTTTGGGGTGCCGTTGTTCCAAAGTTCTTCCTGGAATGGTGGAGTAGGAGCAGTATCCATCTTAGATGGCCATCTCTTTTTCCATCAAATATCTCTAAGTGCTTTCTCATAATGACAATGATCTACTTGGTCATTTAACTCAGTTGCTTTCCCCTCCCCCTGTACCCATCTGGTTTCTCCACCTACCCCTTTAAGTTAATATTTGCTTAAGAAATTCATACTCATTTGAATGTTAGCCAGACTCAAATGCCATCAAGAAAGCAAATATGCAAGGGCAAAAAAAAAAAAAAAATTCCTATATGGAATGTGTTTCAAAGTCAAGTATAAATTATTTAGGAAATGTATTGGTGGCTAATCATGCCACTGTGCCCTTTGGCCTAACAGCCAGTCCTTGACCAAATTTCCTGTTTGCCCTCATGCTGTCCTTGACAGACCATATCAAGTATGCTAGCATACTTGGAAAAAATTAAAAGCAACAGCATTCAAATTTAATCTCAAAGCATTGTAAACCCACTGCCATCATGCTAACTCCAACTCAAGCCAGCCCCTTGTGTAGTGCCTATATATTCTGGAGCTAGAATGGAGACAAATGAAGTGAAATATTTGACAATGGTCATATGGAGAAATCGGGACTAGAATGTGGAACTGCTTCCGATCTGTGCCCCTAACCTTTCCATTCAGGACTGAACAAAAGCAAGGTCATTTGCCTTCTTGCTACCAGAGCTGGGTGCTAGTAGGACAAAGCCTCTACCACCCTTCTCAGGTGACAGCAGTTTCTGGAAGCAACCCCTGCAGATTCTCAGAGCAGCACTGTGGAGAGGTTTCCAGCTCTTCAGCATTCCTTCCCCACCACAGGGTGGTTCTTAGGCCCCACCAGTTTCTGCGGAGCCTTAGGCTCCCTCTCACAGCTCCCTCTTGTTTTCAGAGTGACAGCAGTTACGACTTCCTGTCCGCTGAAGAGAAGGAGTGCCTGCTGTTTCTGGAAGAGACCATCGGCTCTTTAGACACTGAGGCTGACAGCGGACTGTCCACTGAGGAGTCGGAACCAGTCACTACTCCCCAGGCTTCCCGTGTACTACCTCCAACCCAGCCTCCGCCTCAGGGTAAGAGACACTGACTGGGCTAGCACCTGCAGCCAAATTCAAGCCATCTGTGCACCCTTCTGGCTACTTTCTAACTCATCTGCCCTCCACTCCAAGGGTCATAGGCAGAAATAGCTACACTCCCCACGACTCTTGGCTAGAATAAAGTCTTGCCCCGGCTTCCTAAGTCTTTCTATGAAGGATCAGACATCTGGGTGGATAAGGAGTTTGACTAGCTCCCATCCTCTCATGAGAAATTCTAAAGAGATAGGGGTGGGGAAGCAAGGAGTGTTGGGTGGTTTGCTGGAGAGATTGAGTCAGTCTGGGCAGCTAATCTGGGAGACCCAGAAAAGGAGGCTGCAGGAGATAAGAAGGAGGAAGAAGGAAGGGCTCCCTGAACTACAGTGTGAACCCCACTCAGGGCTGTCCCACTGATAGCAGCCTGCAATAATTTATTCATTCATTTGTCAGGTATTTATTGACAATGTAACAGATCCAGAAAAAGCAATCAATGGGACATGTGACTTAACTGCTCTTTGAGACTGATTCTTAGGCCCATAGGACCTGAGACATCTCGTAGCTCTCTGGAAGAAAAGAGCCCATACCACTCTCTGGAGCAGGAACAGCTGTGAATAGTATAGAATCATCCAGGTGTTTATAGAAGGTGAAAGACAGCAAAAATCTAATCAAATCAAGAGCAAATTATCTGCTCATATGTCCCCATTGGACTCAGTTATATGGTAGCTTTGTGATAGCTAAAAGCAACTGTCCCATCTGTCCCATCTGGTCCCATCTGGTGTACCTGTAGGGACTTGGGAAGAACCCATGTCAAGGGCATAGAGCAATTTGGAGCTACCCTCTCCACAGCCACCATAAAAAAATGAATCATTTTTTTTAGGGTAATCTATTATTATTAATCTATGAGACCAAACAGTATCCAAAAAAGAGTGCTACCCCTTTAAGAGCAAAGGAATAAAAAAAACCAAACAGCCATCCATTGCTAGTTGGAGATCAGAGTTCAGGAAGTATTTGCTTTTCACTGTTCAGCAAGGCTCTCACCTCTCTCTGCTATTCTTTTTGTCCTTTCTGACTCTCACAGCATATCCAGAGAAAACCATCATTCAGCAAGCACCGGAACCAAGGAGAGAGACTCAGCCCAGCTCATCCCAAGCCTCTGAGCCTCAAGGTCTGAACTTTAAGTCTGGCTCACACAGCCTCCCCAGAAATATCCACATTAGCAGAAAGCAGGCGTCCACGAAAAGCACTGCCCAGGCCAAAAGCCACATCCCTGGAGAGTCTGAGGGGCTCATACCAGAACCTGAGAGCAAGGGTGAGCCCATCCAGGTACCCACCAGTGCCCGGGAGGCTACACTCAATTTGGACGTGGTGCTCATCCCCCCACCAGAGGCCTTCCGGGATACTCAGTTCAAGGGGTGTGGAGAAGACAGCCTTCCTGAGGGGCCAGGGCAGTTGAGCAGCACACCCAAGTTCCACACGTCCTCCAGTCCCCAGAAGAGAGTCGAGCCTTCTTCAGAGACCATGTCCCAAAAAGCCAATAAGAACGGCTCAGCAGGTGGCCCAGGACAACCCCAGCCTTGCTCTGCCTTGCCATCTCAGAATGCTAGAGCTGAAGAAGCTCCTCTCGCATCTGCGGGAGAGCCAAATGCCCCTCTGGTACCCCTCACAGCCCCTAAGCCCCGGAAGCTGCCACCTAATATTGTGCTGAAGAGCAGCCGAAGCAGCTTCCACAGTGATCCACAAAACTGGCTGTCCCGTCACTCTGAGGTGGCCCCTGGAGATTCTGGTCTGCTCCCTGCTTCAGTGCAGGAGCAGAGGAAAGCACGCAGACAAGCCCTGGAGAAGCTGGGGCTACCCCAGGACCAAGATGAGACCAGCCTCCACTTAAGTAAGCCCACCAGCTCGCTCAGACTCAAGGAGTCTCCTGCCCGTGCCACTGCCCTGGCGCCAGCTCCAGCGCCCACCCAGATCTCCACAGCTGTCCCTGCTTCAGGAAAGGCTCCAGCTCTGACTCCCCCTCTAGTTCGAGGGCCTTCTCCAATGAAAGCTCTGGCTCCAGCTCAAGGACCTTTTCCCATGAAGGCTCCAACTTTAGCTGTAGCTCAGGGGTCTTCTCCAGGGAAAGTTTCAATTCCTACCCAGGAACCATCTCCAGGAAAGACTGCAGCTGCCAAATCCATGCCAATTCCCATCCCTGCAGCCACAAGGGCGAATAGTCCCCTGAGTCTGCCGAAGCCTGACACAGGGCTGACCCTCCAGGACAGCCACATTCCTGGCCTGAGACAGATGAGCTTCAAGTCCAAAACTCTGGAGCGTTCAGGCGTAGGGCTGAGCAGCTACCTCTCAGCCGAGAAAGACCTCAGTCCCAAAACCAGCTCATCTCTGGAAAAGGGCTCCTTCTTGGACAAGATCTCACCCAGCATCTTGCGTAATTCCCGGCCCCGCCCTGCCTCCTTGGGCACAGGGAAGGATTTTGCAGGTATCCAAGTGGGTAAGCTGGCTGATCAGGAGCAAGAACAGAACTCCAAGCGTTTTTCCTTCTCAGGACAGAGCCGTGACAAACTGCCTCGACCCCCCTGTGTCAGTGTCAAGATCTCCCCAAAGGGCGTCCCAGATGAGCACAGAAGGGAGGCTCTGAAGAAGCTGGGGTTGTTGAAGGAGTAGACCCTGGTCATCAGAAGTACCAAGCGTACCCACTGCTGCACAAGAGACTTCGAGCTCCGCTCAGGAGCATGTCCCAGCTCAGAGGTTGGGCAAGAATGGACTTCTCTCAGATGTTTTTTTTTATCTCTGTGAGGTGAAGGACAGAGATTTGAGTCAAGCATGTGTTTAAATTCAGAGAAGTTGTCCCAATACTCGAGTACCCTCATGGACGCATCCTAACAATGCGTTCCACAAGAGGTGCGTGAGTTTGCGAATGCGCGTGTGTGCGCATGTGCGTGTGTGGATCTTATGCCTATATATTTCCCTGATGCTATTTATGTAACAGAGTTCTTGCTCAGAATTCTGCTCTTACAGGAGATTTTCTTACTTTGGGTCAACTTCATTCTAGCCTGAAGTGAGTGAGGAGGGGCCGCTAAATCTGAGGAGAACAATCAAATGAGGCAATTGATGTGTCAGTGATGTGAGACAAGCAGTTAGGCAAATGGAGAGCTGCAGGAAATGAGGGACTCCCCGAATACCTGCCATGCGCTTCCATGGCAGGGATTCTGGACAGGAGTCTGGGACAAGCCAGGTTGGCTTGTTATCACTGCTGTCTCACTATCTCTAGTACCAAGGACAACCCGCGTTCTTAACAAAACCCCTCAGCTGATAGCAGAGCAGTGCTTGTTGGTCTGAGAAGGCGGGAAAGTGTCTCCATGCACACACCACCACCTCCACTCAGAGAGTCCTTGACCATGGGCTGGATGAATTCCAAAATAAAAGGTACTGTGGTCCCTGACTCCCAGTCTTCCGGCTCAGTCTGCACATAACTGACCCCTAGGCTGGGCCAACCGTGAGATGGGAGTCCCAATCCTAAAACACTGCCTCAGGCCTTCCTTACTTTATTACAGGAGGTTTTTTAATTTCCCCAGCCCCTATAGTAGAAAATAAACACCATACATTTTCTGCTGGTTATTCATCAACTCTCAGAGCAGAGAGAACCTTAGAGACATGCCTATCCAACCCTGTTGGAGAAGGGAAGTGACTCATGTCTGGTGACTCTGTCATTCAGTATCAGAGCTGGGGCTTGAACCTTGACTCCTAATGGCACTCACTGTGCTGACTGTGTCTCCTCAACCAGTGTTTTTATAGTTCTACACAGAACCCTAAGGATCACTAGCCATTATCAAAGACTCAGACTTACAGCCTGCCAAGATCCTGATGTGTTTTCTGAAGAATCAGAAAATAAATATTCAGAACCATACTTAGTGTTGTGTTTTTAATTCAGTCTTTGGAAAGTAGTAGTTTAGTAATATTGACAAGAATGCCCCTGACCTCCCTGCCCCTCCCCCCACAAGTTCCTTAAGTTGTATACAACTTGATAAAATGCCAAAAATAGGTAGTATGGGTAGGAGGTGTGGGCTTGTAGATACAGGCTTGAGGATCAGACATGGCTAGGCAGGATCCCAGCTTCCCCTGAGGAAATAAGTCTTATTTATGGTTGTGGCCTGGAGTCCAGAATTTCTAGATGTGAGGGTCAGATAAAGGGAGCAGTTGTTGGAAAGATGTCCTTTAGGCCTACTGAGCATTACTGGGCCATGTCCTTAGGGACCCAGCACCATCAACACGCCATATATCTGAGAATGATGAGCAGGTTACAGCAAGGACAGGGAATGGCTCCACCTTGCTATGGTATGTGAGGTGTGGCTGTGCCAGTTTCTATGTACACTCTTTCACACACTCACACCCCAAAGCCCAGTGCCTTGTTCCTGGTCTGTAGGGGAGGATCTGGTCTCTCACAGGTGACAAGATGTCCACAGCTGACCAAATGATCTTTATAAAGACAGTCTAAACAGAGAAGTTACCCTTCTGGAGGACTCTTTCAACATGGTGTATTTGTTTGAGTTTCAAGATACTACCTAAGGTACCATCACTTTATTCCTTAGTTATTAATTCCCTAATTAGTAGAGAAACCTTGAGACTAACTATAAAGTAAGACATGCTAGAAATCTGAGACCCTGAAAGTACACTAGGTCCACGTTGGGACTGAATTAACCAACCAATTGCTGTCAAGACAATTCCGACCCATGGCGATTCCATGTGTGTCAGAATACAATTGTGCTCCATAGAGTTTTCAGTGGCTAATTTCCCAGAAGAAGATTTTCAGGCCTTTCTTCTGAGGCATCCCTGGGTGGACTTGAACCTCCAGACTGGTCAGCAGCCAAGCACTAACCATTTGTACCACCTAC
This sequence comes from Chrysochloris asiatica, assembly GCF_000296735.1. Lineage (NCBI taxonomy): Eukaryota > Metazoa > Chordata > Mammalia > Afrosoricida > Chrysochloridae > Chrysochloris > Chrysochloris asiatica. The sequence goes on from NW_006408527.1 coordinate 14,707,955, forward strand.
GGACTCCTGGACAGGAGTACCTCCAGTCAAACTCTCACTCCCTGATCAAACTACATCCAATCTATATCTTCTCACTCTGCCCATTTTCCCAATTCTGGTCTGAGACACTCTCTGTCCTTGTTATTTAAAGATACCATGTTTCCTCCATGTCCTTATCTTCCAGTCAAGGAGCATGTTCTGCTCTTAGGATGCTCTTTGAGATTCAATGATATAATAATAATAAATCCATGTCCACTTGTCCTCATTTGGAAAATGGGTAAGGGGGACCCAGGTGGACATATAACTAACTACCTGAGGGTAAAGCTAGACTCATCTGAGGTAATTTTATCTATCCTCTGGAATCCACATATGACTGACTTTCATTCAGCTTAAAACAGATCGGTGGTAGATGAGAGTAGGGTCAGGGTTGATATGAACCCTTCTTGAAGGATTTTGAATGGATGTACGTGAAAGCTACTCATTTAATTTTAAAAACCAAAGAGATGATTCTACTGTGCTGTGTCCTCAGGTTTCTTCTATAACCTGCCACAGTCTTGCTGCCATTGGGCATAAAACATCTGCCAAAGATGGGAGCTGGCCTCTCTCCAGCCTGACACAGTGGGGTCTGTGCACTCAGATTTGTTGACAGCTGCTCCTCTGAGTCACTACTCACATGCTACCCTGGGAGTTTAGTACTTCAGGGTCAGCGGCTCAAACTCACCAGCTGCTCCTCGGAAACCCTATACAGGATCGCTATGAGTCGGGACCAACTCGTGGTACTTAACAACAATAAGAAATGGCTGAGTCCTGGCATTTCTGGGCATGGGCTCAGTGGCACTTAACAACAACAATTCAGACTGTGCTTTCCTATACAGAGGCTGAGACAGGTCCAATCAGCCTTCTTCAATGGTGGGAAGTGTGGGCTGGCAGAGACCACCATGCAACCTGAGAGGTGGGCAAGTGTACAAAAGATGATGTTTATTCCATGGCAGGAAGAACTGGAGAAGTGGTCCTATTTGATGTTGTGGTTAGAGCTGGAGGTAAGACTGAAGAGTTGGAGTGTGTGACATTAACCAATCCATCCCTTGATCCTTGATCCTATGTGGAGGCAGAGAAAGATGATTTTCAGAATATGAAGCTGTGAGTTTATAAACTAGAAGAGTTGAGGACCAATGGGATGGACAGTAGAACCCACATTCATTTCAATCACAATCTAAGGGGTATGCAGACATAATGCCACCATGATTTTTTCTCTCATGAATGTGAGTGATCATGGAGTCATGTAAATCTGGGTTTCAATTTAATCCCCATCATTTACCAGTTGGCTAACCCATGGAATGCCATTTTTCTGGACTTCAGTTTTTTATCTGTAAAATGAGGATACTAATACCCCCTTTATAAGATTTCTGCAATGAAGAAGTGATATAAAGTATATAAATCTCAGTGCCTGATACTCACTACATGATAGTATTATCTTTTCTCAAGGGAGGTATGTTGAGAGGGTTGCAAATGAATTGATCACTCAGCTCAGCTCTAAGAGGAAATGAAATTCTTGTTGTAAAAAGAAGTCCAAAGTAACACCTAGGCTTTGGCACACCCTCTAGGTGACTCAACTTCACCCACACCATGTTTCCTGGAATTTGAAAAGAAGGATCAGTGTGAATATGGTATTGATGTCTTGTTGGAGTCTGTTTGCCGATTCTGCACTCCTAAGCCCAGTTTCCCCTCTATTATGATTCTCTATCTGCCCATGACCAAATAATTTAATTACTTTAATTAAGTTATAATATTTTTTTCTTTCTTTGCTGTGTGGTTCAGAGAAGAATATGCTGTTCTATGTTCTCATTTTTTTATTTTATTTTTTTAACTGGAGGAAAAATGAGCATGAATTACAAAAGGAGAGAATAGAATAAGAATCTATCTGAAGTGAATCTGACATGAGCTATAAGAAGACAAAAAGGTATACTGGATGAATTCTTCCAGCCCCTGCTGATATAAAGGCCTTATGAAGAATGGATGAAAGGAAAGAACCATCATCATCATCATCATCATTAGCTTAATCATCATCAACTCTTGACTTGCAAGTGAGGTAAAAACAAGTGACAATCTAATTCAAGTGACATTCTAATTCTCAGCCATCACTGCCCCTTGCTCATTACCTAGCTGAATCATTGTCTTTATTACTCCTCATCAAGTACCCAGAGTTCAGAATGACACTGAAGCAAATGATCTCCTGGAAGAGCTCTGGACATGGTGAGCTTTAAGTCCAACACAACTTAATTTGAAAGATCAGCTGCCTGTCACAAAAAATTTTTAAAAATATATTTTAAGGTAGCATAGAGCTCTTAGAAACTATGAATTAGAAAGAAATTTTAGTTTATCTAATCCAACCATCAAAATACGAATCTTGCCTACAACTGGATATTGATATAGCTAGAAAGACTGATAAATCAAAGGATGAATAAGAGAAACTATGCGCATTTCCAACAGAGTCTAAGTGGGGGTGGGTGGGTGGGGAAGTGTGTGTATAGGTGTAATGTCCTCATGTTTTTAGTTTTTTGTTTTTTTTCATGAATGGAGCTGTGTGGATCTGGGTTCAAATTCAACTTCCATCACTATCAAGTGGAGAATAGGATGGATGGATGGATGGATGGATGGATGGATGGATGGATGGATGAAAGGAAGGAAAAAAGTAGATGGATGGGTGGATGAAAGTAAAGAAGGATGGAAAAAATTGTGTTGTTGCTGTTGTTAAGTGCCATTGAGTCAGTTCGGACTCATAGAGACCCTGTATAGGGTTTCCAAGGATCAGTTGGTGAGTCTGAACTGCTGACCTTGTGTTTCGCCGTCCAGTGCTGATCCTACAGCATCACACCAGAAGGATGGATGAAGGGAAGGAAGGATGGAAAAGATAGTAGGAAGGGGGAAGGAGGAAAGGGAGCGATTGAGAACATATAGTGGCTGAGATACTGCCACTGTCAGACTCCCAGACTCCCTGTGCCTCAGTTTCCTTATCAGTTTTCTTCCTTTTGCTACTTTCAATTTTCTATAGTTCAGGGAACTACATGCTATCCCATGGTTATTGTTTCTTTTTAAATGGAGGAAAAAATGAACTTAGGGTACATTAGAAATCTTTACAAGAATCTTGTAAAGTAGGGGCAATGATAATACCTCTCACATTTGGAGTCCTGGTGTGGCACTGTGGGTTAATGTGCTGAACTGCAACGTCAATGATTCAAGTTCACCAGCTGCTTCTCAGAAACCCTATACAGGGTCACTATGGGTTGGAACCAACTGTACGGCAATTAACAACAATGACTCAATGGCACTCAACAATGACAACATTTGTCATGAGAATAGACTCAAATGAAGTAATGCCTAAAATAAATACAAAACCCCCAGCACATTGCTCAATGAAGGTTAGTTATTAATATTGGAGTCCTAATGTGACTCTGTAGGATAAGCACTGGACTGCAGTTCGAACCCACCCACTGCTCCTTGGACTATTAGTTGAAAAGGACTTCTATGGGACTTAACAGCAACAACATTAATAGTATTATCATATGAATATGTAATCCAGATGCCAAGTAGACCTCCCTTGAGAACAGGATTAGTCTTGATCTGCACCTAAATTCTTCAGCCTGAGACCATTAAAAATGCTCTGCCAACTCCACAATCCTCTACAGCCAACCTCCTCACAATTCTCCTGGGTTCTAAATCTGTGTGGGCTGCCTCCAGGGCCTCAGCCTTGACATGACCCCCAACAACTCCCAACACTCACCTTGCCACCCCACTTTATCCTCACTGCCTTCACTCACTATGTTCAGACTCAAAGCCCAATTCTTTAATTGGTTCCTATGAAATGGGAGATTGCCTCCACCTTTCATGCCACCTTACTTCTTTTTTTTAATTGCATTATTTTTAAATGTTTTATTGTGAATTATGAGATAGTTTACATGGGAGAACATTAGCTTTATATTCATCCTATCTTATATAATTTCATTGTCATGGTTACTATCCCCTCCATGCATCATCAACCAACCAAATGGTATATACCCTACAAGCCTGCCCTCCAGTCATCAGCACACAGCCCCTCTCCTTCTCTGGGTCTAAAGTCCCCAGCTGCCTCATCGCTCCACATCATCATCTCTGCCTCCATGTCAGGCATCATTGCTTCTCTGGGTAGGGTCCTGCTCTCCACTCTTCTCCCTTGATGGTCCCAGGGACCTCCCTTTACATTTCCAACCCTCACAAGAAGTCCTGATAACAATTATTCACTACTGTATCATAAGAGACTATCTGTATTTCATTTCATCAGCTCCTCCTAGACAGATTGGATACTACTCAGTGGAGATTCTATCTTCCTCCATGCCCTCTGGATCTGGGTTCCCTCTTGAAAGCTTGTAAGCCAGTCACTTCTTGCCTTTGTAGCCCCCTCATTTTGGGTAGCCAATGTCCAAGTTGCCCATACCTGTCTACTGTGTGTATGGAAGGGGTGGGAATGATCCTTACTGTAAAGATTTTTTTTCCCTCCACCTTACTTTTTGTTCTTTTTCCCTCCTAACTTATAATACAACCACCCACCCACACTCAACCCCTCATGATCTGAATGTCTACCCTAAGGGACTTCTCAAAACAACGTCTCATATACAAATAGAATTGTATCCTTGAAATGAGCTTTGGAGAATCTGCTATTCTCTACCTTCTCACAGTCTCTCCTGAAATGGGGGAGGGGTACAAAAATAAGATTATTCATGGCATCTACACCTCCTCCCCCTCTTGTGCAGGGGTCAGTAGGACTCTGCCGGGGCTTCCTTGGGTGGTTTCCCTTCTTTCTACGATGGCTTGGACATACTAGCCACCTCCTCTCTCAGGGTGACTCCTCTACTTCAGTCCATCAGACGGGGCTCTCTGCATCAGCACAGGTCTCTGGAAGGCCTTGGTGAGCTGTGTGGGGGTATCACTTAGTTTCAATGAGTTCAACTACAGCATCACTTAGGCGTTTAGGGTAACTTGAACACTGGTACAATTCTAGCTCCAGTCTCTGTCATCCTTCATCCACCTTGAGAGTCAGGGACCACCCTGTCCCTCTAACCCAACCCACTGGGAAGGAGTATCCTCAGGTGGGCATCCTGAATAGCCACTGGTCACCTTCAAGAAGAGGTTGGCATGATTATCAAGGGTTGTTTTTGTTTTCATTTTCCCCAGGGGGATGGAATAGCGCCCCTTATTGGCTGGGTTCTCAATTCTAGACCTAGATGTCCAGAAAACCTGGGCAGAATGCTCCCCTTGAGAATTTTCTCTTCAGACCTCTCCTCTGAGCTCTATGCCTTAGCTGCCTACCACATCTCCACTTAGATGTCCCAAATGCACCTCAAGCTCAGCATATTCCAAAACAGACCTAGTGAGGTGGGAGTGGGGAACCCTTCACAAATATGATCCTTTTGCAATGTTGTGTAGGGACCCATGGTGGCAGAATGGTTAAAGTACTTGGCTGCTAACCAAAAGGTTGGAGGCTAGAATTGTACCAACTGCTCTGTGGGAGAAAGATGTGACAGTGTGCTCTGGAAAGATTACAGCCTTGGGAACCCTACGGGACAGTTCTACTCTTCCTCTGAGTCAGAGTGAACTTTATGGCAATGGGGTTTGGGGACAGTGTTTTGTACCTCAAGGAGCAACCCTAACATCATTCACTCTCATAAACCAGAAACCAAAACATCCATGATATCACCCTTTCCTTCACCCTTAATAGTTCACCAAATCATATCAAGGCTGCCTCAAGCACCTTTCAAATGTTCTTTTTTTTCTCCTTCAACCACTGCGATGGAGTCCTGGTGTGGTGCTGTATAATAATGCATTGGTTTGAAGTACAAGGTCAGTGGTTTGAAGTACAAGGTCAGAGGGTTCCTTGGAAACCCTCTACAGGGCCGCTAAGGGTTGGAAGTGACTTGATGGCACTTACCAACAACAACTACAGCTATATCAGAACCTCCTCTTCTGTCCCCTGTATGACAGTACTAGTTTTTCAATTACACTTTTCATACCCACTCTAGCCTCTACACAGTCCCCTCTTCACCCTGTCTGGAATGAGTTCTTCTGTAGCACATTATTGTTCATGTAAGAAAAAAGGGGACATAGAAAATACATGCATGCAAAGAAGAAATACACCAGAAACTAATGTGATTAATTCCTGCAGAGGGTGGATGAGAATGCAAAGGAAAAAAAATGGGAATGGGAACAGATAGGCAGGGTGAATAACACTTCTCTGAGCATACTTTTTTGTATAGTTCAGATTTTAGAGTCATGGTAATTTTTTACACATCCAGAAAAGACATACATACATAGTACATTCATACTACAGAGATATACACCACTGAGCCATTTCCAACTCCTGGTGGCCCCATGTGTGTCAGAATAACACTGTGCTCCATTGGGTCTTCCATTTCTGATGTTGGAAGCAGATTTCCAGCCCTTTCTCTTGAAGTACCTCTGAGTTAACTCAAATCTCCAATATTTCAGTTAATAGCCAAGTATTTTAACCATTTACACACATACATAACAGACAGGAGTTACAAAAATCATGTGGGAGCCATGTCAGACTTCTTCTGGATTCATAAGTGGGGAAGAGAATCAGACTCAAAACCAGCCCAAGGCTGTTTTCCATGAAGTGGAAGTCAGACAGGCTTCCACTCTGCAACCTTTTTTGCCGTATTCTGACAGCAACCATCCTCCCCGACAGCACTCTCTGCTTCACGTCTGGTATGATCATCCATTGCACTGGCCACAAAGGCCTCTGTCTCAGTCCATAGGCCTAGAGTCCACAGCTGCTCTGTCTCTCTATGCCACCACCTCTGTCCTTGTGTCTTGCTGTCTTATGCTCTTCCTTTTTGATGGTCATGAGGTCTTTCATTCTTGCTTCGGAGATGGCTCCTTTTAGGCTTAGCTGGAGGGCAAAACTAACCAATCCCCATCTTAGAGTATTGTATACCTTACTGAATGGTCCCACCCAATCATTTGGTGAGAATGAAGAAGACACTGGATAGAAAAGCCATATCCAGTCAATTCACGGTACCACAGGAATATATGCAGTGGGTGGGTTCAAAACAGAATGCAAACAGCAACAAATGAACTGAATCGTATTATAAATGAGTAACATAACCACTGCGGGGACTGGAGAAGAAATAAACTAATATAAGCACCTTTGTTGTTGTTATTGTTAAGTGCCATTGAGTCAATTCCGACCCATAGTGACCCTGTATAGGGTTTCTGAGGAGCAGCTGGTGAGCTTGAACTGCTGGCCTTGCAGTTCAAACAGCTTTGCAGTCTGGCACATTAACCCACAGTGCCACACCAGGACTCCATAAGCATCTTTTAAAAGTCACATTAACCCACAGCGCCACACCAGGACTCCATAAGCACCTTTTAAAAGTCATATTTTGACTATATATTGTAAGGCTAAAGATAGAACTTGTATTCTAGTTGGTAATTGTGTTTTTCACATTTGGGTTAGTGATTCTGAAACTGCTTTATGTGCAATAAGATTAAGTAAATCTATATTATGGATATAAAGAGCCAAATTTCAACCTTTTTGAGAAGGGAATTACACAGAAGATGGGAAAGACTCTAATGAAGCCTGTGATAATGGATTGAAATTAGAGGTATCAGTATGAACAGGGTTCTAAATATATAGAAAGATAGGTGAATAGAGAAAAAAAAATGTGTTTTGTTTTTTTTTTTGGGGGGGGGGCCTACATATATTTTCTAATTCTGCTGCTACAGGGGACCTACAAGTAATGTTATCTCTGTAGCAATGAGCACATTTAGCACCCAGATCTTGATTTCCAGCACTATTTTCAAGAACAACAGAACCAGTCCTCTTTGGATAATTTCAAGGTATCTGAGGCCAGGTTTTCAAGAGAAGCAAAGCTGGTGGAGGGGAAAACAAATAAACAAATATATATGTATATATGGTGCTCTGGCAATATAGTGGTTATGAGTTAGGTTGCCAACCTCAAGGTCAGCAGTTCGAAACTACCAGCAGTTACACAAGAGAAAGATGAGGCATTCTGCTCCCGTAAAGATTTACAGCCTTGGAAATCCTGTGCAGGGTCACTATGAGTTGGAACAACTCCACAGTACTTACCAGCAACAACATGTGTGTGTGTGTGTGTGTGTGTGTGTGTGTAAACAGAAGTTTATTATTAAGGAAATGGCTTACAATTGTAAAGTCCCAGGGCCCCAGAAGAGAGAAAGCCTTTCCATGTGTTGATTATATTGGGAGCAGGACACACTCCCAAGGAAATATCTTTTCAATTGATTGGCTGCTCATAACCAATCATCATAGACTTAACTAAGACTGTGTTAGGTTTCATCACGATGGGAATAAGCATATCTTAACTGTGAAACCTCTGGAAGTCCTGGCTTAGTCAGATTGACACAGAACCCTAACTGTTACCCAGGGCCAGTCCATGCTTATGTGCTACCTCTTAGAGTTCTGATGTGGTGCTGTAAAATAAACATTGGACCACAAGGTCAGTATGAACCAAGGTTGGCGGTTCAAACTTACCAGCCGCTCCTCAGAAACGCTATACAGAGTTGGTATGAGTCAAAACTGACTTGAAATGGCACTTAACAACAATGGGTCAACATCCTTTTTTGAGTGCCTCCTTACTTTCTGGTATCCCCAGATATTTCAGGCTCATCATGTCCTGTTGTTGTTAAGTGCCATTTAAGGTCAGTTCTGACTCCTATCAACCCTGTATAGGGTTTGCAAGGAATGGCTGGTGGGTTTGAAATGTCAACTTCGCAGTAGTAGTCAAATGCTTATCCTATAGTACCACATCAAGATTCCAAACAAAGGAGGGGGCAATTCAAAAGGACCTAAGAGCCAATGTAAGGATTCCAATGGTCAAATACTCAAGAAAACACACAACGAAATAAATTGTAATCATTTAATCCACAGAATAAAATAAATATTCATGAGTTCATACTGATCTAAATTATTGGATAATTAAATCCAGTAGAAATCCAATTAATAAATATAGAAGGAATGAAGGACATTTTAAAAATATTGAAATTTGGTAAACAGGATAGTAATCTTGTTACAGGCAAGACTCCATAAAGAATGCTAAAATTTGTAGAAGAAAGCAGGAAAAGAAACAGAAAATCTGCATAGACTCAAAGTACCTACCTAGAGAACATTTTTTCATTACAAAGAAAGAAATAGCAGCTTTGCAGTGAAAAAACCTGGCAGACACAATGTTAACCCAGTAAATTAAAGTTAACAGTATCCATTATGACACATTTCAACATCACATATCTCCTATTACAACGTACTAAGAAGACACAATGTCCCTTCTGTGGTGTTCTTGCAAAAAATGCATAACCTGAACTTAAGCATAAAAAAACATTAGAGAAACACAAATCAAGAGATAGTCTACAAAATAACTAGCCAATGCTCTTCAAAACCATACAATCTTGAAAGAAAAGAAAACTGAGGAACTCATTGGAGGATATAAAAGAGACTACAAACAAATGAACTTGTGGGATCCTGGATTAGATCTTTCATCAGGAAAAGGACATTTCAATTTGGTTTTGATATGCGTACTATGTGACATGGAACAAGGGATAGCATTGCTGATGTCCGATGGATCTTGGCTGAAAGCAGAGAGTACCAGAAAGATATTTACCTGTGCTTTATTGACTACGCAAAGGCTTTTGATTGTGTGGATCATGACAAGCTGTGGACAACATTGCGAAGTATGAAGAATCTGTACATGGACCAAGAGGCAGTTGTCCAAACAGAACATGGGAACACTGAATGGTTTAAAATTAAGAAAGGTGTGCAACGGGGTTGTATTCCTTCACCATACTTATTCAATCTGTATATTTGCTGAGCAAATAATCCAAGAAGCTGGGTTATATGAAGACAAAATGTAGCAACAGGATTGGAGGAAGATTCATGAACAACCTGCAATATGCAGATAATACAAGCTTGCTTGCTGAAAGTGAAGAGGACTTGAAACACTTACTGATGAAGATCAAAGAGCACAGCCTTAGGTATGGATTACATCTCAATGTAAAGAAAACAAAAATCCTCAACCCTGGATCAATAAACAACATTCTTATAAACAGAGAAAAGATTGAAGTTGTCAAGGACTTCATTCTTCTTGGATCAACTATCAACACCCATGGAATCAAACAATGCATTGCATTAGGCAAATCTGCTGCACAAGACCTTTTTAAAGTGTCGAAGAGCAAAGATGTCAAGCCATGGTATTTTCAATAATTTCATATGCATGCAAAAGCTGGACAATGAATAAGGAAGACCGTAAAAGAATGGATCCTTTTGAGTTATGGTGTTGGAGGAGAATACTGAAAGTGCCACGGGCTGTGTGTTGGAAGAAGTGCAGCCAGAATGCTCCTTGGAGGCCAGGATGCCAAACTTCGTTTCTCATACTTTGGACCAGTCGCTGGAGAAGGATACAATATTTGGTAAGGAGGAGGGTCATAGAAAAAGAGAAAGACCCCCAAGTGAGATGGATTGGCAAAATGGCAATATCAATGGGCTCAAATGTGGCAGCAATTGTGAGGTTGGCCCAAGACCGGTCAGTGTTTTGTTCTGTTGTGCATAGGGTCACTATGAGTCGGTACTGACTCGCTGGCACCTAACAACAACAACAACAACTATGTGAGAGGAGTCTGGGTGTGACACTGTAGGATAAGCACTCGGCCACAAGGTCAATTTTAGTTGCAAAATCTATGCTTCTTGGAAACCCTACACAGGGTCACTATGAGTCGGAACCAACTGGATGACACTTAACAACAACTATGTGAGAGGTTGGGGAAGTTAGTCAAAAGGTATGTGAAAAGTCTTTGTTCTATTTTTGCATTTTGAGGGGCTAATTCGTAATTATTTCATGATGAATAAAAGTTTGGAAGTTTTTGTGTTTTTTTTCTCTTTTAGGAGCCACGCCAAAATCTTTAACATGAACTCTAAGCCCTCTAAACTCGAACATAACCAGATGCAGTCTATCCTGCCTCTATCCCAATCCAGCCTTCCCTTCAGCTTCCTTTGGAATTAGAGTCTAGTTCATGAGATTAATCACTCCTCCCTCATGACCCTCTCAGTCATGTATGCTGTCTCACCAGCTTTGAAGCTCCGGAAGAGCAGAAACCACGTCTATTTTGGTCCACTAATATATACTCTGCAGATTGCACATATTAAGTGCTCAGTGAACATTTAAATGAATGAAGGAATGATTTAACAGGATAGAATGTGCTACAAAATCCATCATTATTGCAAGTTAGCCAAAGGTGGAACAATTCTGATTTACTGTGTCTCAAGTGCACCTTCTACCTCCCCAAAAAGGGTGCTGTTGTTGTTAAGTGTTATTAAGTCAGTTCTGACTCACAGCGACTCCATGTACAACAGACCACAACTTGCCCAGACCTGTACCATCCTTACAATTGTCATGTCTGAGTCTGTTAATGTAGCCAGAATCCAACCATCCCATTGGAGCTTTCCTCTTTTACACAGACTCTCCACTAGACCAAGCACAATGTCGTCCAGGAACTGTTTCCTCCTCCTAACAACATGTCCCACAGAGTCTCACAATTCTTGCTCCTAAAGACAATTCTGGTTGCACTTTTTCCAAGACAGATTTGCTGATTCTTCTGATTGTTGGTGTTATGAGTTGATTCTGAAGCATAGTAACCCTGTATGGATTTCCAAGGCTATAAATCTTTTCAGAAGCAGAAAGTCTCATGAGAAATGGCTGGTGGGCTCAAACCGCTGACCTTGCGACTCACAGTCTAGTGCTCATCCTACAGAATCATCTTGCTCTCTATTTTTTTTATGGTAGTGGTGGTTCTGCGCCGTGGAATCGGTTCCAACTCATAGCAACCCAGCATAGGGTTTTCGAGGTTGTAAATCTTTATGGGAGCAGAAAGCCACAACAGCTATACCCCATTCATCACTTTGAGGACCAAAGGGCACCTGACTCAAGCCATGATCTTTTCAATCATGCATATGAAAGTTGGACAATTAATAAGAAAGACTGAAGAAGAATTAATGCATTTGAATGATGGTGTTGATGAAGAATATTGGCTGTAGCATGGACTGTCAGAAGAATGAACAAATCTGTCTGGAAGAAGTTCAGCCAGATTGCTCCTTAGAAATGAGAACTTCATCTATCTTTCTGAACATGTTATCAGGATAGACCAGTCTCTGGAGAAGGACATTATTCTTGGTAAAGTAGAGTATTAAATGAAAAACAGGAAGACCCTCAAGAAAACAGATTGATGTAGTGGCAGCAACAATGAGCTCAATCATAATAACATTGTAATGATGGCATAATGTTTTGTTTTGCTGTATATGGGGTCACTACGCATCAAACTGAGGAGCTCTGGTAGCGTAGTGGATATGAATTGGGCTGTGAACCGCAAGGTCAGCAGTTCGAAATTACCAGCTGTTCCACAGGAGAAAGATGAGGCTTTCTACTCCTGTAAAGATTTACAGCCTCAGAAACCCTGTACCGGGTCGCTATAAGTCAGGACTGACTCCACGGCATATAACAACAGCAACGAGTCAAAGTGACTTCAATGGCACCTAATAGCAACAACAATGGCTAATGATCATGAACATTTCTTTCTGGTTTTTTTTTTAAAGCTACCTGAGTGTTTTATTGGATAAAGTGTATGTTCATGTCCTTTGTCCATTTTTTGATTGGATTGTTTATCTTTTTGTGGTGGTGGTGGTGCACTTTCGTGTATATTTTAGAGATTACACTGTTGTTAGATGTGTTGTTGCCCAACTTGTTTTGTTCCCCCCCCTCCCAGTTTCTAGGTTATCTTCTGACTCTTTTGATAAAGCCTTTTGATGAACATAAGGATTTAATTTTTAGGAGACTCCAGTTATGTAGTTTTTCTTCTGTTTGTGCATTTTTAGTTCTGTCTGATACTATATTTGTGTCATAAATTAGGACCCCTAAGTTTGTTCCTATTTTGTCCTCCACATTATAGTTTTAGGTATAACATTTAAGTTTTTGATCCATATTGAGAAGTTTTTGTGTATGATGTGAGGTATGGATCCTGTTTCAGTTTTCTGTAAACAAACATCCAGGTTTACTGGCCATTTTGTTAAAGAAACTCTTCACTCCCCCACTGCATGGACTTCAACCCTTTGTTGAAGACCAGCTATTTATGCTGTTGTTATTAAGTGCCATCAAGTAGTTCTGATTCATAATAACCCTGTTTAGGGTTTCTGAAGATGGCTGGTGGATTTGAACCACTGGCCTTGCAGTTAGCAACTCTATTTCTTCTGAGACTTATTTGCTTATGGTTCTGGCAGTCCACAGTATATTAAATATCTTTCACCACAACTCCAAGCCCAGTGTTATTTCTGCTATTACATAGCTGTCATGTAAATAATTTAATGAACCCTCTAACAACCCTATGATCTAGCTGAAGGTAAAATGATTGCCCTTAATTTACATTTGATGAACTGAGTTTCAGAAAGCTCATGGAATTACATGAAATAGAAGCAGAGATAGAATCCAGGTCCCTGGTTCAGTGCACTCATTCATGCACTTCATTCTAGCCCTCTATCCAATACTGGGAAGGTAAAGATGACTAAAGCAAGTCCAGATCCTGAGGAGCTCACAATCTAATGAAAGGAAGAGGTAATAAAATGTGATTACAATAAAGATAGTAAAGATATAGAACTATAGAGGATGGAACTCTGTCTAAAAGAGGGAGGAGAAATATTTGCACAATAAAGGGCATACCAGACAGAAAAAAAAAACACCTATGCAAAGATAACATAAAAGAACAAGGTATATTGGGAGATTTTATAGTGTTGATTTATAGCGTCAAAAGGCGAGGCTGGAGAAGGAGGGGACTAGAGAGTGTGCGTGCCATGTAAAGACGTTTGAACTTTATCCTATAGGCAGTGAAGAGCAAGCATAGGATTGCAATATGGAAACAGCAAGATCAAAGTTGTGTGACAGAGGCTGTGGAGAATGAAACACACCGCAGTGAGTTTACAGCAAGGAAGCTGGTTATGGCCTGCCATCAGTAAAGTATGCTTTTACCTGCAAGCAGCACATCCTTTGTAGCTTAAATAAGAAGGTGATTTTCCCTACTTTGACAAATCTGGAGTCCTGGCGTAGTGCTGTGAAATAAAACACTAGCCCACAAGGTTGATTTGAACTACAAAGTCAGCGGTTCAAACTCACCAGCCACTCCTTGGAAACCTTATACAAGGTAATTATGAGTTGGAACTGACTTGATGACATTTTACAACAACAATGAGAAATCCAGAAGAAGATATCTATTGACATTGGTCAGGGCTACATGCACCATGATTCTTTTCATCTTTTTTTCAGTGATTACAAGATAGTTTCCCCATCTTGTTGTCAGCATTCAAAGAAGAAAGAAGATAAATCAAGAGTAGCAACAACTATACCTGTCCTTTCCCACCCCCTTTTTTTAAATCAGGAAAGAAAAATCTTTCCTAGAACTCCTCCACAGACCTTTTTTTTTTTTTTTCCATGTCTCATTGGTCAAAACTGTGTCACTAGCTCATCAGCAGCTGTAAAGGAAGTTCCCTCATCCAAGTCCAGGAGAAGGGATAAGTATGAACATTCTGTTAGCTAATTCACAATTTCCTCAATAGTCCAAGTGAGAGCTAAAATACATTAGGGAAGATGGAAAGGGGAGATGAATTCTTAATATGTCCACAAGTCTAAGCAGCAGCTTGGTGACTGACCACGTATGAAGAGTGAGGAATTAAGAGGAGTTCAAAATGACTCACACATGTCTGGCCTGGACACTTGGATGGACTTCACTGAGAAGAACAAGGGAGGAGAGGAAATTCCATTTAGGAAATGCTAAGTTTCAAGCTGCTGAGGGACCTCTAACTTGACATTGTTGTTCTTAAGTGTTGCCGAGTTGGTTCCGACTCATAGCAAACCTATATAAGATTTCTGAAGATTGACTGGTGAGTTTGAACTGCCAACCTTGCTGTTCAAACCAACCTTGTAGTCCAGTGCTTACCTTATCAGAAAGCACCACACCAGGACTCCATCACTGACAAGCACCTAGACAAATAAAGGGAGACTTGGTAATAGAGATTATCAAACATGTTGTTGTTGTTGTTGTTGTTGTTAGATGCCATCAAGGCATTTTTGACTCATAGCAACACTATATAAAAGGGAACGAAACATTTCCCGGTCCTGCGCCAGCCTCACAACTGTTGTTTTGTTTGAGCCCACTGTACAGTCACTGTGTCAGTCCATCTCCTTATGGGTCTCCCTTTTTCTCACTGACCATCTACTTTACCTAGCATGATGTCCTTCTCCAGGAACTGGTCTCTCCTGGTGATATTGTCCAAAGTATGTGAGATGATGTCTTGTCATACCTGCTTCTAAGGATCATTCTAGTTGTACTTCTTACAAAACAGGTTTATTCATTCATTCTGGCAGATCATGGTACATCCAATATTCTTTGTAAATATCATAATTCAAATGAATCAATTCTTTTACAGTATTCCTTATTAATTGTCCAATTTTCACATGCATATGAGGTGATTGAAAATACCATGGCTTAGGTCAAGTGTACCTTAGTCTTCAAAGTGACATCTTTTTTTAAAAAACACTTTAAAGAGGTCTTTGCAGCAAATTCGTCCTGTGTGATATGTTGTTTGATTTCTCGACTGCTTCTTCCATGAACATTAATTGTGGAACCAAGTAAAATGAAATCCTTGACATCTTCAAACTTTTCTCCATTATCTTGATGTTGATTATTGGTCCAGTTGTCAGGATTTTTGTTTTCTTTACATTGAGTTGTAATCCATACTGAAGGCTGTATGTATTCTTTGATCTTCAATTGCAAGTGCCTCAGATCTTTTGGTTTTCAGTAAACAAGGTTGTGTTATCTGCATATCACAGGTTGTTAATGATCCTTCCTCCAATCCTGATAACATGCTTTAAAAAAAAAAATTAATAAATTAAAAAA
>NW_006408527.1:14724050-14754143 GCF_000296735.1 Chrysochloris asiatica
ATAAAGTCCAACTTCTCAAATTGTTTGCTCAGCATACAGATTGAATAAGTATGGTGGAAGGATACAACCTTGATGCATCTTTCCTAATTTTAAACCATTCAGTATTCCCTTGTTCTATTTGAATGACCACCTTTTAGTATATGCACAGGTTCTGCATAAGCACAATTAAATTTTCTGGAATTCTCATTTTTCACAATGTTATCCATAGTGTGTTATAATCCACACAGTTGAATGCCTTGCATTGTCAATAAAGCACAAATAAACATCTTTCTGGTACCCTCTGCTTTCAACCAAGATCCATCTGATGTCAGCAATAATATCCCTCATTCCATGTTGTCTTCTGAACTGACTTGAATTTCTGGCAGCTCCTGTTGATGTGCTTCTGCAACCATTTTTGAATTATCTTCAGCAATATTTTACATTCTTGTAGTAGTAATGACATTGCTTGAAAATTTCCACATTCTGTTGCATAACCTTTCTTTGGAATAGACACAAACATGGGTCTCTTTCAGTTGAATGGTGAGGTAGCTGTCTTCCAAATTTCTTGGTATATATGAGTGAGCATCTCCAGTACTGCAACAATTTTTTGAAACATTTCAACTGGTATTCTGTCAAACCCTGCAGTCTAGTTTTTCACCAGCGCCTTCAGTGCAGGTTGGACTTCTTCCTTCAGTGTCATCCGTTCTTCATCATATACTACCCCTTGGACAAGGATTCTGTGTATTCCTTTCATCTTCTTTTAATGCTTCCTTGATCTTCTTGTAGAACAATTCTTGGCACAAGGTAAACACTCAACAAATACTTGTTTAATGAATAGATTAAAGGAATCCTCTGAAACAGAAAGTTGAGAGAGTTCCAAAAGCCAAGGAAAAGATTAATTTAGGAGACATGATCAATAATATCAAGTACCAAAACATTAAATATGACAAAGACTAAAGCGTTGCCACTGAATATGAACATTACAAGATGCTCAATTATCTCAACAAAAGCAATTTTGATAGAGAGAGATGAGTGTGGAAGCCTAACATCAGCAAGTTGTAATGTGAATGGAATAGATAAAGTGAGGACAGATTTAAGCTTTGATGTAAATGGATGAAGAAAGCTAGGAAAAATTAACAAAAGGTACCCATGGGTCAAGGAAGGATTTTTTATTTTACTGTTTACTTTGAGATGGAATTGATTTTAGCTTGTCATCTCTTAGGAGAAAAGAGTCAGTAGAGGGAAAAAGTACCTAGGAACGAAACAGTGCCATCAAGTCACTTTCAATTTGTGGCAACCTCATTTTTGTCAGAGGAGAGCTATACTCTAAAGGGTTTTCAATGGCTGATTTTTCAGAAGTTAATCAACAGGACTGTCTTCCCAGGTGTCTCTCAAACCTCCAATATTTTGGTTAGCAGCTGATGTAATAACTGCTTGCATCATCCAAGGACTCCCAAATATATTGTTGCTGTTAAGTGCTGTAGAGTCAGTTCTGACTCACAGCGACCCTGTATAGGGTTTCCAAGAAGTGGCTGGTGTGCTTGAACTGCCGACCTTGCAGTTCAAACCTACTTTACAGTCCAATACATTAACCCACAGTGCCACACCAGGGCTCCTTGATGAGAGAAGATTGTATAACATAGACTGAGGTAGAAATGAGAAATAAAGGTAATTTAGAACAATGAGAGAAAAGAATATGTGTTAACAGTAAGGGCTCAAATAGGATAAAGACCATCTTAGCATTGTAGCCCCAATCTTTTGTAGTATACAGAAAAAGGAATATGGTGGCCAGGTCAATTCAGGTTTGAGGGTGTTTAGGGTCATTTGCATCCCTGGTTCTTTGCCAGAGACAAGCCCCCTCCTCACCATTACACAGTTATCATATAAAACATCCCAAGGAGAACATGATTGTTTGAACACAGTCATTTTCTACTTAAGTGAAATCAAATAGATGGATCTTGCTGTCATCCTTTCTAGTCCCCAGAACCTCTGAAAAACACTGAGCATGCTGTCAGTACTAGGCGTGAAGGCTGCTCAAAAGGAACTAAGCATACACTCCCAAAGAAGAGTGTGCTACACTTATGAGCACAGAAAAGGCATATTTGGGAAATGTTCTATGGTATAAAGAGAATGCTGGTCATGCCTTTCAGTGCCTCCTGGGGGTTGAAGAAGCAAGCATGTTTTAATGTGTTTTAGGAAATACTGAGAAGGTGTTGGGATTTTGTATCTTGTAAAAACAGGCATCAGAGAGTATAATGGGAAGGGTGCTGAGGAAAGTTTGCAGTGAGAAGTTGAGCTATGAAGAGATGCTCAGAGGATGACCAGTGAAGATGACAGAGGGCCTGGTATCTGAAGCTTTGCTGAGGTTGGCAGGAGTATAGGTAGGTCATGGGCTGGACAGAATGGGCTGGATGGAATGCTGGCCTAGAAGCCTTCACTAGGGCACAGGCTGAGCTCCTTCCTGGGTGGAGTAATTGCTAAACTAGTCTGACTCCTGCACAGCAGTACACAGGCTGGGAAAATTGTACCCCTTCTAAGTGTCCACTTCCATGTCACGGAGGTTGGAGTTGGGTTTCAGAGTGGAAAGCAGGTTTAAAGACCTTCACTTCTTACTGAAATAGGAATATCCTTCAAGGCCTGGAGTAAGCCAGCTAAATTAATTTTGTTTTACTTATGACTGTCAAAAAGGAGCTCTGGTAGTGCAAATGATTAAGGGCTCAGATGCAAATCAAAAGGACAAAGACCTGGAGTTGTGCGTCCACAAAGATTACTGCCAAGAAAACCCTACGGGGCAGTTCCATTCTACCACACGTTGTTAAGTGTCATCAAGTCGGTTCCAACTCATAGCAACCCTGTATATGGTTTTCAAGGAGTGGCAGGTGACTTTGAATCCACCGCCATCCTTGCAGTTCAAACCAACTTCGTGGTCCAGTGTTTATCCTACAGCACCACACCAGGACTCTGCCACATAATCCAACCACCATAAATTGAAAGTGACTGGATGGCATCTGACAACACCAACTACTGAAAAGCAGCACATTTTGGTTGATTTGTGTGAAAGAATATACTGCTGACGTCCATTCCTGTGAGAGAGGAAGGAGAAGAGTGGTTACAGCTTCCCAGACATTGGGAGCTAACTCTCTCTACTTCCTCTTTGAACTTTCCTTCCTTTTCCTTTTAATTTAATATTGCCTTCAAATTCTGGTGGCTCATGGATGAATGTTTAGCTATTGATTTTGATCAATCAAAGGTTGGCAATTTAACCTTCCCCCCACAATGGCTCTGTAGAGAAAAGACTTGACTATGAGCTTCTCTTCAGATTATAGCCCAGAAAACCCTATGGAGCAGTTCCACTCTCTAACATAGGGTCCCTACAAGTCAAAAATTGACTCAACAGCCCCCAAACAACCACAGAAATACTGTCCTTGGTGAGGCATTGTTAGGATCAGCATTTAACATTTAGACAACAAATTGAGTTGAAAGAAAAAGAGCTATTAGGTGTAATGAGGGAGAAATGGCTGCAGGAAGCATTCCAATACTGGAGATGGAGCACACAGATGACAAGAACATAGAAAGATGAGGCAGATGGACATAGCACAGACGGTACAGAACTGCTCAGTGTCCAGCAGAGTGTTAATGGAAACTGGTTAAAAGCCAAGGTCTTAACCCAGTTTGAAGGATGAAGATCATAACTTGAGAAGCAAGGAGGAAAGCATTCTCTAACAAGCTAGGATTAAAAGACAGGAAGGAAAAGTTATAGAAAGCCTTCTTCCAGAGAAAGGTAACTGCATGTCTAGTTGTCCAGCTGATCCCTAATCTTCCCCAAACAGGAGGACCTGAGCAAGCGCACATATCAGCCTATCCCAGGTACCCCTCTTGCTCAGAACTAGACCTCTCTCTTCTCCTTGCCCCATTGCTTCCAAAGGTCAAAGATACCAGAGTCTCCAAGAATCTTCCTACCTCTGAAAGAGTCCAGGCAAAAAGGCCACAAAATGGGCCAATGTTTAGTTCAGGAGACAAAGGCCCTTTGATAGGAACCTGGCTTGGCAGACTTCCTCTTTACAAATAAGTTTAGATTCTATTCAGGGAATGCAGGAGCAGGAAGCAGTGGTTAGTGTCCTTTCAGGGACATGTAGTTGTAGAAAGGTTAGACTTTGGCCTGGCTCTCTAGCTTCTGTGAATCCCTTCTGATAAGGCCCTCTTCACAACCAGGAGCTTTGTACTGGTCTCATGATCAGGCGTGAGAATAATGACTTGCTTTGGCACTGTGGGTCCCAAAGCAAGGCTGCCTGGCTCAAGGCCTTTCCCCAGGTTGAGGTCCCAGAGCAGGACCCAGTTCTAGAGGCCCAGTTCCCTCTGTGTGTGAATTGCCATTCCTAGGTGACTCAGTTATTTAAGCAAATTCCTTTTCCAAGACAGAAGGTAGAAGAGAAAACGAAACATATTTTTGCAGTTCTGCTGGGAAACAGGTGTACTAGGGATGAGGAGGGAAGGCATCTACCCAGGGGGCTTAGGGAAGTTGAGAAAAGTCTCCTGGGTCAGCCCTGAAAATGTCTACTAGGTCCACCTCGGAGTCTTCAGAATTTCCTCACTGCTTCAAATCCATCCCTAAGCCAGAATGGTCTTCCTATCCACTCTCCCCATGTTCCTCATCCCCAGGATAGTTTTCTTGGGATGGATACCTAAAACACTTGCATCCTGTTGAGTCATTTCATCATAAGGAAGCCAATAAGACCAATTCTAGACCTTTATATAGCTTCTGGGGTCCCGGTGGGGCGCTGTGGCATAATGCACTGGACCAAAATTTCTGTTCGAACTGCAAGGTTGATGGTTCAAATTCACCAGCCACTCCTCGGAAACCCTATCCAGGGTTGGTATGAGTCAGAACCGACTTGATGGCTGTTAACAACAACAACAACAGCAACATATACCTGCTAGGAAGGACAACTGAAGTTTGAGTGTGGTGCTATAGGATAAGCACTCGACAACAAGGTCTCTTTGAACCATATGGTTGGTGGTTCAAACTTACCAGCCACTCCTTGGAAACCCTATACGGGGTTAACCACAGGAAGGACAATGGTAGCTCAGTGGCAGCATTCTTGCCTTTCGTGTGGAAGACCCAGGTTCAATTCCAGTCAGCACATCTCAAGCATAACCACATCTATGTGTGGAGCCTTGTGTGGCTGTGATGCTGAAATGGTTTCCTAGGAGCTTCTAGACTAAGATGGACTAAGAAGAAAGGCCTGGATATTTCCTTGCGAGAATCAGCCAATGAAAACCTATGGCCCATAACAATGTTGTTCATGGGGTCACCATTAGTCAGGGGCAGCTCTAAGGCCAATTACAACATATCTCTACAAACAGTTAATATGCTTCACTGACTGAAGTCCACCCAGAGGCATTCAGAAGAAAGGCCTGGAAGGTCGACTTCCAATTAGCCATTGAAATCTGTATAAAGCATAGTTGTACTTTGACACACAAGGGGTTGCCATGCATCAGAGTCAACTAGACTTCAATTGTTTTTTGTTTTGTTTTGTTAGTTTAAATATATAAACACTGGACCACAAGGTCAATTTGAACCACAAACTCACCAACTGCTTCTCGGAAATCCTATACAATATCCCTATGAGTCGGAACCGACATGACAGTACTTAACAGTAACAACAATATATGTATATATATATGTTCCTAGTGTAGGATGAGCACTGAATTCTGAACCAGCTGTTCTGCAAAAACCCGATCCAGGGTCACTATGAGTCAGAACTGACTTGATGGCACTTGGCAACAACAAGGTTCCCATTTAATCTTTTAAGTGGATATTGCCAATTTGATCCCATAAAGACAGTTCTTAGAAGAGCATAATGCTCTAGGCAGATATTATTTTACTTGTTAAGTTCAACTGTTGTTTGGTTTTAAGACAACTTCAGGGGATATTTTGATTAACTGTTTAAAGATGATGTCAGGACAATAGCTTCAGGGATTCACCCACCTTCAGGCTTCATGAAAGCATTTGAAATTTTGTTCTATCTCTTCCTCCAATTGATCAGGATTCTTCTACAGAGCTTTTCCATACTGACTGCTCCATTTTACATTCCTACCAGCAGTGGAAAGAGTTCTACTTTTGCCTCATCCTGGACAACATTTGGTGTTTTCTGTTAGTTTTTAATCTTAGACATTCTAGTGGAAATGAGATGGCATCTTATTAATCTTATTAGGATTTTGATTTGCATCTCTGTGATAGCTTAAAGACATTATCTTTTCATGTGTTTGGTGGCCATTTGAATGTCCTCTTTGGTAATATGTTTATTCAAGTTCTTTGTGTGTGTACGTTGTTGTGACGTGCCATTGAGTCGGTTCTAACCCACAGTGACTCTGTATAGGGTTTCCTAGGAGTGACTGGTGAACTTTAACCACTGACCTTGCAGCCCAAACTGACATTGAAGTCCAATGCGTCAACCCACAGAGACACACCAGGAATAGCTATATATGTATACACATATATATGTATACATATATAGCTATTCCTGGTGTGGCACTGCAGGATCATGCACTGGACCTTAAGGTTGATTTGAACTGCAAGGTTGGCAATTCAAACCCACCAGGCACTCCTCGGACCCTACACAGAGTCAGAACCAACTCCACGGCACCTAACAACAATAATATATATGTAATTTTATTATTATCAGTCTAACTAGTTTTTATATCCCTGTTACACTTGTCAGTAGAGTCCATTGTTGAAGAAAATCTTCTGGAACAGCATTAGCCTAAACTTTTATTTAAAAATACTGGACTGGAGAAGGAGGGGAAGAATGTTTTATAGGGCCAGAGGGGGTCAACCAGAGTTCAGCTAGTTTCTGGAATAGTTGGTCAAGAATGATTCTTAGAAGAGAAAGGAACTGTGCTCAAAGATTAGCAACCATTGTTTGGGCAATTTGGATATTATCAAGACAGTAGAAAGGAATAGCTGAGAGATAAAGACATGTGCACGAGGGGATAGAAGTTCTAGGGGATAAGTGAAAATGCTCAGACCTTGTATATTTCACACAGCATTATAAGAGAAGGAAAGGTCCTTTCTGATCATTCATTATTCCATTATGTTGTCATTAAGTACCGTGGAGTTGGTTCCGACTCATAGTGACCCTGCACAGGGTTTCCGAGGCTGCAAATCTTTACGGGAGCAGAAAGCCTCATCTTTCTCCCGTGGAAGGGCTGGTAGTTTTGAACTTCTGACCTTCAGGTTAGCAGCCTGCTTTGTAACCACTACACTACCAGAGCTCCTTTATTCCATTATGGGAACAAGTAAGTGTGCTCTTCTCTTAGTCCCTTTAAGTATACACTCCAGACTCTTTCTCTGCTCTAGCGCTGCCATGAACCCAATCTTCTAGTGGATACAGAAGAATCAGGATGTCTGATATGGGCTGGTCCCTGGAAGAAGGGCCTGGGCACTGGGGAGGGGAGGAGAAAGTGGAGGAACTGGCTCGACAAGGAGTAAGATTCTTTTCATTCTTTCCCTGGTTGAGCTGGGTGAGGAGTAGAAGAACAAGTGTGTTGAGTTGTGGAGGGCAACAAGGGCGGTTCTAGAAGGCTGAGCACTATCCTCTCATGAGCCAGAAGTGAGTGTGGCCTTAAGCAGGACTCAAGAAGTCAGCTTACTTACTGGTCCCTTCTTCCTATGGAACATCACCTGTCAGTTAGTTTGTTGCTATGATTCGGGAAGCTATGCTAGTTGTATTTCAAAACTACCAGGGTCACACATGGTGGACAGGTTTCAACAGAGCTTCTGAATTACGAAAAAAAGGCCTGACGATATCTTTCTGAAAATCAGCTAACCAAATGGTTCACAACAGCATACTGCTCAATCTAGTGGGCTCTGGCAGCATAGTGGTTATGAATTGGGCTGCGACCCTTAACGTCAGCAGTTCGAAGCTACTAGCCACTCCGAGGGAAAAACATGAGGCTTCCTGCTCCTATAAAGATTTACAGCCTCAGAAACCCTGTACAGGGTTGCTATGGGTCGGAACTTAACAACAAGTGTTAGAAGAGGAGTCTGTGGACTAGAAGGCAGTACACAATAGACTCAAACACACCAACAACCATGAAGATGGTACAGGATCTGGCAACATTTTGTCTGTTGTACATGGGGTTAGTGTTAGTTGGAGCTGGCTTGACTGCAATGAACAACATCTAGTTATTAGTTGTGTAGGTTTGCAAGTGTGTAAGGATGGAGTATGGCAAGTTACTTTCAGGAAGATAGGATTTGTTGGAGAGAAGAGAACAGATTGGCTGACTGAGCTGAGCATCATGAATGGACATGCCAGTCCCAGAAGAAACGAGAGGACCTCTCTGGTGCTGCCTGGTGAGGGCTGGCCTCTGTGACGGAAAAGGAAGCCTAAGGATCTATTTTACTTAAAGTTTTTATTGTGAAGTTTACATGGGAGAACATCAGCTTTACACTCATCCTATCGTATTTTATTTCATTCAATGATTACAATCCCTGCCATGCATCATCAAATAACCAAAAGGTAGTGTAGTGGTTATAAATCAGGCTGTGAACCGCAAGGTCAGCAGTTCAAAACTACCAGCTGTTCCACGGGAGAAAGATGAGGCTTTCTGCTCCCATAAAGATTTACAGCCTCGGAAACCCTGTACAGGGTCGCTATGAGTCAGAACTGACTCCACGGCACATAACCACCACCACACCACGCAGGCCTGCCCCCCAGCCGCCAGCACACAGCTCTTCCCCCACCCTGAGTCCAGTGACCCCAGCCAATCTATCTGTCCATGTCATTTTCTCTGTCTCCATCCCTGGCGTCATTGCCTCTCTGGGTAGGGACCCACTCTCTGTTCTCCTCACTTGATGGTCCCAGGGAACTCCGCTCCTGGGCTGCATAATCAATCACTCTCCTCCTCTTGTCAAAAAACATCTACCTCTATATTTCCTACCCTCATAGTCAGTCCTGATGGCAATTATTCACTATTGTACCACAAGAGTCTTATCCCCATTTCCTTTCGCCATCCCGATCCCAACGGATTGGAAATCTTTCAGTGGTGATTCTACCTTCTCCTGCCCCGTCTGGAACTACATCTTGAAAGCTTGTAAGCCAGTCACTTCTTGCCTTTATAGTACCCCCCATTTTGAGCAGCCAATGTCTAAGTTGCCCATTCCTGTCAACCCTGTGTACCGAGGGGGTGGGAGTGATCCTTGCTGTAAAGATTTGTTCCCTTTTTTTGAGCTACTACATCCATAAATATAGGTAAAGTTCATCAAATTGTAGCAGGTTACTCTCTTTTCCCCTCTTCTTTATTCTTCTAGTCGAGTTCTGATCATCCAGCCATCGAAGCCAGGTCAAGTGGGTACTATCTGCAAATATGGGTGTTCTTGTGCATCTCCTCTCACTTCATATCAACTGGACGCTTCACTTTCCGCTCTGGTCCTCTGTAAGCCTGAGGATCTTGCTGATCATTTAGTATTCCATTATGCTCAGTTCCTGCCTATGGGTTACTGCCAGCCATCAGACAAAGCATCCAGAAACTCAATGAAAGAAAATCCCAGGGCACAGAGGTGTAGCAATCTCAGCTCCTTCCCTGGCCACTCTATTGGAATGCTCGCATGGCCCCAGTTATCACTCCTAATAGTCTCTTTCCATTCTGTGCTCTAAGGTCCCCAGCTGAGTGTAGACTATTCTCATGTCTCCTTCATTTATTTGAGACAAGACTGGAATTATTTCCAAAGGATTTTATAGAAACTTATAAGAAAGGTAAAACCTCAAAACAAGAAAATGCATGTCATGACACAGAACACTCTTCAGAGCTTCTATTCCTTATTCAAAGCCAGCACAGACTGACTTGATCGGAAGGAGTTCTTATGATCACAGATGTGGCTTTGTCAGCGTGATAACAGGTGGACTGAGCTCTGTTCATCTCTCGGTCCCCTAGCTCCTACCATGGTGCCTGGCAACTTATGGGAGGTTAGCAAACGTTTGTTGAATGAACTCCTAGCATACAAGAAGAAGAGGTTGCTTTTCTCATAGACTACTTGTCCAATTGTCCTTGGGAGAACAGAGCTTTCCTCCCATCCATTCCAAGCTGCTTCTCTCAGGGTGCAGAGAAGAGTCCAAGTCAATGGATCATCTAGAACTGAGTTAAAGTGATGGAAAAAGGTCAAGGGTGTTTAGAATAGGTTTCCTTTTCAGCAAAGAGAAAACCTCTCCCCTTTGGGCCTCTCAAAAACCATGCCCCTTAGCCTCCTTCAGAAGCCTTCTTTCTCTGGGCATTACTGTTCTCCTAACTCCATCATGATATTGCAGCATCTCCAGTCTCTGTACTCTGGGTCTGTCCCTACAAGTAGGACCTTCCTCAGTCTGGCCTCTGAGGCCCTGATCCCCGGTGGGGTCCTTTAGAGTCTTCAGGGCTGTGCAGGCAGAAAGTCTAAAGAGAGTCTGTAGGGAAATATGTGCCCAGGACATCCATAAGCATTTTTCCTTAGAACTGAGATGGGTAGGGTACATTCAGAGACCTTATGGTTGTTTTGTTTTTAAGAACTATGCACTCTTGAGCAATACACTGGCAGTAGCATTTTTTTCTTAGAGAATTCGACACAACCTATCCCCACTATTATAGTTTTGGCAAAGAGTAAATTCACAAGTTATTGTGCTGGCCACTGAGTATACTACCTCCTCCATAAGGTACAAAATGAATCATGTCTTAAAGTTAACCTGTCATGATTACTGGTAAGCATTGTTTTCCCTACAACTAAATCTGAAAAGTTATACCCATAAATTATAACACAAATGTCCTTTGCCTGATATGTCTTTGCTAAACATTTTTTCTTAGAGAGGTCTTTTTTTACTCTTTTTTTTCAAACCAAAGGTCTCACATATTTATTAGCCAACCTCTTTAGATACAGAAGCATACAAATAAAGGAAGAAACCAGAAGTTTTGCAAAAACATGTTCAATTGATCAAACCTTGGCAAAACTTAACTTACTATGGTAGAGTACTAGACCTGGGTATGTTATGTGCTGTGTTATCACATGTACGACTCCTTAGAGACCCAGCTTGGTTCTTCTCCAGTGTCTTGTCTCGGAGTTGTATCTGATTTTATTAGCAGTATTCATTTGAATCCTTTGGGGAATAGGATGATTCTGCTTTTGTTTGTTGGCCAGGAATCTCTGGGTTCTGAAAGTCTTATGCAAAGACATGGTGAAGATGAAACGTAGCAGCACTCACATGATGGCGAAGAAAGTCAGAGCTCTCTCTTTTTACTCTTATGGTAAAATCATTTGATGCATATTGTTGTTGTTGTTGAGTGCCATCAAGTCAATTCTGACTTATAGTGACCCTGTATAGATAAGGTTTCTGAAGAGCGACTGGTGAGCTTGAACTACCAACCTTGCAGTCCAAACTGACCTTGCAGTCCAGCACATTAACCCACAGTGCCACACCAGTACTGTCTAATTTTTGGGAGGTCCCATTTATTTTGTCTTCTGTTGGTGTGTTTCTAGTTACGTTTGATAGAGTATTTATGCCATGTATCAGAGATCCTGTTTGTCCCTATTTTTTCACTGATGATCTGTGTAATTCTAGGTTTTACATTTAGATCTATAATTACATTGAGTTCATTTTTGTATATGGTGTAAGGTATGGGTCTTGTTTCATTTTTATGCAAATAGTTTTCCAATTTTTCCAGCACCATTTAATGCATTTTGGCCCTTTGTTGAATATGAACTGCCTGTAGTTGGATGGATTTGCTTCAGGGTTCTCAATCGTGTTCCATTAATCTATGTGTCTTTCGAGGCTGTTTTACTACTGATCGAGTAGTACTTTTTGAAACTGGGAAGTGAGAGACCTCCTACTTTGTTCTTCTTTCAATAATGCTTTACTTATCCTGGTCTCTTTCCTTTCCATATAAAGTTATTGATTAGTTTGTCTATCTCTTTAAAGAATGATGTTGAATTTGGATTGGGATAGCATTGTATTATATAGAGAGTGTTTTAGATAGTGTTGACATTGCCACAATTTTAAGTCTTTCTATCTAGGAGCAGGGTATATTCCTCCATTTCTGCAGGTCTTTTTTGGTTTCTTGCAGTAGTTTTATGATTTCATAGTTTTATGACTTTGTATACGCCTTTTTTCCTCTGGTTATATTTATTCGCAAGTATTTCATCTTTTGGGCGGCTATTGTAAATAGCCTTGTTCTCCTGATTTCCTTTTCATAGCTCTCTTGATTCGTGTAAAGGAATCCAACTTTGCGTATGTTCATCTTGTACCCTGCCACTTTGCCAAATCTATTGATGAATTCCAATAATTTTCTTACAGAGTCTTTGGGATTTTCTAAGTAAAGAATCATATTGCCTGCAAGTAGAGAGAGTTTTACTTCCTCTTTGCCAATCTGGATACCTTTAATTTCCCTTTCTTGTCTCATAGCTCATGCTAAGGCTTCTAGTACAATTATAAGTAGGAGTGGTGATAAAGGGCATCTTTGTCTGGTTCCTGGTCACAATGGGAATGACTTTAGTTTTTCACCACTGAATATGATGTTGACTGTTGGTTTTGTAAAAATGCTCTTGATTATGTTAAAGAATTTCCCTTCTACTCTTATTTTGTTGAATACTTTTTATCAGGAATGAGTATAGGATTTTGTCAATTGCCTTTTCTGCATCAATATGAATTTGGGATTGTTTATTTACGTGATGGATTATGTTGATTGCTTTTCTAATATTGAACCATCCTTGCAAAACTATTATGAATTTCACTTGGTCATGATGGATTTATATATATATTTTATATATATATATATATATATATATACATATACTTAGATTTTGATTTTGTGGAGAATTTTTGCACCTAAGTTCATGAGGGATATCGGTCTATCATTTTCTTTCTTAATCATGTCTTTGCCTGGTTTTGGTATCATAGGTATACATTCTTCATAAAATCAACTCAGGAATTTTCCATCCTTTTCTATATTGTGGAATAGTTTGAATCGAATGTGTGTCACCTTTTCTCTGGATGTTTGGTAGAATCCACCAGTAAAGCCACCTGGGCCTACACTTTTTAGTTGGGAGTTTTTTAATGAGTTGATCAATTTCTTCTCTTGTTATACGCCTGCTCAAGTTTTCTACCCCAGCCTATGTTAGTTTAGGTAGGTCGTGTGTTTCTATAAATTTGTCTACTTCTTCTAGGTTTTCAAATTTGTTGGAGTACTATTCTTCATAATATTTTATTATTATCCTTGATATTTCCATTGCTTCTGTCATGACATCACTCATATAATTTCTTATTTGTTCTTTGTGTCTTCTTCTTCTCTTTTGTTAGATTTCTCATTGGTTTGTCAATTTTATTAATCCTTTCAAAGAACCAACTTCTTGTCTTGTTGATTATTTCTATTGTTTTTCTATTTCCTATTTATTTCTGCTCTAGCATTTATTATTTCTTTTCTTTTAGTGTCAGTAGGGTTACTTTGCTGCTCTTTTTCTGTTTGTTGAAGATGTTTTGACTAAGGTGTTGATTATGATTCTTTCGTCTTTTTGGATGTGTACATTTATTGTTATAAATTGCCCTCTGAGCATTGCTTTGGCTGTGTCCCAAAGGTTCTGGCAAGTTGTATTTGCTCTTATTTGACTCAAGGAGTTTTATTATTATTATTATATCATTTTTTATTTGATTTATTGCCCAGTAACTTTTAAGCAGGGTGTTGTTCAATTTCCTTTCATTTAATTTTCCCCCTTGATCTTCCTATTGTTGATTTCTAATTTTATATATAGCATTGTGATTGAGAAGATGCTTTGTAATATTTTGATGTTTTACATTTATTGAAGTTTTCTTTGTGGCTGAATATATGGTCTCTTCTGGAGAATATTCCCTGTGCACTGAAGAAGAATGTGTATTGTGTTGTTGCTGAGTTGAGTGCTCTGTATGTCTATGAGGTCAAGTTGGTTGTGTTGTTTAGTTCTTTTGTGTCTTTGTTGAGTTTCTTTCTAGTTATTCTGCCCATCAAAAGTGGTGTATTAAAATCTCATACTTATTATTGTAGAGTTGTCTATTTCTTTCATCAGTTCTATTAGAGTTTGATTTATGTATTTTGAGGTTCTTTCACTGGAGGCATATATATTTATTATGGTTATGCCCTCTTGCTCAACTGACCCCTTAATTATGTCTCTTATGCCAGTTCTTATTTTAAAGTATATTTTATCGGAGATTAAAATTGCAATTTTTGCTAATTTTTTATTGCCATTAGCTTGGTATATTTTTTCTCATCCTTTGATTTTTGTCTATTTCTATCTTTGCATGTAAAATGTATCTCTCGTAAACAGCATATTGAAGGATCCTGTTTTCTTGTCCATTCTTCTACTCTCTGTCTTTTTACTGGTGCACTTAATCTATTTACATTCAGTGTAATATATGTGATAGGTATAAATTGATTGCGTCATTTTGCTGTGTGTTCTTCTGTGATGCTGCTAGTTTCTTTCTTCCACACAATTTTCTACATGGAATTAATTTTATTGTGGGTTTTCTTCTCATTTGCTTCATTTTTGTTGTGTTAATATTTACTAAGTCTTCCTGATTTTTTAATTTTTATGTAAAGTTGTATTCATTTTCTTTGAAGTTACACTATAACTCAGTAATTTTTACCCTGTTTAAAACAGTTTGTTTTATCTTGAAATCTACTTAATCCCTTGTCATTTGGAACTTCTGTATCTATACTGGTCCCTCTTTTTGTTTTGTAACTGACTTCATTATAAATTGATATCCGTGGCTCCCTATATTAGGCCTTCTAGGTTTGCTTTACTTTAAATATTTAAATATGTCTATATCTGAATTGAGCTCTGGGTGATACTGTCTTGTATGTTCATTGTTGTTGTCTGCTGTTGTTGATGATCAGTCCAAAGAGCATCCTTTAGTATTTTTTGGAAAGTCAGTCTTGTTATTACAAATTCCTTTAGTTTCTGTTTATCTGGAAGTGTCCTAATTTCACTGTTGTATTTGAGGGACAGCTTTGCTGGTTATATAATTCTTGTTGATGTATTTTTCTTTCAGAGTTTTGTATGTGCCATTTCATTGTCTTCTCACCTGCATGGTTTCTAGTGAGAAATCAGAGTTTTGTCTTATTAGTTCTCCTTTGTTGTTATTGTTGTTTTTAAACACTGTCAAGTAGGTTCCAACCCATAGCAACCCTGTATAGGATTTCCGAGGAGCAGCTGGCGAGCTTGAACTGCTGACCTTGTAGTTCAAATGACTTTACAGTCTGGTGCATTAACCCACAGCTCCAACATTTAATTTTTCCCGAGCTGATTCTTTCCTTGTCTTTGGTTTCAGAAAGTTTGATTGTGATATGTCTTAGTGATTTTCTTTTGGAATTTATCCTTGGGGCTTGTTCAGCTTGTTATATGCTTATCTTCATGTCTTTCCAATAACTTTTCAACAATTTTCTTTGTGCTTTTTATTGTCTCGTTCTGCTCTATAATTCTGATCACCCATAAGTTACTCCCCTTTATGCTGTCCTACCTATTAGACTTTCTTTGGATTTTTCTCATTCGTTTTCTGATTGTTCTTTTAGCATTCTAATATGGAGAGATTCATCTGCAAGCACACTAATTCGGCATTCTATTGCTTCAAATTTACTCCTTTGTCCTTTCAATATATTGTTGCTTTCAATATATTGTCAGTTTCTGAAATTTTAGTATTACTCTTCTGGATTTCTAATTGCAGGTTTCGTATTGTTTAAAAATTTGCATTCATTTTGTCTGTTTGTTCTCGTAGTGTCCTGAATTCTTCTAATAAGTTTTTTCTATGTTCTCTTTGCTTTCCTTGATCTTTATGTCAATAACTTGCAAGTACATAAGTATCATTTTTTAAAATTCTTTTTCAGTGCATTCCATTACCTTTTCTTCCTCAGAAATCTACATCTTGGTCATTTGTTTTTGCCATTCACTCTTGTCTTTGTGTGAGCTAAAATTGTCTGTTGTCTCTGGTACATTGTGGTGTTTTTGTATTTGTTTAATTGATGATGGTATTTTGATGGGTTCTTAGCCTCTCACCAACTGTCTACTTTGGATATAGTTACAGAATGGAAGTGTGTGCACCCTTCTCTGTTTGCCATTTGTGCACCTCAGTTTAGCGTGGGTTTGGCTGGTATTGGCTGCTGTCTATTGCGGATCAGGTGGTATAGGACCTGGTTCTGGCTCTTGTCCAGAAGGTGGAGCTGCAGAGGGTACAGCTGTGACTGGGCTGTATGGACATGGTTGCTGTCTCCTATTAGGTGGGAAAGAAGAGAACCTCTAACCCGCTGGCACACCCATATGAGGAAACAAAGCAGGATAAACAAGAAACCAACAAGCAATGAAAGGAAAAAATAAAGGAGAAAAAATAATTTTAAAACTGCAAGGACCAGAAATAGGGAATATAATAACTAAAATGAGAAAAGAGGGACAGGAAACAGAGCTAAAGAAGAGAAAACAAAAGGAAGAAACAAAAATAAAAATAACCCTTAGGAAAACCTGGGAGAAGGAAGATGAAAAGAGAAAGAGAATAAAGAGTAATAAAGAAAGAACAAAAGGTGGCAGGAAAGAAGAAGGGAAATGAGAGACAGAAGAAAAGAAGGAAAAAACAGAAGCAGTGATAGAAAGGATAAAATTCAAGGGAATGCAACGAGAAGAAGGAGAAAGAATAAACAAACAAAAAACAAGGAAACAAAAACGGAGTAGTTGCTGGTCCTAGAGAAAATTCTGAGGGGCTCCTGCAAGCCAAGGATCTCACAAGGTGGGCATAGGGGGGCTGTGACAGCAGAGTTCCTGGCCCTAGATGGAGGTCCTATGAGCCTTGGTTTTAGCTCTATTCAGGGCACTCGATCCAGAAGTGGAGGCCCTTGATGGAGTGAGTTTCAGTGTCTGATAGGACCACAGGGCAGCTGGGTGACTGGTTAATGTTGGTCTCGTGGCTCTGTGGGTTTTGCAGGGTCTAAGTTGAGCCCATCTAAATCCAACCACAAAAAACAGTGCGCCAAAGTGGCTTAGCCGACTCCAGTCTCATATTGGCATGGCTCCCAACCACATTGCTCCAAATTACAAGAGAGCACAGGCTGTGCTGGGGGTAGATAAGGGTAGGGGCTGACCACACCTCTGGATGCTAGGGGAGCAAGGGGAGAAAAGGGAGTAGCATCTTGCCAGTCACTTGTGTGACTCTGCTCTGCCAGGCCACCTTCTGTTTCCAAATCTGCTCACAAAGGTCCAAGACAGTTGCACCGCGTCTGGCTGGCTAGCTATTCTCCACTCAGTCTCCTTCTCTCACCATCCCTGCTCAGCTTTTCTTCCCAGCAAGCACTCAATCCACTTCTCTAACATTTCTTCTAAAGTTCAGCTTTTCTTCCAGCAAGCACTCAATCCACTTCTCTAACATTTCTTCTAAAGTTCAGACACAACTTTCATCTGTGTCTGTTTTATTTGGTCCCTTATATCTTTGTTGTGGAGTCCTCGTGTGGCGCTGTAGGATAAGTAGTGGACCTCAAGGTCAGTTTGAACTCAAAGGTCGGTGATTCAAACTCAGCAGCAGTTCCTCAGAAACCTTAAACAGGGTTGCTATGAGTAGGAATTGACTCAACAGTGCTTAAGAACAAGATCTCTGCTGTAAAAAGTCCATATAGTATGTCTGCCTAGTCCACCATCTTACTGGAAGTTCCCTCCGTTTCATTTTTGACAAGTTCCAATTTTCCTAGATTCATATTTTGTACATTCCATGTTATTAATGGATGTTTACAGATATTTCTCTTCATTTTAAGTTGTGCCTCATCAGCAAATGAAGGTCCTCCATATACCTCATCACGGTCAGCTCTACTTTAAGGAGGCAGCTCTTCCCCAGTCATATTATGAGTGCCTTCTACCTTGACAGACTGAGCTTCTGATTCTGTATCTGAGAATATTCTGGTGCTATTCATGTTTCAATATTCTGGTGCTATCTGACAGTGTTCCACTGCTATTTATAAGGCTTTTAAGGTTAACCATTTACAAATAGTCTACTTCTCCTTCTTTCTAGTCTGTCTTAGTCTAAATGCTCATCTGAAACCTGTACACCATGGGTGACCCTGCTGGTATTTTTAACAGTGGTGGCATATTAAGACACAGCATTACACAACATACAAGCCACAACAGTACAAAAAACTGAGAGTCCAGTGGTGGTGTTCAGCATAGAGATGTAAATAGACCCAAACCAAAATCCAAACCCACTGCAAATGAGTTGATTCCAACAACAATCTTTCTCCCGACTGATCTTTTTGCTACTATTAAGTGCCATGGAGTCTATTCCAACTCATAGCGTCCCTTTATAGAGTTTCCAAAGTGGCTGGTAGGTCTGAACCACTGCCATTGTGGTTAGCAGGCCAGGACTTATCCTGCAGCCTTGGAAACCCCTGTAGTTCACTTCTACTCTGTTCTATAGGGTGGCTGTGAGTTGGAATCAACTCATTTGCAATGGGTTTGTATTTCAGTTTTTGGCTTTCTCCTGACTACTGACCCTTTGGAGTCCTGCTGTGGTGCTGTGAATTAATGTGCTGGACTGCAAAGTCTGTTTGAATCACAAGGTCTGTGGTACAAACTCACAAGCCGCTCCTCAGAAATCTTATACAAGGTCTCTACTGATCAGAATCGACTCAATGGCACTGAACAACAATACCTGACCTTTTGGTTAGTAGCCAAGTGCTTACCCACTATCTGCTCTCTGATAAGAGCAACCATCTCTACTGCCAGCTCAGGATTCTCAGTGACCAAAACACATCCACAAACACAGTCCAATTTGGATTCCAAAACACAGAAGATGGGGACATAGAGACTCTCAGCTTTATTTTACAGATGAGGAAGCTGCAGATCAAAGAAGTTAAGTGACTGACCTGGATTTCCACAGTGGTGTGTTCAGGACTACCAGCTGATGTTGAGTCAACTTCAACTCATGGTCACCCCATGCATATTGGTGTGGAACTGTGCTCCATAAGGTTTTAGATGGCTAATTTTTCAAAAGTAGATCACCATATATACATACATATTTTTTTTCAGCTATCCTTTTGGTTAACAACCAAGAATGTAATCCATTTGAACCACCCAGGAACCTACTTACAGGACTAAAACCCAATTATCTCAATGTCCAGTCCAAGAAGTTTTCTGACTCTAACAGTGCCTCCTAAGACTGTGCTTTCGATTGGACTCTCCACATGACTACTCACTAGTTTCTTCTACCAACAATGACCCCTCACTACTCCTCACCTCACTGCTAGACTTGTTAGAGTGAAACCCATCTTAACACCCACACCATGATGCTTTTAAATTGGATGGATCCATGGTTGGGCTCATTTCTTGTTTTTCTGTACCGAAATCAATCATCTGATGACCTCCCTACTGTTGCAGTTATCTTCAGAGTGGGCATCTGTCAGATGAAGTTTGTTATATAGTAAAGGTTGTTGGACTTGAAGCCAAGGTCCCATGTTTATGTTATAGTTTCTAACTGGCCAAGAACCCTTGGGCAAGCTGCTTCACCTCTTTAAATCCCAGCTTCTTAATTTGAAAAATATGGCACAAATACACACTTTTCAGTGTTGCTGAGAGGATTCAATAAGATATCTTTTATAAAGGGCTTACCAACAAAGATGTTACTTTGATGACTAAGATACATCTGACCCAAGACTTGGTCTTTTCAATAATTTCATATGAATGAAAGACTAGAAAATGAAAAAAAGGAAGACAGAAGAAGAATTGGTACATTTGAAATTGTTATGTTGGAGAATACTGAATATACTGTGGATGATCAGAAGCATGAACATATCTGTCTGGGATGAAGTACGGCAGGAACGTTCCTTAGAAGCAAGGAAAAGAAATTTCATCTTGCTTACTTTGTACATGCCATCAGGAAAGATGCTAGAAGAGAATGTTGTGTTTGACAAAGCAGAAGGTCAGCAAAAATGCTGGAAACCCTCCATGAGATGATCAATATAACAGCTGCAACAATAACCTGAAACATATCAAAGAATGTGAGGATGGCGTGGGACCATGAGATGTGTTGTTTTGCTATACATGAAGTTGCCATGAGTCAGATCTGACTAGACAGCAACTGACAACAACAGTAGTAGGTGTTCCACCAATGCTATCTCTCTCTGCCTCTTCCACCCTTCTTCTTTCCCTCTCTCCTTGCTTGTCTTCTTCTTTCCTCTTTCCTACAGTTTATCCAGCACAACACTTGCAGGCCAGTCTTCTCGACTCTACCCTCACCAGGCTACTCTCTTGATCACAAATCTTGACTGACTTCCCATTGTCATGTCCAACCACCTCTCTATCTGACATTCAGGATCCTCATTATAGATACCATCTTCCTTCTTTAGACTTTTTTTCTACTACTCATGAACAAGCATGGTCAGGTTGTGGCATTTCCATTCATGCTGATTCACTTGTCTCTGCTCTTGCTTTTGCATCTTACCCTCTTGCAATACCCTTCCTCCTCTTCATTCCTAGAAGCACTTCTACACTATTCCATGCATCTCTTCCTTCTCGGGTGTCCAATTTTACTTCGGTCCATATCACTTTCCTTGGCAGAAAATCAGAGAGGCCACCTCTGTCTTCAGGTTGTTTCCTGTGTCTATCTTATTAACTATACTGAGTGAACCTTGAGGACAGACCAAGGTCTTTTAACCCTTTGTTGCCCCTCTGGTCTAGCAGAACTGAGTGGGAACACGGATGTGTTCTGGGCTCACATCTTCAGACTTATTAACTATGTGATTTGGAAATTCTTTTTTGTTTTTTGTTTTTTTCAGTTGTAAAACCAATAAGCTAATATCTTCATCAGAAAGGTTTTAAAAGTCTTTTCTTCTGACTAAATATTTATCGAATGTCTACTATGTGCCACATCTGTATTTCCCCATACATATGAGTTTATCTGATCTCAATGTGGTAGCCTCAGTTCTGAAACCCCAAACTCTAGCATAAAGTTCAAAAAGATTAAATACACTTATTAAAGGCATATATAATAAATTCTCAGCAACACTTTGTTGAATCCTCAATTGTTGTTGTTAGGTGCCATCCTCAATAAGTACTTACAAAATTGAATTTAATGGGTTTATTCTTACAAAATACTTAAGATATTATTGTTGTGAACAAAACAGGTAGCTTCCCTGCCTTCATAGAAAGTTCAGTGAAGAATGAGATAGACATTAAATAAATAATTACAACTGTTTTTAGTTATATTTGTGATAAGTATGACAAAGGGAAAATACGGAGTATTATGGGAGCATGCAATGGGAAGTACAGTGTTGAGGTCAATTTCTGTGAAAAAGAGATTTCGAGCTCAGATTTGAAGACTATGAAGAACACAAACAGAATCAGAGAAAAGATGAAACCCTGATAGTGCAATGGTTAAGTACTGGGCAGATAAATGAAAGATCAGGAGTTCGAACCTTCTAGGGACTCCATGGGAAAAACTGCTCCCATAAAGATTGTTGTTGTTTTAAGTGCCGTTAAGTCGGTTCCCACCCATAGTGACCCTGTACAGGATTTCAGAGGGGCGGCTGATAAGTTTGAGCCACTGACCTTGCTGTTCAAACAGACCTTGAAGTCCAAGGTATTAACCCACAGTGCCACACCAGGACTCTCATAAAGATTACAGCCTCAGAAACCTGCTGGGGCAGTTCTACTCTATCTGATAGGGTCAGAGTTGAATTGACTCGATGGCATACCACAGCAGCAACAACTACAGAGAGAAGAAAAGGCTTAAGGGCAAGAATTGTGATATTCTAGGCAGCATAAACAGGAGGTGCAAAGGTCCTGAGGTGGAAAGGTACAGAAACAGGAGCTTAACCTGGTGAACAATGGGGAAAATGAGACAAAGTGAGGTTGAGGTTGGTCCACTCCAGGGCATGCAAAGCCTTGCTGAGCATGCTGAGGAATATGAACTTGATGTACAATGGGAGGCTACTGAGGGTTTTAAGCCAGGTTACTGACATTCTCAATTTGTGTTTTTGGAAACTGACTCTGGCTGCAATATAAAGAAAGAATGGATTAAATGGCAAGAGTAGATTCAGGAGGACAGAGTTAAAGAAACACGGATGCCTGGACCATTTCCAAGAAAGATGCCACAATGTCTATTGGCCGGAAAGCTTCCTTCAGAGCAGAAGTAGCCTCTAGTCCTGTGTGTCCCCAAATCCTGAAGCAAACATGGCCTGCCCCACCAACTTCTGCCTTACCCACTACCTTCCTTCTTAGTAAGGCAGCCTAGTTTGGGGTGATGAGGGGAGGGAACTGCTATAAACACCACACTATTCTGTAGCACAATGTAAGCCACAAACTGGTTTGAACTTGTTAGTTCAGAACTGGCTCCAAGGCAAAGACCCACGTGGTCTGGCTCAGAGTGGCCTCTCCACATTCTTGGGCCCACACTCACCCTGGGGAGCACTGGGCAGCTACAGGGCCATCCTTCACCACTTCCTGCCCAGATGGCTGGCTGTGGCCCAGCTCCACTTACACAACCTCAGCTCAGGGCACTGTACCAGTCTCTTGTTTGGGGCCTGATATCTTCCAGAGGTATGATTAATAGGCAGGTTCTGGATTGGAGATGTAGAAATAAGAACCAGTTTCTAGTTCCTGTTGTCATCCATGGAGACCAGTTATCTAAACTTGGGGAATATCCACAGTTCAAACACCCTACATACACTGTTCAACATTCTTCTCGTCTAGTGTAAAACATTGGAGGGAGCATTGGAACAGGAGATTTTGGTTTTGCACGTCTGTTTTGTCACCAACGTAGGCAAATCACCAAATTTCCCTGGACTTTAGTTTTTCAGACTCTGAAACAGGTAGATAATCACTACCTTTGTGTATCCTCTTGGATGAGAAAGAAGACCAATGTGAAAATACTTAAAAAAGTTAAAAAGATGATGCCAACTGAAAATAGAATTAATAGTAATATAAATGATAATAACGACAATAATAATAGCCTGATACTTACTGATGATACAACCTTGGTTGCTGAATTTGAAGAGATCTTGAAGTATTTACTGATGAAGATCCAAGACTGCAGCCTTCAGTATGGAGAACACCTGAACATAAATAAAACCAAAAATCTCACAACTGAACCAGTAAGCAACATCATGACAAATTTTACTTAGATCAACAATCAACACTCAGCAGTCAAGAAATCAAATACTGTATTACATAAAGCAAATATGCTGCAAAACATCTCCTTAAAGTATTTAAAAGCAAAGGCATTACTCTTTTAATGACTAAAGTTTGCCTGATCCAAGCCATGGTATTTTCAATTGTGTTACATGCATGTGAAAGTTGGACAATGAATAAAGAAGACCCAAGAAGAACTGATGTGGCACTGTATTGCTAACCAAAAGACTGGCAGTTCAACCCCACCAGTCATTCCTCGAAACTCTATACAGGGTTGCTATGAGTCCAAACAGACTCGATGACACTTTATGACAGCAACAACAATTGATGTCTTTGGATTACAGTGTTGGCGAAGAATATTGAATATACCAATGGATTGTCAGAAGAATGAACAAGTATGTCTTGGAAGCAGTACAGCCAGAATGCTTCTCAGAAGCAAGGATGGTGAGCTTTTGTCTAACGTACTTTGGATATGTTATCAAGAGGGACCAGTCCTGGGAGAAGGACAGGCTATGTAAGTGAGGGTCACTGGAAAAGGGGAACAACCATAAGATGCATTAACCTAATGACTGCAATCATACGTGCAAACATAGCAATGATTGCGAGGATGATGTAGTACCACACAGTGTTTCATCATGTTGTACACAGTGTCACTGTGAGTTGGAACTTATGACTCCTAAAAATAACAGCAACAAATGCAAACGTATGCAGATTTGAGTCCACCCGGATGTGCATCAGAAGAAAGGCCTGTGATCTGCTTCTGATAAGTCAACCATGAAGACTCCATGGAGTACAGTTCTACTCTGACATATATGGGGTCACCATGAATTGAAAGACATGTGACAGCAACTGGTTTATTTCGTATCCTGATCACAATATCTCTGGCTGTCATTGCTCTGAGAATCCTTTCACTAGCTCAGAAAAGAGTGCTCCCATAAGGCAGACTGCTGTTTCCTACCTCCAGTTTCCTACCCCCAGGGAAGAGAAGGCTGAGTGGAAGACCTAGTCTTCCTAATCATACTTCACTGGGTTAGAAAATCTTCCTCCACTCTCAGCACAGACACATGTCCTTAGGCTCCATTGGATGAAAGCTGTAGCCATTTCCCTCGGGAAGGGGGTTCATCAAAGACAGTTCATCAGAGCTCAACCAGGCAGGACTGACCCCACTGTTAGATGTCAGGTGCTCTCTCAGTGGCCCTATGTACAACAGAAGGACACACTGCCTGATCCTGTACTATCCTCACAATCTTTCTCATATTTGAGCCCACTGTTGCAGCCACTGTGTCAATTCATCTCACTGAGAGTCTTCTTTTTTTGTTGACCCTCTACTTTACTGAAATGTTGTTGTTATGTGCCGTTGAGTTGGTTTCAACTCATAGCGACCCTGTATAGGGTTTTCGAGGAGTGCCTGTTGAGTTTGAACCGCTAACCTTGTGATCCAGTGCTTATCCTACACTGCCATACCAGGGCTCCACTGAATTAACTGCCTAAAATTGAGAGGATCCTTGGAAGGATTCCTGGCCCAGACACTAAGCAAAAGGAGGTCACTAAGACCAGCTAGAGGACAAAACAATAAAGTAACTGAATGTGCCTTCTAAGTACCAATTTTTCTCCCTCCATGAAAGTTTCCAAGAGTTTTCTCCATGTCTCACCCCTCCCTGGGTTCAGGCAGTGCAAGAAAGGTCAAGAATTTAAGGCAAAAGAATGCATCTCTAAGAACACACATACTTATGTTAACATCTAATTATAGCCAAATACCACAAGTCTCTAGTCCAACAAAATCAGATTTATTAACTGACTGCTTCCTAAGAGGAAGAAAGAAGCACCTTTTTACGAGATTTGCCTTTTCCTGGGAGTGGTCTGAGAAGAGCATCAGGTGGAGAACAGTTCTGGATTAGTGTTGTTCCTGAAGCAGGATTAGACTGAAGTGGAAATCAACTTGGGTGCTGCCATGAGGTGAGGGCAGGTTTGTAATGAGATGTCCTCAGTAATACATGGGCAGAGCAAGGTAGGGCTGATAGCATGACTAATGGTAAGAAGAGAGTAGTAGTCATTCAAAAAGGAGGTCATGTGACACATTACAGCTGCTGCATGACTTTAGGAGTCCTGGTGTGGTGCTGTAGGATAAAGCACTGAACCACAAGGTTAGTGTAAACTGCAAGGTCCATGGTTCAAGCTCACCAGTCACTCCTCAGAAACCTTATACAAGGTCACTATGAGTTGGAACCAACTCCACAGTAGCTAATAACAACAGCATCATGACTTAAGGACAAACAAGGTTTCCCATCACTTTGCTCAAGCAGTGCATTATCCCACCCACAGTGCCACACCAGGACTTCAAGGTGTCAGCAATAGTTAGAAGAAATAAAGCAGAAGGAAGAGTGACAACAGATGCAGTTGAGAACAAAGAGCCCAATGCCTAGATAGAGTAAGATGCCTGGGGAGAGAGAGCACAGAGAAGGGGTTAGCACATTCTGCAGAACCCTGTGGTCTTGGTCCTTGGAAACGCAGGTGAGATGAAGCCAGGAGTGAGATATGGACTTGAAAAGGAGGATTTACTGAAATCCTGAACACAGAGAAGTTGAATATCACCTGAAACTTTTGTCAAACTACTAGAAGTCATCCACTAAGCTCCCAAGGCCAATAAAACCAAAACCAAAACCAAAACCAAAATATAGTTTAACAAAACAAAATATAATCAAGGTTTATATGGAGAAACTGAATGGTCCCAGAGAAAAGATACTCCCCAAATGGCAGAGATACCTAAGTGTAACCATGCACTAACTTCCTACCCCCCATCATCCCCAAGCAAAGAACATACATGCATATATGCAGAGCTTCCAGTCTGATAATTAAAATAGAAATACGCAACTGGTTATCAGGAGTCACCAGATATGTGAGAAAGGTTGTCATGGATTGGATAGCCTACCCCTCAGAATATGTGTCCACTTAGTCAGGCCATGAATCACAGTGGTTCCACAGTTATATAATAATGTAAATTGGCAGTTGTGCAATGATGTAGTCATCCCACATGATGTGCTCAACCAGTCAGTTGTCCAGTTGCAAGTTGATTAGCAACACCTTTTCTCAGGTCGCAGCCCTGATATGATGCAAGGGAAGTTCTCCTGGGGTATGATCTGCATCACCTTTTATCTTGCAAGAGAATAATTGGAGAGAGAAGTGGGCAGAGTTGTTGCACTGTGGTGGTTTGTATGTTGCTGTGATGCTGGAATCTATTTTTTTAAGGAGAATCTATTTTTTACCAGTATTTTAAGGAGCTCTGGTAGCGTAGTGGTTACGAATTGGGCTGTGAACTGCAAGGTCAGCAGTTCGAAACTACCAGCTGCTCCACGGGAGAAAGATGAGGCGTTCTGCTCCCGTAAAGATTAACAGCCTCGGAAACCCTGTGCACCGGAACCGACTCCATGGCACATAACAACAACAACAACAAGGGTCACACTTGGTTGACAGGTTTCAGCAGAGTTGAAAGAAGGAGAGTCAGATAATTTCTGAATGATTAGCCACTGAAAGCCATATGATTACTAGTCCACTGCTATTCATAAAGTTTTGTCTGATACAGTGCCAGAAAAATGAGTCCCTCCAGTTGAAAGTCACTCACAATATGACTGGGGAAGAACTGTCTTCCTCAAAGTACAGTTGATCTTAATGACGTTGGAATTTTCATTTGCTGGGCAGAACTCAAAATGAGAAGAAATAGCTGTGAACATCCATTATCAGAACATGAAGTGCACAAAATATGAATCTAGGAAATTAGAATTTGTCAAAAATTAAATAGAATGCATGAAAATCAATAGCCCAGTGAGCTGGAATGGACTGGTATTGGTCAATTTGAGTCAGAAAATCATATGGTTTACTACACCACGAATTACAAATTCAAGATGAATGGTGTTACATTCATCATCAAAAAGAATATTTGATAACCTACCTTAAAGTACAGTGCTATTTGTAATAAGATAATATCCATATGCCTACAAGGAAGACCTGGTGTGGCACTGTAGGATAAATACTGGATGGTGAATCACAAGGTCAATGGTTTGGTAGTTCAAACCTATCAGCTGCTCCTCAGAAATCTTATACAGGGTCACTATGAGTCAGAACTGACTCGATGGCACTTAACAACAAGGAAGATCAGTTAATACCATTATTATTCAAATTGCATGCCAACCACTAAAGCCAATGGTGATGAAATTAAATAATTCTTTTTCTGTAGGATAAGCACTGGACTGTGAACTACAAGGTTGGCAGTTCGAACCTACCAGTCACTCCTCAGGAGAAAGATGGGGCTATCTGTTCCCACAAAGATTTACAACCTCAGACAGCCTATACAGGGTCGCTATGAGTCAGAACTGACTTGGTGACACTTGACTAACTTAACGAACATCTTCAGTTTGAAGCTGATCAACCATGCAACCAAGATGCACTGACAATTACTAATGATTTGAATGTTAAATTTGGAAACAAAGAGTAAGACTCAATAGTTGGGAAATATGGCCTTGGTGATAAAAACAATGCTGGAGAAAACATGATAGAATTTTCTAAGACCAACAACTTATTCATTGGAAATACCCTTTAAAAAAACAAAAGAAACAACATAAATGGCAACTATACACATGGAACTCATTAAATGGGGCACACAAGGATGAAATTGACTACATCTATGGGAAGAATCGCTATGAGTCGGAATCGACTCCATGGCACATAACAACAACAATGGGAAGAAATGATGGAGAAGCTCAATATCATCAGTCAAAACAAAGCTAGGGATCAAGTGTGGAACAGATCATTGGTTGTTCATATGCAAGTTTAGGATGATGCTGAAAAATTAAAACAAGTCCAAAATATGACATTGCGTATATGCCA
The DNA here is from genome assembly GCF_000296735.1 of Chrysochloris asiatica. Taxonomy (NCBI): domain Eukaryota; kingdom Metazoa; phylum Chordata; class Mammalia; order Afrosoricida; family Chrysochloridae; genus Chrysochloris; species Chrysochloris asiatica. The sequence continues at coordinate 14,752,054 of NW_006408527.1, forward strand.
TGTGAATTTAGAGACCATCTCACGAACAGATTTAATGCATTAAACACTAATCACTGAAGACCAAAGGAGTTGCAGGATGACATCAAGAACATCATACATGAAGAAAGAAAAAGGTCATTAAAAAGGAAAGAAAGAAGAGACCAAAATGGATGTCAGAAGGGACTCTGAAACTTGCTCTTGAATGTAGAGACGCTAAAACAATGGAAGGAATGATCAGAACAGAAATTAAGTGGTATGACAGCCTACAAGCAGTGACTACAGAGAAAAGAAAAGGTGATGCAGAGTGTTGACCTTTCCAACAGAAATTGACAAATGAATATTTTTGTTCTTGTTGAAGTTGAAGGCAAATCTGTGTGCCTAGTTATGATGAGCTGAAAGCTAGGTAAAATAGCCTCCCAGTGCTTGAGTTCTATAAGTTCATCATAAGCAATGATGAATTTCCCACTTCAAGGAGACACGCTTTGAAATACTCACCTGTGTTTGGAAAAACGTACTGCTGCAAGCAGTTCTTTGAATGACTGACACAAACCTGGAAAAGCAGTTGTAGTTGTGAGTAGCAACATCATCGATACCAGCTGACATCACACACCTCACCAAAGAGAAGTAGTTCCAGCCACCACATTAGGGGTGAGTTAATTAAATGTTTGATCAAATATTGCAGGCTAATTTTTAAACTCACTATTTTATATGGTCTGCGAATGATATTACGAATATTCAAATAGCCCTTGGCAGAAAAATGGTTCCCCACCCTGTTTTGTAGAATTTCAAAGGAGCAGCTGGTAAGTTTCAACTGTTGACCTTGCAGTTCAAACTGACCTTGCTGTCCAGAGCTTATCCTATGGTGCCACGCCAAGTCTTCCTGGAAGCATATGGATATTGTCCTATAACAGACAGCATTGTACTTCAAGATAGATGATGAAATGTTCTTTTGACAATGAATGCAATGCCATTCCTCTTCAATTTGCTGTTCATGGCATAGTAAACCATGATTGTTGAGTTTCAAATGACCAATACCAGTGCACTTCAACTCTCTAATGCCTTGGATATTAATCTTTATGTGTTCCATTTCATTTTTGACAACTTCCAATATCCCTAGATTCATATTTCATACATTTCGGGATCTGTGTATTAACGGGTATATTCAACTTTGAGTTGTACTCCATCAGTAAATGACGGTCCTGAAAGCTTTGCTTTGTTGATGTCATCATGGTCAACTCTACTTTGATGAGGCAGCTCTTTCCCAGTTGTATTTTGCCTTCCAACCTGAGGGGCTCATCTTCTCATACTATATAAGGCAATGTTCTGTTGCTATTCCTAAGATTTTCAGTGACTAACCATTCAGAAGTGGTATGTTCTCCTTCGTCCTAGTCTGTCTCAGTCTGAAGCTCCGCTGAAACCTGTCCACCATGGGTGACCTTGCTGGTGTAATCACATCGTATTACATCATGGGATTTATTGTATTATATTAAATCTCATCATAAAGGTGATAACTACATCTTAACTGCTAACCTGCTGAGAATCCTGGCCCAGACAAATTGACACAAAACCTTAACTATCACAGTATGCACAATTTTAATTTTATTAAATATTGCTCAATTATTTTCCAAAGCCTTGTTCTAGTGATACTTTCTCTCTATACTGTTTAAGATTCCTTTTCTCTTTGCAGCCTCTTCAACTTTATCAGAATGTAAAAATCTTGGCTATCTGATGAGTAACCAATGTTCTCTGCTTGTGGTTTTTAAATTGGCCATTTCCTGCTTACTCATCTCACGGAGCATCTTTTCATGTTTCCAAGTCATTTAGGACTCTTCCTCTGTGAAAAGTGAAAAAATGTCTTTTGCCAATCTTCCTCATGGTTTATTTTTTATCTTTCTTGTTGGTTCCCAGCTATTTTTTTTTCTCTATATTCTGGACACAAATCACTTGTCAATTCTGTGTTGTCAATATATTCTCCCAGCTTGTGACTTTTCTTCTCCATTCTTTTAAAATATATTTTACTGTGCATTCAATGAAAGTTTACATAGCAAATCAGGTTCCTATTTGACAATTTCTAAGCATCTCACATAATGTCAGTGACATTTTTCAAAATG
>NW_006408527.1:14754605-14756160 GCF_000296735.1 Chrysochloris asiatica
TTTGTTAATGTAGAGGAATCTGACTGATAATTTGTATATTGATTTTATACCCTGCCACTTTGTTAATGTAGAGGAATCTGACTGATAATTTGTATGTTGATTTTATACCCTGCCACTTTGTTAGTGTAGAGGAATCTGACTGATAATTTGTATATTGATTTTATACCCTGCCACTTTGTTAATGTAGAGGAATCTGACTGATAATTTGTATATTGATTTTATACCCTGCCACTTTGTTTAATCTTTTAATTAGTTCCAGTAGATTTTTTGCAGAATCTCTTGGATTTTCTATGTACAGGATCACAGCATCTGAAAATACGGATAGTTTGTAGTGGTTACGAATCAGGCTGCGAACCTCACAGTCAGCAGTTCGAAACTACCAGCTGTTCCGTGGGAGAAAGATGGGTTTTCTGCTCCTGTAAAGATTTACAGCCTCGGAAACTCTGTACAGGGTCGCTATGAGTCGGAATAGACTTCACGGCACTTAACAACAACAACAACAACTTCTTTCTTACCAATTTGCATGTCTTTTATTCCTCTTTTTGACTTACTACTCTTGTTATGACTTCCAGCACAACACTGAGTTAGAGTCTTGAAAAAAGGGCATCCTGGTCTGGTTCCCATTATCAAGTGGAATGTTTCAGTCTCTCTCAGCTGAGAATAATGGTGGCTGTTGGTTTTGTATAACTGATCTCAATTATGTTGAAGAATTTCACTTGTTGAGAGTTTTTACCAGGAAAGGGTGTTGGACTTTATCAAATGCCTTTTTCTGTATTAATTGATATGATCCTATAGTTGTTTTCCTTTGTTTTATTTATGTGGTGGATTATGCTGATTGATATTCTTTCTTTCTTCCTTTTTTTAGTGTGATTTGGGTTTAAGTTTGCAGAATAAATGAGCTTTCCATTCAGTAATTTGTACATATTTTTAAAAATCTATATTTATTTATTTGAGGGAAGTAGGAGTAAGGAGTTAGGGTTAGGACTATGGCTTGCTCTAGGACTATGTTTAGTGTTAGGGTTATAGTTGCTGTTAAGTGCTGTCGAGTTGTTTCCGACTCATAGTGACCCTGTATAGGCTTCCCAAGGAGCAGCTGGTGAGCTTGAACTGTTGACCTTGTGGTTCAAACTGGCCTTGCAGTTCAATGCTTATCCTACAGAGCCATACCAGGACTCCTCATCACATACTGCCACATCAAGGTTATAGGACGAGGGTAGGAGTTGGGCTAGAGCTAGGAGTAAGTCTTGGTCTAGTTTTAAATGTACAGTTAGATTTATATTGTTTACTTATATAATTTTTTTTCTTGAAAGCTGCTTGATTTTGTCTTCATTTGTAAGCTCGGCCACTACATTGTTGTTGTTGTTGTTGTTAGGTGGCATCGAGTAGGTACCGACTCATAGCGACCTTATGCATAGCAGACCAAAACCTACCTGATCCTGGGCCAACCTCACTACTGTTGTCACGCTTGAGTCCATTGATGCTGCCACTTGGCCAATCCATCTCATTGGGGGTCTTCCTCTTTTTCTCTGACCCTTACCAAATATGGTATCCTTCG
>NW_006408527.1:14757045-14758593 GCF_000296735.1 Chrysochloris asiatica
ACCAAGAGAAGATGGAAGGAATACACAGAGTCACTGTACCAAAAGGAAATGGTTAATGTTCAACCATTTCAAGAGGTAGCATATGATCAAGAGCCAATCCAATCCCTAGGGACCATTAAATAATTTCTTTTTTTCTGTGTGCAAATCTTTCATTGTCCTTTTGTGATTAACTTATTTCACTCAGCATATCCCCCAGATTCCTTTGCATTATTAAGTGTTTTGTGGATTCTTCATTATTCTAACAAGGATAAAGAAAAGCAAGTATTTTGGGACTCTTTCCTACGGAAACTGCGGGTCACTCCTGCGACTGCAGAGTTTAGAAAGCGGGACCAGGGCTGGCCCGCTCAGACAGCTGTGTCTCCCAGAAGGGCCAGAGGCGATACAACTTCCTCCTGCCCCAAATCTCCCCGCCTTGGCTTGAAACCCCAATAAAAATCAGCCGGGCGCAGCTCACCCACGCACAGAGAGTGTGAGGAATTTTGGAGGGTGTAAGAAAGGCTGCCGCAGCTTCTTGACGTCACTCATCATCCCCCAATTGTCTCTGCAGCTAAGCCCCCTGCCCCCACTCCTAGCTAGCAGTGGGATCTCACAAAGGGGGCGTTCATATACAAGTCACATGGCTTTTGGACTATCATAGTCTCTCCTGGGCTCACATTTTTGAGAAACTGCACTAACAAGGATAAAGAAAAGCGAGTATTTTGGGACTCTTTCCTGCGGAGACTGCAGGTAACTCCTGTGACTTCAGAGTTTAGAGAGCCGGACCAGGGCCGGCCCGCTTGGACAGCTGCGTCTCCCAGAAGGGCCAGAGGCGATATAACTTCCTCCCGCCCCAAGTCTTCCCGCCCTGGCGTGAGATCCGAATAAAATCAGCCAGGTACAGTGCACCCACAAACGTAGAGTTCTTGTTGACTACACATCCCTCCTGGAGGTGGGAACTTATCCTCCCTACGTCCCATAAGAAGAAATAGCAATCGTGGCCATATAGCCAAACTACAACATAATACTCCACCACTTAGACGAGACCCAACAACACTTGCTACGATTTACAGATGAAAAGGGAAGACCATCTCCTGACCACATTAATAACAATAATAATTATTATAAAACAACAATCATGACAAATAAGAAACAATCAACTTTATCAAAGCATGTCCAAAAACAGAAGAAAGGACCTGACACAATTGAACTGGAGACAGACAAAGCCTTCGTAGAGGAGGAGGAGTGAGTTTTGGATATGCCTGAGAGGGAATTCAGAAGAATGATATGGAAACAAATTCAAATAACCCGAAAAGGAAATGGTTAATAACCCGAAATTCAAATAACCCGAAAAGGAAATGGAAAAGGGGTCAAGGAAAATAAGGAAGAAGTAAAAAAAATTCTCCAAGAACAATCAAATAGGATAGACACCGCACTGGAAACAATTCAAAACCTGCACAAAGATGCCCAGGTGATCAACAATAAGATATCAGAAATAGACAGTAGCATTAAAGGAGAAAGGAGCAGACTAGAAGAGATGGAAGCCAGAACTAGCGAGCTGGAAGACAGATC
>NW_006408527.1:14763633-14876255 GCF_000296735.1 Chrysochloris asiatica
GGATACAAAGGCAAGAAGTGACTGGCTTACAAGCTTTCAAGAGGGAACCTAGATCCAGAGGGCATGGAGGAAGGTAGAGTCTCCAGTGAGTGGTGTCCAGCCTGTCCAGGAAGGGCTGATGAAACGAAATATAGATGGGTCTCTTGTGATGCAATGGTGAATAATTGTTGTCGGGACTGATTGTGAGGGTTGGAAATCTAAAGATGGACATTTTGTAGCAAAGAGGGGAGTGACTGACTTATCAGTCTAGGAGCAGAGGACCCTGGGACCATCAATGGAGATGAGCAAAGAGCGGAATCCTACCCAGAGGGGCAGTGAGGCCCAGGATGGAGGCAGAGAAGACAACGTCAAGAGATAGTGGGGCTGGGGGCTCGGGATCAGGAGATGGAAAGGGGCTGAGGACTGTAGTGGTGGTGGTGGGGGGGGCGGTGCAGGCTTATAGGGTACACCCCTAGGTTGGGTGAGGATGCATGGACAGGATGATAACTATGCCAATGAAATGATGGATGATGGAATGAATGTAAAGCTGATGTGCTCCCATGTAGACTATCACATAATTCACAATAAAACATTTAAAAAAAAAAAAAAAAGAAAGAAAGAGGTATGATAAAAAATTCCTAAAACTTTTAATAAAGGTAAAAATCAACTACCATGAAATTCCAGCAATATATGAACAGTAATTTGAAACTACTGAAACTACTCAGTACTCAAATCAAACATATCTCACAGTTTGGGCTGAAGAACACCAAGAGGGGGAAGGGGGTAAGCAGCAAAAATGTCACCAGCTAAAATACTTTAACCAGTTACAGAATCAGTTTGAACCAAAACACTGAAAAAATGCCTGGACTCTTTTTAGGTAGATTGTTGAAATGTTCATTATTACCAATTCACTTCAGAGATGACTCTTGCCAATTTTAATAAACTTTGGGAACAAAAACATCCAAAACCATTGTAATTCCAAAATGGCCACTTCAAATATCCGGGGCCTTCTAAACACACACACTCAAAAAAAACCCTAGAAGATGATCTTCTTATCTGAGTAATTCAATCACCTTCTGGCCCACCAGAGGTGCCCCTGGCCTGGGGGTGCCCCTGTACTCAATCCCAGGAGGAGGTTTTAGGTGCTTTGAATAATCCCCTTTTTGTTGCTTTTCCCTCCCCTACAACCAGAAAGAAGGAAAAGGTCAAAATGGATGTCAGAAGAGACACTGAAACTTGCTCTCCAGCATAGAGACACTAAAGCAAATGGAAGAAATAAGGAGGTACAAGAGCTGAACAGAAAATTTCAAAGATCAGCTAGAGAAGATAAAGCCAAATATTACAACAAAATATGCAAAGATCTGCAATCAGAAAACCAAAAAGGAAGAACACACTCAGCATTTCTCAAGCTGGGGGAACCGAAGAAAAAATTCAGCACTGACTTTCGTTATTGAAAGATTCTCTGGACAAATTACTGAATGATGTAGAAAGCATCAAGAGAAGATGGAAGGAATACATAGAGTCACTGTAGCAAAAGGAAATGGTTAATGTTCAACCGTTTCAAGAGGTACCATATGATCAAGAGCCAATGATACTGAAAGAGGAAGTCCAAGCTGCATTGAAGGAACTGGCAAAGAACAAGGCACCAGGAATTGATGGAATCAAAATTGAAATCTGTCAAGAAAGTGAGGCGCCACAGGAGGCACTCACTCATCTCTGCCAAGAAATTTGAAAGACACTATCTGGCCGACTGATTGTAAGAGATTCATATTTGTGCCCATTCCAAAGAGAGGTGAGCCAACGGAATGCAGAAATCATTGGACAATCTCTTTGATAACCCATGCAAATAAAGTTTTACTAAAGGTAATACAGAAATGGCTACAATCATACATTGACAGAGAACTTGCAAAAGTTCAACCCAGATTCAGAAGAGGCCATGGAATGAGGGATATCATTGCTGATGTCCGATGGATCTTGGCTGAAAGCAGAGAATATCAGAAAGACGTTTACCTGTGTTTTATTGACTATACAAAGGCTTTTTTGATTGTTTGGATCACAACAAGCTATGGACAACATTGTGAAGTATAAGTATTCCGGAACACTTAATTGTATTCATGAGGAATCTGTACAAGGACTAAGAGGCACTTATTCGAACAGAACACGGGAACACTGAATGGCTTCAAATTAAGAATGGTGTGCGACAAGGTTGTATTCTTTCACCACACTTATTCAACCTGTATGCTGAGCAAATAATCCAAGAAGCTGGTTTCTATGAAGAAAAATGTGGCATCAGGATTGGAGGAAGAATCATTAATAACCTGCAATATGCAGATGATACAACCTTGCTTGCTGAAAGTGAAGAGGACTTAAAACACTTACTGATGAAGATCAAGAGCACAGTCTTCAGTATGGATTACATCTCAATGTAAAGAAAACAAAAATCCTCACCACTGGACCAATTAACAACATTCTTATCAATGGAGAAAAGATTGAAGTTGTCAAGGACTTCATTCTTCTTGTATCCACTATCAACACTCATGTAAGCAGCAATCAAGAAATCAGATGACATATTGCATTAGGCAAATCTGCTGCACAAGACCCTTTTAAAGTGTTGAAGAGCAAAGATGTCAGCTTGAGGATTTAGGTGCACCTGACCCAAGCCATGGTATTTTCAATAACCTCATATGCATGCGAGAGCTGGACATTGAGTAAGGAAGACTGTAGAAGAATTGATGCTTTTGAGTTATGGTGTTGGAGGAGAATATTGAAAAGTGCCATGGGCTGCAAAAAGAACCAACAGATCTGTTTTGGAAGAAATACAGCCAGAGTATTCCTTGGAGGCCAAGATGGCCAAACTTCATCTCTCATACTTCGGACATATTGTCAGAAGGGACCAGTTGCTGGAGGGTATCATGTTTGGTAAGGGGGAGGGTCAGAGAAAAAGAAGAAGACCCCCATTGAGATGGATTGGCCAAGTGGCAGAATCGATGGACTCATCTGTGGCAAGAGTAGTGAGGTTGGCCCAGGATTGGGCAGTGTTTTGTTCTGTTGTGCATAAGGTCACTTATGGGTCGGTACCAACCCGATGGCACCTAACAACAACAACAACCAGTGTCAGTCCCAAAATAGCGCTGACCCTATCCACCTTAAATTTTTTATTTAGAGTTTTCTCACCTATACTCATAATTGAAACTAATCTATCATTTTCTTTTGCATACTGTCTATATGGGAGCATGGTGCACAAGGTCTGCAGTTTGAATCTACCAGCCATTCCATGGGAGAAAGATGAGACTTTCTGTTTCCTCAAAGATTAATACCTTGGAAACCTTATACAGAGTCTCTATGATCCAGAACCAACTCAACAGCACTTAACAAGAACTGTCTATATGCAGTCTGGGATCATAAAATGTCTCATAAATGAATATGAGAGCATTACTTCTTTCACTGGTGTCTGTAAGTTTCAACAAACTTGAAGTTAGCTCTATGTTGTGAATATATGACAGAATTAATCTGTAAAATGGTTTGAAATCAATGTTTTCTTTATGATTTAATTTCTGTAATAGTTATATAAAACCATTCCAATTTCAATAGAGCCAATTGTTACCTTGGACTGCAAGGTCACTTTGAATCTCAAGGTCAGTGGTTCACAGTCCAGTGCTAAGCCTACAGTGCCACACCAGGACTGTATATCTAATACATATATATATAACTTTTCTTTCTTTTTTTTTTTTTTTTAATTTGTTCATTTCACTTTAGAAAATAAGTTTACTGGTATCAAAATCAACAATAAAAAACAACAAAAAGTCCTCTACCATCAAGTGGGTTGTAACTCATAGCTACCCTCTGTAATACAGGGTAGAATTGATCCATAGAATTTTCTTGACTGCAATTTTTATGGAAGTCAGGACTTTCTTCTGAAGTGCCACAGGTGGGATCAAACTACCCACCTTTCAGTTAGTAACTGTATGTGTAACCCCAAGGACCTAGCTAGCCTTTCTCTATTACCTTTAATCTTTTCGTTACCATCCCTTTTTAATTCCCAATATTGGTTATGTGTGCCTTTGCTTAACTTAGTTAAATGGTCTTAATAATTACTTTGAGTTTGTTGGCTCTCTCTAATTTATATTTTTCTATTTCACAAGTGTTACTCTTATCTAATGTTTTCACCCTTTTCTTTCCCTTGGGTTTCTTCTGTTTTGTTTTGTTTTTTTCTTTTTCTCTAATATCTAAATTAGCAGAGTGGCTATGAGTCGCTATGTTAATCTCAGGTTACAGTCAGTAGCTCAAAACTACTGCGATTTTATGGGAGAATGATGAGGCTTTCTGCTCCCATAAACATATACAGCCTCAGGAACCCTTTATAAAGACACTATGAGTTAGAACTGGATCCACGGTATATAACAACCACCACCACTACCACAATATCTAAGTTGGATATTTAATGTAATTTAATTTCTTAATGTCCAGCTTTTCTTCTCTTTTATACTCACATTGTGTAAATTTTCCTCAAAGTACTACTTTATTTTTGAAATGTAGCATTCTAATTATTGCCCAGGTATTCTAATTTATACTACTATAATTTTAATTCTTGAGATACATAGAAGAGTGTTGGAAATTTTCCAAATAGATCAAGTTTTAAAATGTATGTGTTTTTGTTTATTGTGTTCTAACATAATGGTCTTGTGATTAGATCATTGTTATTGTTGGATGTTATTGAATGGATTCTGACTCACAGCAACCCATGAGACAGAACAGAACAGCCTCACCGAGTTTCCCGGCCTGCCACCAGGAGGCAGATCACCAGATCTTTTCTCTGGTGGAGTCACTGGTAAGCTCAAAACTCTGACCTTTCAGTTAGTAGCTCAGTGCTCAACCATTTTGTTGGTTCTTTGAAATTTGTTGAGAGTTGCTTGATGACCTAAGTGATATGGTCAATTCTTGATCTGCATATGGGTTTTTAAAGATATATTTTCTTTAGCTGTTAAGTACAGTGTTTTATATATGTTCATTAGATAAATTTTGTTAATTACTTTATTCATAGAGGTATTTTTAGAAATGCAAATAGTTAGATAATTTACCTACCAATATTTTTTTTAGAAATGCAAAAACTTAGATAATTTACCTAACAAACCTTCTTTGTTAGTAAATTATTAACAATAAGTTTCCAGAAACGTGTGGGAATCAATCAAGGCAGAGAACAATATGGGGCCCAGGAGGCAGTGATGCCCCAGGGTAACAGCTAAGCAGAAGGTTTCCTGAGCACTTTGGATTGAGGCGTGACTTCTGACAGTTCCAGGAAGAAGATGTTCTAGGAAAAGTGGGATTGATGTGGCGCTGTGGATTAATGCACTGGACCGACCATAAGGTCGGTTTGAACTTCAAAGTCAGTGGTTAAAACTCACCAGCAGCTCCTTGGAAACATTATACAGGGTCCCTATGGGTCAGAAACAACTTAACAACAACAACACCATTAGCCTCAAGAAGTTTGGGGAAATTTAATTCAAAACAAACTCTTCTCCACTAAAGTTCCAGAGTCAGTTTCCATTACAGATGAAGACTTAGAGTCTATTTAAGGACATCCAGAGCACAGTGTCTCATGTACACACAGCCAAAGCTGCTTGGGTTTGTCTCCATGGTTTGGAACAGGCAGAGATTGTGGGGACTATGGGGAAGCTAACTAACAGACACTTGGTCTGCAACTAAAGATGTGCTGGCTTCTCAAACCTCTATGACAAGTGAACCCATCCTGGGTCACAGCCAGATCCACTGGGGTGATTTGACAAAAATGCTCAAACCTCTGTTTCTCTTATTTTAAAAAATTATTTCATACATCTGTGTATATTATATATAAATGGTGATGGTGGTTATGTACCATGGAGTCTGTTCTGACTCATAGTGACTCTGCATAAGGTTTCTGAGGTTATAAATCTTAACAGAAGCAGAAAGCCTCATCTTTCTCCTGTGGAATATCTGGTAATTTTGACCTTGAGGTTAGCAGCCCGACTCATAACCACTATGCTACCAGAGCTCTCTATCTATATATACACTTTTATATATATGCATATGCATACATATACATATATATATAATGCAACAAATGCATGCTTAATTAGTAAAGTAGGGAATACAAGAAATCTATCTATATGTGTATATACATATGTTTTTGTACAAACATGCAAAGTACTCATGTACTCACATCTTTTTAGCTAATGGAGTGTACAATTATAAATACTAGGAAACTGCTGATAAACAATGACTATGTAGGTCAGAGTTATTTTAGATACCTTTTAAAGGAGCCCTGGTGGCACAATGGTTAAGCATCTGGCTGCTAACCTAAAGGCTGGTGGTTCAAACCCACCTAATGGCTCTGAGTGAAAAAGACTTATTAACAATCTGCTTACATAAAGATTACAGCCTAGAACACCTTATGGGGCAGTTCCACTGTGTCACATGGGGTTGCTATGAGTGAAAATGGACTAGATGACACCCAACAATACAATAACCCAGAGTCAGGTAAACTAATAATGGTAGCAACACTTGTAATGGATTGTTTAACTTAACTTCAAAGCAACTTTTCAAGATGAATACTGGTTTTCTTACTGCACGTTTCTTACAGCACAGACTCAGAGACGTTAAGCACCTTGATTAAAGTCACATAATAAGTGCTATGTCCAGAATGAGGATCCATGTGGTCTGTGTCCAGCTCTCATGCTCCTTCTCCTTAGCTTTAACACCTCCCTTAACAGAATGCTTTCTTCACAACATAAAAAGTTGGCATTTGTTCACTTCCCTAAATTGAATGTTTGGGGCAGGAAGATGGAATCTAACTTTTCGTCAGTGTTATTTTAAATGAAAGCAACTTATTGGAGGATGATTCTCTAGGCTTCTTTCAAATGCCCTAACTTTATTACTAATTATTCTCAACGATTCACAAAAGGAAGGCTAAGATTACTGAGATTTAATACAAGAATGAAGCTTATAAGCTTCATTGATTTGGCTTCTGTAGAGAACCTAGTCTAAGACAGAAGGCCACCATTCAACCAATTATAACCTCTACTTATCTTTTTAATCTCAGTAACATTGGCCTTTCTTTTGTGAATCTTTGAGAAGAATTAGAAGTATGTATGCTTACATACTTGGAATATTTCCAAAGAAAACTGGAGAATCATTATCCAATAAATCTCTTTGGCTTGAAAACACACTAAGGAGAAGGCTCTGTGAAGGCAGAGTCTAGAAGAATTATACTGCCACAAGCAAAGAAACATCTGAGGCCACCAGACGTTGAAAGTGGGAAGGAAGAATTCTTTCTTGATGTCAGGGAGGGTAGTCCTGATAACACCTTGATTTTAGACTTCTAGCATCCATATGGTAATAGAACAAATTTTACTAATCACAGCATAACAAGATAATAATGAAACTACTCAGTCAGAAATGTCCAAAATTCTGCTTAATCATGGCGTATGTGATATAATATCTACAAAATACCATTAAAATAACAGTAAAAGAATGCAATCATACATTGGAGGTACTGCCAGTTTGGTTTCAGACCACCTCAATAAAACAAATATCACAATAAAAAAAAGTCACACAAAGTTTTTGGTTTCTTAGTATAAGCTGTGGGCTAATGTGTCAGACTGCAAAGTCATTTGAACTGTGAGGTTGGTGGTTCAAGCTCACCAGTTGCTCCTTGGAAACCCTATACAAGGTTGGTATGGGTCGGAATCGACTCGATGGTACTTAACAACAACGACAAGTGCAAAGAACACAGCTCATCTGTTACTTGATCACACTGTGGGGGCTCACACGTTACTGTGATTCTGGAAGCTATGCTATTGGTATTTTCAATACCAGCACGGTCACCCATGGTGGACAGGTTTCAGCTTAGCTTCCAAACTAAGAAAGACTAGGGAGAAGGGTGGACTACTTCTGAATGTTTAAAGTGAAAATATTGTTATAATCGCAGCATAACAATGTTGGATATAGTGCCAGAAGGAAAAAACATTATCAATAGCAACAAACTTTTCTCAGATGGACCGTTAGGTTGGGTCACTCAAAATACAACAGGAGAACAGCTGTCTTTAAAAAGTACAGTTAAACCATGATGACACAAGTGAAATAAAGCTTTTGGGACATTCATTTGCTGTTGGGGTACAACTCAAAATGAGGAGACACTATCAGTAATCAAAACATGGAATGTTCAAAGTCAAAAAATGAAACAGAACACATAAAGATCAATATCTTATTCTTCATATTAAGGGGCAAGCTTGTTTCCTCAGTGTACTGGGTTGATAGGGATGAGCAATTTAGACATTGACTATCAAAACTGTATGGGTCGGGGCTAGAAAGACGTGAAATGGCTGGTTTACAAGCTTTCATGAATGTGAGTAGCTTCAGAATGAGGGGGATATGGTAGAATTCCCCACTGAATAGTTTTCCTCTTTTCCAGATGGATCTAGTGAAAGAGGATGGGAGATGATGGTGGTAAGATTTTATGATTCAATTGTGAGTAATTATTAGCAGGATTAATTGTGATTGTCACAACTGTAATTGTAGAAGATATGTAACTAAAAGGGGGGAGTAATTAATCTTTCATTTCAGGAACAAATGATCCTAGAACCATCAAGAAGGAAGAACATGAGTAAAGCATGAGATGTCTACCTAGAAAAGCAATGACAGCAGAGGCTGTGGCATGGAGTGACAGAGCAGTTGCAGGCTCTAGGCCCATGGACTGAGACAAGCTGTGTGCCTGTGGACGGGAAGCTGGTTGGCAGAATGTGCCTTTTGGACATTTACATGAATATATATTATTTTGTTTTTTAAGTATATACCAAATATTTAGCTTTGTTCATTTGTGAAACATAAGATGTAAATGGGAACTACAGGGAGGAAGTAGGATAACTGTTGTTGCAGGGAGGGGATTGTAATCACTGAGATGAAACAATGAGTATAATTTATTGAATGTAAAACTGATGATCTTGTCTGGAAACCATTACCCATATCACAATAAAAAGTTAAAAAAAGATGGCTCTGCTATTCTTTTACTTTTTCAATGTAGAAATTAGAACACTTTATTATAAACATTTCCAGAATGTAAGCTGATTTTGCATGAAAACTCTTTGAAAACTTTAAAAACCATATTTATCTAAGCTTATTATTATAATGTATTTAATTTTCCAATGTCCAACATACAAAATACACTCAAAGTTAGAGCTAACAAAGAAAATAATCTAAATTGCTTCTAGAGAAACCAACAAACATAAATGTATCCCACTAAAGCCATAACAAATCCAACCAAGAAAAAGGTTCTGCAAATCTATTAATCCTCTAATTTTAAACAAATGATCTCTCCAAAAAATAATTATTATCATAGCAATTTGATGAATAAAAAGCAGAGCCATTATCATTAAGGGAAATTATATTATGTATAAGAAAAATGTTATGCTTTTAGAAAGTCAGGAAAAGTAATTTTTGTGTTGGAAAATAAGCATACTAACTACTCTCCATTTCATTGGCCTTTGTTAGAGGTTAAAGAACCTGTTCATATAAGAAAAGTGATGTCAATGTGAACCTCTGGAAACCAGACTACTCCAAACTATTTTTCTCACTTCAATCTCAGGAGAACTCACTAAGGAGTTTCAAAATCCAAGGACAGACTGGTCCCACAGCATTTCCTCCTCTGTCCTTTCTTGGCCTTGATCCTTTTTCTCTTTTCTCTGTTTACAGTCCTCTTTCTTAGAGGTTACTTCTTGGCTTTTTTTCTCCTTTCTATTAAGCTTTTCTGTACTGACACTGACTGTTTCCACCTCTGCCTTGTTTTCCAGGACACTCTGGGGTTTGTCGAAATCCATTTCTTTGTAACTTTTCTTCATCTTATGCTTGGGCCGCTCTTGCTCCGGATTTTCTCTGCCTTCCTCAGGGTGCCTTTTTCTCTTTTGTTTATGACTGGCTTGATGGGCACTGGTACCGTTTTCTGAGAAGTGCTTTTAACCTCCAGGTTCTCCACTGTATGAGCCTCAATTCTTGCTGACTAAGGTCCAAGGCTACCAGTTTTTCTAAGGAATAGTCCCTGGTGAGTTGACAGTAGCCTGGAGAGTCTAGTCTCAGTCTGCTATCATAAGCTGGTACCCTCTGAGGTAACCGGTTTTCCAATGTTGGTGGAATATTGTATTACTATGGCTAAGTCTGGACAGTTTCAAATGGGAGTGCTTGATTAAACATTCTGTATCTATCTGGGTCTGGAATCAACCTCTTCTTTGTACCCAAAGGTTTCTAAATAGTCCTCTCTCATTGTTCTGAAACAAGTCTTTGGTTTTAAGCCTCTGGCTTTCTGCACTTTTATATAATCCTCAAGTTCATCTTGGAAAGAGTCTTAATTTTTTTGATGCTTCATTAAGTTGAAAGCAAGTGACTCTCTTTGTCAGGCTGAGAACTTGGTGGAGAACTGTGGTCATTTGCTTATTAGCTGCTTCAGCTTTTCAGCATGAACTTCCCACACAGCAAGATTGTACAGTAACCAGGGAACTTCTTTGAAGCAGGGGCAGGTGTCTACAACTACTGTCTCCCTCCCCCACCAACACTGCCAGTCGGGGGATAGGCCAGGGCGGAGGTGGTGGAGAGGCAGGGACAACCCCTGCCGCAGAGCAGGTGGGGCAGAAAAAAAATGGCTCTGCTATTCTTGAAATAAACTGGTATTGACTATTTTGAGTCTGACAATCATAGGGTTTACTCTGCAAGGAGCAACAAATTGGAAAGGAATGATTTCACATACATTGTCAAAAGGAACATTTCAAGATTGATCCTAGATGCAGGGTAAGAAGGCAGACTAGACCTAAAGCCTATACAGACAATTTCAAGAGGAATAATGTCACATTCATCATCAAAAAGAACATTGCAAGATCTATCATGAAATACAATTCTGTCAGTCATAGGATAATACCCATAGTCTACAAGGAATCTCAGTTAATACTGCTATTATTCAAATTTACCCAGCAACCACTAAAGCCAGTGATGAAATGGAGAAAAGACTGAAGTTGGCAAAGGCTTCTTTGACAGCAACACTTATGGAAGCAGAAGTCAAGAAATAAAATGATGTATTGCATTAGGCAAATTTGCTGCACAAGACCTTTTCAAGTGTTCAAGAGCAAAGGTGTCAGTTTGAGGCCTCAAGGGCACCTAACTGAAGTCATGGTATTTCATTAGTCTCATGTGCATGTGAAAGTTGGACAATGACTAAGGAAGACTATAAAAGAATTGATTCATTTGAGTTATTGTGTTGGAGAAGAATATTAAAGTTATCATAAACTGCCAGAAGTACAACCAAATCTGTGTTGGTAGAAGTACAGCCAGAATGTTCCTTACTTAGGAACCAGAATGGTGAGACTTTGCCTCTCATACTTCAGACATATTATCAGGAGGAACTAGTTCTTGAAGAAAGACACCACGCTTGGTAAATGGAATGTCAGTGAAAAAAAGGAAGAATTCCAAAGAGATGAATTGGCACCGTAGCAGCAGCAATGAGTTTAAGTGTAAGAGCAATTTTTAGTATGGTGCAGAACAGGGCACTGTTTTGTTATGTTATTACCACCTAACAACAATAACTGCAAAGACCTGGAGTTAGAAAATGAAAAGGGAAAAACACACTTAGTATTTCTCAAGCTGAAAGAACTAAAGAAAAAAATTCAAGCCTTGACTTGAAATACGAAAAGATGTTATAGTCAAAATATTAAGCAATGAAGAACGCATCAAAGAAGATGGAAGGAATATATAGAGTCACAGTACCAAAAAGAACTGGTTGATGGTCAACCATTTCAAGAGATAGCATAGGATCAACAACCAATGGTATTGACAGAAGAAGTCCGAGCTTCAGTGCACCTTACTCAATACCATTGTTGTTGTTGTTGTTAAGTACCATTGAGTCTGTTCCAACTCATAGCAACCTTGTGTAGGGTTTCTGAGGAGCAGCTGGTGAACTTGAATTGCTGACCTTGCCATTCAAACCAACATTGCAGACCAGTTTGGTAGCCCACAGCACCACACAGAACTCCTTCAGTAGCACAGGCTCTTGATAACATGCCCTCTCTTGAAATGGTTGAACATTGACCATTTCTTTTTGGTATAGTCATTCTGCTCATTCCTTCCATCTTCTTTTGATGCTTTTTGTATTATTCAATATTTTGCCCAAAGAATCTTTCAGCACTGTAAGTTGAGATTTGACTTTTTTTTTTCCCCCCAGTTATCTCAGCTTGAGAAATTCTAAGTATGTCCTTCTCTATTGGTTTTCTAACTCCAGGTATTTGCACATTTCATTATACTTGATCTTGTCTTCTCATGTTGTTCTTTGAGCTCTTTTGCTTCCTCATTTCTTCCATTTTCTTTAGCATGTCTATGCTGGATAGCAAGTTTTAGAGTCTCTTCTGACACCCATTTTGGTCTTCCTTCTTCCTTGTATTCTTAATGACCTTTTGCTTTCTTCTTGTATGATGTCCTTGATCTCCTCCCACAACTCTTGGTCTTCAGTCTTTAGTGTCTAGTGCATCAAATCTGTTCTTCAGATTATTTCTAAATTCAGGTGGGATATGTTCAATGTCATATTTTGGCTCTCGTGGACACGTTTTCATTTTCTTCAACTTCAGCCTGAACTAGCATATGAGCAATTGACGGTCTGTTCCAGTCTACCCCTGGTCTTGTTTTGGCTGATGATATGGAGATTTTTCCATGGTCTCTTTCCACAGATGTAGTCAATATTTGATTTCTGTGTATTCCATATGGTGAAATCCATGTGTATTTTATGCTGTTTAAAAAAGGTATTTGCCCTTTGGGAAATGGCGAGGAAGGGGAAGGCAGAGGCGGTGGCGGGGGGTGGGGGCCAGAGAGTAGAGGGTAGATATTCTCACCCGCCACCCCCTGGCCCTCTCCAGGATTTGGGAGGCCTAGTGGAAACCTTCAGGTCACCCAGGGAACTGCTCCTCTCGCCAGTCCTGCAGCGGCAAAGCAGGGGAGGGAAGTGCGGGAGGTTGAGCGCGCTGAGATGTGCAGAGCGCGGAGATGTGCAAGTTGCGAAGCTTGGCCAAGCGCAGACTGGAGCAGCCATCCAACTTCCAGCGCAGGATCTAATGAGAGGTCACGGTTTTAGGTGATGGGCAGATCAGAAAGTCAGATAGATATAACTGATATCAACACTCCAAAGCCAAAAAAGAAATACCGATGGACCTCTCTGGAGATCAACCTTTTGGTCCTAGTCCTGCTCCTTACTGTCATAGCTGTGACGATGATCGCGCTTTATGCAACTTTATGACGATAGTATTTGCAAGTCATCAGGCTGCATAAAATCAGCTGCTCGACTGATTGAGAACATGGATCCCACTGTTGAACCCTGTACAGATTTTTTTCAAATATGCTTGTGGGGGCTGGTTCCCGTTACAGTAACTTTGGCATTTTAAGAGATGAACTAGAAGTCGTTTTGAAAGATGTCCTTGAGGAAGCCAAACCTGAAGATATAGTAGTAGTGCAGAAGGCAAAAACACTGTATAGGTCTTGTATAAATGAATCTGCTATTGACAACAGAGGTGGAGATCCATTACTCAAACTGTTACCAGATATATATGACTGCCCAGTAGCCACAGACAACTGGGAACAAACACATGATGCTTTCTGGACAGCAGAGAAATCTATTGCACGACTGAATTCTAAGTACGGGGAAAAAATCCTGATTAACTTTTTTGTTGACACCGATGACAAGAATTCTATGAACCACATAATTCATCTTGATCAGCTTCGACTTGGCCTTCCCTCCAGAGACTACTATGAATGCACTGGAATATAAGAAGATGAGTGTAAAGCATGCGTGTAAAGCAATCATCTGTGGCTAAACTGATTCGTCAGGAAAAAGGACTGTCCATAGAAAACAACCAGATTTTGTTGGAAATGAATAAAGTTATGGAATTGGAAACAGAAATTGCCAATGCTACCACTAAACCTGAAGATTGAAATGAACCAATGCTTCTTTATAATAAAATGACATTGGACCAAATCCAAAATAACTTTTCATTAGTGATTAACGGGAATCCCTTCAGCTGGTCAGATTTCACAAATGAAATAATGTCAACAGTGAATATTAGTATTAAAAATGAGGAAGAGATGATTGTTTATGCTCCAGAATATTTAACCAAACTTAAACTCATTCTTACCAAATACTCTGCCAGAGATCTTCAAAATTTAATGTCCTGGCAGTTCATAATGGATCTTGTAAGCAGCCTCAGCCAAAGCTACAAGGAGTCTAGAAATGCTTTTCGCAAGGCAATTTATGGCACAACGTCTGAAGCTGCAACCTGGAGACGTTGTGCAAACTATGTCAAAGGGAATCTGGAAAATGCTGTGGGAAGGCTTAATGTGGAAGCAGCCTTTGCTGGGGAGAATAAGCAACTGGTTGAGGATTTGATAAAACAGATTTGGGAAGTTTTATTCAGACTTTACATGACCTCACTTGGATGGATGCTGAAACCAAGAAGAAAGCTGCAGAAAGGCCTTAGCAATCAAAGAAAGGATTGGCTACCCTGATGACCTTATTTCAAATGATGATAAACTGAATAAGGAGCACCTTGAGTTGAACTACAAAGAAGATGAATACTTTGAGAACATAATTCAAAATTCGAAGTTTGGCCATAAACAACTAAAGAAACTCCAAGAAAAAGTGGACAAGGACAAATAGATAAGTGGAGCAGCTGTAGTCAATGTGTTCTATTCTTCAGGCAGAAATCAGTTAGTCTTTCCAGCTGGCATTCTGCAACCTCCCTTCTTCACTGCCCAGCAGTCCAACTCATTGATCTATGGGGGCATTGGCATGGTCATAGGACACGAAATCACCCATGGCTTTGATGACAATGGTAGAAATTTTAATAAAGATGAAGACCTTGTTGACTGGTGGAATCAACAATCTGCAAATAATTTTAAAGAGCAATCCAAGTGCATGGTGTACCAGTATTGAAACTTTTCATGGGACCTTGCAGGTAGGTGAACAATATCTCAATGGAATTAATACATTGGGAGAAAATATTGCTGATAATGGAGGTATTGGACAAGCATACAGAGCTTATCAAAATTATGTTTAAAAGAATGGCAAAGAAAAATTACTTTTTGGGCTTGACCTAAACCATAGACAACTGTTCTTCTTGAACTTTGCTCAGGAGTGATGTGGAACCTACAGGCCAGAATATGCTGTCAACTCCATTAAAACAGATGTGCACAGTCCAGGCAATTCCAGGATTATTGGAACTTTGCAGAATTCCCCTGAGTTTTCAGAAGGCTTTCACTGCCGCCAAGAACTCATACATGAATTGATAGAACAAATGTCGGGTCTGGTGATCCTCAGGGGAAACCTGATAGCCCTTCCTTGGCTAGATTTGCCAGGACCCCAGAAATGTGAAATGCTATTGCAAGAGAATTGGCCTCGAAGATCCCTGCAATTACCTGGGATAACTAACAGAGATAAGAGAACCTCAAAATGATGACTACTTTAGAATCATAATAAAAGAAACATTATTTTGAAAAATGTGTGGCTAGAGGAGGCAGTTTAATGTCTGTCAAATCAATCCTTTCTCCATGTGTAAATAATGCTTCATTTCTAACACTGGCTTTACCATTTATGTCTGTTTCTTATGTGGTCTGCCAGTTTGATGTTGTCACTTAGAAACAGTGTTACCTACTTGTTGATGTAGACTGGGATTTCTAATCAAAGACAGCAAGAAGATTTGGAGACGTGATAGTTAAAAAAGCATCACCTAAGTTCTTGCTTTTTAATTTTTATTTGCAACATTTATGCTCCTTAAAAACCTTTCCAAAGAACTCTTATACATATTGGGGCCTTGGAATTTAAGTAGTTTTAAATTAATTTTTCTAATAATCAGTTGCTCATTCTGAGATCATTTTGTTTTAAGAACTCTTACAGAAATGAATGTCAAAAACTATTTATGTTGAGCCTGCTTCGACTGATACGGAGATTCTTAAGGCCCACTGTCATTTTCTAAGAATTTATTCCTCATTCTCACTCAAAACTTGGCCTTTTTAAAAGATTTGTAGTAATGTATAAATAATAATTTTTATATTTAATAATTAAGTACACATATGACTAAATAACTGTTATTATAATCACTGACTATTGAAGTTTCAGGTAGAGTTCTTCTCTCTGAGGTAAATAGTTAGGAACCAAAATCTGTAAAGTGATATACAGATGAGGATTGAGACTATTTAAACTTATAAATCATATTGATGAAAAGCATTAAGCACAAACCTTGAGGTTAAAAAATGCCATTGGATAGATGTCTAGAGCTATGTAAACTACATTGTGGTTTACAAGCAGGGTGGTGAAAATGAAGTCTATCCCTGAGGGTTGCTATGGTACAAGGGCAATGTTACAACAATGTAGCTCCACATCTTCTCTTTTCAGGTTTGTGATCTGATGGAAATATTTTGATAATAAATTTAAATTGTGAGCCCATTACTCACTAAAAAAAAAGGTATTTGCAATGATGAAGGCGTTGATCTTGAAAAAATTCTCTCAGGAAATCTCCACCATCATTTCTCTCACCAAGGCCATATTTTCCAACTACTGATCCTATTTCTTTGTTTCCAACCTTTGCATTACAATCACCAATGATTATCAATACATCTTGATTGCATATTTGATCAATTTCAGACTGAAGAAGTTGGTAGAAGTCCTCAATTTCATCATCATTGGCTTTAGTGGTTGGTGGGTAAATTTGAATAATAGTGGTATTAACTGGTCTTCCCTGTTGTTAAGTGCCGGTGAGTCGATCCCGACCCATAGCGACACTGTATAGGGTTTCCAAGGAGCATCTGGTGAGCTTGAACTGCCTACCTTGCAGTTCAAACAGCTTTGCAGTCTGGAGCATTAACCCACAGTGCCACACCACTGTCCTATCACAGACAGCATAATACTTCAAGATAGATCTTGAAATGTTCTTTTTGATGATGAATGTGACTCCATTCCTCCTGAATTTACATTCCTGGCATACTATACCACGTGATTGTCAGAATCAAAATGGCCAATACCAGTCCATTTCTGATCACTAGTGCCTAGGAGTACTGGTGTGGCACTGCGGATTAATGCACTGGACTGCAAGGTGGGCTTGAACCCCAGTCCAGCCACTCCTCAGAAACCCTATACAGGGTTGCCATGAGTTGGAACAAACTCCACTGCACTTAACAACAGCAACAATGCCTAGGATGGAGTTCTGGTGTGGCTCGGATAAGCACTGGACCACAAGGTCAGAGGTTCAAACTCAACAGCCAGTCCTCAGAAACCCTATCTAGGTTTGCTACAAGTTGGAATCAACTGGACACTACTTAACAACAAGAACAATAAGTAGAATATCTATGTTTATGCATTCCACTTCATTTTGACAACTTTCAATTTTCCTAGATTCGTACTTCACACGTTTCATGTTCTAATTATTAACAGATGTTTAAAGCTGTTTAAAACTCATTTTGAGTTGTGTTCCATGAGCAAATGAAGGTCCTGAAAACTTTATTCCATTCATATCATCACTGTCAACTCTACTTTGAGGAGGCATCTCTTTTCTAGTTGTATTTTGAGTGTTTTCCAACCTGAGGGGCTCATCTTCCGGCATGGTATATGACAATATTCTGGTGCATTTCATCATGTTTCAGTATTCAGTATTCTTGTGTTGTCTGACAGTGTTTCACTGCTATTCATGAGGTTTTCAAAAGCTGAACATTCGGAAGTAGTTCTTTTCTCCTTCCAAGTCTTCCCTTTAGGTGTATCACTGAAAGTACTGTATTTCAAGATAGATCTTCAGATGTTCTCTTGATAATGAATGTGACTCCATTCTTCTTGAATTTGTCACTCCTAACACAGTAAATCATATGAATGTCAGATTCAAATTGGTTAATAACTCTCCATCTCAGCTCATTAATGCCTAAGATGTAGATCTTTATGCATTCCATTTTTTTCTTTTTTATGACTTCTAGCATGGTACTCAGAAAGTAGGGGAAAGGAATAAAGCTAAATGAAGACTATTAGTTACCAGTTGTTGTAATGAAAAATCTAATTTTGTTTCACCTCAGGAGAGCTAGTCTTCTACTGAAAAGAATTTAAACCAGAAAACTATAAACTCAGAGATACCAGGCAAAGCTGAAAGAAACTGGGGTTTCAAGAGATAGTCATAAGTCTTTGCACAGTGCAAATGGTTAAGTGCTGATTGACTAACCAAAAAGTTGGTGGTTCAAGCCTACCCAGATACACTTCAGAAGAAAGGTCTGATGATTTGCTTCTAACAGGTCACATCCTTGAGTACTCTATGGAACTGCTTTACTCTGTACACAGGGGTTGCCGTAAGTTGGAACTGACCCCTGGCCTGACAACAATAACAAAGGGATAGTACACATTGAAATCTGAAACCTCCAGCTTTTTCCCCTCCCCCCCCCCTGGTTTCCAGAATGTTAGCAGAGAAGCTGATGTTAAGTCACGTCAGCCCTACATCATTATTTGAAACTTTTACAAGTTCAGATAACCAGGATTTATGTTTTTATTATCACCCTCACTTGCCTTTTACCTAAGGGCATTTCATGAACACATACATGAGTAAAATCAAGTCTGTGCTAACAGAAAAGTACAGAGTTGACCCAGGAGAACGGTGGCCTTATACCTTTGGGCACTATGGAGAGTCTTAGCCAAAGAGAATGTGACAAAGAAAATTCTCCTAGAGAGAAATTCAGGGAAATATTTTACTTGGATTAAAGTAGATAGAGTCAGACTCAGAGAGAGAACCAATAACAAACTCCCCACAGGGTTTGACTTATAAACTCTCTACAATATACTTATTAAATCACTACTAGAAATAGAAATCAGTAAGTACAAAAGCATAACAGGTATGCTACATGGGCATGAGTCATGAGACATCTTCATTAAAGCAACTCGATGTGATTCCCTTCTGTTGTTACATGTCATTTTTTTCTTGTTACATGTCATCAAGTCAATTTTGATTCATAGTAACCCTGTGTGACAGGGTAGAATTGCCCCATAGGGTTACCTAGACTATAATCTTTATGGGAGAGCTCTGGTGTAATGGTGGTTAAGTGCTTAGTAGTTAACTGAAAGGTCGATGGTTGGAATCCATCAGTAGTTTCACAGGAGAAAGATCATATAGTTGCTTCATTACATATTGTTTTGTTGTTGGTATTAGGTATTTTCATGTCATTTTGGACTTATAGCAACACTATAGTGGGTTTATGAGAGCAGAAAGCTTCATCTTTCTCCTGTGGAGCGGCTGGTGGGTTTGAACTACCGACCTTATGGTTAGCAGACTGGTGCTTATTCAACAGCACTTCCTACAATGTTGTTGTTGTTGTTAGGTGCCATCGAGTCGGTACCAACTCATAGTGACCTTGTGCACAGCAGAACAAAACAATGTCCGATCCTGGGCCAACCTCACTACTGTTGCCATGCTTGAGTCCATCAATGCTGCCACTTGGCCAATCCATCTCGTTGGGGGGCTCCCTACAATGCTCCCTCCTTAAAGATTACAGCTTTGGAAACTCTATGGGCAATTCTACCTTATAGGATTATCATGAGTCAGAATACACTCACCGGAATTTTTTTTTTTTTTTTTTTTAATCTTTACAAATCAGATTGCCAATCAGTCCTAGAGAAGCTGCTTATTGTTAAGCGCCATTGAGTCGGGTCCGACCCATAGCGACCCTGTACAAGGTTTCCGAGGGTGTAAATCTTTACCGGAGTAGAAAGCCTCATCTTTCTCCCATGGAGCGGCTGGTAGTTTCGAACCACTGACCTTAAGGTTCGCAACCCGATTCGTAACCACTACACTACCAGACAGAAGCTGCTAGGTGAGTTCAAACCAATAAACTTTCGGTTCACAGTTGAGCTCTTAAGTGTTATGCTTCCAGGGCTTCATTCTGTACTTTTAAATCTATTCAACAGGGATTATCTTTTGTCCTTCCCCTAGATGAAAGTTCTGATCTTGTGATCATTCTTAGATATTAAGCCCTGGTAGTGCTGTGGGTTAGGCATTGGACTACTAACCTTAAGATTGATAATCCAAGCCCACCAGCCACTCCAAGGGGAAAAAGATAAGGCAGTCTGTTCCTGTAAAGATTTTTAGTCTCAGAAACCCTATGTAGAATTGCTAAGAGTTGGAACTGACTTGACCAACTCATTTGGTTCTTGGGTATTAAAAATATCAGTTAGTTTAAGTGTCAGTCTCAAATCAATACTAAGAAGGTCACACCACAAGCAAAGATCAAAACTTCAAAATTTATTTAAGTTCAAGCCAAACTGAAGTATGCTTCCAGTGGCCTCTGACAATGGAGGAAGAGGGTGTATGCTTCCTCATCCCCTTGCCTGGCATTACGTGACTTTTTCATCCTGCTGAATAAGAAACTCTGGGACTGAGGCCTTAACAACCTTACAGGTAATTCTGATGTAGTTTAAGTCTGAGAACCACAAAGCTAAGAAAGAAGCTGGTCTGAGCAGGTTGTGGTTAAGGAGACTTACTATTAAAGTGATGGAGGTGGTGGTTATGCGCCATGGAGTCAGTTCTGACTCATAGCAACCCTGTATAGGGTTTCTGAGGCTGTAAATCTTTATGGGAGCAGAAAGCCTCATCTTTCTTCCAAGGAACGGCTGGTAGTTTCAAACTCCTGACTTTGAGGTTAGCAGCCTGACTCATAACCACTACGCTACCAGATCTCCTTGATTGGAGCGAAAATGCATAATCAGAAATGAATGAGAGACAGGTGGGAAACTACCTGCTATCAATTTAGGAGATAGAAAAGCATTCTATTATTGGAGGTAAGATAGAGTCCTCCCCACCTCCAAAAAACAAGGCATATTTACTATAATTAATATGAAGAACCACCGCTTGTCTATCAGTTTCTCATACTGAGGTGGTTTGTGTATGGTTGTGATACTGGAAGTATTTAGAATACCAGCAGGATCATCCATGGTGACAAGTTTTAGTTGAGCAGAGTAAGACAGACTGGAAAGAAAGAACAGACAGTCCACTTCTGAAAGATTCGTTACTGAAAACCTTAGAATAGCAGTAAAACATTGTGTGATATAATGCCAAAAGATGAGCTCCTTAGGTTGGAAGGCTCTCAAAAGATGACGAGGAAGAGATGCCTCATCAAAGTAGGAATGACTTTAATGATGTGGATAGAGCAAAGCTTTCAAGCCCTTCATTTGCTGATGGGGCATTACTCAAAATGAGAAGAAACAACTGTAAACAACCATTAATAATCAGAATGTGGAGTATTCAAAGTATGAATCTAGGAAAACTGGAAGTTGTCAAAATGAAATAGTACACAAAGATTGATATCCTAGGCATTAGTGAGCTGACATGGATTGTATTGGCCATTTTGAATCAGATAATCATATGGTTTATCATGCAAGGAATTACAAATTGAAGATGAGAAATGGCCTCACATTCACTGTCAAAAAGAACATTTCAAGATGGATCTGGAAGTACAATGCTTGTCTGCGATAGGTTTTCTACACACCTACAAGGAAGACTAGTTAATACCACTATAATTCAAATTTATGAACCAACTGCTAAAGGCAAATATGATAAAATTAAAGAATTCTACCAACTTCTTCAGTCTGAAACTGATCAAACATGCAATCATGATGCACTGATAATTACTGGTGCTTAGAATGTAAAAGACTGTCTTAGAAACAAAAAGAATCAGAAGCTGGAAAATTACGTGATTGAAAATGATGCTGGAAATTGCATGATAGAATTTTGCGATGAATAAGGCCAATGGCTTATTCTTTGCCAATACCTTTTTCCGCAACTTACACAGTGACTAGAAATGTGAACCTTGCCAGATGGAATATATACAAATCAAACAGACAACATCTGTGGGAATAGATTATGGAAAAACTCAATCATCATCAGCCAAAACCAGAACAGGGGTCAACTGTGGAACAGACCATCAATTGCTCATATGTAAGTTCAGGCTGAAACTGAAGAAAATCAAAACAAGCAGCGTTGTTGGTAGCATTGTTATTGTTGTTAAGTGCCATCAAGTCAGTTCTGACCCACAGCAACCCTGGATAGGGTTTCTGAGGAGCAGCTGGTGAGCTTGAACCACCAACCTTGCAGTTCAAATGACTTTGCAGTCTGGCGCATTAACCCACAGCGACACACCAGGACTCCTCTGGTAGTGTAGTGGTTATGAATCGGGCTGCGAACCTCGAGGTCAGCAGTTCGAAACTACCAGCTGTTCCATGGGAGAAATGAGGTTTTCTGCTTCTGTAAAGATTTACAGCCTCGGAAACCCTGTCCAGGGTCGCTATGAGTCGGATCCGACTCCACCTCACATAACAACAACAACATATTCCACCTGAATTTTGAGACCATCTCCAGAAAATCTTAACACATTGAACAGTAATTATCAAAGACCAGAGGAATTCAGGTATGACATCAAAAACATCATACACGAGAAAGGAAAAAGGTAATTTTAAAAAGCAGAAAAGAAAGAAAGACCAAAGTGGACGTCCTAAGAGATTCTAAAACACTCTTGAAAGATGTCACTTTGAGGACAAGCATGCCCCTGATCCAAGCCATGATATTTTCATTGGCTTCATATGCATGTGACATTTGGATAATAAGTAAGGAAAACTGTAGAAGAACTGATGCATTTGAATTATGGTGTTGATGAAGAATATTGATTGAATGTACCTTGGACTGTCAGAACTGGAAGAAGTTCAGCCAGAAAGCTACTTAGAAACAAGGGTGATGTAACTTTGTCTCACATGCTTTGGACATATTACCAGCAGGGGCCAGTCTCTGGAAAAGGACATTATGCTTGTACAGTTTAGGGTCAAAGAAAAAGAGGCAGACCTTCAACAAGATGAATTGACACAGTGGCTACAACAATTGGTTTAAACATAATAGTAAGTGTGAGGATGATGTAGGACTGAGCAGTATTTCATTCTGTTGTATATGGAGTTACATATGTTATGAGTCAGAACTGACTCAACAGGCACTTATGAACAACAGGACCCGAGAATCCAAGACAACCACTCAAAACTCCCTGCAGGCCTGTGTCATTTGATGACACAGACTGGATGTGGCTAAGACAGAACTTAGCATGGAAAACTTCTGTGTTCGGGAGCAGAGGACTGGCCAGGCCCTGCACAGAGAGTTGGATCTAGAGTATAGCAGACATGGCCCATGCCCTGGGGGTACTTGAGGGGTCAGCAATGAGCAGTTTTTATCTGCCAATGGCAGTTTCCATTGCCAGCTGTGAGAGATCATTTAGAAATTTAGAACAAGTTGCCATAGTCACTGTTAGCTGTAGACATGCTATTGCCTGAACAGAAGGGAGGAGGAGTGAGTTCCCATCCCAGTGGATGACAACCAGAGCAGATGACAATGTACCAGGTACAGCCTCAGGGTAAAGCAAGTAGTTGGGGGTTGTTGTTGTTAGGTGCCATCCAGTCAGTACCAACCCATAGTGACCTTATGCACAACAGAACGAAACATGGCCCGATCCTGGGCCAACTGAACTAGTGTTGCCACGCTTGAGTTCATCAATGCTGTCAGGGGACAGCAATAGGGCTCTGAACTGTCTGAGACTACAGGACCTCTGGTAGCGTAGTGGTTATGAATTGGGCTGTGAACCATAAGGTCAGCAGTTCAAAACTACCAGCTGTTCTGCAGGAGAAAGATGAGGCTTTCTGCTCCCCTAAAGATTTACAGCCTCAGAAACTCTGTACAGGGTTGACTCTGAGTCGGTTCCGACTCCACAGCACATAACCACCAACCACCAACCACCACCACTCAAAATCAGCATAATGGGGTGTGGCACTTGACAAAACAGAGCCTTGAAAAAGAAACTGAGTCTTACTATAGAAAATTAAGGTTACTTTTTTGGCATAACTGAGTATGTTGCCTAAGATTCATACTTGCTACAGTCATAAAATATATTTTCGTGTTTTGTTGTAGTTGTGTGCTGTCGAGTCGGTTCTGACTCATAGTAACTCTGTATAGGGTTTCTGAGGACAGCTGGTGGGTTTGAACTGCCAACCTTGAGGATAGCATGGTTATCAGTCCATTGTTTATCCTACAGCACCACACTAGTGGTTGAAGCATTTTATAGTCCCACTTCCTCGACAAATTGGAAAAAGAAATACCATATGACCCAAAATCCTTCTACTTGGTATATATCCACAAGAAATAAGAATCAGACCATGGATGGATATATTCACAATGATGTTCACAGAAGCACTACTTACAATAATAAAAATATGGTGACAGCTTAAATACCTGTCAATGGAAGAATGGATAGACAAACTTTGGTACACACAGACAATGGAATACTATGCAACATTGAAAAAATAAAGATAAATCTGTGAAACACTTCATAACGTGGATGAACCTAGAGGACATTATGCTGAGTGAAATCAGTCAATCACAAATACTGCATGAGACAACTGTTGCAAAAATTCAGGAAAAGGTTTTCATGCTAAAAGAAGCATTCTTTGATGGTTGCCAGGGTTGGGAGGGAGAGGAGAGTAATTCTTTGGCTAGAGGGTAGACACAAGTTAGCACAGGTAACATGGAGGGCAAGTTGGCAGAAGACTGATGATGACATATAAAGACACAGGGAGGTATGCAAGGGCTAAAGGTGATAGAGGTAAACAGTGGTATGTATACAACCCTAGAATGACAGTGGACAGATAGACAGGCTGAATGGGTATGGGAGGGAGAGTGGGAGTACACCCACAAATATATAAGAGTTTGAAAGAGGGTATTTGTACATGGATATTTACCTTTGCTGCAAACCTATGAATGTGGAGCATGCAGCGTGAAAAATGATGAAAACTTCTTAGATAATTACCAAACATCTTAAGGCAATAAGTTCCTAGGGCTAGGGGCTCAGGACTATAGTCTCAGGGACCACCATGGTCAATTGGAACAAAATAGTACACAAAAGACAATATTATACATCCTACTCTGGCAAACAGCATATGAAATCTTCAAAGCTTGCAAGAGACCATCTAAGGTGCAGCTATTAGTGTCTTCATGTACAAGAGAAAGAACAGTGATAAAAACTGAAGATGCTTGGAATCAACTCGTCCACTAGATCAATGGAGTAGGTGAATATCAGCCACCATGACTCTGAGACCAGAACAACTAGAGAGTGACCAATTACCACTAACCACTGATCCCAATGGATCACATTAGATGATCCAAGATTGAGTGAGAGAAAATGTGGAACAAAACTCAAAATTACTAAAAACAAAACAAAACAAAATGCTGGGTTAATGGTTAGAAAGAGGCTGGAGGAACCTGAGACTATGGCCCTCCACCCTCCTTCAGGTCTGGAATGAAACTTTCCCTCATGGCCCAATTTTCATCCAAGCAGTAGGTAAGTTTATTAGCTTAGTTAGTTAAGTGCCATAGAGTTGGTTCTGATTGATAGCAACTGTAGAGGGTTTTCAAGGAGTAGCTGGTGAGTTTGAACCACCAACCTTGTGGTTCAAACTGACCTGGAGGGCCAGTGCTTTATCCCACAACACCGCATCAGGACTCCAGATAGGTATATAGGGGGGACACCAAAACTAGTGAGGCAGACTCACCATGGAATAATGGTCAATCATTCAAGATCAAAAGGGCAATAGTCACCTAAGGGCAAAGTTGAGAAAGGATGGGAAGGACAGAGGAATGCAAATAGGAACCACAGGGAGGAAGTGGGATAACTTATTACATGGAGGGGATTATAATCATTTAGAAGAAACAAAGTGTATCATTTGTTGAATGATGACTTTGCTTTTAACCTTCACTCAGTTCACAATAAAAATGAGATGAGTTCTTTAGTGAAAAAAAAAAAAAAAAAAAGAAAGAAAGAAAAATTCCTTTCCAAAAGCAATCAATTTATAGGACTTCAGAGGGCCCACACACCACAGTGCTATGGAGAGGAAACAATCAAGGATTTTCTGCTTATTTATGAAGCGTAAATTAGCTGAGAGAGCTAAAGACATCTAGTGTCCAGACAAGGAAGCTTAGAGAAGAACACACTTGTCACCAGAGACAAGAGCCATTATGATGTTGCCGGACTGGATCAGGCCAGCTACACCTCTAGGAGAGGAATCTCAGCGGGGGACAGTGATGCCCCAGGGAATGGCTAAACAACTCCTCTGCACCCAGCCACAATCCTGAGAAGGTGTCTCAAGCCCTTCAAGACATTAGTGAGTTTGAGCACTGGCTTGACTGCTTTACCTAAGAGATCTGAACATGGAAGACAAGTTACCATTCATTAGCAAGTTGAGGTACCTTGTCCCATGTCATCTTATCCTTTCTCTGAAGAGGAAATAGCATCCAGACTATGATATAATCATAAAACAAAGTTGTCACCTTTGTTTGAGGAGGCAGGGCTTGATGGCGGCTAGGGTGGAAGTGCAGTTCAGTTCGCTGTCAGCGATACTACAGAATACCAGGGAAAGCAGATCCACGGCAGAGCTCCAAAACTCAGAACCACAGAGATAGGAATATTTTTAAAGTTTGAAGGCTTATAGCTACTGGAACTTGAAGCTAAAGGAAGAAATCGCGTACTTTTGAATCTGCTCGGAGGCCTGGAGCTGACATCTTGGGTGAGACCAAGTGGCAGGATCAAGCAGGGGAGCAGAAACACCGCGGAAAAATGCCGTGGGAACCTTGGAGCAAAGGTGGACAATATACTTTGTCGGTTTTTCTTTGTTCTGAGTTTGTTTCTTTTTTTTTTGTATCTGGTCACTGGCGCCCCAATGTTTGCGTGCCTCCATTCTGGTGACTAGAGGGGGAAGCCTGAGCGAGTGGACACCCCCCCACCCTCACCACTGTTGGGTTCTTCTGCCACACATGCGCACAGATACTCAGCCTAAGCGCAGGCCCTGAACGTTGTTTGTTTTTTTTAAAAAAAATACGGGAAAGGGCAGGGCAGGGCTGTAGAGAGGGAAAAAGAGTTTGAAAACAAAACAGGTTGAAAATTAAATTAAAGCCTGAGGAATAGCATAACAACCAACACTGGCATCTTGAAATCTCTCAGGTAGCTTTGAAAACAAGAAGCTGGAGAGAGGACATTAAAGTTATACTCATATTATGCTACAGATTTTTTTTTTTTTCTTCTCTCCTTCCTCTCCCTTTTCTGTGATTACATACTGCAGTATTCAGTCTAGTCTTTGTTGTTGCTGTTTTTGGCTTTTTTTCTTTCTTATTTTTTTTTTTTTTCTCTTTTTGCTGGTGGTGTTTTGCTGTTTTATGCTTCCCCTTCTACCTTTGGGGAACTCTCTCTCTCCCTATATTACCCAAGAAGAGTCAGCAACTGCTGCCATATAGTCAACCTACAATCACTCTCTAAAACACCAAAACCCAGACAAGAACCAATACCAACTGCCATATACCAGGAAAAGACACCACCTGTGAGTTAAGCAATAAGAAGAGTGAAAAGGGAAGTCCACATCTTGATCTCATCTTCCTGGAAGCAATCAGAAAGCATACATAATTACCAAAACACATAATTAAGTATTAAGGCCACAGATAAACACTAAGCATGTCCAAGAAGCAAAAGCAGATGACCATATCAGCACATGACCGGAAACAAAATAAAATGTCTAAGACAAATGACCTAGCGATAGACCTGGACTCCATTCTGGAAGGAGGGCATTCCTTGGAAATGCCTAAGAAGGAATTCAGAAAAATGATTATAAAATGTTTCAAAACACTTTACAATGGAGTTAAGAAAAATAAGAAGTCTAGATTCCAACAACATTCTTCAAAGAGATGGAAAAAACAATTATAAACTTTATATGGAAAGGAAAGAGACCCAGGATAAGCAACACACTGCTTAAGAAGAATAAGGTTGGAGGCCTCTCACTTCCCGACTTCAAAATTTACTACATGGCTACAATGATAAAAACAGCCTGGTACTGGTACAATGAAAGATACGTAGATCACTGGAACAGAATTGAGAATCCAGAAATTAACCCATCTACATACAGCTACCTAGATATATCATCACATGGGGAGGTGATTGTCTCTTCAACAGATGGTGCTGGCAGAACTGGAAAGCGATATGCAAAATATTGAATCAAGACCTTTACCTCATACCTTATACAAAAACCAACTAAACATCGATTAAAGCCCTAAATGTGAATCCCAGAATTATGAAGGCCATCAATGAAAAAATAGGGACAATTGTGAGGGCACTAATCCAGGGAATTCCAAGCATGTTGAAAACTACACAAACAAAAGTACACAAAATAGATGAATGGGACATAATAAAAATTAAAAACTTAAGTGCAGCAAAAGACTTCACCAGAAGAGTAAAAAGGGAACCCACAGACTGGGAAAAAATCTTTTGCAATGACACATCACACAAGGGACTTATTTCTAAAAAATATAGGAAACTACAACACTTCTACAAGAAAACGACAAATAACCCAATAAAGAAATGGGCACAGGACATGAACAGACACTTCACCAAGGAGGAGATACAGGCAACCAACAAACAGATGAAGAAATGTTCACAATCACTAGCTATTAGAGAGATGCAAATCAAAACAACAATGAGACATCATCTCACACCAGCAATAACAGCAAAGATCAAAAGAGTTGAGGACAATAAATGCTGGTGGGGATGTGGAGAGATGGGGACACTCCTTCATTGCTGGTGGGACTGCAAAATGGTCCAACCTCTCTGGAAAGCAATATGGCACTTCCTCAGAAGGCTGACAATAGAAATACCTTATGATCCAGCAATTCCTCTACTTGGTATTTACCCACAGGAAATATGAGCCATAACACAAGTGGATATATGCATACTCATGTTCATAGCAGCACTATTTACAATAGCAAAAAGATGGAGACAGCCAAAGTGCCCATCAGCTGAAGAATGGATAAATAAACTGTGGTACATACACACAATGGAATATTATGCTACCTTGAAGAACAACAAGGAAACTGCAAGCCACTGCATAACATGGAGAACCTTGAGGACATTATGTTGAGTGAAATTAGTCAGTCACAAAAGGACAAATACTGCATAGGACCACTACTGTAAAGGCTAAGAAAAAGAACCCATACTAAAGGGGGGTCGGGGAGATTCTTTGCTGGTTGCTGGGATGTTGAGGGTGGGGTGAGGGGAGGGATGGAAAGGTGGAGCACAGGCCAGGGAATAGACACAAGATAGTTTGGGAGCTGGAGAGGGGCGCGATATACAAAAAGGGAGGGGGGAATGGAAGAACAAAGCGGATGGGAGAACAATTAGGCAGGTTTGCATGGGCTAAGTGGGACAGAGGTAAACAATGATGTATGCACAACCTTGGAACAACAGGGCTCTGGGATACAGGGATTGAGAAATGGTTGGAATGGGGAAAAGGGGGAAAATAATGTTAAGATGCTTGGCTGTCTTTTGAATCTTGGTTTTCCTTGCATTACATTATAAAATAGACACTGGAAGGGCAGAGAAAGGAATAGCCAGAAATATCACCATAGAAAGCTTCTGCCTATAACTGATTGGAATATCTAAAATGGGGCTACAATGTGCCCAATGAAGGAGGCTTCTTGTGGAGCCTCTGCATTACATAAGACTATAGGTGGAATCCTGAACAGCATCCAAAATCTACAGAGGTGGTAAATGTCCTCTTGAAAGGATGGGCAGACCAGCCTGGAGTGGCTAGAAGAACAGAAGATACTTTTTGAAAGAAAGACCTACAGGAAAACTACAAAACAATATAGGCAAACCAACTGATTACTATAAGAACAAGTAAGTTGCTCACCCAGGAGACATCAAGGCAAGGGGTCGGGTCCCCTCAGAGTAAAAACCCCCTTCCAAGACTAAGACTGAATGGGAATACATGCTCTGATTGGTGGCCACTGTTCGTCACCGATAAGGGGAAGTGAGGGAAAAACAGCAATGAAGCTTTGAGCTAAACAGTACAACGTGCAATAGACCACAGTTTGTTTATCCATTCTTCAGTTGATGGGCACTTTGGCTGTCTCCATCTTTTTGCTATTGTAAATAGTGCTGCTATGAACATGGGTGTACATATATCCACTCGTGTTATGGCTCGTATTACTTGTGGGTAAATACCAAGTAGAGGAATTGCTAGATCATAAGGTATTTCTACTGTCAACCTTCTGAGGAAGTGCCATATTGCTTTCCAAAGAGGTTGGACCATTTTGCAGTCCCACCAGCAATGAAGGAGTGTCCCCGTCTCTCCACATCCCTGCCAGCAATTATTGTCCTCTACTTTTTTTTTATCTTTGCTGTTATTGCTGGTGTGAGATGATATCTCATTGTTGTTTTGATTTGTGAACCCAGGTGGAGACCTGGTTTGCAGCAGTGTGGCAAAACCTGGGGACTCTTCAACCCACAGTCAGTGACATAGCCACAGAGGACTACAGTGGAGAGTGAAACGTCCAGCTGATAAGAGAGTGCATATGCACAAGAACACCCACACTTGCAGATAATACCCACTTGACCTGGCTTCAATGACTGGATGATCAGAGCTCAACCAGAAGAAGAAAGAAGAGGAAAAAAAGAGTAATCTGATACAATTTGATGAACTTGACCTACACCTATGGATACAGTAGCCCAAAAGAGGGAACAAATCTTTACAGCAAGGATCATTCCCACCCCCTCCATACACAGAGTAGACAGGGATGGGCAACTTGGATATTGGCTACCCAAAATGGGGGGGGCTACAAAGGCAAGAAGTGACTGGCTTACAAGCTTTCCAGAGGGCGTGGAGGAAGGTAGAATCTCCACTGAGTAGTATCCAATCTGTCTAGGCGGGGCTGATGACAGGAAATGGGGATAGGTCTCTTGTGATACCGTAGTGAATAACTGTTGTCAGGACTGATTGTGAGGGTTGTATATGTAAAGGTAAATGTTTTGTAGCAAGGAGGGGAGTGATTAACTTTGCAGCCTAGGACCGGAGGTCCCTGGGTCTATGAAGGGAGAAGAATGGAAAGTGGGACCCTACTCAGAGAAGCAGTGATCTCCAAGGGAAAAGGGCTGTGTGTTGATGACTGGGGGTGGGGGTGGGGGTAGGGAGGGAATAGGCTTGCAGTATATATCCTTTGGTTGGTTGATGATGCATGTAGGGGATTGTAACCATGGCAATGAAATATGATAGAATGAATGTAAAACTAATGTTCTCCCATGTAAACTATCTCATATTCACAATAAAACATTTAAAAAACAAAACAAAACAAAAAACTGTCACTTTTATTTTTTCCTATCTGAATAACATAAAATATTTGAAGCTAGCATAAACACACACACACAATTGAGGTTATTTCTGGGCACCTTATTCCTTTTTTGATTTTAAGTGTACCTTTAGATTCAGAACAATACCTGAAATGTGTTTGGGGTAGAGTGTGCCCACAGACAGTATGGAAAGAGTTTTTTTTTGTTTATGTTGTATCTTTTCGTAAATATAACTCAAGGTTTTTTTTATGTTTTGTGTCAGAAGAACTCAGAACTCTTTCCTATACTGTCAACTTTGTGTCAGGTTTAAGATGATCTGAGTTTGGGAAGCTGCATGCTGGGAGGTCATGTAGGAGAGTAGGACAATTTGTGACTAGTGCCAGGTTTTCTTCAGGAAAATCCCTGTATTTCCTCTTGTTTCTTCGTACTCCTTGATGTTGTTGCTGTTAAGTGCTATTTAGTTGGTTCCAACTCATAGCGACCCTGCATAGTGTTTCCAAGGAGCAAGCAGCCGGTGTATTTGAACCACTGACTTTACGGTTAGCAGTCCAGTGCTATCCTACACTGCCTCCTCATACTCCATAAGAATGCACGTATATCCTTGTTTCCCTGGGACAGTTAGTTTACATCTGTTCTGACACAATGCCTACTTTCACCTTTAAAAAAAATAAAATCTCTGAACTGAGCAATTGTTTACATGGGAGAATATCAACTTTACACCATCTTTTCATTGCAATGATACAATCTCCTCCGTGTACTATCATTCAACAGTATTTGCTTCCATTCTCTCTGTTTTTTCTCTTATTTTTTTTTGTGGGGGAGGTGAGTGGGAGAGTGTACACAAAAACACTCAGAAATATATAATAATTTACACCACCAAAGGGCACATTCTGCAAGCCTGCCTCCTGGTCATGAGCACTCAGTCCCTCTCTTTCCATGAATCTAGAGTTCTCAGCCACTCCCCCTCTCCACAACCCCATCTCTGCCTCCATCTCTGGTGTTGCTGCTTCTCTGGATAGGGTTCTGCATTCTGCTTGTGCTCTTCTCCCTTGATAGTCCTAGGGTCCTCTGTTTCTGCACTTTAGGTTTAACTACTTCCCGTTTTTTGTTACAAAACTGTACTTTCACTTTTGAAATCCTGATGTACAGATGTAGGATTAGAACGGTCGACAGTTCAAATTCACCACCTACTCCTCAGAAAGCCTATACAGAGTTGCTATGACTCAGAACTGACTCCAGGGTACTTAACAACATCTTTAGTTTTCAGAAATATCCTGGTTTGAGTAAATTATACTGTTACCCTTGCCATGAAATTTTCTTAACACAAGAGGGCGGCATGTATCCATAGTTGAAAAGTAATGCCACTTGTGAAGGGTCATAGCAGAGAAAGTTTCCTGTTCATTAACTTACTTTTGTTGTTAAATGCCGTCGAGTCCGTTCCGACCCATAATGACCCTGTATAGGATTTCCAAGAAGTGAATGGTGAGCTTGAACTACTGACCTTGCAGTTCAACCTGATTTTGCAGTCCAGCACATAACCCACAGTGCCACACCAGGATTCCATTAGTATAACTAGCCGTCTTTTATTGAATGTCTATTTTCTGCCCCAGGTCTGTCATGAACTCATTTTGCAAAGTATGTATTCCAATTCTGCTGTCTCTGTAGTTTGTCAGTGGCCTGACAGATTTCACCAGAAAAAAAAAAAATAAAGAGAGAGAGAGAATTAAAAGTTCTCTGGCCTGTTACTTTCTTGCTCCTGAAAGAAACCATTGCTTCCAATGGTTCCTGCAATGTGATTACTACAATTGTCTGCACCAGATCCTTAAAATCTTGCCAGACCAATTACACAAACTGTCCTTGGAGGACAAGGCTTGGTTGGTCACCCTGGCACCAGCCAATTGTTCTAAGAACACAGGCCACCATCTCTTGGGATGGCACCGATGACTTATCTTGCACGTTCCTGTTTGATTTAAGTGTCCAGTCAGGTGCCAGAGTTTCAAAATAGTTGGTTCCAATTACTCTTTCCAATTTAATTGTTGTTTTGGTAGATGGAAGAACCTTTAGAGTTCTACCTTGCTGCTTTGCAGAGTTAAACGTGTTTTGAGCAGGGGATTGGTATTGGTAGTCAGCAAAATTTACTAGAGGGAGGACGTTTGAAAAGAAAATGGAAACCTGCTATGAAATCCTGGGAGTCCTGGTTTGGCACTGTGGGTTAATGCACTAGACTGCAAAGTCAGTGTGAACTGCAAGGTCGGTGGTTCAAGCTCACCAGTCGCTCCTTGGAAACCCTCTAGAGGGTCGCAATGTGTCAGAACCAACTCGACAGCATTTAACAACAACAACATGAAATCATGACAGTAACCTAAGCAATGAGATTGGAATGGGAGAGTCGAGGCCAGATTAATGTCTTGTCAGTCATGTCAGGGGGTGCTGCAGTAGGGAACAAACAGAAAGAAGGGTTCATTTAACAAGTCCTCAACAAACTACTGTGTACCAGATACTATGCTGATACTGGCTGTTGCATGTGAACAAAACAGGTATGATCCCTCAGGGAGTCTGGTGAGACTAGGGACATTAAACCAAATAATTAGCATACCAACAATGTGTAGTTACAAGTATTGATAGCTATTATGGTGGTAAAGAGTAAGGACCTAAGAAAATGATCCAGGACAAGTCTAGAAGAGAAAGAGATCAACCTTAAGATTCACCAGCCATTCTGATGAGTGAGAAGTCTATCTTCTTATTCAAAGTGATCTTCTCCAAGTCTCACCCTGTGACCGCCTGCTGATGGGATTCAGAGTGAGAGTCTGAAGTGGGCTTTTGGATGGTTTCAGTGTTGATGCACCCCCTGTTGTTTGCTGTTGTTAAGTGCCGTCGAGTGGGTTCCAACTCAAAGTAACCATGTATATAGGCTTTCAAAGGAACCACTGGTAGATTTGAACTGCTGATCTTGTGATCTGCAGTTGAGTGCACCCTCTAGAGTTAAGTAAAGGAATCAATCTTAGAGAGGGTTTTAAACTGAAAGAGAGGGAGATGGGGAAGGAAAGGAGAAGAAATCATTTAAATTGCGATTTGTTCTGGCAAGTCACATGACAGCCTATTTGTAAAAGAAAGCCCTTTCTATTTCATAGTCATATAAAGGCTTACGTTTGATGAAAATGGAAATACACAATTAGGTAGAAATAGGACTATAAAATTTAGGATGGGGACATTTGTGTTGATGTCCCTCAAATTTTGCACCCCATTGTCTTCTAAACACTCTTAGCTTAGCTAATGATCCATCTTGCCTTGTTAAGAACGAGCACCTTTCCCTACCCTGCATTGCTTAAAAACAATTCAGAAGACCCCCACCTCCACCCCATACTCCCTCCTGACAACTAAGAGACATAGAATAGTCTAGGCTGGGACTGATCATGGAAGAAAGGGACCAGATACCAAATCAACTATAAATTCTAGCCAGCATATACTAGCAAACGTCAGAGTTGTTCATTTGGGACTAGATTTAGAAAGAGCTGAGTCAGAAGGACTGGAAGATAAGATAGGAGTTTATCGATCTGGGAGCACTCTTCTGCAGTATAGGATGTCACACTCTGGTAAGAACTCCATGAGATGATTTGACTTCACTATTAAAACATCTTCTAGCAGCATAGAGAAAGTGATGGCCCAGGAGAGGTGGGTGTTAAATGGCAGCATTGCCCCAGCAGACAATGGAGGCAGAAATGAAACAGCTCATGCAAGTGAGCATGCTAAATTGGATATACCATAAGACGGGAAGACCTATTTCATTCCTTGGGAAGATCTGGCACATCATTCATGATTGCCAAAAGAAATGAGCTGAGAAGGACACTGATGGTGGCTATGTGCTATTGTGTCCCATAGCGCCCCTGTACAGGGTTTCTGAGGCTGTCAATCTTTACGGGAGCAGAAAGTCTCATATTGCTCCTGTGGAGTGGCTGGTAGTTTCAAACTGCTGACCTTGAAGTTCACAGCCCGATTCGTAACCACTACGCAACCAGAGCTACTTGAGAAGGACGTTAGCAACTCTTAAAAGATAAACTGGGCTCTCTTCTGTAAACTAGGCCTGATGGTAGGAGAAATAACAGATTTGGTTCATTGATACCAATGGGATGATTGTCCTAGAGCAAATAGAGTCCAGGTGGTGGCACTTAACTGCAGAAATACACAGCTGGTTGCAATTAGTATAATCATCCACAGGTTGTAACCAAGAGGGCCTGCTTCACAGAGAAAATGGTATCTCTAGAGACAAAATCGATACCAGTATTGCTCCACTTGTACAATGAGAATAAATCAAGGATGGGTGACAAGGAGTTTGAGGACAGTAGCCCCAATAAAAAAGTTACGATGCTCATTTTCTGGACCTGAGTCAGTTTTCAGACTCAGAACCTGTTCTTTTCAGGAGAAAAAACCCTGCAACACCAAACATACACAATAAAGACTCCGCTCTTCATTTCTAAAGGACTCTTAGCAGTTTATTCAGGTAAACTGTACACTGCGGAAAGGGCACTCCCAAACATTCTGATGACTGTTGAGTTCAAGTTGAAATGGACAGTACTTAGACTAGAGGCCTGCTCAGAAGTGGCTTTGAAAGACATTGCCGAGAGAGAGTATTCACAATGGACAGAGAGCTTTGGGCAGTGCACCTGATTATCTAATTTGGGTGTAGGGAAAACTGGCCTGAGGTTAGAATTTATACAGAATCCTGGATGGAGAAAGGTTTGGAACAGACTAGAGTAGAGGCTTGCAGATGGGCAGATGGAAGTGGACGTGAATGTAAAGATCTCTGTATTGTAGATCAATGCCCACCATAGAGTAGTAACCAAGGAAGAGACACCAAATTACCAAATTGGCAGATGATTTGACCAGTTGATGGCAGCACAATTCAGTCATTGGCCACCCCACTGCTGGCACAATGGACTCATGAGTGAGAGACTCATGGTTTGATCCAACAGCATAGGTTCTCACTAACCAAGGCTGAGTTCAGTTTTGTTGTTAATGAATGTCCAACCTACCAGAATCAGATCAATACTGAATGCCCCATATAGCCATTCCTTGAGGAAAACAAACTGCCATATGATGGCAAATTAACCCTCTGAGTCCTTCTCATCCTGGAAACGATCTACTTATTTGCTATATCTATACTGTCAATTCCAAATAGAATCTTACCTAATTAATTCCCAACCAGTAAGCAATGCTTGGCACCTAACAACAACAACAAGTAATGCATTCATTTCAATCTCCAGACTCAAGTCACTCCAGAAAAATTATGCAAGAGCTGTTAATCATGTTTTCATACATTCTGATGTGAGCTACAACCGTGGTTATGGTCCATTATTAAATGACCTCCTGGGGTTATTTACTCGGTACTTTCACCAGTAGTCTGGACTTGAACTTAAACCATCTCAGCATCTTCTGACTGCCTTTGGAATATCTTCTGTATTGGGAGGTTGAACGTTTCTGGGTTGCAAACTTTGCTATCAACTAAATGATGGCTGAGACTGTAAAAGCCTGATTAATGACATTATAAAATTGTGCCACTGAAATGCTTTCTTCTGTTATCATTTGGAGGAAAGACAAGTCTCATAGTTCACCATCCTCTATGAGGTTCTAAGTAAGTGACCAACGGTTTTTAATAAGTTAGGCATTTCTGAACAGTATGGTTGTCTGGGTTCAGTATTCTGGCCAGAGCTAGGGGGGAAAATGTGCTTTTTCAGCTGATCATGTGTAAGAAGAGATGTAAATCTTGACTGTCAAGGGACGGAGCAAAACTAGGTACTGCGTGGATATACTGGGTGCATAAACCAGCTTTGCACATTGCTCGTAATCATGTATCACAAAACATGTTTTGCAGAGGGAATTGATAAATACAGATTATTTTATTATACCAATGGCTTTCCTTGCCATCATTAATTTTCTTTTTTTTTTTTTCCTGATTTTTACTTTAGTATTGTTTATCAAATAAGATCCTTTGTTAAAACTGGAATTGAGAGATGGGAAGCAGGTAGCCAAGGGGTAGATAAAACTCTAACCAGATCTAACATTTGGTAAAAGTATTAATTATGCATGATTCTGGAGTCTGAGCCCTGGAAATCAGATCACAGTACCATACTTGTGGCTTTGTACTGGGCAAGAGAATTCAGTTGTGTCCCCCAAAATCATAGCCAGTAAGGAGTTTTCTATCCATAAAGCCTCAGAAGGTGGACCATCACACTCTGGGTCAGTTCCCTGACAACTGGACCAGGGCATTGCAATGAATTGCATTTTACTATAATCTGTGTCTGCTATGGAAATTCTGGTGTGGCACTATGGGTTAGTGTGCTGGACTGCTAAGACAGTTTGAACTGCAAGATC
Source organism: Chrysochloris asiatica (assembly GCF_000296735.1). Lineage (NCBI taxonomy): Eukaryota > Metazoa > Chordata > Mammalia > Afrosoricida > Chrysochloridae > Chrysochloris > Chrysochloris asiatica. The sequence goes on from NW_006408527.1 coordinate 14,801,236, forward strand.
AGTGGTTCAAGTTCACCAGCTGCTCCTTGGAAACCCTACACAGGGTCGCTATGGATCGGAACTGACTCAACGGCACTTAACAATAACAACAACTTGTGTACTATACTTAAAAAAAAAGTCTTTAAAGTGTTCAAAAGAAAATGGAAAACAATAGCCTGAACAATGCAAAATGACTATATTTATTAATCATTTATAAAATGCTGAAGAATTGACAGCTATGAATTTAGAAATCCTGAATTAAGCTAGAAGCATATTTAGATAAATTATTTTATTTTTAATCTTTAAAATGTCCAAAAGATGACTGTCATGAATTGAATTGCATCCCTCCCAAAATATGTGTCAACTTCACTGGATCATGATTGTCAATGGTTTGGTAGTTACATGATGATGTAATTTGGTAGTTGTGCAATGATGTAATCATCCCTCATGATGTGATCTGATGTGATCAGCCAATAAGTTATAATGGGATTAGGGTGGGATACAATACACTTATAAAGGTCACAGCCCTGATCTAATATAAGGGGACTTTTCCTGGAATGTGGTCTGTATCATCTTTTATCTTAGGCAAATGGAGAGAGAAACCAGTAGAGAAGGGAGGCCTGACTATCACCAGGAAAGAAGAGCCCCTGCACTGAGAACCTCCTAGACCCAGGGCAAGACATGTGCAAAGATGCATGGAGCTGTCCAATCAGTACCAAGCCCATGGGTATTGAAAGGAGATAGGACCTTCCCCAGAGATTACAGAGAAAACCTAGAACTAGCGTCCTGAATTTGGACTTTTACTTTCCTGAATTGTAAGACACTATAATTCCATGTGTGAAAGCCAGCCACTTGTAGTATTTCTATTACTGTAAAACTAAATAAGACAATAGCAGAAATAAAAAGAAAGAGATAGACCACAGAATAGAGAAAAACATTAAAAAGGGATTTTTTTTCAGGCTTTGGTTGTTGTAATATCCCTACTCCCTATTGCTCTAAGCTAAGCTAATAATACTAGCCACTAATATTTACTGAGAATTTACTGCGAGGCACTTCGAATTGCATGGATCATCTCATTTAATCCTCATAATAACTTTATGAGGTAGGTGCTATTATCTCCTGTTTACAGATAGGGAAATGAAGTTTAAAGAGGATAGGTAACTTGATGAATATTACCTTCCCAATAAAGGGTACAGCAGGAATACTGACTGCTCCCCCAAAGAGCTGGGAGGGGAGATTCTAGTCAGACAGTCGTAGCCTCTCCACCACACACATGGGGATCATTCAATTCTGGGGGTGAGATTCTGAAGGCAGAGCCTCTGTGTATAGCTCTTTAGGTTGTCCATGGCTCAAGGGTACCACACCTAAGGGATGCCATCCCACTGTAGACATATTCTAACTTAAATGAGAAGCTTCGATCAGGTGCAAAAGTCTAGACCTCCTGACCAAACCCTGGGGTAGTGGCACACTTAGCTGCACACACACACTAGCACATACACAAGACTTCTCTGTCCCAACCATACTCCAAGCATGGAGTTGTTCCTCTTCCTCTCCTATTGTTTTCAGTGACCTAGTTCATATTCCCAATGGGATCATGGAGAATATATGCTGCCACCTGTGGTTACCCAAATTGTACAGAAATAGACCAAATGAATATTTTTCTTAAGGAAGAGGTGCCCTTTCTAATTGGCTCAACCATGCTATATTATCTATCAGTGGTCCTGATTAAGGGTCCTTAACTAGCTTCTGCAGCATTCCTGTCCCCTTGCGCTCCTCAGTTGTTGAGTGCTTGGACCGTGCCCACCATTTTTTGCCCACAGAGATAGATCACATCTTTGACAAAGAAAACCTTAGCTATAAAATATTTTCCAAAGGGAAATACTGGGGTGTTTTCTAAACTCGTTTATGCCACACTTGTCTTCTCCTCCAGTGAAGATCATCACTTCACAGTACTGGGCTTTGTCCAAGGCAGGAACTAATAACTCCTAGACCATGTAATTAAACTAGGGTCAGCAACCCACATGACCCCAACTGCCTCTCCATGGGAGCTTTAGGGGTCAGGTCAGCTGGAATGTATCAGTCATTGACCAGCTAACAGGGGAATTCCTCTCGTGAATTCTGAAGTTTCCTTCTTTCTTGTCCAGGTTATTGTAACACTTGTCTGGGAGATGCCTGAATGGGCCGGCAAAGCTGGGGCATCCCCAAAATGTCTTGAACCCTGGAGTGAAGGGGAAATGGGAGGTGGGGGAATGTGGATCAGTGTGTGTGTGAGCACGAAGCAACTAGAACCACCCCTGGAAACACGGTGTTAAAATAAGTGACAGTAAGAACAAGGGGCCAGGACTGGCTTCCTCTTATAAATCACAGATGCTCCCAGAGAAGTGATTTGCTGAAAATTGCATAGAGGTGAGTGGCAGAGCTTTGTCTTGATCTAGGTTTTCCAGGGCTTAAGTACAGCTTCTTTCCAACATACCACACTGCATTCTCTAACTCTAGATTTAAAGAAGACACCCAATACACCAGCAACTCAAGGAGATCAAAGAAAAGTCCAAGGGGACCTGATTTCTGAATTGAGATGAATGGAACTGTTTCAACTAAGTCTGGAGAGCAGAAGGTGAGATGGTTTCCTTCTGAGGTTGGGGTCTTGGCTCTGAATATGGGTGGTGAATTGCAACAACAGCTGTCAAGCATGTACCCAGGATCTCTTCTCAGAGCAGACTGGGCTCATCCCAGGGGCCAGTTAAGGATTCTAGAGGCCATTTCTCCTCCGTCTACCTGCCTACTCTTCTCATCCCACCCTCTGTATCACCAAAGTGCCAAATTCCCTGCAGAGCCCTGGGTACCTTAGAAAGAACAACTGTTAGAAAGAGAAAGGAGCTTGGAGATCATACAGTCAAGATTTTTATTTCTTTTTAATAGTGGAGGGGAAAGAAGCACATTACTCAAGGCCACTCATTTGGTCAGAGATGAACAAAGCAGAAACTCCAAATGCTGGTTCTATGCTCTTGACTCTACATTATACTGTTGGTTCCCTACTTGTTTACTGCTCAGTGGGGCTCCAAGGGGTAGTAGGGACCCAGGAAGTACTATACCAGGCTGGGTGGAATATGAGGGAGATGCCCTTTCCAGAAAAACCAGAGGTTCAAGAGAGTTCTCGGTGTGCCTCTCACCTCCTGAAATGCTGTTTACTATCACAGAGGTCTGTGGGCCCAAGCTGCTTAGTTAGGGTTCCTAGTCATCTGGAGAAAGGTTATCTGAAGGTCACCAGCAAGGAGGTGAATAAAAGCAATTCCGTTGAATGTTATCATTTGAACCTCCAATCAAGTCTGATAACATCCTGAAGTCTTTTTATCTCACACGCCGAGCTTCCTCATTACCCTGCTCAGGTGGCGTTTGTTCATGAAACAGAGATTGCTGCCCCATTGGACTTCAGAGGAACTGGGTTGTGTGGCGCCCATACTTTGTCCCCAACATGTGCTGTGTCAGTACTTGCCACTAAAGAAAAAAATTAACCTCCAGGAAAGTCTGGTGCCAACCCCAGCCTTAGCCTGGATTTATTGAATACAAGTTAAACAACAGATTGAGTACAGGCACTTCCTGTTGACGGCAGCAAGCCAGACATTCTGGAAGGCAAGGAGGGATCTGAGGAAGATGGCAGTGCCAAGGCAGGGGTTTGCTAAGAGAAGGCACAGAAGGAAAGTATGAGATGCCTGTGGACTTTTCCAAATCTGACTATTCAGAACTCTATCAGCAAAGAACAGCCAAAGGCCTTATGGAGAAGGATAGGGAGAGCCAAGTTGAATGGCCAACTTGAATTCTTGGACAAACCCAAGGACTATGCTTTTCTCTCATTCTGTCCTCTCTCTTTCCTTCTCCTTTTTTCACCTACTACTCTTCATTTTCTACGACTCCTTCTGCTGTTTTTATTTCCATTTTATTTTCTCTTCTTTTCAGTTCCCATCCCTACAGTCTATGTTCCCCATTAGCCATGTGTGACTTGTCAGTAGGGACCAGTCACTGAGAAGGATGTCATGTTTGGTAAAGTGACAGGTCAGAGAAAAAGAGGAAGATCCCCAGTGAGATGAATTTGCACAGTGATAGAAATGATGGGACTCAAGCATAGCAACAACTGTGAGGCTGGTCCAGGACCAGATAGTGTTTTGTCCTGTTGTGTACAGGGTCATTATGAATTGGTACCGACTCGATGGTACCTAAAAACAATGACATGTGTGATTTAGTCAAGTTGAACAGCGAGGGAAGTCCTGACCTTGGGTCAAATCATTGACTATTAATACCTGTTCTTAAAGTTTAAAAAAAAAAAAAAAGAAAAGCAAACACATTGAGTTGACTTCACTCATGATGATTCCATGTGTGTCAAAGCACAACTAAGCCCCATAGGGTTTTCAGTGGCTAATTTTCTTCAGGCCTTTCTTTGGAGGCACCTCTGGGTATACCTGAACCTTAAACCTAGCATCACCCAGGGACTTCATTCTTAACATCAGTGAATTATACATTAGAGTAGAAAGGAGATAAAAATTGTGAAACGGCTAAATTTAGGTGTTTTTTTTTTTTTCTTTCTCTCTTAATCTATAAATTCCAGGAACTGTAAGCAGATTTTTAATAAAAGTGAGTCCCTGAATACTCTCTGGGGAGTACAAAAAAAAAAAAGTATAATGCACAAACTCTGTCTTTTTAATCACTAAGCAAGAAAAGAGCTATTTAGAAATGAATTGAAGTAACTACTATTAACTGATGATATATGGAGTGGATTGCAATCATTGTAATGACATAAAATGTATAATTTACTTAATGTGGGATTGATGATCTGTTCTGTATATATTCACTCAATTCACAATAAAAAAAAGTTAAAAATACAAATACTAAATAAATTAAAGAGCCATTTAGTAGTGGTCAGCATGGTGTTGGAGCCCCGGTGTGATGCTATGGAATAAAGTACTGGACTGAAATGTTGGTTTAAAACACAAGGTTGGTGGTTCAAACTCAACAGCTACTCCTTGGAAACCCTATACAGGGCCATAACTGACTCGATGGCACTTAACAACAACAGTATGGTGTTGACAGAGAATGGTGGGTTCTTGTTCACAATAGCTATGCGTTGTCACCTGCTTTGAGCTGAGCCTTATGTCAGAACCTACGGGTAAGATGAATGAGACAAAGTCCTTCACTCAAGGTGTTCCCCAGGTTACCAGGAGACACTAGAGCAAGACACCAGATCAATACAGAGTTGGGGCAGGAAGGACTTTCTGGCAGTTGTGGAGAAGAAACAGAACAGAACCTGAGACAGATCCTATATAGACAACTACTTAGGCACAGTGTGGATTTTTAACTCCGTACTGCTATTCTGAGGCTCAGGACCAGTGGAACCGAAAGTTTCCATTGAAGGAATCAATTCCTCTTTAGCAAAGAGATTAGGGTGAGGAGAGAAGGGGACAGGAAGTGCTCTATATCAGACACACTCTAAAGTGCTTTCAATATCTTTCTCCCTTAAGTTGTACAACAATCGCCCAGTACAGATTTTCTCATCCCCAATCCTACAGATGAGAAAACAATTCCCCAAGGCTCAGTAACTTCTCCAGGGTCCTGCAATTTCAACTAAGATCTCAACTTCTAAGCACATGGCCTTCCCATTCCACAATGCACTCCCAAGAATTCAGAGCTCCAAGCTGGCAAGTGGGAGCAGGACTTGAATCCCAGAGAGGGAATTTCACTGCTTCTAAACACAGAAACCACAAGGGGGTAGAGTGGGAATATAGCCTTGATGAGAATGGCTCAGGCCAAATATGCAAATATATAAGAGTGAGGATGGGATAAACTTCCCTCAGAGACAGGGGCTCATGTCTTGTGCTATTTGTTGTTGAACTGATTCTGACTCATGATAACCCCATGTGTGCAAAGTAGAGGTTGCTTCCTAGGATTTTCAAGACGTGACTTTTCTAAAGCAGATTGCCAGGTCTGCCTTCCAAGGTGCCTTTGTGTGAGTTGTAACAGTCAACCAGTTGGGCCACCCAAGAACTCTTTTGTCTTAGAAATAACCTATCCAGCCCTTCCTCTGAGCAAACTGAGAACCCAACGATTGTTGTACAACTCAAGGGATAAAGATATTGTGTGTGTGTGGGTGGGGTGGGGGGGTCCCGCCTTTGCTTGTCTTGATCCTCCTTTCATTTGGTGTCTTTTGAAGGTCACCAACCAGAGGCCAGGATGGAAAATGCCCCTTCTCATCATCTTGGTCCTGCTGCAAGGTGAGTACCCAATGCAGTCCCTGGCTCAGAGCTTGCAGAACCATGTAAACCCAGACTGAAATCTTTCAGGGCATGGAGATTCCTGACCAGCACTTCAGGGGGTACTTGGTGCTCCCTTGTCAATATGGGCATATCTGTGGTTTTCTCTCTTGGGCTCTGGGACCAGACAGTGGATCCTGGGAATGACCAGACTTGACCTAGAGGAATAAGGGTAGCAAGGGCTCACATGACAGGGCATGTGTCTAACTTGATGATTTCTTAAATATTCATGTTTCAATAGTGTCCATTTTCTGGAGATAATTAAAACTTGGTTGAATTTCCACGGTAAGGGTTTCAGGGTATGCAAAAGACAGAAACAGTAGGGTTTCATTACTACTTATTCTACAAATACCTAAGTGTCGGGCCCATTAAGATGAAGATGCTGCCTTACTCTAAAAGAGTTCACAGTCTACAGAGGAAGTAGGTAGGCAAACAAAACAATTCTATTTATTTATTGACTTATTTATTCAACTTATTTATTTACTCAACTTATTTATTACTGAGGGCCCCAGACACTGGGAACAGAAAGATGGAAGACAGGATCTCTGCTTTAAAGGTCCTGGCAGCCTGGTGTAGTTGGACTGGCCAGGTATAGATCAGACTTGGATTGCAAAGGTCTCCATCTCTACACACTGGCACCTGGATTTTATTCTCATAGTGATGTGAAGCCATAGAAGAATACCGTGACTTTACTAAGAGGTCCCTGGGTGGTACAAGCAGTTTGCAATCAACCACTACCTGTCTTATTTACCTAAAGCTGCTATGACAGAAATAGCATAGGTGAATGGCTTTAACAAACAGAAATTTGTTTTCTCACAGTTTAGAAGACTGAAAGTCTGAAGTCGGGTTGCTGACTAGAGGGGAAGGCTTTCTTTCTCTGTTGGCCCCGGAGGAAGGTCCTGGTCTCTTCTGCTTCTGTTTCCTTGAAAAATTCCAGAACATAATCCAACAGAGAAAGAAAATCTTCCCCCAAATTCAGACTTCTAGCCTCCTGAATTGTGTGAAAATCAATTTCTGTTCTTATCCGTCATCTACTTGTGGCATTTCTGTTATAGCAGTGCTAGATGACTAAGAGAAATATATGTACTAGCAGGGTGCTGCTCTAACAGACACCTAAAATGTGGAAGTAGTTTCGAAACTGGGTCATAGGTGGAGGCTGGAAGAGTTTTAAGGTATAAAAATATATACAGTTTAAAGAAAAAGAAAGTAAAAGCCTGGATTGTTTTGATGGACATCAAAGGCAATTGTGGTGAGGCTCAGAAGGAAGTGAGGAAAAGCTGTAGAGAAAGTTGCTGTTTTCTTAGAGTATAAATACGGTACCAATAACAGAGTGCTTCTAGAAAGGTGGGCATTTGATGTGCTTTAGGTGAGGATTTGCAATAAAATGATGAAATATAATTGGACAGTGGACAAATTCTGTGGCACAATAAAAACTAAAAAAACAACAACAACAAAACATTCGCACCCCAGATGAAATCTAAATAATAATAATAATTTGTTGTTGTTAGGTACCATCGAGTCGGTACCGACTCATAGCAACCCTATGCACACCGGAACAAAACACTGTCCGGTCCTGGGCCAACCTCACAATTGTTGCCACTCTTGAGCCCATTGATGCTGCCACTTTTCCAATCCATCTCGCGGGAGGTCTTCCTCTCTTTCTCTGACTCTCCACCTTGCCAAACGTGATATCCTTCTCCAAAGTATCAGAGACAAAGTTTGGCCATCTTGGCCTCCAAGGAGCACTCTGGCTGCACTTCTTCCAACACAGATCTGTTTGTTCTTTTGGCAGCCCATGGCATTTTCAATATTCTCCTCCAACACCATAACTCAAAAGCATCGATTCTTCTATGGTCTTCCTTATTCACAGTCTAGTTTTTGCATGCAGATGAGGTTATTGAAAATGCCAGGGCTTGGGTCAGGTGCACCTTAGTCCTCAAGCTGACATCTTTGCTCTTCAACACTTTAAAAAGGTCTTGTGCAGAAGATTTGCCTAATGCAATACATCGTTTGATTTCCTGACTGCTGCTTCCATGAGTGATCCTAGAAGAATGAAGTCCTTGACAACTTCAATCTTTTCTCCGTGGATAAGAACGTTGTTTATTGGTCCAGTGGTGAGGATTGTTGTTTTCTTTACATTGAGAAGTAATCCATACAGAATGGAAGCTCATCTGAAACCTGTCCACCATGGGTGACCCTGCTGATATTTAAAATACCAGTGGCATAGCTTCCAGAATCACAGCAACTCACAAGCCACCACAGTACGACAAACTGACAGACGAGTGGTGGAATAATAATAATAGGGGAGTATATAGTATGTTGCTGGTGTTGTTAAATGCTGTGAAGTTGATTATGACTCATAGCTACCCTGTATAGGATTTTCAAGGTTTCAAATCTGCCCGGGAGCAGCAAGTCTCATCTTTATAACATGGAGTGACTGGTGGGCTTGAACCGCGGATCTTGTGATTCTTTATTCTTTGGAGTCACCACACTCCCACACAATATAAAGGGCCTTCAAAAAGTGTGTGGAAAAATTCCATAATCTTTTAATTCTACTTTATCCACACACTTTTTGAACTGCAAGGTCGGTGGTTCAAGCTCACCAGCTGCTCCTCGGAAACCCTACACAGGGTCGCTATGGGTGGGAACTGACTCGATGGCACTTAACAACAACAACAACATATATTAGAGTTTTGTAAGTGCTTTAAGCAAGAGCAAGCTAAGAGTGATGGGGATAGGGACAATATGCAATTGTTACATAGTGTGATAAAGAGTAAGTCTCATAGAAAAGGTGACATTTTACTTCAAAAAGGTGAGGGATTTTTCATTCTATTCTCCTTGCAGGCATAGTATTCCATGAAGGGTTTTGAGGAGACCATTTCAAGTGTGCTGGAGAGGGGTTATTTAAGGGAACACCAAAAATAAATAAATAAATAAGATCAGTGTCTACTAAATAAAAGAAGCCCTGGTGGTACTTTAGGATAAGCATTGGACTGCTAACCATGGGGTTGAGAGTTCAAACCCACCAGCTGTTACTTAGGAGAAAGATGAGGCTTTTTTAAAAAATTTTTTTAAATGCAGTGTGGCAAAGAACTTGTCTAAATTATGTCTAAATATTTGATGAAAGGTAGTACTTGTAAGTGATAAGCTTGGATAGATAACTGGTGAGATTTCTAAACAAGAACTTAAAGGGGCCGTACGATTTATAGAAAACAGAGAGAAGAAAGAGATGGACTTGAAAATTAATTGTGAAAACAGAACTTAAAGATTTAGAAAATTCTGTTGTACAAAGCTAAGGACAATGTACTAGAATGGTCAGCTTGGACATGGCCACCAACACTTTTGGTTAAAGAGATTAAACCTGTGACTCATGAATGACAGCAGAAAGAAGTCATCAGCTTATCATGAAAGGGACAGAGAAGAAGAAAAGTGAGAACATTGTCTGCCTTTTGGGAGTCCACAGGCAGGAAACAGGTCAAAGGAGCTACATCTGTTGTTCTCCAAGAAAAGGAAAAGGCCATTCCTAGAGTAGCTCAAAGATTAGCAGAACTGTTGGAATGAGCACAGAAGGCAGGGTTGTATCAGTTTCAAAGGGTGGGCCACAGCCTTTTAGCTTAAAAGAGTCAAATCTTCACCAACTCAATTCCTGTAGTGTAGGACTGCCATTCAGAAGTCTCAGAGGAATGGAACCAGTGCCCCAAACTGATTGGGTGGAGTTCCTATGGTGGAGAGAGAAAAAGATCAGGATCTGCCATGACTGAAAGGATGAGGTCACTACTCAGATGAAATAGAAGAATAGGGAAGCTCACAGCCAAAGAAGCAGCAATGGGAGATTAGTGCCAAGCCACATGGAGATCTTCAAGGAACCATGAAACAAGTTAAAGATTCAATGATCTTCGCCTAGAGCCACCAGAGAGATAAGGGCTTCCCTCCCTGTGGAGCGGCTGCCCAGAATTCATACTTCTAGTCTCTTAAACTGTGAAAAAATTGATTGCTGTTTGTTTAAGTCAACCACTTGTGATATTTTTGTTATAACAGCAAATTTAACTTAAAAGTTTGCAGTTCAAACCCACCCAGTAGCACAGTAGAAGAAAGGCCTGATTGCTTTAAACAAAAATGATGAACATATGATTGGACAAGGGAGAAAGGGTGATCACGATGCTTTTTATGCAATGACAAAGAACTTGTTTGACTTATACTCAATGTTTGCTGGAAGGTAGCACTCCTAAGTGATGAACTTGGATAGCTACTGATCTGATATTTTGGTGATCTGCTTCCATAAATATTATGGCCAAGAAAACTCTTCGGGGAAAATCTATTCTGCAACATATGGGTGTCCCATAAGTTGGAATCGACTTGACAGCAACAGGCTTTTAGTATCTAGAGTGTCCAGTATCCAGAAACTAGTCCCAACTAGATGCTTAATAAGTCATTGTTGAATAAGTTGATTAATTAATATGATAACACCAAAAATAGGATTAACAACTGTATTTGGCTTCTAAAGAAACTGCACACAAATAAACATCTGAGTTTTAATAAAGCAATTTTGCTATTATTAGGTGCTGTCAAGTCATTTTGACATATGGTGATGCTATGCACAATAGAATGAAACACTACCCAGTCCTGTGCCATCCTTACAATTGCTGCTATGCTTGAGCCCACAGCTGCTACTATTATGCCTATCTATCTTCTTGGGGGTCTCCCTCTTTTTCACTGACCCTCAAGTGTGCCAAGCATGATGTCCTTCACAATGATGTCCCTCTTAATAAGTCCAAAGTATAAGACATGAAGTCTGGTCATCTTAGCTTCTAAGGAGCATTCTGGTTGTACTTTTTCCAACAGATTTGTTTGTTCTTCTGGCAGTCCATGGTGCCTTTAAAATTTTTAACCAACACCATAACTCAAATACATAAATTCTTCTATAGTCTTCTTTATTCATTGTCCAACTTTCACATGCATATGAGACTATAGAAAATACCATGGCTTGGGTTAGGCACACTTCAGTCTTCAAACTGACATCTTTCCTCTTGAACAATTTAAAGAGGTCTTGTGAAGCAAATTTGCCTAATGCAATAATACATCGCTTGATTTCTTGACTGCTATTTCCATGAATATTGATGGTGGATCCAAGCAAAATGAAGTCTTTAAAAACTTCAATATTTTTTCCATTTATTACGATGCTATTTATTGGTCCAGCTGTGAGGATTTTTGCTTTCTTTACATTGAGGTGCAACTGATACTGAAGGTTGTGGTCTTTGACCTTCATCATTAAATATTTTAAGTCCTCTTGGCATTCAACAACAAAGCTGTATCATCTACATATCACAGGTTGTTAATGGGTCTTCCTCCAATCCTGATACCAGGTTCTTCTTCATATAATCCAGCTTCTCATATCATTTGCTCAATATACAAATTGAATACGTATGGTGAAATAATACAACTCTAGCACATATCTTTTCCAATTTTAAACAGTATCCCCTTGTTTTGTTCCAACAATTGCCTCTGTCTATGTGCTCATGAGCACAATTAAGTGTTCTGGGATACTCATTCTCCACAATGTTGTCCGTTGTGTATCATGATCCATACAGTCGAAAGGATTTGCACAGTCAATAAAGCACAGGTAAACATCTTTCTGGAATTCTCTGCTTTCAGCCAAGATCCATCTGACATCAGCAGTGATATCCCTTGTTCCATATACTCATCTGAATCCAGCTTGAACCTTGGCAGTTTCCTGTCAGTGTACTGTTGCAGCCATTTTTAAATTGTCTTTAGCAAAATTTCACTTGCATGGGATATTAATGATATTGTCTGATGATTTCTGCTCTCTGTTGGGCCACCTCTCTTTGGAATGGGCACAAATATGAATATCTTCCAAACAGGAGGCCAGGCAGCTGTCTTCCAAATTTCTTAGCACATATGAGTGAGTGCCTCCAGGGTTGCATCAGTTTGTTGACTGATTACAATTTGTATTCCATCAATTCCTAGAATCTTTTTCTTTGCCAATGCCTGCAGCGCACCTTGGACATCTTCCTATTGGCTCTTGATCACATGCTACCTCTTGAAATGGTTGAACGTCGACCACTTCTTTTTGGTACAGTGACTCTGTGTATTCCTTCCATTTTCTTTGGGTGCTTTCTGCATCATTCAATATGTTGCACAAAGAATCCTTCAGTATTTCAAGTTGACCCTAATGGTATTGGTGGTACAGATTTCTGCATCACAGCAACATGCTCACCACCAGAGTACAACAAACTGACAGATGAGTGGTGGGGTACATGGTAAGTATTAGCTAAATAATAGGTAAATTATCATAACATGATCTTCTCTCAACTGGAAATCTGCCTCAATAACTAAGTGCTACCATTTCCATAGTGATTCCTCTTGGATTCATTTTCAGAGTTGCATTCTCTGACCTGTCCTTAATTCTGGAAGTGTTTGGGTTGTGTAACTTCTCAGATCATGATTACGCTCAGCTCCTCCTCTCCTTGGATTTTTTCTCTACCTGCAGCTGTAGATGCTTTGAAGGGTCCGAGGCTGGTGTCTGGGAAGCTTGGGGGAACTGTCACCATCAAGTGCCGTTATGCCCCCACTTCGGTCAACAGACACCAGAGGAAATATTGGTGCCGCTTGGGTCCCCCCAAGTGGATCTGCCGTACCATCGTGTCCACTAACCACTATACCCACCATCGCTACCATGGCCGCGTGGCTCTAGAAGATTTCCCATGGAGAAGCTTGTTTGTACTGACGATGTCCCAGCTGTCCCAGACAGACGAAGGGTATTACCGCTGTGGCATTGGAAACAGAAATGACATGCTTTTCTTCCCAGTGAACCTGACTGTGTCTGCAGGTAAGAGATGGTAGCTGGTGGGTAGCTTGGTGACATAAGTGCTAGGTAGGAGAAGATGGAAGAGGAGGCTCAGAGACCCAAGAGAACTTTAAATACCAGGGGACTGATGATGGGCAGCTAAGGATAAGGCAAGGACTTTAAGAAGTAGAAGGAACCCTGGTTGACCTGTGGGTTCAACGTTGCACAAAGTCAACAATTCACACTTATCAGCCATTCTACTGAATAAATATGAGACTATTTGCTCCAATGTTTACAGTCTTGTTAAGCGCCATTGAGTCAATTCTGACTTAGTGATCCTGTATAGGGTTTCCAAGGAGTGACTGGTATGTTTGAAACACCGACCTTGTGGTTCACGCTACACACCAGGACTCCATTTACAGTCTTGGAAACACTATATATAGAGTTGGTCTGAGTCAGAATCAACTTGATGGTAGTAGGTTTGGTTGAATTATTTTTTTTTTACAATTTTCATTTTAGAAGTATTATCAGGTGGATTAGAACTCCTGGTTTGGTGCTGTAGGATCAGCACTGGACTATGAACCACGAGGTCGGTAGTTTAAACCTACTAGCTGCTCCTCGAAAACCCTTTATAGGGTCTCTATGAGTTGGAGCTGACTTTATGCCACTTAACAGCCACAACATCAGGTAGATTGGGATCGCAGTGGTTCCATGTGATAAGCTCTAGAATGTGAGCTACACGGTCCAAGGTTGGAGTTTGCCAGTAGCTCTGTGGAAGAAAGATAATGCTTTCTGCTACCACAAAGATTTAAAGACTTGGAAACCTTACACAGGGTACTGATGAGTTGGAACCGACTCGAAGGCACTTAACAACAACAGTCAGGTAGATAGGGAGCACTGTGACTCCATAGGATGAGCACTGTACTGCGAACCACAAGATTCCAGATTGGAGCCCTCCAGCAGTTCTGTGTAAGAAATATGAGGCTTTCTGCTACTGCAAAGATGAACAAGTCTAGGAATCCTACATAAGATCTCTATGAGTTGAACCGACTCCACAACAACAACGTAAGATAGATAAGAAGCCTTTTTAGCAGTCATTAAGCACTTGGCTGCTAACCAAAAAGTCATCAGTTCAAACCCACCAACCACTCTGAGGGAGAAATATATGACAATCTGCTTTGATAAAGACTGTTGTTGTGAAGTGCCGTCAAGTGGGTTCTGACTCACAGAGGCCCTGTATAGGGTTTCCGAGGAGCGGCTGGTGAGCTTGAACCACCAATCTTGTGGTTCAAAACAACCTTGCAGTCCAGTGCATCACCCAGCAGGACCACACCAGGACTCTATTACAGCCTTGAAAACCCTATGGGACAGTTCTATTCTACTCTGTCCTGCAAGATCCCTATGAGTCAGAATAGACTTGACAGCAATTGGTGATACAAATGGTTAACAAATCCACTTAGAAGCAGCTTGGTAGAAAGGTCTCACTATCTGCTTCTGACAAGTTGGCCACTGAGGACCTCACGGAGCACAGTTGTACTCTGACACACATGGGTCACTATTAGCATGAGTGAACTATTCGGCCACTAATTTGGGTTTCTGTTTTCCTTTTGTAATCAAGTAGATAATAGGAAGAACTTCTCTATGGAATGCTCATAAACTGTCCTGCTCGACACACCACCGTCCCCCACCCCCCGAAATATTGTGGAATATAGGTTTGAAAATAGCCTGACAAGGTAGTGAATTGGTGTAGTCTCTTGTGGTTATCATGCCTCATGGGTCAGATGTGTAGAGGAGAGATCACTGTAGAGCAGGTAAGACAGGCGTGACAAATAGGGTACAGGGATGGAGAAACTGGGACCAGAATCTCCCTACAGCAGACTCAGGCTGAGCTCCTCAGCCAGCATTTAGCAACTACCAAGTCAGTGTCAGATTCCTAGAAGTTAATCCAGAGCCAGGCACCTAGAGCACAAGAGATGGGCATCCAATCTGGGAAATGCCACCCTACAGAAGAGATGGCATGTCAGGAAACAGTAGGCACTTATGTCTAAGCACGGATTGGTTTCATTAGATGCTGCTTGCCAAGCATCTGCTGAGATTGTCTGTTCTGACAAAACAGGAATTTTTCTCTTATTTTTCTGAAGCATTGTCTATGATGGACTATGGATCTCTGGGAAAAGGGACAACATGGGGGTCCTGGAAACTGGGTGAAGAGATGTAGGCATGAAAGGGGAGAGAGGGACATAAAATGTCAATATCTACAACAGACTAGAGAATGCATCTAGATTTCCAAAATTTGTATTTTATCTAATATATTGGCCAAAGACTGCATTTCTTAGTCAGCTGCACTCCATTTTAAAAACATGCCAAACTCAATGCCCTTTGCTAAACACAGTGGATAGCCTGATAAGTCTTCCCCTTTGGTTTCCCTCTGCTATTCCCACAGGTCCTTCCAGCACCATCCCCACAAATTTAGATCCTAGCACACCCACTATGAGCTCCTTGGCAACAGTATCTTCAGTGGCCAACAGATTAACCCCAGGAACCATCGAGACTATAGATGGGGTCACAGGAAAAGACAGAGTTGCTTCAACTCCAGGAACCAGCAAAACAACAGTTTCAACTAAGGGAAGACAAGGCCAAGAGATAACCAAGGCAGTAGCTCCAGGGACAGGGAGCTGGATAGAAGGATCCATCAGAGCCACAATTCACAGCCCAGAGAGTATGACTTCAAAGCATACCGTCAGGCCAAAAACATCAGAAGATGTTTGGGTGTGGAGGACCAGAAGCCCAGTAGTAAACAGGACTAGGGTGCTTGAGGAAGGGTGGAAGACAACAATTTCCAAGACTGAGGGGCCAATAGAGGCAACAAAAGCTCTGGATGCAACCCTGAAAGTCATAGGAACTGTTAGGCCATCAACCCTAACTTCAGAAAAATGGACCTGGGAAACCTTTCAAGAAGCAACATCGGTTTCTAAGCAACCAGCTCTGGGCTCCAATGAAGAAACAACTGAAACTATAGGTGTATGGACCTTGACAACCACCATCACAGAAGCAAGTGCTGAAGAAGGTCTGATGTCTACTGCTGGAGACAGTAATATCCAAGCAAAATCAAACCAGGCCCCAGCAGCAGGGCCCCTGAGACCTCAGGGCAAGGAGTCCTCCATGAAGAGGTAAGAACCCAGGCCCTCCCCCAGGTTGGGGTTCCAGCTCTGCCTCACCCTCCTGGCATGCTCCTTGATGAACTGACCTCTGTGTCCTTCTCCCTGCACTTAGCCTCCATTTTAACCTACAAGGCAGTAGCAGACAAGTGATATAAAAACCAGGCACCCTTCCTGCTATAAAAAAAAAACACTACCTGATAATTTTCATGTGGGTTTTAAGCAAAATCTAACTGGCAGACTGACAGAATATTTAGGTGGGAACCTTGAGGACTTCTGTGTTTTTTTGTTTTGTGTTGTTAAAGATGGGGAATGGAGGCTCCAGAGAGGGGAAAGTGACTGCTAACGTCACAAAGAAAGATTGGAGCATGCCTGATTTTCAGTCAGGCCTTCTGCCACTACAGCGCATAGTGAGGCCTAGATGGGTGGAGTAGGAAAAAGGATTAGTGGCTTGGGAATTTCCAGACAGGGGTTCTAGTCCTTGCTCTGCTACCAACCAGAAAAAAACGAAGGCAGCTAACTTCTCTTTGGCATCTCTAAATTGAGAGGCTAGGGCCAAATGATCTTTAATTTTCTCTCCAACTTCACTTCTGCTGTGCTCTCCCCATCTGAATCCCTGCCACTTCTACCCCAGCGCATCATCAAAACAGAAAAGTGTCTCTCGGATCCTGACTCCAGTGTGCACGGTGCTGTCCTTGGTTTTGATCCTGGCTCTTGTTATATTGAAAAAGAAGCTCTGGAAAAAGACCTGTGAGTAGAATTTAAGTAGCCCCACCCCCACCCCGCCACTCTTTGGAAACCCTATACAGGGTAGCTATGAGCTGGAACCTACTCAATGACATTTAACAACAACAACAATCTTTATAGGTAGAAAAGCTTAAGCACTTGATTACTAGCAAAAAGATTGGCAGTTTGAACTCACCCAGAGGCACCTCGAAAGAAAGGTCTGGCTATTTGTTTTGGAAAGGTGACAGCTTTGAAAACTCTATGGAGCACAGTTTAAGGAGGCCTGCTGGTGCAGTGGGTAGCTACCAAAAGGTCAGTGGTTTGAACCCACCTGTCACTCCACGGGATCAAGTTGTGGCAGTTTGCTTTGGTAAAGATTAAACCTTGGAAACCCTATGAGGCAGTTTTACCTTGTCCTGTAGGGTCACTGTGAGTCAAAATAAACTTGATAGCAATAGGGTTGTTTTTGTTTGTTTGTTCTTTTTTTGGTTAATCGTTATGGGAACAGATTGCCTGACCTTTATCCCATGGAACCACTTAGTGGATTTGTATCACCAACCTTCCAGCTAGCAGCCTAAAGCTTAACCATTGTGCCAACAGGTCTCCTTGGATTTAGAAGAGCTAAATTCTAGTCTTTTTATTTCTCTGAGCCTTAGTTTCTTTATCAATCAAAGGGAGAAAACCATCTTTGCCTTTACTTCTTGTAGTCATCCTAGAGCTCAGAAGAGACATAATGCTAACACCATAGACATCTGCACAGCATAAGTAACCCCACAGCACTCAGCAGGAGTGTAGGGCCCAGAAGTAGGGTCAAACTCTGCATTTGCACCCTCTGGAAAACCCAGCTGAAATGTGCAATGTGCCAGGGTCAAATTCCCACAGCGAATGCTCTGTGGTGCTGAGACATGGTGAGGCTTTCTGAGAGCAAATAGCAGAGGCTAAGATTCTCAGATCTAGATTCCCAAAGACCAGTCCAATTGCTGTTGATCTGAGGCTCATTTGCTAGTGTTCTGGGTTAAGGCTCGGGATGGGTAGGGTGGGGGAATCAAATCCAGCAGCCTCCATGCCCAGCACCCTCAAGTCCTGCTCTGTGTCTGTGCAGCTCAAGAGGCAGAAAGGACAACACGGGTCACCCTGATCCAGATGACAAGTATCATGGAGTCGAACCTCTCACCTGACCAGCTGCCCCATCTTGAAAGGAAGACGTTGTAGATGGCTCTCCTCCTACCCCTGCCAAACTGCCCAACTGGTGAGGGACCCGAGACCTTGAGGAATGGAAGAAGAAGTTACTCAACCACCATGGCATAGCAGGATGAGACCAGACATCTCCACAACTCTACCATCTCTTCATCACCTTCCTCCATCTAGAGGAGGAGAACTAATGAGGCTGGAGGGTGATTAGTTAATCAACTGTGGGCTTAAGAAGGCATTCTCCACAGCAGTTAAAGAGGCTTTGAGAAAGGATTATAAGAAGCTTCCAATCAGGGTGTAGAATTCCCAGGTCTCAATCATCATGCCCAGGCCCTTCCTGGAGTCCCTTTTCTGTGTCAGGATTCAGTTTGCTCCACACATCTTCATTAGACTCCTTCTCACCTAGTGTTGTTATTCATTGCTCTTCCAGGCATGCCAAACTTGATTTTCAAGTAGACTTTATGTTCCTTTAGGGCAGTGGTTGTGTTTTACCCAACTCACTATGTCCACAGAGAATTTCCAACTAAATATCAAAATAAACCAAACCCTTTACTGTTGAGCTGATTCTGACTCATGGAGACCCCATGTGTTATTCAGTAGGACTGAGCTCCATAGGGGTTTCTTGGCAGTAATCTTTACAAAAGAAGATCTTGCTTGAGTCCTTTCTTCCTTGGTGCTGCTGCGTGTGTTTGAACTGCCTGTGTTTAGGATTACAGTGGGTCACAAACTGCTTGCAATCTTTTCCAATTCAGTAGAACACCAAGAAATATTTACAGTTGATTGGCCTACTAGAAGGCATGGGCTCAGTGACCTCTGGAGTCCAACCTGTGCAGATGCTCTGTATCCCCTGGACTTCTGCCCCATCATTTGAAGTCCCCTAATATGGTACTGTAGGAGCTCTGGTAGTGTAGTTGTTACGAATCAGGTTGAGAACCGCAAGGTCAGTAGTTCAAACCTACCAGCTGTTCCGCAGGAGAAAGATGAGGCTTTTTGCTCCTGTAAAGATTTACAGCCTCAGAAACCCCTGTACAGGGTCAGTATAAGTTGGAACCGACTCCACGGCATATAACAACAACAACAATGTGGTATTGTAGGATAAGCACTGGACTGCTAACCCCAAGGTCGGCAATTCAAATCCACCAGTCTCTCTTATATAGGATGGTTATGAGTCAGATCCAACTCATCGACATTTAACAGCAACAAAAATAAGAAGGATGACCATAAAGGCAGGTAATCAAAAGGAACAGCACATTTTCCTCAAATCATGGCTCCCCACTTGGTCCCAAACTCCTATGCTGTCAATCAAGGAGCACTACTTGCTCCAAACGGGAAGAGCAGGAGTCCTCAGAAGAAATCAGACCCTACAGTCACACTAATGTAGACCTTTTGACTCCATCAAAATTTTCTGGGATTTTCCTAAGCTTATGAAGAAGAAGAATAAGAAGGGTATTTTTCCGTATATTCACACCTTCTTCATAAAGATTCTCTTGTTCTACTGCTTGTAAATCCTTGGCAGCAAGTACCATAGAAAAAGCTGGGAAGTTTGGGGGAGAAAAGGGAGAGGTTGTTGCTATCAGGTGTAGTTCCAACTCATAATAATCCTATGGACAGCAGAACAAACACTGCCCAATCCTGTGCCATCCTCACAATCCTTTCTATGGTGAGTCTGTCATTGTAGTTGCTGTGTCTGTTCATTTCACTGAGGCTCTTACTCTTTCCTGGACCCTTTACTTTACCAAACATGATACCGGTGATAGTTAAAGTTTTGTCAACTTGACTGGGCCAGGATTCTCAATGGCTTGGCTATTGGGATGTAATTTCCCTATAATGAGATCTAATGTATGACGAGGTCTGCTATGAGCAGCCAATCAATTGTAAGGATGTTTCATTGAGGGTGTGACCTGCTTCCAATATATTGGACACTCAGGCAAAGCTTGTTTTCTCTCTGCTGGTCTGGCTCTTGCATCTGGCTCCAACCAGTTTCTTTAGACTTGAGTCAGTGACTATTGCCTGACTGCCTGTTGTCTAACCTGTCAATATTGGTTCTTGGAACTCTTGTACCTCTATGTGTGAGCCATTTCCTTGATATAAACTTATCTTTATATGTGCATATATAAATTTCACTGGTTTTGCTTTTCTACAGAACCCAGCCTAAGACACTGCCTTTCCCAGAGAATTCATCCCTCCTGATAGCATGTCCAAAGTACATGAGATGAAGTCTTATCACCCTCACTTCTAAGGTACATTATTGCTGTATTTCTTCTAAGACAGATTTATTCCTTCTTTTAGAAGTCAACATTTTTCACCAACACCTTGATTCAAATATATAAATTCTACTTCAGTCTTCCTTATTCATTGCTCAACTTTCCCATGAATATAAGGTGGTTAAAAATATGTCAGGCACACGTTAGTGCTCAAGATAATACTTTTGCTTTTTAGCACTTTAAAGAGGTCTTTTGCCGCAGATTTTCCCAATGCAATACATCATTTGATTTCTAGACTGCTGCTTCTATGTACATTGATTGTAGATTCAAGTAAAATAAAATCCTTGATAACTTCAATCTTTTCTTTAATCATGATGCTACTTATTGGTCTAATTGTTCGGATGAAGATTTTTGGTTTCTTTGTTTAGCTGTAAGTGCTTCAAATCCTCTTCACTTAAAGCAACAAGGTTGTATCATTTACATATTGCAGGTTGTTGATGAGTCTTCCTTCAGTTCTAATGTCACATGTTTCTTCATATAGTCCAGATTCTTGGGTTGTTTGCTAAACATACAGATTGAATAAGTATGGTGCAAGGACACAACCCTGACAAACACAGTATCCCTTTGTTCTGTTTAATGACTGCCTCTTGGTCTATGTACAGGTTCCACATGAATACAATGAGTATTCTGGAATTCCCATTCTTCACAATGTCATCCATAATTTGTTATGATCTATACAGTTGAATACCTTTGCATAGTTAATAAAACACTGATAATCATCTCTACTTTAAGCCAAGATTTACCTGACTTCTATGTCCTCTTCTGGATCTGGCTTGAATTTCTGGCAGTTCTCCATGGATGTACTGCTGCAACTGTTTTCTTGATTATTTTCAGCAAAAATTTTCTTCTTGAGTATGATATTAGTGATATTATTCAACAATTTCTGAATTCTATTGGATCATTTTTCTTAAGAAAGGACACAAATACTAATCTCTTACAGTTGATTGGCCAGGTATCTACATTCCAAATGTCATGAGTGCTTTTAGTGTTGTATTCATTTGTTGAAATATCTCAAATGGTATCCCATCATTTCCTGAAGCCTCAATTTGGGCCAGTGCCTTCAGTGCAGCTTGGCCTTCAATACCATTGGCTCTTGATCAGATGCTACGTCCTGAAATTGTTGAACATCAACCAGTTATTTTTGGTACAATCATTCTGAGTGTTCCTTTCATCTTCTTTTTATGTTTCCAGTGTCATTCAACTTTTTCCCCATAGAATCCTTCAATATTGCAACTTGAGAAGCTTGACTTTTTCGCTAGTTCTTTCTACTTGAGAAATGCCAAACATGTTCTTACCTTTGGTTTTCTAATTTCAGATCTTCACACATTTCATTAAACACTTCTTTTTTTTGGTCTTTTACAACCACACTTTGACATTTTTTGTTTGGTTCTTTTACCATTTCTTCCCTTCACTTTAGCTATTCTATATTCAAGAGCAATTTTCAGAGTCTCTTCTGATATCCATTTTGGTATTTTCTTTATTTCCTGTCTTTTTAGTGATCTTTTGCATTCTTCATGTGATCCTTGATATGATCCCACAACTCATCTAAATCTGTTCTTGAGATGGTCTCTAAATTCAAGTGGTATGTACTCACGGTTATCCTTTGGCTCTTGTGAGCTTGTTTTACTTTTCTTCAGCTTCACCGTGAACTTGCATGTTAGCAACTGATGGTCTGTTCTGCAATCAGCCTCTGGCCTTGTTCTGGCTGGTGGTACTAAGCTTTCCCATAGTCTCTTCCCACAGATGTACTCAATTTGATCCTCCATATTTTGTTTGGCAAATTCCACATATACAGTTGCCATTTATGTTGTTGGAAAAAGATCACTGATCTTGAAAAATTCTATCATACAATCTCTGGCATCATTTCTATCACCAACGTCATATTTTCCAACTACAGAACTTTCATTTTTGTTTCCAGTGTTTGCATTTTAATCACCAGTAATTATCAGTGCACCTCAGTTGCATGTTTGATCAATTTCAGATGCAGAAGTTGGTAAAAATATTTTAATTTCTTCATCTGTGGTTGGTACACAGATTTGAATAACAGTTATATTACCTAGTCTTCCTTTCAGATTTATGGATATTAATTATCCCCTCTCTGACAGCATTGTATTTCAGGATAGATTTCAAAATGCCATTTTTGACAATGAAGGCAATTCCATTTCTCTTTCATTTTTCTTTCCCAGCATACTAGAATCTATGGTTGTCTGATTCAAAATAGCCAATACCTGTCTATTTTAGCTCATGAATGCTTAGGATATTCATTGTCAAGCTTCCCATTTTATTTTTGACAACTTGTCATTTTCATACATTCCTACTTCAGACATTCCACATTCCAATTACCAAGGATTTTTTTAAGGGGTAGAGTCAAAAAGAAAGGAGAATAATTTTACATAGATTTTGTTTTATAACTACTTTACTTCATACCTGTTGGGGAAATTTACCAACATCCTTGGTTCAACTGTCTTTCCAGGAATCACATCTGCTCTTGTATTTTTGTAGATATGTTGGCAAAATATCTAGATTTCACTTCTGGACAGAGAAGACTTTGAATACTAGAAACAGAAAGGAAAGTAAGTTTCTAACAGAGCTGTCAGACAGATAGATATTCCCTGAAAACTCAATGCCTCTTCCTAAATTGTCAGCAACACCAGAAACCCTTTATTTATACCTCCTGAGATCTAGTGATGATCTCTGGTGGTACAGTGGTTAAAGCATTTAACTTCCAACTGTAAGTTCATCAGTTTGAACCCATCAGCTGCTTTGTGGGAGAAAAGTGAAGCAGTCTGCTTTCATAAAGATTTGAAGACTTGAAAACCCTATGGGGCCATTCTAGTCTGTTCTATAGGGTCACTATGAGTTAGAATCGGCTTGAAGGCAGCAGGGTTTTTTGTATGCAGATCTGGTACTGAACCCAGATACTGTACTAGAAAATCAAAGAGAAGTACCGTCAAATTTTATGAGAAAGACATTTGTCTTGCATTAATAGTAAAGTTGCCGTCATCTCACCAAATAGAATCAGAGAATGTCAGAGCTTACAGGTTCTTAGAGGTTACTTAGTCAAGTATCCTCAGTTTAGAGTCCCAGGGTTGTTGTTGTTGTTAAGTGCCATCAAGTTGGTTCTGACCCACAGAGACGTTGTATAGTATTTCCAAGGAGCGACTAGCGAGCTTGAACCATTGACCTTGCAGTTCAAATTGACTTTGCAGTCCAGAGCACTAACCCACAGTGCCACACCAGAAGTCCTACTAACTGAAAAGCTGGAGTTTGGAATCTACCCAGAAGATCTCAGAAGAAAGGCCTGGTGATCTGCTTCTGAAAAAAAATCCTTTGAGAACCTACCTACAGCACCATACCAGAACTCCAATGCATAATTAATTGACAAAAATTAGTGATACTATGGTCGTGTCTCCAGACCATTTTCACACACGCTATCTCAGTGACCTGGCCGACAAGCCTATAAGACAGATAAGATAGATACCATTATCCCAGTCAACCAATCGGAAACAGACCCTGAGAGTTATATAATTCAACCAAGGTCACTCAGAAAATTTATGGCGGGGATGGACTGAGAATCCAAGCGTATACGTTGGTTCCACCAAATCGATATTTTCCAGGGTTCCCACAGATGCTATATTATCAGCATATTAAGAGATGTTCTGAGGAAAAGAAGGCTTGGTATGTCAAAGAAAATTGGACGATAATGGGCTAAACAACAAAGAGGGCCTGCTATGCAGGGTTTTCCCAAGTCTTTAATGTATTAGGGGCCTCTAGGTGGTTCAGACGGTGAATGTGTCCCACTGTTAACCAAAAGGTAGGAAAATATCTCAGAAGAAGGCCTGGCCATCTTCTTCTGAAAAATCAGCTCTTGAAAACTCTAATGAACACAGTTCTACTCTGCACATACAGGATTGCCATGAATGCATTCCTACTTGATAGCAATTGATTTGTGTTTGTTTGTTTGCGTTGGAATAGCCAATACCTGTCTATTTTAGCGTTGGAAATAGTTGGGGGGTGTGGGTAGTATGAGAAGTTCCCAAACACATTGAACTATATCACGTTCTCATGAAGCAGTCTCACAGGATTGGAACTCCTTTGCTTACTCTTTGTTTGGAAAAACTTGGTAAACTAAACAGGGGTTTGTTGTTGTTAAGTGCCGTTGAGTCGGTTCTGACCCATAGCAACCCTGTATAGGGTTTCCGAGGAGCGGCTGCTGAGCTTGAACCACTGATCTTGTGGTTCAAACTGACTTTGCAGTCCAGAGCATTAACCTACAGGACCACACCAGGACCAGGGTAGGCTAACTCTTTCTATAAAAGGCCAGGTAGGACACATTTTCAACTTTGCAGTCTGTTACCCTTACTGGTATGGCGCTGTGGGCTAATGCGCCAGACTGCAAAGCCGTTTGAACTGCAAGATCGGCAGTTCAAGGTCACCAGCTGCTCCTTGGAAACCCTACACAGGGTCACTATGGGTCAGAATCCACTCGACGGCACTTCACAACAACAACACCATTACTCAGTTCTGCTACTGTAGCACAAAAAGCAGCCGTAGACAAGTGAATGAACCCCTGCAGCTATATTCCAACTAAACTTCATTTTATTGACAGGAATATACAATTTGCCAAGTTGCTTCTTCATTAAACCATAAAGCCAGTCAGGACTCTCCCACCCCTGACTGAAAGCCAGGATCCCTGACAGCCCCAGCTCCTGCGGCTGTCTCCTTCCTCTGAACTCTTCTAATACCCTCTGTCTGGGATTTGGCAACTAAGATGTTCTGTTTGACTAATCCTTTTGTGGGGAATGAGGAAGCCAGAGAGAAATGGAACGAGCCCCACAAGGCTGTTGGTCAAGTGCTGGAGTCAGAGTTATTTTCCAAAGGGGTAAAGACTATCCAGTCAGGCTTCGTACTGTAGGGAAAGCTCAGGTCCACCAGAGGGAGGAGCTGGTACAAGTTCAAAGGGACGAGAGCAGAGACAAGAAAGATCAGAGTCTCAGTGCCAACAGTTTGAGATAAGATCTGAGTTAGAGCCATGCCAGCAGGAAGTGAGGCAACCCTGGATCTGGCAGCTCTGCTTTATGTGCTAACTGATGCATGGAGTTGGGCAGGGGTTGTTGTTGTTAAGTGCCGTGGAGTCGATTCCGACTCATAGCGACCCTGTATAGGGTATCCAAAGAGCAGCTGGTGAGCTTGAACCACTGACCTTGCAGCTCAAACAGCTTTGCATTCTGGCGCATTAACCCACAGCACCACAGGCAGGGGTAGGTTGACTTAAAAAGCAAGACGCAAGACAGGTGAAGCAGGCAACTTCTACTACCACTTGGTATTGTCAGTGATTTCATTCATTTATTTATTTTCATCGCATTTCCCCAGCTAGCTTGATGCCCACAACACGAGGCTGAGGGGCAGGGAAATCTCCATCAGGGAAGTTCCTATGGGGTTTCTAACCTAGGGCATAGGGAAGCCATTGACTCTCGTTGCAACAAGCAAGTTCTCAGGAAAGAGTACAGTACAGCTCCAAGTCAATCAACCAACCAACTCCTGCCATCGAGTTGATTCCAACTCATAGCAACCCACAAGACACAGTAGAGATGCTCCTTAGGGTTTCCGAGACTGTAAATCTTTATGGAAGCAGACTGTCTCACCGTTCTCCCACAGAATGGCTGGTGGCTTTGAACTGATGACCTT
Source organism: Chrysochloris asiatica (assembly GCF_000296735.1). NCBI lineage: Eukaryota > Metazoa > Chordata > Mammalia > Afrosoricida > Chrysochloridae > Chrysochloris > Chrysochloris asiatica. Next base: position 14,827,346 of record NW_006408527.1, read on the forward strand.
GCGGGTAACAGCCTACCCCTGAATTCACAGCACCACCAGGGCTCCTTGAATATTAAAGTGTTAATTATTTCTACATAGCAGGTACTTACTCCAGATGTTTCTACATTTAGTATCCATAAGATCTGCTGTTCAAACCCACCAGCCACTCCTCAGAAACCCTATACAGGGTTGCTATGTGTCGAAACTGACTCGATGGCAGTTAAACAACAAAAACAGTGTCACATTCAGTGCAACATTTCTATACTGAGGGTATTGTAATCCTTCTTTTACAGATAAGAAAACTGAAGTCCAGAGAAATCAAGTAGCTACACTATTAGGGGGAGGGAAAGCTAGGATTTGGAAACAAAGCGATTCCCTTAACAGTTTGTTTCTGGGTTGTTGAGCCATACTGCCTTCCTCCTTGTCTGGATTGATAGATTGGGTCTCTGGTCAGAATTGTTCTTGTGTAAGTTTCTAAAAGCCTTTTTGTTTTCCTTCCTTAAGCCTATGGATGGTTTTATAAACACTTCTAGTAACTTTTTCAGCCACCTAGATGGCTAGTTTCCACCCTAGATAAGTGGCATACAAAAAATTCAAGGAGCTGGAACGAAAAATTCAAGGAGAGATGAAACTCTATGCAACAGTCTCGGAGTATCCTGTTAGTATTTTTACAAATAGAACTCACATCTTAATAACTTCTATGGGTGTTTGTTTGTCACAGTCAATTACTCACTTCTCTCCAAAAAATACTTAGAGAGTTCTTTATTCTCATCCAGTAGCCATTGGGGTCCGAAAACTGCAGAATCAGTTTAATAACAGCCTCGGTCACACATAAGGAAGAAAATACTTCAGTCAAATGGTTTGTTTAACGGTTGTGTCTTATACAGGTTTCCTGGAGCTGAGAGCTTCAGAAATGTTGGATGGAAAATTGAGAAACTACAGTTAAAGAAGAGCCCTGGTATGGCACTGTAGGATAAGCACCGGACAGCAAGATCAGTTTGAACCAAAAGGTTGGCAGTTCAAACTCACAAACAGCTCCTCAGAAACACTATAGAGAGTTGCTATGAGTCAGAATTGACTCAGAGGCCCTTAACAACAACAAACTTAAGAAATGGGATCTCTGTGGGTAGTCTTTGATCTACTTCTGAAAAATAAACCAGTGATTGAAAACCACATTGAGGACAGTTCTCTTATGACATGTATGGGGCCACCATGAGTTGGAAATGACTTGACAGCAACTAGTCTGGTACTGATGGATAGTTCTGTATTCAGAATCTGGTGTTATCAAGCTCTCCATTTTACATGAAGTGGTACAACTTGACTTGTAGGCACTGGGCCTCTCAGGCCAGCCTGCTTCTTCACTGTCAGCAGGAAGATGAGCTCCCTCCCATGCTACTGCTCGCTCTCCAAAGGGGTCAGCTGAATCCCAGGAAAACAGCAGAGGGGTGCTTGCCCAAGAAAGGAGCCCATACCATGACACTGGAGGCACATGGACCCCATCATGAACACTGAGGCAGTGGGCCAATAGCCACTGTTTTCTTCCTGGTAACACACATTCACTAATTAGCCTCTGGACTCTACTGTGATCTGCTCACTCTATTTGCTATTTGCTACTCCTATCTAGGTCTTCAGAGTCCTGGCATGGTGCTATAGGATTAGCACTGGACTGCTAATAGCAAGATCGTAGTTTAAACTCACCAGCTGCTCCTTAGAAACCCTAAATAGGTTGCTAAGAATTGAAACTGACTCCACGGCACTAAGAACAGCAATAACAGCATCTGTCAGTTCTGCTGTCGGGGCTGAGAGTCAAAAACCCCTTTTTCCCTCATGTTGCAAATGTATGGCTCTCCAACCCTGAGTTTTTGAGAGAAAGGGAAGAAGGAAAGCCTGGATGCCCAGGACCAGAGGCATTCTCCAAGGTGTCCTGCAGTTTGTCCACCCATATTGAACTTCAAAGGGATGTTTTTTCCTGTGGCTACCTACTGGGTAACTCAGGCTGAGAGCCAAGTCCAGACCAGGAACAAGGAAATACTGAGTTTGTAGGAAAACTCCAGTGACTTATAAGAGAGGCTGGGCCATGTCACCTGACACTCCATCTGTTGACTTTGGATGTCTACTCCAAAAATCTTCCTCCTTGACCAGAATGTGGAGGTATGAGACAGCAAGAAAGTGGTTTTGGTCAACTTATCAAAGATTTGCTTGTTTCTCCCTCCTTCTCAAAACCTGATATTAAAAGCTTTTTGGGGCCCAAGGCTAGGCAAAAAAAAAATTAGGACTAATGCCAATTTTTCCATTTTAAGGTGCTTCCATGCTTGCCTTTACCACCTTTGTTCCCTGCAACAGTTGCTACTTGCCTTGGATGACTACTAGGGCTAGGAAATACTATCTACTTATCTGCTGATAAAGGAATCCTGGTGGCATGTGGGTTAGGTGTTGCGGTACTAAGCAAGAGGTGAGTGGTTCAAATTCCCCAGCTGCTCCACAGGAGAAGGTTGAGGCTGTCTGCTCCCCTCAAGATTTACACTCTCGGGAGCCCTCTATAGTGTTGTTATGAGTTAAAATTGACTCAATGGAAGTGGGTATCTGCTTGAGGGTGGGGGTTATATATGGCGTGTACAATCTCAAATAGCCAATATCCTTCAAAAAGCTGCTGTTCAGCTTTGGCAGATTCACTGTCCCAATACTGTTTTTAGTGGCTAATACTAAAATGGCATCTAGACTTACAGGATCTTGAGAGGAATGTTGGCTCACAGGGTTGGCTGACCGATAGTTAGACATTGATTCTTGATGAAAATTAAGCATTAACTCAGCCAAAGCACCTAAGCATGGAAGCAGAGAACTAGCATTTCACCTGTCTACCATTATTATCTTGATTATCCGGCAAAAGCCATACTTACAAGAGTTGTCCACACTGAGGAATGTTTGATAGGCAATGAGGATCTAAGGAAAGGATGTATGTCTTAGACCCCTTCTTTTCTGATAACTGGGCCAATTGGGGGACTGGAAGTACCAAGATGCAGATGTCTGGCTGAAGGGTTGGGTCTCTTTAGAGCCTGGGGCTTGAACCTCTCCTAATTTCTCTGGCTCCTAATTTCTATTGGCAGCCCCTTTCTATGTAAATGCAACTCAAAAGACTCAACTTGAGAGTAAAGGCTTTAGGAAGTGGGGGAAATGCCTGGTGCTAGGAGACCTTGGTTCTAGACCCATCTGTGCCACTTTCTCTTCAAAATCTGGGACAAATAATTTTACTTCTCTACCTTGATTCTGTTTTGGTCAGTGGGGAGTCTCTCTCTCTTTTAATGAAAGCCTGGGCCAACCCATTCATTTGATATTGAATTACAAGTATGTGTTAGACTACTTTGGACTCCTGGTGTGGCGCTGTGGGTTAATGCACTGGATTGCAAAGTCAGTATGAACTGCAAGGTCAGCAATTTAAGCTCACCAGTTGCTCCTCAGACCCCGTGTACAGGATCGCTGGAGTCAGAACCGACTCAAAGGCACTTAACAACAACAATCAGATTACTTCACGTACTATATTTAATCTTTATAGCATTCTTACAGAGTAAACATAATTAGCCCCATTTTATAAATGAAGGAAACGAGGCTCCAAGTCCTTCAGGATCCCCCAGCTAGCAGGTGGCTGGGTTTGGATGAGAACCTAGATGGTCTAAGTCTAGTGGCTACATGCTTTCTCTCTCCCAGTGTCTGTTGTTCCTGGAGAGTATCATGTGTGAATGCTGATGCCTCATTAGATAAACCAGTAGGGAACAGTGGTGCATACTCCTGCCCACCTCTAGAACCTCCCCAGACCACTAATGTATCCCATTCATAGTAGTAGGTGTTTGCTGTAAACAAAAATGCCATCAAAGTGATGACCAATCCTAATCTCAGAAGTCTGTTACTTTATTTGGGAAAAGTACCTTTGCAGATGTCATTAAGTTAAGGATACTAAGATCATTCTGAGTTATCTATTGTTGTTAAAGTGCTGTTGAACAGAAGACTGGTTGTCTGGTCTATTTGTATCATCTCCCTTTCTCCAATCCCACCCTCTCATGGGCCAGAGGGAGTTCACCTCTGCAATAACATCAGTTCTTCAGGTTTCCAAGTTTTCCTCCTTTTTAATGAGTGGAACCCGATCATTTATATAAAAACGAGGATAGAAAAACTAAATAAAGTGCTGTTGAGTCAGTTCCAACTGATAGCAACTCTGGAAAGGGTTTCTGAACCACTGAAACTGTGGTTTGAAGTCCAGTGCTGATCCCATAGCACCACACTAGATTATCTGAGTGGACCCTAAAGGCTACAACTGTCCCTTGTAAGAGAGCGGCAGAGGGAGATTCGAGACACACACAGAGAAGGCCAAGTGATCAGGGAGACAGAGACTGAAATAATGCAGGTACAAGGAACAGCACAGTGAGCAGAAGCTGGGAAAAGCCAGGAAGTGCTTCTTCCCCAGTGCTTCTGGAGGGAATGTGGCCTTGGCAGCACCTTGACTGTGGACTTCTGGCCTCCAGAATTGTGAAAGAATAATTTTTTGTTGTTTTAAATCACCAAGGGTGTGATAATTTGTTACAGAATCTACAGAAACTAACATAGAATCTTGAAACTGAAAGAGTTTTGGCTCAACCATTGGCCCAACCCTTTCATTTAACTTGCAGCCTTAAAAGCAATGATTTGGCTAAGGACACTCGGCAACTTAGAGGACGAGCCAGAGCATGTGCTCCAGTCATCTGACTCCAGTTCGTGTTGTGTCTGCTTCCACACCTGCTCCATACTGAGACCCAGAGTCATGAAAGTCAAGCAACATGCTGCTTTTATTTTCTTCTTTTATAACTTTTTAAACACTCGACAAAGTGATGTAAGTTGAGGAAGTATAATACTAAAGTGATTACTATTACTGAATTGGGCAGTTGAACACTGTTGGCCAATCCTTCCTTCTCCAGGGTTGGGATGCAAACTATGTTATATGGTCACTAGTTCCAGATGAGGAAGCTCAGTGTGAGAAGGGAAGCTGGATGGTGATTCCCAATCACACACCATTAGTGTGTGGCTGAGCCCAAAATAGGATGCGGGACTTTAACCGGCTGGCTTTTCCCTGAGTTCTACTTCTCACTTTTCTTTTTCCCTAAACTACGTCAGTCCTGTATGGGTGGCCTGGGTGGGCACTGTGTATGTGTGTGTGCACATATGTGTGTTTGACGCGGTCTGCTGACAACATTGGGGGACTACTTGGGAAACTGTCCATTAACATGGACTACTGAAGCAGGGAAGTAGCTCTGAGGCTCCCAAAGCAAAGTGAGAAGCAATGGTTCAAAAGATGTTTTTCCCTCCCTTCCTCCAAGGCCACACTAATCAAGTCTCTTTACTGGTATCAAATGGACCTCCTTTAAGTCTACTCCAGCTCATACAACTAGACAACTAGATACAAATTATCCACTGCTTTGGGGAAAGTGGGTTACTGAGAAATAACAAAACACAGCCTATAATTCTCTTGATAACTGAGTTGAAAAGGAGAGAAATGTAATAAATAAAACAGTTGAAGGGCAATATAATCTGTCTGAAGCAGGCTAGCCCATCCTGATCTCCTCTAGCATCCTCCCACTTAGATAGATCCTGGAATTGTGGCTGAAGGGTATGAGAGAGAGCTCAGCAATGATCTGTTTGTGTGCCCTCCTGCCCACAACCATAGGGCTAAGTAGGTGCTTCAATGAGGCTGGGGGGAACAATGATAGAGAAATCCAGAAGCGTTTGGAGATGATATGAGAGCTGAGGGGGCCTAAACCTGCCCTGTCCTGCTTGGAACTTTGCTGATCAGCAGCAGCCTTACCAGTGTCTATTGGACCCCCAGTTACATAGAAATGACAGAGCACAACACAAAAGTTGACAGGGCTGTTAGGGAAGAGTTAAGGTCTGCAGCAAGGATCTCCCACAGACCTCAGATGATGCAGATCAGGCAAACATTTCCTTCTCCCCGAGAGAGAAAGGAAGTTCTGAAAGGCCTGCAAGTCCTACCTGAAGGAGCTCATCAGAAGGGACAAGGGGGACACAGGACATCTGATGTGACCCTGAGGGCAGGAAGAAGGCATGCTGAACCCACAAACTCTCAGAGTAAGCAGGGATCCAGGCCCACAGACCAGGTAAGACATCTCAGTCATTGTCGTTAGCTGCCATCAAGTTGGCCTACATGGTAACCCCATGCATGATGGGATTGGACTCTTGGGAGTCACAGGATTTTTATAGTTTGGTACATCTCAGTAGACAGAGCTGTTTCCATCTAGAGCATGAGGCCAATAGCACCCAGACAAAGCAAGACCAAAATAACAGACAACTCCTTCTCACTGCCATAACATAACAATGACATGAGCCACCCTTCACCCAGGCCCACTTTTCCCAGATGTGTATACAACTCAAAGAAGAGAAGGGAGACAAATAGAAGGAGAAATCCAGAATGAGTGAAATTGTTAAATTAGACCAAATCTGCCTGGAACTTGACGAGGTAATTTTTTTCTTGCTGATCCCTGAGAGTTTGTGGGTTCAGCATGCCTTCTTCCTGCCCTCAGGGCCACATCACATGTCCTGTGTCCCCCTTGTCCCTCCTGATGAGCTCCTTCAGGTAGGACTCGCAGACCTTTCAGAACTTCCTTTCCCTCCATGGGAGAAGGGAATGTTCGGCTGATCTGCATCATCTGAGGTCTGAATTTAAGCACCAGCATTAGACCACAAGGTCAATTTGAACCACAAGGTCGGTGGTTTGAACTCACCAGCTGCTCTTCAGAAACCCTATACAGGGTTGCTATGAGTTGGAACGGACTAGACAGCACTCAAAAACAACAACAATACAAAAGAGTTTTGTTTCTCACCATCCAAGTCACACAGCGAGTGAGTGGTTAGCTAATTAAGACCCAGCGCTCTGCTTCTCCTTTCTTCCTTCCCCTTCCAGAGTTTGGCTTGCAGTACTTTGTAAAGAAAGACCCGGTTAGCCCTGTACCAGCCCTGTACAGGTGAGATGGCAAGTTAGCAGTGGTGTCTGTGTGTGTGTATGCATGCACGCTGGAGAGTGTGCCTCATTTGTATAACACAGGATTGCTAAAGTCATTCTGAGAACATCTGAGAGTCCTGAGCAGGTTGTAGAAACCACCATGGACTAAGTGATGGAAGAGAGAGTTCAGCTCCCTCCTTGCTATAGAGCTGATCCCAGATCCTACCAAAACTTGTACTACAGCCATTGGTAGGGGAGCCCAGGAGCAGCCAAAGCTCAGAAGTGAAGAGGGGAGAGCCATGATCACCCTAGGTTCCTGGAAGTTCTGCCTGACTGTTTCTGGAAGCTCCTAGGCTGGTAGAGGGGGCTCTGCAGAAGGTATGTAAAGCATGGGCTTTGTCTAGCCTAAGTATTCTAAGGAGTCAAGGGTCCTGAGAGCCTGGGAGCACGAGATCAAGGACTATTGTGCACCATCAGCGAACACCAGTGCCAGACCATGAGCTGGATCGTGTATTTGACATCTGATATCCATCCGGCTCCACTCTCTGTCTCTGGATTTGGTATTGTTACCCCTATTTTGCAGATGGAAAGAAACATGAAGGTGGCAGATCAGGTTCTGCACACCGATACCCTGCCCCGCAACCTGCAGCTGCCATAATGGAGGATTCCCAAGGAACAGAACTGTCCCAAGGTCAAGGAGAAACAAATGGAGCCAGTCAGGAAAGGCTAAAGAAAAGAAAAACAGGAAATTCGTGAGAGTCACGTGCCCCTGGCTAGTTGCACTGCCTGCCAAAGAGTGTCCCTTTAAAAGCCCAATACAGGTGCGGGTCAAGCTCTGCAGTTTCAGTTTTGGCAGTGGTAGCCCAGTGCCCTGCAGGCAGGAACCAGAGAGGCAGGGGTTACAGACTGGCTGGCAGGCTGACCCCTGAGACTGGATCAGCAAGCAAGAAAGAAGTGACTAAAAGTAAGTATAGTTCCTCTGGGGTCTCCAAACAAGATGCCGTATGGGAAAAACCCAGGATCATGACTCAAATAATTTCGTGCTCTCCCAATTCTCTACCTCACCAGAGTGGGAGAGGTACGACAAGGGGTCTACTGCACAACTGTGTAGCTGGTGTGAGGGAAGGTGTGTGTGTGTATGAAAGTAGAAGTGCATATCTGAGTGGGATTAATAAGGCCCACATATGTATGGAAGCCCCCCACCCCTTTGGTACAAAATATCAGCAGATAACAAGAAGAAACACCTGTGGTCATCATCTGTAGCTCTTCTCTTAAGTTTGGTCCCCAAATTCTCTACTAACTCCTCCTCAATGTGACCTAATCTCTCTTATACTCTCTCTGAGTCTCAATTTCTTAATCTACAAAATGGGTATACAACTAACTCTTAACACTATTGCTCAGGGCTGATGTGAGTTTCAAATGAGAAAATATCAAGGGACTGAAAAAGAAGTTCATGAAAAAATAGGATTAAAAGATACTGGAAATTTTTCACAAACTTTTTTGAAATCCTCTAGCATATACAGAATCGCTTTGGAACCTCTAGAGCAAAACAGCAGTTGTTTGGCATGCCTCAATTTAGTGCAATCAGTCAAAGACCAGAATTCAGATCATGCAGACATGTCTGACACATCACAGGAATTCTTCTGGTCTTTGACGTTTTCTACCTCAAGCCTCCTGGTGAGTCTCTTTTTCTGGACTTCTAAGCGGCTCTCTTGTTGTGAAGTGCCGTTGCGTCAGTTCTGACTCCTGTATAGGGTTTCTGAGGAATGGCTGGTAGGTTTGAACCACCAACCTTATGGTTAAAAGTCCAATGTGATCCTACAGCACCACAGGTGTGGCTAGACTGCTAACCTCAAGGTCTATGGTTCAAATCCATCAGTCATTCCTTAGAAACCCTATACAGGGTCGTTATGAGTCCACACTTATTCTAAGGCACTTAACAAAAACAACAAAGAGGCTCTGAGAGATCCTTCACAGTTTTAAGCCAGCATTGTTCCAGCAACTTCTAGCAACGCTAGCACGTAAGCGTGTGCCTTTGTATCATCTCGCCCTTGCTAAGCCCACTACTGCTGAATCAAGTCTGACTCACAGTGACCCTATAAGATAGAGTAGAACTAATGCACAGAGTTCTCAAGGATGTTAATCTTTTTGGAAGCAGAATGCCACATTTTACTACCTCGGTGTGACTGTGGTTTGAACCGCCAACTTTTAGGTTAGGATCTGAATGCTTAACTACCATGCCACCAGGACTTCCTACCCCTGTTAGAGGGTGGGGAACTGAAGTCACCACAGGTAAGTGAATGAAGTGGGGTAGAGCCAACTTCCAAAGCACATCTGCAAGCCCTGATGCTCCTTCTGGCTTTGCAGCCGAGAGACATCAGACATGGATTCCCCTCCGACCACATACTCCCCCTTGTCCATTCTGACAGCATCCCCATAACAGCTGTGGTACCCACCAGCACCCAGTGCAGTACCTAGGCAGACTCCACTTACCCTTAGTTCCCTTTGTGTAACTGCACAGCAGGCTGGACTGCCCAAAGTGCTCACACCGGTTTAGCCACAGCCTTTGCCATCACTTTCCCCCATAGTGAGAGGGAAATTACAAGTTTCTTAATGTCAGGGAAGTCCCAAGTCCCTAAGTGGTGTAAATACTCAGATGCTAATTGAAAGATTAGTGGTTAAGTGTACCCTGATGTGCCTCAGACGAAAGACCTAGTAATCTTCTGAAAACTCAACCATTAAAAACCCTATAGAGATCAGTTAGAGACTGTTGGAACCCTGAAAGTAAGGCCCTTGGTCACCCTTCAGGTCTGGAACTAAACTCATCCCCATGGCTCAATTTTCAGCCAAGCAATAGGTGGGGATATAGAGCGGACAACAACACTAATGAGGTACACACACCACAGAATGGTCAACCTTTCTATATAAACAATCCAGCATTCACCTAAGGACAAAGTTTAAGATTAGGAAAGAAGGAGGAATGAAAACAAGAATCCCAGGGAGGAAGTGGGATAACTGTTGTTACCCAGAGAGGACTGCAGTCTTTGAGATGAAATGAATCGTATGACTTGCTGAATGTAAAACTGATGATCTGCTCTGTAAAAACCTTCACTCAATTCAAAGTGAAATGTTAAAAAACAGAAACCTTTTGGAGCACAATTCTACTCTGACCATGGGACATCATAGGTCAGAGTTGACTCAATGGAAACTGGCTATGACTTAGTTTATGTTTGGTTAGTATCTGGAGAGGGGACAAACTAATTTTGGGGTTAGAGTAGAAGGTAGCCCTCCAGGGGACTGGGGACAGAGGGCCTATACAGAGTCAGATCTGTGTGTCTCCTTCCACCCTTCTCCCTGACCTGGAAGAGGTGATGGAGCAGAAAGAGCACTGAACCTGGAGTCAGAACAACTAGCCTGTCTCTTAGCAACTTTAGACCCTGTGGTTTGTTTTATAAATCATGTGACATCATCAGCTTGCATTTAGCAAACCCACTTAGAAAAGCAAGGGCTTTCTGAGCATCATCTCATTTCCACCAGAAACAAAGGTGGAAGGATAAGTTTTGTAATTCCCATTTTAGAGATAAGGAATCCCTCAAGCTTGTATGAGTGGTATAGGGTCAGTCCACAAGTATGAACAAGAATATTTTCGTATCCTAAAAAAAGTACGCACATTTTTCTCAACAAAGGTATTGCTACCCAGGCCTTGTGTTCAGCAAGGACCCTCCCTCTCCTCTTGTCTTTTCTCTGTGTGGGCTGGGCTGGGGGGTCCCAGAATCACCAGCACTGATACGTAGTGATGGAGTAGAAAGAAGCTTTGGAGTCAATGCACTGATGACAGGACACACTTGCACCATCCCCTGCACATCACAGGAGCTCAGTGTTATTGTCTGTTACCATCAACTGTGCCTCCTGGTGACCCCATAGACAACAGAACAGAAAGCTGTTTGGTCCTGTGCCATCGTCATCATAGTTGGTATACTTATGGGCACGGTGTGTTTTGAGTGTCTACTAGCCTACGGGCTCTTCTCTCAGCACTCTATCAGACAGTGTTCTACTTGGGTTTTCACTGGATAACTGGTGGAGGTAGTTTGCCAGGTCTTCTTTCCTAGTCTCTCTTCATCTGGAAGCTCCACTGAAATCTGTCCACCATGAGTGACCCTGCTGGTATTTGAAATACTGGTGACATAGCTTCCAGCATCACAGCACCATGCAAGTCACCATAGTGTGACAAATGAATGGTGTGAGTGGAGGAGGTGCTGAATACTTTAACAGTGAATATGACTTTTCAGGAAGAAACTTCTCTGTTGGCACCTACTTTTAGGTCTTTTCACAGAAACTGCTTCCTGAGCAGTGTGATACCATCAGTTTCCGCTGAATAAACCCACTTAGGTCTTTCCTGGGAAAGGCAGAGAGGAGAAACTGAACTAATCCTCTCCTTAAGACTGAATGTCCTGCTCCTTTCTCTGCTGACAATTTTCTCAAAGTCATGACCCTTTGCATTACAGCGTGGTGGCTAAGAGCCCATACTCTCCATCCAGACATTCCATCTCAGGCACTTAACAAGCTGTGTAACCATGCTTCTCCGTGCCTCAACATTCTCATCTGTGAAATGGAGTTGTCCTAGAGGGGCTATGGAGATTAAAATGAGTTCAGACACATGAAGCATTTGGAAAGAGCTCACTGTGTGTTGTGGTGCTGGTTGTTAAGTTCCGTCAAGTTGGTGTCAACTCATAGCCACCCTTTTGTGCAACAGAACGAACTACCAGCATTGTGGTTGTTACCATCAATTCTATTCCAGCTCATGGCAACCCTATGTGTTGAGTAAAACTGCTCCATAGGGTTTTCAAATCTGTGACCTTTTGGAAGCAGGTTGCCAGGTTAATTTTTCAAGGTACTTCTGGGTGTGGCCCACCCACCAAGAACCGTTTGTACAACCCGGGACTCTTCAATATGTCTTGTTTTTTTTGTTGTTAGATGCTGTCGAGTCAAATCCAATTCATAGCAGCTCTGTGCACAACAGAACGACATACCACCGGGTCCTGCACTATTCTCACAAAATGTATTGTCGTTTCGATTCTTAGCAACCCTGGAGCATTGGTTTCCAAGGAGCAGCTGGTGGGTTTGAACCACTGACCTTGTGGTTAGCAGTCCAGTGTTTGTCCTACAGTACCACACCATTTATTAACGATAATTATTATTCTCCAATTCTAGCCTAGGACATAGAGTCAATCTCCTTGCTTTGGCCATACTGGTCCAATCTGAATCCTTAGTCCTTAAAAGATGCCCTGCAAATGGAGGTCTGTCCTCCTCTAGTCCTAGCACAGTGGCTATGAGTCAGACTGCTAACCTCAACGTCAGCAGTTCAAAGCTATCAGCGATTCTCTGGGAGAAAGATGAGGCTTTCTTCTCCTATAAAGATTCACAGCCTTGGAAACCCTATGCAGGGTCACTATGTGTTGGAACCAACTCCACGGCACACTACCACCTAGCCCTATGATTCCCTAATCATATATCCCTAATCTTATATCCCTAAAGATATAAGAATGGTGATTTAAGAAAGGAGAGAAATTAACACTCTCGAAGGCCGGCACCATACTAAAGATTATACATATGTTATTTCATTTAATTCTCACAGAGACTCAACACAATAAGTACAACTCACTCCAGTTTCTAGGAGAGAAACGTGAGACTCAAAGCGTTACAATTGCCATTGTTAAGTGCCTTCCAGAGTAACATTTGTTGTTGTTAAGCGCCGTCGAGTTAGTTCCAAACCACAGTAATCTTGTATAAGGTTTTCCAGGAGCAGCTGGTGAGCTTGAACTGCCGACCTTGCGGTTCAAACTGACTTTGCAGTGCGGTGCATTAACCCACAGCACCACACCAGGACTCCAGAGTTACAATGTTGTTGTTGTTAAGTGCCGATGAGTAGGTTCTGACCCATAGTGACCTTGCAGTCTAGTGCATTAACCCACAGCACTACAGGTTGGTGTTACAATAGCCATGCCCCAAACCACACAGCCACCAAGTGACAGAGCTAACAGCTGAGCTGAAGACCTCAGGCTTCATGCAGAGGCATATCTAGGGTACGGCCGGCGTGGCATGTGCCCCGGATGCCACTTGAAAGGGGGCAAAACTATTGGCCATTGCAGCTTCCCTCATCAGATTTGAGAGATCGTTCAGCATATTAAAATTAATTGCCACGGGCACTAGTTTCCGCAGCTCTTCCTGTGGTTCTGTGCCACTCCAAGTCAGGGGTGGCTTACCCACATTCTCAAGATGAGGTGAAACCCACATGAAACTGTTGGCTACAGATTAATAAACACAAGTCAGCTCATGCTTGCCTTGCTAATTGGGCAGTTTGCACTTGCTCCAAGTACATAGCAACCATGCATGACAGGTAAATGGACAGTCTATACCCTCCTTTGGTTAAGAGTTCATCATTGTAACCCCTTGTCGTTGAAGAGCGTTTATTAGTTAAAGTGCTTTCATACACACTGGAGTCTCTGAGTGCTGCTAATGTTAAGCACTCAGCTGCTCGTGAACAGGTTGGAGGTTCGAGTTCACCCAGAGGTCTGCAAAAAAAGGCTTGGCAATATACTTCCCAAAAATCAGCCATTAAAACTCATACGGAGTGCAGTTCTACTCTGAAAGACACGGGGTCAGGTCACTGCAAGCTTGAGTCAACTCAATGGCAAATGTTCTTTTGGCTCATTTATGAATAGGCTTCAAAAAGTTAACAGAAAAATTCCAGCTTCTTTTAATTCCATTTTTCCATGAATTCTTTTAAACCACCAGTACATTATACTGTCATCCACCTTCCATCCTCCCCCCACCCCCATCCCACACTAGTCCTTCAAGTTAGAAGACTCAGAGACTAGTATCTGCATGTTATAGATGGGAGAGTTGAGGCTGCATATTCTGCCTGTTAGAGCAGGATGTGGGACTCCTGAATTCTCTTTCATCCTCTAAAATTCTTCTTCATGCAACTATTACATGCTGTTGTTGTGAGATGTCTTCGAGGTGGTTGCAACTCATAACTACCCTGTGCACAACAGAACAAAACACTGCCTGGTCCTGCACCAACCTCACAATTATTATTGTGTTTGAGTCTGTTGTTGCTGCCACTGTGCCAGTCCATCGTGTTGGGGGGGGGGGTCTTCCTCTTTTTCACTGACCCTCCACTTTATCAAGTATGGTGTCCTTCTCCAGAGACTGGTCCCTCCTGACAACATATACTACGTACAAGAAACAAAGTTTCCCCATCCTTGCTTTCAAGCAGCATTCTGGCTGTACTTCTTGCAAGACAGATTGGTTTGTTCTTCTGGTAATCCATGGGACTTTCAATATTCTTCACCAACACCATAATTCAAATGCGTCAATTCTTCTACAGTCTTTCTTATTCATTGTCCAACTGTCACATGCAAATGAGATGACCACGGCTTGAGATAGGCACATCTTAGTCTACAAACTGACATCTCTGTGCACCTAACCAATGGATGCCCAGAACCTGGAAGGGGTTAGGCAGAGTGAGAGAAATCAGCCCTGATTTGCTCATTCTCCGTGAGGGAACAAGCATGTAACCGTTTCCAATCCCATGCTAAGCACTTAGTCTCCCTCAAGGAATGGAGACATCAATCACAGTTAATTTCCACGTTCTAGGAGCTTGCCATCTGGCAGAGTAGATGAGATTTCTATGTTGCATTTCTATGCTGCAGAGCGCAAAGGAGGGGATTCAGTAGATGAGGTTCTAAGTTTTGGTTGAAAAACAAACCAAATCCATGATTTGCCTGATTCCAACTTGACCATCTAAAAATCCACAGGCTTATTTCCAAATATAGGTTTTCACTAGTGGTGGTGGTGTGCGGTGGAGTCAGTCCCAACTCATAGCAACCCTGTATAGAGTTTCTAAAGCAGCAAATCTTTATGGGAGAAGAAAACCCCATCTTTCTCCCACAGATTCGCTGATAGTTTTTAAACTGCTGATGTTAAAGTTAGCAGCCTGACTCATAGCCACTACAGTAGGGCTAGAGGAGGACAGAACTCCATTTGCAGGGCATCGTTTAAAGACTAAGGATTCAGACTGGACCAGTATGACCAAAGCAAGGAGATTGACTTTATGGATTAGGCTAGAACTGAAGAATAATAATTATCATTAATAAATGTTGTAGACTCCTGGTGTGGTGCTGTGGGATAAACAATGGACTGCTAACCACAAGGTCAATGGTTCAAACCCACCAGCTGCTCCTTGGAAACCAATGCTCCAGGTTGCTATGAATCGAAACAACAATATGTATTGTAAGAATGGTGCAGGACCAGGCGGTATGTCGTTCTGTTGTGCATAGAGCCACTATGAATTGGAATTGACTCGACAGCATCTAACAACAACAAAAACAAGATATACTGAAGAGTCCCAGGTTGTACAAACGGTTCTCAGTGGGTGGGCCATACCCAGAGGCACCTTGGAAAATTAACCTGGCGACCTGCTAATCTGGAACAGAACTGATGGTAACAACCACAATACAGGTGGTGTTTTGTTCTGTTGGCACCAACTTGACGGAACTTAACAACCACCACAACAACACACAGTGAGCTCTTTCCAAATGCTTGACGTATCTGAATTTATTTAATCTCCATAGCCCCTCTAGGACAACTCCATTTCACAGATGAGAATGTTGAGGCACAGAGAAGCACGGTTACACAGCTTTGTTTCGTGTCTGAGATGGAATGTCTGGACGGAGAGTATGGGCTCTTAGTCACTACGCTGTAATGCAAAGGATCTTGACTTTGAGAAAACTCTCAGCAGAGAGCTGGCAGTTTAAATGCTAATTTCTGCTTGTTGTTGTATGCTGTTGAGTCGGTTCTGACTCATAGTGGCCGTAAATAGGGTTTCCAAGACTGGTGGGCTTGAACCACCAACCTTGCAGATTCCAGTGCAGTACTTATCCTACACCACCACAGTTTCTTAATTTCCTAAAGACACTCTTTAAAGTTCACTCCTGTCACTTATAAGTCTCAGGTCCTTCCAAACCACACAGACAGCTCTCTTTCCCCTCAAGGATGTTGTGGTTTCTAGACTCTCTGGCGTATGCTCATTCCCCTCCATCCATGGGGAGACGACCATCCCATATAGACTCAGGCAAGACCTTTCTTGGGAGAGAAGGAAGGACTATCAGTCCAGCCAAGGAAAGCCCTTAACACATGTTCTGTGTTCCCTGAAGCCCATGTTACTAGGAGAGCCCAGACAAACCCTCCACTGTGTACTGCGTAGAATAAAAGGGCCAATATTGCACACAGTTCAGCCAAAGCCAAGTCAGGCCCTTCTCCCTCTGACAAAGGAGAGCCGGATATTGGAAACCACAGGTTTGGATTCTAAGCCACATGGATGTGGGGTGGTGTTGTTTAGTGCTGTCGAATCTGTTACAACTCATAGTGACTCACTACAACTCTGGATTGAAAGGGAACTAGCTATATTAACTTCATAAGAAGACAAACCCTTTTATACACTTGCCCCAATCCATAATCATGTGGGTGGGTATTATGAATATATCCAGGTCACTAGCTTGTTTAGGAGTCCTGGTGTGGTACTGTACGATAAGCACTGGACTGCTAACCATAAAGTCGGCGGTTCAAACCTACCCGCCACTTCTCAGAAACCCTATAGGTTGGAATTGACTAGGCGGCACTTAACAACAACAGCAACAACTTGTTAAAATGAGAATGATATAGAGCACTCTAACTTCAACAGTGAAGAAAACACCTCCTAGTTTAAGGACCAGAAAAGGTGACTGTGCACCATGTTCTAGCATACATACATATACCCGAAGAAGGGGTCTCCCTGCTAGTTGGAGTATTCTCTGACAGTGTTCTATTGCTATTCATAAGGTTCCCAGGGACTAGATATTCGGAAGTAGTCCATCTCTCCTTCTTCCTAGTCTTAGTCTGGAAGCTCAGCTGAATCCTGTCCACCATGGGTGACCCTGCTGATATTTAAAATACCGGTGACATAGCTTCCAGAATCACACAAGCCACCACAGTATGACAAACTAACAGATGAGTGGTGCCTCTGAGCCAAGCCATGGTATTTTCAATAACCTTATATGCATGTTAAAGCTGGACAGTGAATAAGGAAGACCATAGAGGAATTTATGCTTTTGAGTTATGGTGTTGGAGGAGAATATTAAAAGTACCATGGGCTGCCAAAAGAACAAACAGTGTACAGCCAGAGTGCTCCTTGGAGGCCAGGATGTCCAAACTTTGTCTCTCATACTTCGGACATATTATCAGGAGGGACCAGTCGCTGGAGAAGGATACCATGTTTGGTAAGGTGGAGGGTCAGAGAAAAAGAGGAAGACCCCCAACGAGATGGACTGGCACAACGGCAGCAGCAATGAGCTTAAATGTAGCAACAATTGTGAGGTTGGTGCAGGACTGGGCAGTGTTTTGTTCTGTTGTGCATACGGTTACAAGTTGGTACCAACTCAATAGCATGTAACAACAACCCTGCTAATTCAGTAAATGAGAATGAGGGTCCTGTTGTTGTTTGGTGGTAGTGGTAGTGGTATTGTTAGTGTTAAGTGCCATCAAGTTAGCTCTGACTCATATCGACCGAGGAGCAGCTGGTGGATTTGAACTACTGACCTTGTGGTCGATAGTTCGAAGTCCAGTGCTGATCCTACAGGTCTCAAATTGTCCTCAACTCATGATGACCTCAGTGGAACAAAACACTGCCCAGTCTTGTACCATCCATGATTGGTTGCAGATTAGACCATTGTGACCCATGGAATTTTCAAGGGCTAATTTTTGGAGCTCTGGTAGCGTAGTGGTTACAAATCAGGCTGCGAACCGCAAGGCCAGCAGTTCGAAACTACCAGCTATTCCGCAAGAGAAAGAGGAGGCTTTCTGCTCCCGTAAAGATTTACAGTCTCGGAAACCCTGTATAGGGTCGCTATGAGTCGGAACCGACTCCACGGCACATAACAACAACAATTTTTGGAAGCCTTTCTTAGTCTGGAAGTTCTGCTGAAATCTGTTCCTTATAACAGCCATACAAAAGCCTTCACTGACAAATTTGTGGTGATTGCACATGAGGAACCAAATCCAGGTCTCCTGAATGTGGCTAAATTTTGCTGAGTCGGCTTTGACTCCCAGCAACCCTATTCACAACAGAATGAAACAGTGCCCAGTCCTGTGCCATTTTCACAGTAGCTGTTGCATGTAAGCCCATTGCTGCTGCCACTGTGCCAATCCATCTTGTTGAGGGTCTTCCTCTTTTTCACTGACCTTCTATTTTACTGACCATGGTGTCCTTCTCCGGGAACTGGTCCCTTCTGATGACAATCTGCCACAGAGCCTCTAATAAATGCAACCTTGAGAATGAGATAAAAGTCTCGAGCTAGAGTCTCCCTAGTCCTTAGATGTCCATGGCAACATGAAGGTCATGATGTTCACCTCTTAGGTGGCTATGACGACGGCTCAAAGCATGTAAGAAAAGAGTCAAAACCAAACACCTGGCGCATGAATCCACTGCCGTCCAGCTGATTCTGAATTTACAGCAACCTTACAAGACAAAGTAGCCTGACTTCTACTCCATAGTCTAACAGAAGTAGATTGCCTCATCTTGCTTCCACGGTGGTGAATTAAAACGCTGAACTTTCGATGAGCAGCCCAATGCTTAACCCACTGCACCATCCGGGTTCCTTATCTGATGCATTTGCTGTTAAGTACCACTGAGTTGGTACAAACGCATAGCAACCCCATATAGGATTTCTGAGGAGCGACTGGTACATTTGAACTGCTGACACTGTGGTTCAAACCGACCTTATGATCCAGTGCTTATCTTAAAGTGCCACACCAGGACTCCATCTGACATATGTTGTTGTTCTTGTTAAGTACTGTCAAGTCAATTCCAATTCATAGTAACCCTGTATAGGATTTCCAAGGAGGAGGTGGTGGTTCATTGTCCAGTGGTGATCCTACAGCACCACACCAGGAGTCCGACACACAGCAGTACCTAATATATGTTATGAAGTCCTGATGTGACCCTGTGGGTTAATGCACTGGACTGCAAAGTCAATTTGAACCACAAGGTTGGTGGTTCAAGCTCACCAGCTGCTCCTTGGAAACCCTATATAAGGGTCGCTATGGGTTGGGACCCACTCGACAGCATTTAACAACAATATATGTTATGTTCCTTCCTTTAAGAAAATCCTTTCAACTCAGTTCCTGGATCTGAGGCCTCCAAGGCCTGAATCTCCGATTGGTAGGAAATCCGGTTTTGAGAAAAAAGGGTCTTTAATGATTCCCAGAGCACGGACCTTTCAATCGCTAGCAGAGAAAGAGTGCTTCACATGTTAGCTTTGGGAAATGATGCCTTGCTCCAAAGAACCTGCCTGATCCCTGTCACTGTCTTCCCTAGGATTAGACTCTGTGCTTCCTTTCCAAGATTTGCCCTTCCACCTGTGCAATCCTGAGGGTCTCACTCCTGGCCTGGAATCATGCAAAGGATAATGATGATGTACATATTCTACCTCCACACAGGCAGGAATAGCCACCTAACCATTCACAGATGGAGAGAAAGCTTATGCTGAAACCTTGGAAAACTTGGTATTTGACTCTCTTAAACCCAGGACAAGACACTTCACCCATTCAAAAGAGGAGTATCCCTCAATCCACCTCATGAAAAGATCCTCTATTTTCCCTCAGAAATATAAGGAAATTTACTTATCTAGAAATGAGAACGGGGTAAGAACCAAGGAAGGACACTGCTGGCTTGGGCATTTGGTCCTCCCACCCCGTCACTGCATCAAAGTCAACACATTGGTAAGTGATAGGTTTCCGGACATTGGGCCGTCAGTCTAGCCTCACTGCTGCAGACTCTTGGGCTCTATTCCACCTCACAAGCTTCCTCTTCATGGAACAGTCCCATAGGTACACAGAACCAGGAAGGCATTTGCAGAATGAGAGAAAGCAGCCCTGACTGCCCGCTCTCAGTAAAGGGATAAGAGTCTAGTTAGCCATTCTGAAAAATAAGCCATCTTTGCTGAGCACTTAGTCCTGCCCAGTCTTCTGACCACTGCTCCCACCTGGGGAACTCTGCCCTGGTGGCCTGTGGGACATACTCTGTGGTCCTCCCAACAGTGTCCTCTGAGTATATCCAGTTTGGGGTTGACACTGGCATCTGGCTAAGGCCCCACTCCAAGAAGTTAATCATTGCCCTGTTGTGGAAGGTTGGGGACAATCAACAGGACGCAAGAAAACCTCAAGTTGCCACCTGATCCCCATATCTGTCACACCTCCTCCAACCCAACCCTCTGATCCCCACTTAGTCTTCCAAATAACAGAAGAAACAGAATGTCTTTATCTTCACAAGGAAATAAAAGGGAGTTTACTGGGAAATTCCCCTACAAGAAAGAAAGAGCCAAGATAAACAACTTTATTACCTTTGGCTTGAGCTAGTCAAAGGTATCTCTGGCCCCTGGAGGGAGGGGGCAGAGGCCAAGGTAGATGGGGAGGCCTGGTAGAAAATGGCCTGGGCCTTGGGCCTTGTGCTTGGCCTTCTTAGCACTTCTTATCTTTATGGGCACTCATTACTGCCCAGAGCTTGTTATCTTGTTTTCTGCTTTTTAAGACTCTCCGTGTTAAGTCCATTGCAAACTTTAAAGCGTGGGAAAGTGCAGGTTCCTCTCTCCTTTTTCCTCCTCTAGCTGCAGTTAGAGTTGGCAAGAGCTACATTCAGGATGGGCACTGGGACCCTCCTCCCTCCCCAGTCTTGCGCTGTGTCCATGGGGCCACACAGGACCTTGTTTTGCATTCTCCATCACTATCTACTCTGGTCTCATCAGACAGGGTCTCAAAGGCCTTACCACCTACATTTTTAGCTCTATTTTCAGAAATGAGTCATTGGGAAACCTTGGGAATGACACTCAGCATCTTAAGATTTTTATTTTCTTATCCATTTGTTGTTCTTAAGTGCAGTCGAGTCAGTTCCAACTCATAGCAAACTTGTATAGGGCTTCCAAGGAGCAGCTGGTAGGTTTGAACTGCCCATGTTCGGTTCACAGTCCAGTGCCGATCCTACAGCACCACTCCAGGAATCCATTTGCTGTTACTAGTTGATGTCGACTTGGGTCCTGACTCATGGCAACCCCATGCATAATGGAACAGAATGCTGTCCAGTCATGCACCATTCCATCATCAGTTGGACTGGACCATTGTGATAGATGGGATTTTCACTGGCTGATTTTCAGATGTAAATCTCCAGGCCTTTCTTCCTAGTCTGTCTTACTCTGAAAGCTCAGCTGAAAGCTGAAACTCAGCAACACACAAGCCTCCACTGACAGACCAGGGGTGCACTGACCGGGAACTCTGCCGGGTCTCCAGGATGGAAGGAGGGGGTTCTATGGCAGTTATGATTCACTGGTAGAATTCTTACCCACAAATGTAATCTATCCTAGCTCATGTAAATCCAAGTTATAAGGCTCAAGTGAAATTATGTAAACCAAAGTGCTTTGATAAGCCAAGTAGATTCTATAAACAACAGGGACAAGCACAAGGTACAAGCATGTCACTGTATTTGAGATGTACCATGCAAGAGGTTAAGAGCATGAACTTTAGAGTCAGACAAATCTGATTTTGATCTTGTCTCCCACCACCCCAGCTCCAACCTGCATACCTAATTCCTATGTAACCTTGAAGAAAGTACTCAGCCTTTCAGTTTTCATTTCCTCAGCTATAAAAATGTGCATCAGAACACCCATCTCCCACCTCATGGGGTTAACACAAAGTTTAAATGAGATAATGCATATAAATTATCTGGGATATGGTGGTGGTGGTTATGTGCTGTGGAGTTGGTTGTGACTCAGAACAACCCTGGATAGGGTTTCCGAGGCAGTAAAACTTTACGGGATCAGACAACTTCATCTTTCTTCAGTGGAGTGACTGGTAGATTCAAACTACTTACCTTGCCGTTAGCAGCCTAGCTCACAAACCACTACCCTACCACAGCTACATTTCCAACCATAATAGCCATGAACTCTCCTCTAGGGGTCTGAGCTTGATCATAAAAGATGGCAGCCTCCTTCACCTCTTGGGGGTATATGGAGGGCAGCTGAATCAGAAGGATGAAGTCACATGTTAACAGAACCAGTCAGTGAGTCCTTCCTGGGACCTCATGCTGTTCCCACAGAAGAAACGGCACATGTGTCCTATCCCAAAGGGGCTTTTGGCTTAATTGAGAAAATAAGAATGCACTTGTAACTACTAAGGAACAACATGCGCTATGAGATGGGAATTTGAGTCTCAAAGGGTAAGGTGGGGCCATTTATTCACTCAGCAGGATGGATGTGAATTGCTGGTGACAAAAAGCCAAGTAAGTGCTACAGAAACTCTAAGGTCAACTAGTTTGGGGAGACAGACAAGTTTCATGTCTTGTGATGATTGTCTTCCAGCATCTCACACAGGAAGGACCGTGAGTGGGCTGCACAGCCCCCACAGGAGCCATCGGCCATGACGCTCTTGGTTTTCCTCGCCTGCCTGCTGGCTGTCGTTCCAGGTGTGTCTGCCAGTCCTAACTAACTCCCTATGGCTCCACCCCTACCCTCCACCCCTCCAGGACCAGTTCCTTGGGAACACTGGGATGGGACCCATCCCCAGGGTGTCCCTCTCAAAATATACATACCCTTGAGAGGAATCACACAGAACACTGCAGCAAGGTCTCCTCTAAGACAGGATTTGTGAGCCTTGGGGATCAGGGTGGATTCCTACTTTCAATGCCAGGGGTCTGGTGTGGGGTGTTCTCTGGTAATAATAATAATAATTATTATTAATAATAATAAAACACAGCCTCTCAACCAAGCATTTCTATTATTTGATAAAATAATTTTGGAGAAATAACTTCTTTATCCTGCCTCTCAATAATTATATCTGAATATATTTTTTAAAATACCTAAAAAATAATAAATAAAAAGAACCTAAAAGTTATTTTTAGAAATAATGTGAAGGTGTAGCTCCCTACAAAGGTGGTGTTAATCTTTTTTTAGGATAGGGAATATAATTTTAAGTGTGATGTTTCATTGTCTTTCATTGATTAAAAGTATAACTTAATAATGATCACCAAATCCAGCAAGGGTCTAGATGTCTTATTGTTGTTGTTATTAAGTGCTGTCGAGTCGACTCCGACCCATAGTGACACTGTATAGGGTTTCCAAGGAGCAGTTGGTGAACTTGAACCACCGACCTTGCAGTTCAAGTGACTTTGCAGTCTGACATATTAGCCTACGGTGCCACACTGTGTGGTACATATTCCACAAAAGGCCCATGTGGCCTTTTCAAGCTGGGCTTTCTGGATGCCTTCAGGAGACTTTTCCTCCCAAAGGCTTCAGACAGCTTCTGTCCTCTCTCTCCACAGAGGTTTCCATGAAGAGTCCCATATTTGGTCCCCAGGAGGTGAGTAGTAAGGAAGGCAAGTCAGTGTCTATCAAGTGCTACTACCCAGCAACCTCTGTCAACCGTCATTCCCGGAAGTTCTGGTGCCGCCAGGAACCCAGCGGCCGCTGTATAACCCTCATCTCATCAGGGGGCTTCATCTCCGAGGACTACACAGACAGAGCCAACCTCACCAACTACCCAGAGAGCAACATGTTTGTGGTGGACATTGCTCATCTCCTCCAGACTGACTCTGGGAAATACAAATGTGGCCTGGGCATAAATAACCGAGGCTTGTCCTTTGATGTAAGCCTGAAGGTCAACAAGGGTAAGGACTCAGGCTCCTTGGGCTTCTGTGGAAAAGTTAGAGGGAGGGAATTGCCTCGGGTGCAATGGAAAAGCTTCCTGGGAGGGAAGAGTGTATAGTGAGAAAGGCTGTGATTCCTCTGCCTTCTGGAGGCAAGGACTTTTCATAGTAGGTGATAGAAAGGAGACATGTGAGGTAAATATGGGGACAGGGGGCAAACCATCCTAAGTCTTTAGGGCTATATCATTATATGACTTTACTGAGGCCCTAGCTTAAAAGGGTACCAGAAAGACAACTTTTCTGGGTTTGCTACAGGTGAGACAAGAGATCTGTGAACTGAGGAAAACAGAAAAGTCAAAAAGAGATTTAGAGGGAGCCATAACTTCCTGCCTTTAACGTGCCGCAGGTCACTAGGAGGCTCTAAATAAAATATGTATTTGTTACCTGGTGTCCATTAGTCCACTGACACTATTTGCATAAATTAGATGACCAGTTTTCTCCCACAGAACAAGGTCCTGAAGAGATTGGTTACTGAACACACCCATCCTAACTAAGAGAAAGAAAAAAATCAGAGAGCTCTTTTTCTGTTTTTAATTGTGAATTCAGTGAAGGTTTACAGACAAGATCATCAGTTTTACAAATCATACACTGTTTCATCTCAATGACTGCAATCCCCTCCAAACAGGTTCCGGTTTCCATTCCACCCACCTACCCATCCCTTCTCTACTCTGTCCTTAAGAAAATGCTGCTCTATTGATTGTGAATGATTGACCATTCCATGGTGAGCATGCCTTACTAGTATTGTTGTCCCCCACTATATACTTATCTACTGCTAGGCTGAAAATTGAACCACAAGGGCGAGTTCCTTTCCAGATCTGAAGTGTAGCTGAGGACCATAGTCTGAGGTGCCTCCAGTATCTTTCTGACCAATAAGCCCGGTCCTTTGTTTTTTTTCAATAATTTTGAGTTTTGTTCCACATTTTCTCCCACTCTATCTAGGACCCTCTAATGTGATCCCTTTCAGAGCAGTTGGTAGTGGCAGCCTGGTACCATCTAGTTCTGGTTTCAGAATCAGAGAGACTGATGTTCACATGTTCCATCTGTCCATTGGACTAATTAATTCCAAACACCTTCATTTCTCATCACTCTTCTTTCTTCTGCACATGGAGAGATTAAATACTGCATCTTAGACTGCTGTTCATGAGCTTTTAGGATCCTAGACACTACAGAGAGATCTTTCTGACAAAGATCCAACAGTGAAAGGATTTTTCTTTGTTTATTTATTGTTTAAACTTTGTATTGTGAATTGAGTGCAGGTTTACAGAGCAGATCATCCCTTTTACATTCAACAAACCATACACTTTGTTTCAATCCCTTCAATGTACCATCCCTTATCATACTTTCTCCCTGTGATTCTTATTTCCATTCAACCTTCTTTCCCAATCCTTTTGAATTTTGCCCTTCGGTAAACGCTGCTCTTTTAATCTCCAATGGTCAACCATTCTATGATGTGTGAACCTCACCCTATGGACCTATCTATTGCTTGGCTGAACATTGTGCAATGTTCCAGACCTGAAGAGTAACCAAGGGCCATGGATTCTGGGTTTCTCCAGTCTCTTAGTGAGAGAATTTTAGATAATCAAGGGCAACCTTAAAAAAAGAGTCTTAAGGGAGGAAATTTCAAAGAGAGGAGATCAACTCCTAAAGATGCTTATTTCCACTTTGGGATGTACCTAATATTGTCTGTTTGTGGGTTAACATCAGGTAGTGATGGAGTTTTCCAGAATTGCAGGATCATTAGAGCAGAAGGGAGCTTAGTGTTCACTCTGTATAGAATATTCTGAAGAAGAACATTTTAGATTGAATGCCTCTGATTAAACACTTTACATAGAGGAACTCCACCACTTCACAAAGCAGCTCCTCCCATGTTTGGACTGTCTGAATTTTTAAGAAGATTCTAGAACAATGAGCTACAAGTTGCCACTTTGCGACTTACATTCATTCTGTTCATTTCAACATGCATTGTTATTGTATAGGCATTGTGCAAGGGGAGTCCAACAGGAGCAAGATGTGTCCCTGGTCTCAAGGAGCTTCCAGATATTGAGGAAGGCAGAGAGAAGCATAATTAACTATACACAAGATTGAGAGTAATAAATGAGAGGGAAGAGGTTAGAGCTAGTCTGAGAACAATGAGGCAGCATCGAAACTGGCCTTGAAAAACAAAGGTTGACAGTGTCCCTTTGGGGAGGTGAACATTCCAAGTGCGAGAATCACCCAGATTCTTATCAGGAAAAGTAGAAGTCCTTTGTTGCATGGAGGTGCAATGACAACATATATCTTCATCCCATCCTGCAGATCCTGAGCTTCCAAGTGGCACTCAGATCTACACAGCAAAGCTGGGCAGAGAGGTGGTCATCGACTGCCTTTTCAAGGCTGAGAATATCGAGAAGAAGAAGTCCTTGTGCAAAAAGGCTGGCCAGAACTGTGTCTTGGTCATCGACTCCTCTGGGTACATAAGCCCCATCTACAAAGGCAGAACAGACCTTAAATTACAGGGCACAAGTCAACTAAAGTTCAGAGTCTCCATTAACCAACTCCAGTCCACTGATACTGGGATGTATGCTTGTATGGCCGGGGAAGAAAGCAGGAATGTTGATCTCCAAGTGATAATGCCAGAGCCCGAGCTGGTTTATGGAGACCTGAGGGGCTCTGTGAACTTTGACTGTGCCCTGGGCTCTGAGATGGCAGAAGTGCCCAAATTTCTTTGTTACATGAGAACCACTGGGCAAAGCTGTGAAGTGATCATCAACACCCGGGGGAAGCTGGCTCCAAGCTTTGAAGGCAGGATCCTACTCAACTTTGAGGACAATGGCTTGTTCCGAGTGCTAATCACCAGTCTAAGGAAGGAGGATGCAGGACGTTATGTGTGTGGAGCCCATCCTGAGGGTTTGCTAAAAGATGGTTGGCCCCGCCAGGATTTTCAGCTCTTTGTCAATGAGGGTAAGACCTTGGAGGGGGGAACAAATAGGGGAGAGCAATGTAATACTCAAGGCAAGAGCTATGAGTAAGTCTATTCTTCAGTATTCATCAGTCAGTCTATACCATCCACTCACTGATGGGCCTGGTCACAATGTGGTCTGAGCAACCAGTGCAGGAGAGCTAGAAAACATGTCTTGTGTTAAAAAGTCAGTTGCCATGGAGTTGATTCTAACTCATCCTAACCCCATGTTTGTCAGAGTAGAACTGTACTCCATGGGGTTTTCAGTGTCTGTGACCTCCAGGTCTTTCTTTTGAGCAGCTTCATCTTCTCAAGACACTTTTTGACCTCTGCCCTTGCTTAATAGGAATGAGGACGGTGAGGTTCCTGGTTAAGGTAAGATTTACAGACTATCTGGGTTTCAGAGAGCCATGGTATATCACCACCCTGAGGAATCCCAGTGCCGTGGCTCGGTCTGCAGCGGTGGTTTGTTCCCTCCCACTGACCCCTGAGCAGAAGGCCCATCATTCTTCACATGCAGATGGGAGAAGGATTGCCTCCTCTTAGTCTTAAAGCTTTCCTGGAGGGTAACTTCCCAGCTTCTAGGTTTTCTGCTCCAACAGACTTGTTAGCAAGATCTGACCGATTCAACTCTACTTTGATAAACCATTAACACAGGGAGTAACTGCTCTTTCTCACCCTGGAGGACTCCACCTACAGCTTCTCTCAGGAGAAGCAGTAAACGAGTACTTGCAAATCAAGATCTCTGTCCAGGTGACATTTCTTGAAGGGATCTATATATCCTGTGTGTGTATCATTTCTGGGTCCTTGCCACATCTCTCCACATCTGCAGTCCTCTAGGATACGCATCAGGGCGCTCTCTCTGAGGGCTCCTCGGCAATGAAACATGTCTAGTTTGTATTTTAAATACCATTCTAAATATGGTGTCTGTATTTGGAGAAAATCCAAATATACTTTTATGTGTGATGAGGTACTAAAGAGACAAAAATTTATATAAAAGGAGATTTTTGTAAGAAGTCAAAGAAGAAGGGTAGTTAAGCTCACCTTGCATTCTTCTATCCTGCACTCAGAATAACATGAGGAAAGAGAACAAGGTGCCCAGTCTGGAGGTTAAAGTCACAGAAATCTGGTCCTGATGGATCTGTCATAGGCTAGGGGTCATTGCTGTTGTTGTCAAGCGTCATCAAGTCAGTTCTGTCTCAGAGTGACCCTGTATAGGGTTTCTGACGAGCAGCTGATCGGTTTGAAGTTCTGACCTTATGATTAGAAGTCCAGTGCTTATCCTACAGCAGTCATTAGGAAAGTCTTTTTTCATTTTCTGAGGAGAGTGAGGTGATTAGTATAAACTTTACATTCCATGATGGCTGGTGAGAAAGGTGTTCAGGCCAACCAAGACCATTCCTTGGAAGGAAGGCCAACCAAGACCATTCCTATGTTGCCATCCTTCATCCCACCTCTCTCTGTGCTTCTAGAGAACAACATTCCCCAGAGTCCATCTGTGGTAAAAGGTGTGGCTGGAGGCTCTGTGGCAGTGTTCTGTTCCTACAACCCTAAGGACAGAAGTTCCCTGAAGTACTGGTGCCGCTGGAAAAAAAGTCAAAATGGCGCTTGCCAACTGTTGGTGGAGAGCCAGGGGCTGGTTGATAATCAGTACCAGGGCAGGCTGGCACTGTTTGAAGAGCCAGGCAATGGCACCTACACTGTCATACTCAACCAGCTCACCACCCAGGATGCTGGCTTCTATTGGTGTATGACCAGTGGTGACATTCGCTGGAGGTCCACCACGGAGCTCAAGATTATTGAAGGTAAGAGCCAAATAAGGGAGAAGGGAGACAGTCCCAAGACTTTCTCCAGTCAGCAGCTGGATCACCCTTCCCCCCACAAACCCACTCTTCCTTCAGTCCCACCTAACACAATACTGAATGGGACAGTCCTCAGGAGAGAACCCACCTGCCCAGAGTTCCTCTTTTTGAACCTGTTCTAAACACCCTTTCATGTTCACTTCTGCACCTTTGAAACTACCACACATAGGCCCTCCTATTATCAAGACCATTGTTCTCTTTCACAGTGTACACAGCCTTCCATTCAAGTAGAGTACAGAGTCTAGCTCATTGTATTGAGTCTGGAAGAGAAGGGAAGAGAAAAGAAAGCAAACTGAATGTAATGGGCAAGGTTTGGGGTTCCATGATAGACCCTAGACTGATTCATGGTAGCTATCAATAGTAATTATTAGAGATCCCCCAATTGCAGCTCTTATGTATTCAGTGTATCTATTTACAATGCTATGGACTGTGAAACCATGTCCCCACCATGGTCAGTCACAGCCCTATAGTATTACCAGCACCAATTCCTGTGTCTATTTCTTCTTCCCATCCTGCTCCAGGAAAGCCAAACCTAAAGGTACCAGAGAAAGTCACTGCTTTGGCAGGAGAGACTCTCAAGATTTCCTGTCACTACCCATGCAAGTTCTACACACAGGAAAAATATTGGTGCAAGTGGAGCAACAAAGGCTGCCAGACCCTGCCCAGCCAAGACGACGGGCCCAGCCAGGCCTTTGTAAACTGTGACCAGAACAGCAAGACCGTCTCTCTGACCCTGAACTCAGTCACGGAGGCTGACCAGGGCTGGTACTGGTGTGGGGTAAAGGAGAAGGAGAACCACCGCTATGGAGAGACCGCTGCCGTTTATGTGACCATACAGAAGGGAAGAGCGAGTGAGTCTCCAAGGGCAAGGCCTGAGTTCCCCAGGGCTCCAGAAGCAAGACCCTTTAATGTCCCTGCCTAACATTTTCTCCAGAGTCCTGGTGTGGTGCTGTGGGCTAATGCGCTGAACTGCAAAGTCAGTTTGAACTTGACTGCAAGGTCAACAGTTCAAGTTTACCAGCCGCTCCTCTGAAACCCTATACAGGATCACTATGAGTTAGAACCGACTCACCGGCACTTAACAACAACAGCTTCTCCATCAGGAGCTTCTCTGTCCAAAGTCTGGCCAGAAGAAGTTAGGGAAAAGGGAGATTTGTCCCCCATATAAGCTCATTTGGTGGTTGGTGGTGGTTATGTGGAGTCAGTTCAGACTCATAGCGACCCTTATAGGGTTTCAGCTCATTTAGTACTCCCAAATGGCATCCCAATAGAAACACATGGGGACTTCAAAAAGTTTATGGAAAAATTTCATTTTCTTATAATTCCATGTTTCCACAAACTTTTTGAGGCCCCCTCATACAATCTAAGTCACAATCGTGGTCTTGCTGTTCTTAGTTAGCTTCAAGGTGCATCCATCCCACCATTCTCCTTTCAGTCCTGGTATGGTGCTGCAGGATAATGCACTGGACTGCAAGGCCAGTTTGAGCTGTGAAGTCGGTGGTTCAAACCCACCCTCTGCTCCTTGGAAATCCTATACAGGGTCACTATGAGTCAGAACTGACTCGATGGCATGTAAACAACAACAACAAAAAGCCTCTTCTATAGATAGAGATTCCAGGTTCACTATCATAAACCATTGTGGTCATAATGCCTCCCCACTGCCAAAGCCTGCTCTCAGAAGAGGGCCAAACAACAACAATCAAATCACTGCCCCTCAGTGGATTCTAACTCATAGCGACCCTGTATAAGGTTTCCAAGACCACATTTTTACAAGGGCAGAAAGCCTCATCTTTCTCTGGAGGAGCAACTGGTGAGTTTGAACAGCCAATCTTGTGATTAGCAGCCCAGCACCTAGCCCAATTACTAGGTCCGGTAAAGAACATTAAGGCAAATTCTTCTAACACCATCTGCATTATATATAAGCCTCTTCTTTGAATGTCACGTGAAATGGTTTGTCTCTGGTTAGGGTATATTCAATCTCCCTTGTTGTGGCTAAGTGCCATGGAGTCAGTTCCAACTCATAGCAACCATGTATAGGGTTTCCATGGAGCAGCTGGAATGTTTAAACCACTGCCCTTCTAATTACTAAAATTACCAATTCAATGCTTATCCTACAGCACCACACCAGGACTCCTCTTTGTTGTGTTGTTAAGTGCTGTCGAGTCAGTTCTGACTCAGAGTTACCCTGCATAGGGTTTCCAAAGAGTGGTTTGTGAGTTTGAATCATTGACCTTGTGGTTCAAACCAAAACTCGTGGTCAAGTACTTATCCTAACGTGCACATCAGAACCCTAGGACTCCTCTTACACATGTGCAATTCTACCACTCTTAGCTCTCGTAGAAGTGTAATTGGTCTCCCTTATAAGTCTTATATATAACAAGATGGATTGGCCAAGTGGCAGCATCAACGGACTCAAACGTGGCAACAATAGTGAGGCTGGCCCAGGATCGGGCAGTGTTTCGTTCTGCTGTGCATAGGTCGCAATGAGTCGGTACCAACTCGATGGCACCTAACAACAACAACAACGTAAGTCTTATTAGGAGTTCTGGTGTGGCGCTATAGAATCAGCACTAGACTGTGAACCACAAGGTCAGGAGTTCAAACCCACCAGCTGCTCCTTGGAAACCCTATACAAGGTCACTATGAGTCAGAACCGACTTGACCACACTTAATAACAACAACAACAACAACAACAACAAAGTCTAATAAGAAGCCATGGTAGCACTGTAGGAAAAGCACTGGAGTGCTAACCACAAGGTTAGCAATTCAAACACACTAATCACTCCAGAGGAGAAAGATGAGGCTGTCTGTTCCCATAAAGATTTATAGTCTCAGAAGCCCTAAATAAGGTCACTATGAGTCAGAATCAACTCAGTGACAGTGGGTTTTAGAAGTCCTGCAGTGAGACTACCCTACATCCAAAAAATCAACCATTTAAAACCCTATGGGAAAAAAAAAATTTTTTTTTTTAAACCTTATGGAGTACAATTCTACTCTGACACATATAGGGTTGCCATGAGACTGAAGTCGGTTCCAACTCATAGTGACCCTGCATAGGGTTTTCAGGGGTTGACTGAGCCAATGACAATAGAAAAAAAAAGAAGTCCTATTATGTATGACTGGGAGCTCAGTGACTCTGTACAATAAATACTGGACTGTGAGCTACTCCACGGGAGAAAGAGGCTTTCTGTTTCCCCAAAGATGTGCAGCCTCAAAAACCCTATCCAGGGTGCCTATGAGATGAAACTGGCTCAAGGACATTTAACAAAATTTATGGCTGACTCTAGCTAGTCTGGCTGACCATGTTGTTGCTGTTAAGTGCCATCCTGACTCACAGCAAGCCTGTATAGGGTTTCCAAGGAGTGGTTGGTGAGTTTGAACCACCAACCTTGTGGTGAGCAGTCCAGTGCTTATCCAACAGCACCACACCAAGGCACACCATTTTGTTGTTACTGTTGTTAAGTGCCATCGGTCGAGTCAGTTCTGACCCACAGCGACCCTGTACAGGGTTTCTAGGAGCAATTGGTGAGCTTGAACCACCAACCTTGTGGTTTAAGCCGACTTTGCAGTCCAGCACATTAACCCACAGTGTGACACCAGGACTCCAAGGCTCACCATTTTTTGTTAAGTGCCCTGGAGTCCATTCCAACTCATAGCAGCTCACCATAGGGCATCGTTAACAAACTACCACTAGGAGGCAGCACCTCACACCAAGTTCTATAGCCAGAAAGACTTGGGCAGGGTTTCAAAGCTATGAAAAATTGCCCAGTCTTTTAAGTGATAGCTCCGACCTTATGCATAACTGGATGGAGCACTGTGGGTGGAAATGAGTGTGCTATTAATGGGGCAGAGAGCATCTGTAGCAAACTCAAGAAGGCCACACCACTGCCTTTATCTCTAAAACCATCCTGGATCCTACCTCAAAAGCCTTGACCCTGAGATTCCTAATGAAGTAGCACTGCTCACACTCCCTAACCTCAAGGAGAAAACAATCCAAAATCATACCCAATATCTCCCTTTACTCTGCTCAGTTCCAGAGTCCCATGTTGTCAGCCAAGAAAAGGCTGCTCCCAGTGAGGAGGCAGTGGAGCCAAATGTTCGGCAGTTTGAAAACAAAGCCATTCAATATCCCAAGCCTGCAGTGATAGAGGATCTTGAAGCTGGTGATGCACAATCTGGCAGGTGAGGAAGGGTTTGGGGCTCTCCAGATGGGATAGATCACCAACCACAAGGAGGAAAACCCATCTGCATTTTAAATCGTGGGGGCTGCCCTAACCATCTTGCTTGTGCTTAACAAGGTCCAGGGGTGCTCTCTGGCCTTTTCCCTATGGTTGAAGCAGTACCTTAATTTCTTAGGGCTGCTATAAGAACAATATCACAAGTGGTTGGCTTTAACAAACAGAAATTTATTTGCTCAAACTGTAGAAGTCTGAATTCCAGATAGCAGCTCTAGGGGAAGACTGACTGTCAGCTCCGGGGGAAGTCCTTTTTCAGCTTCTTTAGGGCTTTTCTCAGTATTCTTTGGAGATCTCCAAGTGGTATCTATTATTCCATCCTTTATTTTTTTAATTTTTCTTTGCTTCTATACCAAATCTGCTCTTTTTACATCTTAAAGGAAGTTAGAGTTAAGATTCACCACAAAATCCCTATTCCCAAGTGGGAATATAGCCACAAATTAGGATTCACAACACATGTTTTGGGTGGGTCACAATTCAATCAATTCAATTCCATTTCAAAGGATCCTGATGCAGAGGAGGCCTAGTCCTAGTCTTTGCCTTGTCTGAGAAGGCTTCTTGGAAGAATAGAGCTAGGGCACTGTATCAGGAGGAGACAGAGAATCAGCCAGGGAGCAAAGGAACCGGAGTAAACCAGCCAGCACATCCTGGGACCCAGGTTTCCCTTTTAGCTATTAACTAACTTAATCATTTTTCCAGCACTGGAGAACAAGGCAAGAGCTCCACAGTGCTGATCTCCACGATCGTACCCCTGGCCCTGGTGCTGGTGGTAGGAGCTGTGGTTGTTGGGATCCTCAGAGCCCGGCACAGGAAGAATGTTGGTGAGTTCCCAGGATGTACCCTGCCCATCTCTAATCCAAGGCTTTGTACCCCAGCTCTGCTGCCCATAGAGAAGATTGCCTTTGTCTCTTCTCTTTCATATGCTAACAGAAAGGAATCTGGAAAAGGAGGATGGGGAAAGACAAGCTCTCACATTCCCTAACCTTAAACTGCATGCTCCTTTCCAAATAGGAGAAGTTCTTGTGTGGCACAAACTATTAAGCGCTCAACTACTAACTGAGAGGTTGCTGGTTTGATCCCTCAGAGACAGACCTAATTGTCTTCTTCTGAAAGTTCACAGTCATGGAACCCCTATGGAATGTAGTTCTCCTCTGCAACACCTGAGGTTGCTCTGAATCAGAATGGGCCCCTGGAAACTGGTTACTCATGGAAATACTGTCTCCTGAAGGGTATCTCTGATGATCAGGGTCTACGTTCAAAGACAGAGCAGCCTAGGAAAAGGAGATGAGGAGGTGGTAAGACCTGGACTCTCATCCTAAATGGCTATGCGATTTGGGGTAAGGGCTTATTCATGCTTCAATTTCCTCATTGCTCAAAACAGAGTTAATAAAAACCACTTCGACAGGCATCAGATGTGAGGGGGAAATGAAGCAAAAGTCAGGAATTGCTGAGTCTTGATTATCCATGAAAAGGGACTCATTTCCACTTGGAGCTCTGGATACTAGGGACAAACAACCAGAGAGGCCCACTCCCATTTCAGCTTTCCTGTAGAGTGGCAACAGCTCTCCCTTAGAGGTTCAGCGCATTCCCTAGCTTATCCTTCTCTCAGTCCTTACCCCAACTCTTCTTTCTCCAAAGACCGAATTTCAATTAGGAGCTACAGGACAGACATTAGCATGACTGACTTAGACAACGCCACGGATTTTGGTGCCAATGACAACAAGGGAATCTCTTCAGTCATTCAAGAATCATCCCTCAGAGGAAAAGATGGTATGTACCCTCACTTGCGGGGATGTTCGACCCCCAAAAGGGCAAGAACGAGACATGATGTTACATCTGTGGTGGAACTATGAGCTCATGAGGCCTAATCATCTCCCTTTTCACCCAAACTTCATCGCTACTACAGAGACTACCACAGAGACCACCACAGAGACCACCACAGAGACCACGGAGAAGAGTGAAGAATCCAAGAAGCAGAAAAGGGTAAGAATGAGAAGGGAGCAGAGGCTTCGCCTGTGGGGCAGAAATGCACCAGGAAGGACTGCAGTTAGTCAGCAGGAAAAACTACCTCAATGTGGGACCGACTCAACCCCATAAAAAGGAGAATGTTGTAAATACTATTGAGAGCTTATTTTGGAGAGAAAGATGTTTCTTTCTGGGGAGGGCCTGGCTGCTAGCTGTTGCTGTGAATGAGGATGGAGAAGGAGATGAGCTGTATTTATAAGATTTAGAGTCCTGGTGGCATGGCATAACAGTTAAGTTCAAAACGTGGGCAGCTCTGTGACTACAAGGGAGAAAGTTCTGGCTCCAATATAGATTACAGCCTAGAAAACCCTATAGGGTAATTCTGTTCTGTCACATGGGTGGCTAGGAGTTGAAATTGACACCACAGCATCACCCAATAACAACAAACTTACAGAAGGGAAGGAGACTAGGATGAAGAAGGCAAGTGTATAGACAATTCAGCCGTAGGGTGGGACGATCAAATATCAAAGGTGCTAACTAAGTGAATGCTTTTCTGGGACTGGAGGGGCCATGGACCTCTGGTCATCTGTCCCTGCAAGAGGGTTTGCTCAGGACCAACCTTTTGGAGGGCCTCTAAGACATTTGCTCATGGTGGGCAATTTGATAGTCACCAACCTAGTACCCCTTTGTCCTTGGATTACATATTACTTCCCTTCATGTTCCCTGAGGTTCAGGGGCTCTTGGAAGGATAACACCTCGTATCTCTAATCCTGAGGTGTGAATGCCTTCTATCATATATACTTTACCTCACCAGAGCAGAAACCCCAGCATTTACAAGCAACCATAGAAGAATCAGCTGTCCTGAAGACAGCATTCTGCTCTAGTCTAATGATACTGGTCAGGTGGAGCCAAAAACAATCTAATCCTCTGTGACAGCCACCAGCCTTGCCACCTTGACCTGTGCACTGTGTAGGCAGAGCTTCCGGGGACAGGCCCAGGCAACAGAGATGGTTCCACTCTGTATGTCAGAAGGAGGTAGTGAGACAAAAAGAGGTATTTTTAGAGGCTGCAACTTTCCATTTCTCAAAATAAATGCCTCTTGTTGTGCATGGGGGCCAAAGAAAGATTAGTGGGTTTACACAGGCTTCTGTTGCTTGGGCCCAAGATTATGACTTGTGGCCTCCTCCCAGTCCTCAGCACTGAGCCAGTGCCCCAAACACTGATTGATTCTTGTCCTGTTGCTCCCTCAGTCATCCAAGGAGGAAGCTGACATAGCCTACAACGCCTTCCTGCTCCAGTCCAATACCATGGCTGCAAACCTCCAAGATGGCTCCTGCAAAGCCTAGGCATCGTGCCGACTCTGCCTTCCTCCGCCCTTCACAATCATCTCAGAATCACGTTGATCTCAGGGCCCTCAGTTCCAGGGGCCTCCTGCTGCCTGCACTTATACCCACCTCAACATTTCTTGTCTGTCCTCAGAGGGTGTGCTGGTCCTCTTCTCAGGGTCCTCGTTGTTCCTGTTTGGGGAGAGTGCTGTGGGTCTTCCATCTACTGAAGCTTACTTCTAATGAGAGAACCTAAGGTACAGAAGGAGAAATAAGGTCTTAGAGGGGCCTCTCAGAAAGAAGAAAGGACAAGGAGCTAATATTAAAAGTAGTGGGTTACATGCTGAGCTGCTAATTGAAAGATCAGCAGGTTAACTCCAGCTGCTCTGCAAGAGAGAGATGAAGCTGTCTGCTCCCATAAAGATTTTCAGTCTCAGAAACCCTGTACAGGGTTGCTATGAGTCAGAACTGACTCAACAGCACTTAACAACAATAAACCCTCATTACGGGATGCCAACTGGCTTTCCTCTCCATCCCTTCATTGTTTTTTCCTTCCTTCCTCTCTTTTTCTTTGCTTCATTCCAGGTGCCCTGCTAGACACTGGTACAGATAGGCCACAAACCCAGCTAGCAGCCCCTCTGTAGATATCTGAGTCTTGAAAGCCTCTCGGGGTAACTGTATCATTAAGACCTCAGATTTTAACCAGATAGGCCCACCTCTGTCCTTATGGAGAAAAATCACAAGTATCTGGAGTCCTAAGGCCTTAGGGCTCATGTAACACAGTGGTTGTGGTGGTTATGTGCCACCAGGTTGGTTCCAACACATAGCGACCCTGTATAGAGTTTCTGAGGCTGTCTGCAGAGTGACTGGCAGACTTGGACCCCTAATCTTGTGATTACCAGCCCAGCTCATAATCGACTACACTACCAAAGCTCCTTAGATAACATGGGCATGCATACAATTGTACACAGAAGAACATTGGGGCCTGGAAAGATTATTCTAACGGTATCAAGTAAGATAAACCAGCTTCAAAACTAGATTTGGGCTCTCTCTGTAAGAACCTCTACTTCCCTAGTGAAGGAGGAATTTTCACTTTGGAATAAGGAGGAAGAGGAGAATGTAAAAGGAGACTGGTTTCTCACCAGTCTCAGGAAAGGTGACACTTTCTCTTTCTGTTACTCACATGGATGTACCCAAGAATATGAAAGCACAAACATTCTAATGTGATGGCCCCTCACATTTGAAGAGTTCTGAGTGGAAGAGAAGAAAAGACGGCATTGGTTTGATGCTTGGGAGTAGCTGATACCCAAAGAGCTAATGTTTTAGGTCTTTCTTCCTCTGAGCTCTGTACTTTAACCAGCACCTAAAATATGGCATTTGCTAACAAATCAAAAATGTCACTTAATTAATAAAGACCATGATCGCCATTAAGAAGTCTCAGACTGTATTGCCACCCCCACTCCATGCCTGCTATTTCTCAGATAACCATTTTAGAGTGTTTTGCTTGGGTCCTACTTTAAGGCATCCCAGGACATGTGTCTAAACCAGACTCCCCCACATCTAAAGCTGGGCTGAGGGAGACCATGAGAGAACCTAAAAGTGGGACCAAATTCATCAATAAAAGAATAGTTTTGTGTCTACTCTTGTGACCAAAACCCTAAGTATTACAGCAGTATTACAGAACACAATTAGGAGTGCTCCTATTTTATAATGGAATAAACTGAAAGCAAGAATGACTGGTGCTCATCTCAGACATAAAAATATATATCTTCACCAAACATCCATGGGATATTGCACCTTGAATTTCATACCTGCGATAAACTCCAAGATGAAGAAGGTTGTTAACTGAAAGTGAAGTAATCAAATGTGTCAACTCCTTCTATAGGATTATCAACTAGAAATAATTTAATTATTAAGGGATCACTAGCAAAAATGATACCGCTTTGGTTTCAGAATAATTGATCCAAAGCCCTCTTTTGGGAGGACAGTGATTTAGGAGACAAGGATCCCATGTCTACTAAATCCATTCCTAGATCTGGCACTAAGCCACGTCTTTGTAAGGAATGTCTGAAATATCTGTTGGCAGCTCCCTTCAAGCATGGCAATGATTGTGAGGTTGGCCCAGGACCAGGCAACGTTTCGTTCTGTTGTGCATAGGGTCGCTATGAGTCGGTACTGACTTGATGGCACCTAACAACAACAACAAGTTCCCTTCATCCCCACCATCTCCTTGGGGTCTATGTGTATCAAGAGTTCTCTCTGGGAGAGAGTTCTCCATATTATTCTGCCCTGCAGAGGTAGGCAGAACCTTTACTTCTCCCCAGGGCTTGCTCCGGATGCTGCATCTTTCCACACCTGCCCTTGTCTAAACCACATATTGGTTTTCCACTGAGTCTCCACTGACCGCAGTACCCAGGTCAGAGGCCCAGGGTGCTGATTTGACCAGAGCCTTGGGCTTTTTCAAACCAGAAAGGCAGTCATGAAGAATGTTTATTTTATTGTTTTTTATAAGGAAGATGCATATGTAACATTTCCCAGAATAATAGAATGATAGTAAATAATTTTGAAAGCCAAACTACAAAGTATTCAGAACCTATAACTATTTTACCCCCTGAAAACTACACTCTGACTCACCAAAGGGCCAAGCCTGTGACAGAAGAATTAAGAAGTTGCTTACATACTAACTTCAACAACCAGCAATCCAATCCTGAGTTCATGCAACTAACCCTGATTCTTGGAATAAAAAGCTAAGAAATGTCACCTCAGCCACAGATAATCTTATACATATATATTTGGGGGGGGGGGCAAAGTAGGTAGGAGTAAGTGGGGAGTATTAGACTTAGAACTATGGGAAGGTCTAGGCTAGGCCTAGGACTTCAGTTAGTTTTAGGACTAGGGTTAATGTTAAGAGTAAGGAATGGGCTAGGGCTATGAGCAAAACTTGGTCTCAATTTTAGTGTTACAGTTAGCTTTATTCTTATTTATTATTTTTTTCTTGAAATCTATTTTATTTCCTCTTCATTAAGTAGTTCTGTAGATTATTCCCTCTTTTTAATTTTGCAGGTTTTTTGTTCTTTTTGTTGCAACTGAGACTCTGGTTCTCTTCTCTCAGTCTTGTAGGTCTGTTTTACTTTGCATACTTCTATATCTGGGTTGGGTCGAGGTGATATTGTAATGCATGTTAGTCTCAGGTTGTTGTCTGCAGTTGTTGGTTCTCTGTCCAAAGAACTCCTTTTAGTATTTTTTGGTAAAGCTGTTGTGATTTTTACAAATTTTTAATATCTGTTTATCTGAAAATGACTTAATTTGGTGAACAATTTTGCTAGGTATATGGTTCTTGCTGGAGTCCTGGAGTGGAGCTGTTGGAAAAGTACTGGACTGCTAACCACAAGGTTGGCAGTTCAAACCCGCCAGCCATTCTTTGGACATCCTATAAAGAGTCACTATGAGTCAGAGTCCGGGTGTGGTGCTGTGGGTTAATGTGTGGGTTAAAGCCGTTTGAACTGCAAGGTTGGTGATTCAAGCTCACCAGCTGCTCCTTGGAAACCCTATACAGGGTCACTATGGATCAGAGTTGACTCAACTGCACCTAACAACAACAACAACACATGAGTCAGAACTGACTCGAGACAACAAACAAGATGGCAGATCAGGTGGAAGTGCAGTAAAGAATACAGGACCAAGCAGGCTCAGGGGATGGTCCCAGAACTCTGAACCACATATAAAAGAATATTTAGAAAGTTGGAAGGCTTACAGTTAGGGGAATTTGTAGCAGAAGCAAGAAATCCACTGCTTTCTAGTTCAGGATGCTCAGCTGCTCCAGGAGCCGCCATCTTGGGTGAGACCAAGCAGGGAAAGGATAGGAGAGGCCACAGACGCCTGACAGAACCAAGGAGATGGAGGTGAGGTGTGGATATTCTTTTCTTTTGATATCTGTTCATTTGTCCCTTGCTGTCTGTGCACCTCCATTCTGGTGACTGTAGGGGTACCTGAGCTGGGGGACACCCCAGGAGGACTCGCGGAGGGTTCTACTATGCATGCGCACAGATCTCCTCAAAATTTAAAGAGACAGTTTCCAATTAAAACCAAAAAGCCACAGCCAGCCTTGAACTGTTTATAACTAGAAAAAAAGCCTGAACAGGGATTGTGGAGCAGGACAGGCAGACAAAAAAAGGAAACAGGCTGAAAATTAAATCCTAAGTTACGTCAAAATGACCAACAGTGGCATTTTGAAATTTCTCAGGAAGAAGAGTGAAAAAGGAAACCCATTTCCTGATCACATCTACCTGGAGGCAACCAGAAAGCATAAAAAATACCAAAATACACACCCATCTAAGTATTAAGGCCACAGATAACCCCAGAATATGCCCAAAAATACAGGAGCAGGTGACTATATCTGCACATGTCCAGAAATAAGATAAAATGACTGAGGCAAATGAGGCATACTGGAAGATGGGCAGGCTTTGGAAATGCCTGAGAAGGAATTCAGAAAAATGATTATAAAATGTAACAAAACACTATATAATGGAGTTGAGAAAACTAAGGAAGAAGTCAGGAAAGTGCTATAGAAACAATCAAATAAGATAAATATAGCATTGGAAACAATTCAAAACCTACAAAAAGAGGCCCAGACAAATAAAAACAGAATATCAGAAATGGACAATACACTGAAAGAGCAAAGGAGTAGAATTGAAGCTATAGAAGCCAGAACTAGTGAGCTACAAGATAAATTTCTCAACACTACTAAGATAAAAGAACAAACACAAAAAAAGGATAAAAAAAAATCTGAAGGCCCAAGATTCATGTTGGACAACATGAAGAGGAATAATTTAAGAATTATTCGCATTCTAAAAAAGTAACAATTACACAAGTCCACAGAGGAGATAGCTGAAGAGTTTCTGGATGAAAATTTTCCTAATATCCTGAAAAGTGAAAAGATAAGCATTCAAGAAGCTCAACGAACCCCAGGAAGGAAAGACCCTAAAAGACAATCACCAAGACATATAATAATCAAGCTCTCCAAAATCAAAGATAAGGACAGAATCCTGAAAGCAATAAGAAAAAATAGAACTGTAACATACAAAGGCAAGCAAATCAGATTAAGCTCAGATTTATCAACAGAAACCATGCAGGCAAGAAGGCAATGGGGAGACATATTTAAAACTCTAAAAGAAAAAAACTGCCACCCAAGTATCCTCTACCCAGCAAAGCTGTCAATCAAATATGAGGTGTAATCAAAACATTACAGGATAAACAGAAGCTAAGGGATTTTACCAAAGCCAACCCTGCTATGAAAAACATCCTAAAGGAAGTTCTGTGGATTGAGAACCAACAAGAACACACAACAACTAGAGAATGATGTACGTGGCAGCATCACCCTGAACTCCATGGACAAATGGAAGAATCAAGAACAGAATAAAACTATAAAAACAGAGGATCTAGGAGGTCAGTCTATGATCAGAACAATTACAATGTGAAAGAAGGTAAACACAGAGGAACAGAGATCCAGGTGGTGGGGAGGTCAGGCAGATTACAGGAAAAATAAACTGTCTTCAATGGAGGGTAGAACTAATGGAATATAAATAAGGTAACCAAAATGGGTTGGGGTTGGGGGTTTAGTTTGGGTGTTGGGGAGGGCAATACAAGAAGGGGGGAGGAGGCAGAAGAACAAGATAGATAGGGGAACACTGAGACAGGTTTGCATGGCCTAGTGGGACAGAGGTAAATAGAGATGCATACTCAACCTTGGAACAACAGGGCTCTGGGATATAGGGATCTAGGTATAGCTTGAAGAGGGTAAATAATACTAAAATCCTAGACTGCCTTATGAATATTAGTGTCCCTTGCCTACTATTGTAAAATAGACACTTGAGTGGGATAGAAATGAATGTTGGGAAACATGATTAGAGAAAACTTATAAGGCCGTCTTCAGCCTATAACTGATTAGAATACTTAAAAGGGTTCTACAACTTGCCCAGTGAAACAGGCCTCATGCAAAGCCTTTACAGAGTATATAGGACCTTAGGTGGAATCCTGAGTCCCATCCAGAACCTTATGAGGTGGGACATTCCCACTAGAAAGGACAAGCAGACTGGAACAGCTACAGTGACAGAACATACATCTTCAAAGAAAGATCATCAGGAAAAACCCCAAACAAAAAAGTCAGCATGAGTGGCTACTATACAAGAATAAGCAAGCTCT
The DNA here is from genome assembly GCF_000296735.1 of Chrysochloris asiatica. Lineage (NCBI taxonomy): Eukaryota > Metazoa > Chordata > Mammalia > Afrosoricida > Chrysochloridae > Chrysochloris > Chrysochloris asiatica. Next base: position 14,869,619 of record NW_006408527.1, read on the forward strand.
TTGCCAGGAAGACATCAAGGCTAGCAATCAAGTACCTTCAGGACAAACTCCTCTCGACTGAACCTCAAAGGGAATACACAAACAAGCATGTAAGCTTGCTGGCGACCACATTAGTCTACTGGTGAGTGGAGGATGTGGAAAGGCAGCACTGAAGAAATGGGCTGAGTTCAACCCCAGTCCATTGAATCCCGTTGACCTGGAGATGAGAGAGAGAAGAGGAAGGGCTGGTTGGTCCAAAGTGCGGTGAGACCTGAGGACACTTGAGCCCATGGACAAGGACTTAGCCAGAGGGCTAAAGCTGAGAGTGAAGCATCCAACTGATATGAAGTGAGGGGAAATGCACAAGAACACCCCAACTTGCATACAGTACACTTTTAACCTAGCCTTGATGGCTCAATAATCAGAACTTGACTAGAGGAAGATTGAAAAAAAAATAAAAAAATAAAGGTAAATTGCTTCAATTTGATGAACCTGACCTATACTCACAGCAGTAGTTACTCTAAATACCAACAGAGAGGGAAAGAGTCTTCACATCAAGTATCAACCCTATCCCCTCTGTACACAGGGTAGATAGGGATGGGCAACTAAGACATTGGCTACCTAAAATGAGGAGGCAATAAAGGCATGAAGTGACTGGCTTACAAGGTTTTAAGAGAGAGTTTAGTTTAAGAGTATGGGGTGGGGTGGGGAGGGGGGAGAAAGAGTTCCCACTGAATAGTTTTCATCTTGTCTAGATGGGTCTGGTGAAAAGATAAGATTCGTATGATTCAATAGTGAATAATTGTTATTATGACTAATTGCAACTGTCACAATTGTAAAGGTAGAAGTTCTATAACAAAAACAGGGGAGTGCTTAATGTTATAGGCCAGAAACAAAGGACCGTAGGACCATCAAGAGAGAAGTGCACAAGCAGAATGCAGGACCTTATCCAGAGAAGCAGCAGTGCCAGAGATGGAGGCAGAGATGGGGGCATGGAGAAGGGGAACGGCTGAGGACTCTAGATTCATGGACTAAGAAGAGAGGGACTAAGAGCTGGAGGCCAAGAGGCAGACTTGCAGAATGTGCCCTTTGGTGGTGTAAATTATTATATATGCCTGAGTGTTTAAAAAAAAAGAAGCTAAAATGAATAGAGAGAAATACTGTTAACTGATGGTACATGGAGGGGATTATAATCATTGTAATGAAACAAGGTGTATGATTTGTTGAATGTAAAATTGATGATCTGCCCTGTAAACTTTCACTCAATCCACAATAAAAACCTGAAATTAAAAAAAGAAAAAGAACTGATTCGACAGCAATTCACAGTTCAGTGATTCGGGGAAGGCAATTTTTTCCTTTCAAGTTTTATTTGACATTCCGTGTCTTATTTCCTACATGGTTTCTGCTGAGAAATCAGAAATTAGTCCTCCTTTGTACGTAACTTTTCATTTCTCCTGAGCTGCTCTGAGGATTCTTTCCTTGTCTTTGGTTATGAAAAACTGGATTATGATATGTCTTGGTGTTTTCTTTAAGGTTTCATCCTGTTCAGAGTACATTAAACTTCTTGAATGGATACCTTCTCTTCTTTCTTAATTCTAGGAAAGTTTTTTTCCCATAACACTTGGTACTATTGTTTATTTTTATTATTTTTTTGTTATTTTTTTCATGTTTTGGAATTTCAATCATATATGTCTCCTCTTGATAGTGTTCCATATAAATCATAGTCTTCCTTTGGACTTTTTTGTTCTTTTTTCTGATTGTTCCTCTAGCAGATGAATATTGAGAGATTTTTCTTCAAGCTTCATAATTTGGCCTTCTACTGATTCAATTCTACTTCTTTGCCATTTCAGTATATTATCTATTTCTGAAATCTTGGTATTAATCTACTGGCTTTCTAATTACTGTTGTTTATGGTTCTCTTTTTTTTTTCATTTATTTTGTCAGTATGTTACTGAATTCTACAGTTTTGTCTACGTTTTCTTGATTTAATCAGCAGCTTTCATGATCATTCTCTCAATCCATTGAAGGTGACTAAATAGCATTCTTTTGAATTCTTTACCAACTAATTCTGATTTTGGTATTATATTTTCTGATTCTGTATTTTGGTCAGTTGTTTAAGACACTGTCTTGTTTCTTCATGTAAGTTGAAATTGTTTGTTGTCTCTGAGACATTGGGGTGTCATATTTAGTTGATGATTGTATGTTGGTATGTTCTCAGGAACTCACCACCTGTCTCTCAGAGAATGTGAAAGAGACCAGAACTGTAAACGCAGTTCATTCTTTGTTCACTGTTTGTGTAAGGTAATTCAGGGAGGGTTCATGGGCCTTCAGAAGCAGGAGCACTGTGTCAGGTGAGCAGTCTGCACGGGCAGGATGCCACTGGCCACTTGGTAGTCAAGGCCAGGAACTGGCTATGCCTCTGGTTACCAGGAGGGCATGGTAACAAGGGAGAACTGCACCTCCTTGCCACCAACCTCCATCTTTGCCCTGTGCCCGCAGGCTGCTACACTGCCAGTCACTCGCAAAAGCCTGAGTTGGCCACGTCACTCCACGCCAGACCACAATCTGCCCATTTTTCTTCCTTTCACTGCTCCTGTACAGCTTCCCCTTTCAGCTGACACTCAATCCACCTCTCTGCTGTATTATTTGATGCTCAGGGTTCCAGGATCACAATCTGTATCTGTCTCACTCAGTCTCCCAAGTCTTGCTTGCAGAAGGTCGACTCAGTGTATCTGCCTCCTCCGCCATCTTGTCCCAGAAGTCTAGATTGTCAAATAATCTTAATCCTAATTGACATTGTCACGGTGATGTTGTTGCTATGTCCCATCAAGTTGGTTTTTACAACTGAGGCTTTAAATCATTGTTGTTGTTGTTAAGTGCTGTCGAGTTGGTTCCAACCCGTAACGACCCTGAACAGGGTTTCAACGCTGTAAATCTTTACGGGAACAAAAAGCCTCATCTTTCTCCCATGGTGCTTTTGAATTGCCTATCTTGCGGCTAACAGTCCAGTGTTTATTCTACAGCAACACTGCCAGCACTCATCTTTCAATGATTGCCAAGACTATAACTCTTTTGGGGAAGAAAACGGTCTCATTTTTCTTCCAAGGATCAGTTGGTGACTTTTTTAGTTAGCAGTCCGATGCTTAATTCACTGCACCACCATATTCCAGGATGCTAAAATCTGAAATCAAGGTGTCAGCATGGTTGGTTCCTTCAGGCAACTCCAAGGGAGAATCTGTCCCATGGTCCTCTCCTAGCTATTGCCGATTCTAGCATCCTTATCATTCCTTGGCTCACAGAAACTTTATTCCAATCTCTGCCTCCATCATCACATGCTATTCCTTTTCCATAAGACTATCAGTCATAGGATTTAGGGCCAACCCTAATCCAATATGACGCCTCTTAACTAAACTACTTACACCTGTGAAAATCCTAGTTTTGAATAAGGTCACATACTGAGGCCCTGGCTAGACATAAATTTTGAGGCTACACTATTCAATTTAGCTCAGGGGAGATCTTATCAGCTGTGGGATTGATGATGATGAACTGATTAACAATGAATAACAACAGAATTATTCAGGGAATTACTTAAATATTCCTGACAACAAGAAAATCTCCCTCAAGTGCTTGATTTAGCGTGAATTTTTTTTTTTCTTTTTCAAAAACAATTATATAGTGATATGATTATACACTGCTAAGGCCTTACGATGGCATGGAATTGGTGTATAGTAACTCTTGGTTTTTTAAATCTAAAAAAATGAGAGGGAGAAAATAATTCTCTCATGTGTTCAAGACTTTCCAATTCAGTCATATAATTCATTTCTTTATTTTAAAAATTAAAATAACATTTTTTATTTTGACATTTGTTACATGTACAATTTAGTGACATTATGCAACCATCAGCACTATCTGTCCCAAAAGCTTTCATTCATCCCTAACAGGAGTTCAAAGCCTCCTAAATAATGACTCTGTCTTTCCCCTTCCAGTCCACTCTGGTAACCACTAGTTAATTTTGGTACATATGCATTTGCCTGTTCTAGATATAATGAGCTCTGGTAGCGTAGTGGTTACAAATTGGGCTGTGAACCACAAGGTGAGCAGTTCAAAACTACCAGCTGTTCTGCAGAAGAAAGATGAGGCTTTCTGCTCCCATAAAGATTTACAACCTCGGAAACCCTGTGCAGGGTCACTATGAGTCAGAATTGACTCCACAGCAAATAACCACCACCACCATTCTAGATATATAAGGAACCTCATGATATTTGTCCCTTTGTGACTGGCTTGTTCATTCAGCATAATTCTGATCTTTAAAAAATGAGGTAAAACTTGTCAAGCATGCAGCTGAGCTGAAGAGAACCAAAGAGAGTTTCCAGGTGGTAGAACAGACAATTAAAACAAGGAGTCAAAATGAAATTAACAGTTACATCTTTCATATCTGACTGTGACAACATTAGCAAGAGGACCAGGTAACATAACATTTTATTCTATGGTAACTAACAACAAACTACACAAACCATTTTCCTCATGGAATAGTTGGGTGAAGGGTCAGGTAAATCAGCACAGAGGTGTGGAATATCTCTCAGTGCTTGTGGCTGTTGTTGTTGTTAGGCATCATCAAGTTGGTTGGTATTGACTCATAGCGACCCTAAGCTCAACAGAATGCAACACTGCCTGGTCCTGCACCAACCTCACAATTGTTGCTAAGTTTGAGTTCATTGCTGCTTCTACTGTGTCAATTCATCTTGTTGGAGATCTTCCTCTTTTTCTCCGACCCTCCACTTTACCAAACATGATATCCTTCTCCAGCGACTGGTCCCTCCTGACAATATGTCTAAAGTATGAGAGACGAAGTTTGGCCATCTTGGCCTCCAAGGAGCACTCTGGCTGCACTTCTTCCAAAATGGATCTGTTGGTTCTTTTGGCAGTCCATGGCACTTTCAATATTCTTCCCCAACACCATAACTCAAGTGCATCAATTCTTCTGTGATCTTCCTTATTCATTGTCCAGCACAAATTGGTTTTTTTTTGGCAGTCCATGGTACTTTTTTTTTTTTTTTGATTTTCCTTTTTTTTAATAAATGTTTTATTGTGAATTGTGTGATAGTCTACATGGGAGAACATTAGTTTTACAGTCATTCTATCATCTATCATTTCATTGGCATAGTTACCATCCCGTCCATGCATCCTCACCCAACCAAAGGGTGTACCATGTAAGCCTGCATCCCCCCCACCACAGTCCTCAGCCCCTTTCCCTGTCCGGACCCCAAGTCCCTAGCCACACCATCTCTTGACATCGTCTTCTCTGCTTCCATCTCAGGCCTCACTGCTTCTCTGGGTAGGATCCCGCTCTCTGCTTTTCTCCATTGACGGTCCTAGGGTCCTCCGCTCCTAGACTGAAAAGTTAATCACTCCCCTCCTTGCTACAAAATGTCCACCTTTAGATTTCCCACCCTCACAATCAGTCCTGGTAACAATTATTCACTATTGCAGCACAAGAGACCCATCTGTATTTCGTTTCATCAGCCCTTCCTGGACAGGCTGGATACTATTCACTGGAGACTCTACCTTCCTCCACTGGAGACTTTAGGCTCCCTCTTGAAAGCTTGTACGCCAGTCACTTCTTACCTTTGTATCCCTCTCCCCATTTTGGGTAGCCAGTGTCCAAGTTGCCCATCCCTGTCTACCCTTTGTGTGGAGGGGGTGGGAATAGTTCTTGCAGCAGGGATTTGTTTCCTCTTTTGAGCTACTGCATTTATAGGTGTAGGTCATGTTTATTGAACTGTATCAGATGACACTTTTTTCCTCTTCTTTCTTTTTTGGGTTGAGCTCTGTTTATCCAGTCATTGAAGCCAGGTCAAGTGGGTATCATATGTAAGTGTGGGTGTTCTTGCATCTGTCCACCCTCTTTTTATCAGCTGGCCGCCCTGCTCTCCATTGTAGTCCTCTGTGGCTGTGTCATTGACTCTGAGCCCATAAGTCCCCAGGTCTTGCCTTGCTGCTGGCCGACCAGGTCTCCACCCAGGTTCACAGTAGTTTGCTGAACAGTGTAGGGCTTAGCTCACCACTTCATTGATGTTCTTCGGTCACTTCCCCTTCTGGGTGATGTGCGTGGTTGCCAATCAAAGCGTATATTTCCCTTGCATCTTAGTCTTAGAAGAGAATTTGCACTGAGAGGACCCAACCACTTGCCTTGATGTCTCCTGGGCAAGCAACCTGCATGTTCTTGTGGTAACAGTTGGACTGCCCTTATTGTTCTGTATTTTTCCTGTAGGTCTTTCTTTCAAGAAGTATCTTCTGGTTTTCTAGCTGCTCCTGGCTGGTCTGCTTGTCCTTTCATGTGGAAAATTTCCCATCTCTGAAGGTCTGGATGTGGTTTGGGCTTCTACCTATACTCCCATGTAATACAGAGGGTCCTCAGAAAACCTCCTTCACTGGACACATTGTAGCCCCATTTTAGGTATTCCAATCAGTTATAGGCAGAAGACGGGCTTACAAGCTTTCCATGTTGATATTTCTGGTTATTCCTTTCTCTCACCCTCTAGTGTCTGTTTTATAATATATTGCAAGGAAAACCATGATTCAAAAGACAGCCAAGCATCTTAACATTATTCCCCCCTTTTCCCCATTCCATCCATGTCTCAGTCTCTGTATTCCAGAG
>NW_006408527.1:14877444-14914875 GCF_000296735.1 Chrysochloris asiatica
ATCTTTAATCCATGTTGAGTTCATTTTTGTATAGGGTGTGAGGCTAAGGTCTGGTCTCAGACTTTTACATATCGCTTTCCAGTTCTGTCAGCACCATTTGTTAAAGAGACTGTCTCTTCCCCATGCAATGTGCCTAGACACTTTGTCGAAAATCATTTGGCTGTAAGTGGTTGGGTTAATATCTGGATTCTCGATTCTATTCCAATGATCAATGTCTCTTACATTGTTCTATGGTACTTTTAATATTCTCCTCCATGACCATAACTCAAATGCATCATTTCTTTTGCAGGCTTCTTTATTCACTGTCCAACTTTTGCATGAATATGAGGTTACTAAAAATACCTTGGCTTGGGTTAGGTGAACCTTAGTCCACAAACTGACATCTTTGCTCTTCAACACCTTAAAGAGGTCTCGTGCAGCAGATTTGCCAAATGCAATATGTTGTTTGATTTCTTGTCTGCTGCTTCCATGAGTGTTGATGGTTGATCCAAGCAAAACCAAGTCATTGGTAACTTCAATCTTTTCTCCATTTATTGTGATGTCATTTACTAGTCCAGTGGTGAGGATTTTTGTTTTCTTTACATTGAGATGTGATCCATACTGAATCTTATGGTTTTGATCTTCATCAGTAAGCATTTTAAGTCCTCTTCAGTTTCAGCAAGCGAGGTTGTATCATCTGAATATCAAAGGTTTTTAATGAATCTTCCTCCAATCCTGATGCCATGTTTTTCTTTATATAATCCAGTTTCTCGGATTATTTCCTCAGCAGACAGATTGAATAGTATGGTGAAAACATACAACTCTGGCACACACCCTTGCTAATTTTGAACCATTCAGTGTTCCCTTGTTCTAGTCAAATAACTGCCTTTTGCACTATGTACAGGTTCCTCATGAGCACACATAAGTGTTCTGGAATACTCATTCTCTGAAATGTTGTCCATAGCTTGTCATGATCCACATTATCGAAAGCCTTTTCATAGTCAATAACACAAAGGTAAACACCTTTCTGGTAGTCTCTGCTTTCAGCCATATGACATCTCTCATTGCATGTCCTGGTCTGAATCCAGCTTAAACCTCTAGCAGTTCTCTGTCAATGTACATTTTCAAGCATTTTAACTTGTATGATAAATTAATGATATTGTCTGATGACTTCTGCAGTCCACTGGGTCACTTCTCTTTGGAATGGGCACAAATCTAGGTCTCTTCCAGTCAGTTGACCAGGTAGCTGTCTTCCAAATTTCTTGGCATAGATGAGTGAGTGTCTCTAGTGCTTCATTAGTTTGTTGAAAGCTTTCCATTTGTATTCCATCAGTTCCTGGTGCCTTGTTCTTTGCCAATGCCTGCAATGCACCTTGGTCTTCTTCATTCAGTATCATTGGCTCTTAATCATAATGTACCTCTTGAAATGGTTGAACATCAACCACTTCTTTTTGGTACAGTGACTCTGTGTATTCCTTTCATCTCCTTTTGATGCTTTCTGCATCATCCAATATTTTGCCCATAAAATCCTTCAATATTGCAAGTCGAGGCTTTATGTTTTTCTTCAGTTCCCTCATCTGGAGAAATATTGAGCGCATTTTTCCCTTTTGGTTTTCTACCTCCAGGTCTCTGAATATTTTGTTACAATATTTGACTTTGTCTTCTTAAGCGGCTCTTTGAAAATTTCTATTCAGCTCTTTTACCTCCTCATTGCTTCCATTTGCTTTAGCATCTCTATGCTGGAGAGAAAGTTTCAGAGTCTTTTCTGACATTCATTTTGGTCGTTTCCTTCTTTCTTATCTTCTTAAAGACATTTTTCTTTCTGCCTGTATGATGTTCTTAATGTCATCCCACAATTCTTCTGGTCTCTGGTCTTCAGTGTCTAACTCATCAAATCTATTCTTCAACAACAACATGGTCAGACTTAAAACAACACAGATAGGTTTTTATCCAATTGCCTGACACCTCAAAACTAATAGGGTTGGAACTTATGAAAGTCATAAGTAGGTTCATTGTAAAGTTTAACGTACCCTAAGCCCTGTTCCTATGGAATGATTTTCCCAAGGATAGACAAATCTGTTTCCCTGGAATAGATAAGGTCTCAGTTCTTAGAAATAAGGAACTACAGGATACCTGAGCCAGGTGCCTGTATCTGGGTGGGGCTTGCTGATAAGTCCAGTAAACAAGGAGAATTTTCATGGTCTGCATAAAAATTGTCACCAACCATTTCTCCCATAGCACGTTCTGCTTCTTATTTGGGTTCAGTAATTCATTGCAATGATCACACAGAACTCAGACACCAAACACAGTTATGGGCTTTATTAGAGAAGTTAACACGTTAAAGGTTTTAAACATTTCCTTCCTTCCAGGTAGTTTGCAAATCCTGGTGGTAACTCCTGACAACCCAATGTGATGTGTTGAAGGGTTTTATTTCGGCTGCATGTGAAATGAAAAAACTCTTAGTCTCATTGCACATGCCTCCAGCCCAGGCTTGCAGGCCCCTGCCATAGTGTAGCCAGGACTCGATCTTTATAGACACACATACACGTTCATCACACCATGTACACATGCACACTCACAGTCTCACACCACACATCAAACACTCACAACACACCTTTACACACTCACATACTCATCCAACACACAACACACACATTCACAATTATATACCACACACTCATAGTAACATACATACACCACACATCACCCACACTCATGTCATATACACATCACGTTCTTTCTCTGCTCATTCTCCATCAATTTCTCTCTGGGCCATTCTAAAGCCCAGGGGATCACAGAGCTCAGCTCCCCACTGGGGAGAGTCCTTCATATAGGGAAGGCTAGTGGATGATCTGAGCCGAGGCCTCTGGCACTCTGACCAGTGGCCAGTGGTTGCAGTTGAACATCTTTCCGTAATTGATGACTGGAGAAATCGCAACTACACCAGTTATGGAATATGGAAACCCAGAGAGGGATGGGTCAGGGCAGACTGCTTGTCCCCCACACGCTTCCTCTGCACCTGTTCTGAGCCTCCTATTCAGCTTCCACTGCAGATGTTGTTGTTTTGCATTCTAGACAGCATGTGATAAATCTGGGGTGCATGGGTGAGTGCACAGTACACTGAGGAGGCCTGAGGGAGTCAGGCACACCTCCTGCAAACATAGTCTAAATCCTCTGTAGTTACAAGAGGCTGCAATGCCTGGAGTTGGGGCCTAAAAACCTAGGCACTTGTAACACCCAGGAACGACCCCTGGGAATCCTCCCCATAAGTAAGAACTATTCATATTTCCTCATGTAAAAATGCTTGAAGTACTTCCATGTCTGAGATTTTTCCTTGGCCTCATGAAAGACAGGCTGGACAGGGATCAGCCCTACTTTATAAAGAAGGCTTTCTCAAAGCCAGAAAGTTCTAAGCCAGGACTAGAAGTCAGATCTTTCCAAGATATCTTACCAATTACCTCTGCATCTTTCTCTTCCCATGGCTCATGGGGTTTTACCCCCTGAACCCTCAGTATCATAAAATATCACTCAGCCAAGTGGTCTATCACAAGTCCCCCATGAAAAGGCAATGCCTTATGGAGGTGGTTGGGAGAAAAGGGACGACTAAACTGAGATGCTGGATGAGCAGTGGTAAGACCTCAGGAATGATATTTCACAGGATGGAATTTCAGGGACCTCCTAGCCCCCTCTTCATTTTATAGATAAAGAAATTAAGACTCTAAGAAAGGCAGTAAATAGCTCAAAGTCCAGTAGTTACTCAAAACATTTGTCAAATGAGTTCATTGTTGGCTGATGAGAACTACAACAGATCACTGGGTGGTACAATTTGTGTTAAGTTACTAACCTAAAGGTTGGTGATTCAAATCCACATAGTACCACGAAAGAAAGGCGTGGAGAACTGATTCCATCAAGATGACGGCCAAAACAATCCTATGGAGCAGTTCTACTTTGTAACATGGGGGTCGCCATGCATCAGAATCAGCTCAACAGTAATGATTTTGTTTTGATTTTATTTATTTTTAGTTGTAAGGACTACAACTGGCATCTTCTGACTTAAGGTTCAAGCTCTTATCCATACATCCTCGATGAGAGAAAAATAATGAGAGGGCTCCTTTATCCCAAAGACAGAGAGACAAAGCAAATGACTCTTACTCCTATAGATAAAGCTAAAGCATAGGAGGGACTCTTAAGACAAAGTGATGAAGACAAGGAAATAGCAGATCTGGTAGTTGCCTGGGGAGCCTCTGAACCTTAGAAACTCATCCTCACTCAACACATGTTTTCTCAATTGCTGACTTCCGCTGTGGTTTGCTAATATTTTCTTTTTAGTATAACACTAGTTAGCAAACAACACAAATTTCATTTCCTCATTTTCAAACCTTGCTTTTCGTGAGGGCCAGAAAACTATTTCAGATCACAAAAGGTTCTGGGTTGGGCAGTGGGTCTTTGTCCCTCTCCAGAGGCTCTCAGATGAGATCTTGCTTGGGAAGGAGCCATGAACCTCTGGATTTGGTCACTTTACTTCCTGCCAGGTAAGTGCTATGAGGAAGTACAATTCCTCAGACTTCTTACGAGATTTGAATTGGCCACACGTACAGAAGTTGCCAGGCATCTTCAGCTAAGATGTTTCTGGACACATTCCACTGCAAACCAATACCTAGGGCACTGCAAGGATGGAGGTCTTCTCCACCCTATGCCAGTGTTGTTGCTCCATTCTAGATACTTCTATTCGGGTCAGGTGTTCATTCATAAAGGCTGAAGGGATTATCATATCTCCCAGATTTGTTGTTGTTGTTGTTAAGTGCTGTCGAGTCGATTCCCACCCACAGCGACCCTATACAGGGTTTCTGAGGAGCAGCTGGTGAGCTTGAACTGCCGACTTTGAAGTTCAAACAGCTTTGCAGTCTGGTGCATTAACCCACAGCGCCACACCAGAACTCCTCTCCCAGAAATGATAGCCTGTTAATATGAGATCTTGTCACAGGTGCCTCCAAAGTTCATTCTTCTTACTTCCATGTTCATGTTCTCTTTCTTTGGGTCTCTTTCTCTCTTGAATTTTCAACTTTCAACTCTACATGAAGTGTTCCTAATACATTCTGCAGCCCTACTCTATTTTCTGAGTACCATATCTCAGGAAATGAAACTGACCTCTGGGCACTCTCACTTGAATTTCACCAAAATCCAAAATGCTACATGCTCTGCGCTTTACCTTAAGCTTCTCCTTGGTCACCATGCCAAGCAGCTTACTCCATTTGTCTTAACTGTCTCTGACAACAGCCTCAAAATGTCAGAATGGCTTTTTAACACCTTTTTTCATTTACGGTTACTGTTGATCCAATAATTGGCCAATTCATGTTAATTTCTGTTATTGTTGTTTGTCACCATCAAATTGGCTTCATCTCATGGCAATCTTGTGGATCCTAGAATAAATGTTTCCTGGTCCTTCATGGTTACTGGTGTGGCTCTGTGGGCTAATGCATCAGACTGCAAAGTTGTTTGAACTGCAAGGTCGGTGATTCAAGCTCACCAGTTGCTCCTTGGAAACCCTATAGAGGGTCACTATGGGTCGGAATTGACTTGACAGCACTTAACAACAACAACATGGTTACTGGTATGTCCGAGTCCATTCTTGTGACTGTTGTGTCAATCCAGCTCATTAAGAAACACTTCTCGTGTCTGCTGATTCTCTACCAAACATGATGTGCTTTTCAGGAGATTGATCTTTCTTGAAGACATGTCCAAAATAAGTGAGTAGAGGTCTCTCCATCCTTTCTTCTAAGGAGCATTCTGATTGTTATTTCTTTAAAGACTGATCTATTTATTCCTATCACAGTCCACAGTATATTCAACATTCTTTGCCAATTACCACAGTTCAATTGCATCAGTCCTTCTTCTGTCTTCCTTTTCCATTATCATACTTTTGCATGCATATGAGATGACTGAAAAAATCATGGCTGACAACAGGTTGGTTGTATATTAAGTCCATCTAGAGGCACTTTGGAAGAAAGTCCTGACCATCAACTTCTGAAAAAGCAGTCACTGAAAACCCTAAGGGGTACAATTAGACTCTAACAGACATGGGTTGCTAAGAGTCAGAATCAATCCCATGGCAACAGGTGGTGGTGGGTATAATTGATAGATCCACAATTATTAAGCTGAGAAGCAATGACAGCCTCTATTAGAATGGAAGCAGAAGGAATGAAAAGGAAAGCTAAGATACACGATTAATTTCTTCATTATCTTTCCTACTTCCTTTAAACCAACCTGCATGATTAATCTTGAAGATTTATCTTCTTAAACCTTAACTCTAATTATGGGATTGCCCTTCCTCCAAACCTTACAATACTCCCACTGCCTACTGAATTAAATACAAATTTCTCCAAAGCATCCACTTTTTATAGTACTCCCCCAGGCACTTTCTAACCTTCCATGAAACAAGAATCTTCCCGAACACATTCTGAGCTACCATGTTCTTTCTGCTCATGTTAGTTCTTCTTCTAAGAACATCTTTTGTCTCACCATTCCTTTGATGGGTCCTTCAAAGACCATCTCAAACTCCTTCTCCTTATTGTACACTTTCTGAGTCCCACCTACCAAGCTCCAACAACTGATCACATTTTGCCTTGTAATATGGATCAATGTGGACCCATCTTATTTTGTTACTTAAGTGGAAAGCTCCTTAAGGGTAAAAATGGTTTGTTGTGATTTGTATTCTTTGTGATGCCTTGAATATAGAAGAAACACAATAAATATTTGTTGACTTGAAAACTGAAAAGCTCAAAAGAATGGAATTTTACTGAGATTGCAGATACCGTGAGACATAGTCAGAGACTATGGGCACGGTCTATGTATGGTTAAGTTTGAATCTCAGAGGGAAGAATAGTTGGGAGGAAGAATGAAAGAGCCACAAGAGTGAAGGGTTCCTCAAATGGTACCACTTCAGCCTTACATAACAATGACCATGATAATGGTATGGCTCAGACACCATTTCATTCTGTTATTGAAAAGGTTGCTATGAGTTGGAACTAATTCTATGGACCCCAACAACTGTTTGTCCTGAGCAGTCTCCCCATTCTTGCTGGGCCAGCGGGATCTCTGCCATGGACCCTCACACTTTGGAGCACCCACTGATTATTTGTATTTTCTACAGTCATGTCCATTCCTATAGGGTACAGAATTCACCAGCCCATACTTCCTCTTCTAGATCTTGACTTTCCTGTCCAAATGACTCCACCCTACTTCCAGTGACTGTGTGAACCTCTACCCTGGGTCTTACTTCTGAGGGTGACCCTGCATCCTACAAAAATGTGACCACATACAGCTGTTTAAAGAAGAGATGGGGTGTAGATGGAACTTGCACATACAAGCTGAGATGTCTGTCATGTATAGTAGGACCTTTGGGATGTGGTCAGGGGTCAGAGGTAAGAGGACAAGGAAGTTAGACCTGACGCCAGGAGCATGAACTCTGGGGTTGGTTTTCACAGAAGAGCCATGTTCTGGAGTGGTAATGCAAGGAGTATGTGAATTTGACAAGACAAGGGTTGTTGTTCCAAGTGCCATCAAGTCAGTTCTGACCATAGCAGCCCTGTATAGGGTTCCCAAGGAGTGGCTGGTGAGTTTGAACCACCAATCTTGAGGTTCAAACCAACCTTGCAGTCCAGCGCATTAGCCCGCAACGCCACACCAGATACAAAACATATTTTACTCAACAGTTTACTAGTTTTGTCTATAACTTTAAAACATTTACACATATGGTATTTGGGTTTTCATTTGTACTTCTGTCCCAATTATGCAAATCTGAGGGGTAGGTCTAGTCCACTGAGCCCAATGTATGTAGCACAAATTGCAGACCATGTCCCTTTAGACAAATACAGAAATCTCAGGCCAGCTTTCCATTTCCCAAGATTCTGCTATGACTTGAATTAATCAGGTTCTCATCATTACTCCCTCCATTCATTACACAACAGCCAACGACTATCTTCAGAGCATCCCACCAGCCAAAACCTCAGAAAGGTTTACTTTATTTTGCATTATGAAAATTACAGGGTTTTTTGTTGTTATTTTTTCATGTTCCACACATATATTTTTGGACTCCTGGTGTGGGATGTAGGATCAGCACTGGACTTCAAACCATAAGGTCGGCAGTTCAAAACCTATTAGTTTCTCCTTGGAAACCCCATAAGGGTTGCTATGAGTTAGAACCAACTCCACAGCATGTACAACAACATATATATTGACATTGATTGAGAGTGACTTTTTAAACCACCTCTCTCTCTTGCCCCTACCATCACCTCTGAAAATCAAGCCATCAATTCAGAGATTAATGTCACTTTGGAGCTTTTTTTGCAGTATTAACATTAAAGAGATTTGTTTCTTTAGGGACCTTTATTCCTCCCTTTCTTCCCCAGAATCATTTGCAAATGTAGTTCTATAGCCCAGAATTGTAGAACTGCAAGGATACCTGGGGCATTTGTTGAAAAATACAGATGTCTCCATCCTAGACAAGGAGCTCTGGTAGCATAGTGGCTATGAATTGGGCTGTGAACTGCAAGGTCAGCAGTTCGAAACTACCAGCTGTTCCACAGGAGAAAAATGAGGCATTCTGCTCCCATAAAAATTTACAGCCTCGGAAACCCTGTATAGGGTCGCTATGAGTCAGAACCGACTCCATGGTACATAACCACCACCACCCATCCTAGACAGATGTAGTCATCATCCCTAAGGGTAGGATAAATCATCTGCATCTTGATCATCTGCATCTTGGCAAGTTCTCAGATTACTATGTTTGTTTAACCCTTTTTTGTGAATTGAGTGAAGGTTTACAGAGCAGATCAGTTTTCCATTCAACAATTGGTACACATTTTGTTCATGCAATCTTCACAATGTAATATCACTTATACCAATTCCTCCCTGGGTTTACTATTTCCATTCCTCTTTCTTTATTAACCCTTCCTGTCTTCCAAACTTTGTTCTTGGGCAAATGCTGCTCTTTTGATCTTGAATGGTTGATTATTCTAAGGAATGTATTCCTGCCTAGTGTTATGTTGTTATGTGCTGTGGAGTCAGTTCCGACTCATAGCGACCCTGTACAGGGTTTCCGAGGCTGTAAATCTTTACGGGAGCAGAAAGCCTCATCTTACTCCTGTGGAACAGCTGGTAGTTTTGAACTGCTGACCTTGTGGTTCGCAGCCCAATTCGTAACCACTACGCTACCAGAGCTCTTTCCCTAGTGTTACAGCTCACCTTATGTTAGTGTTGTCTCATTGTTATGTGCCATTGAGTCAGTTCCGACTCATAGTGACCCTGTATAAGGTCATTGACCCTGTGGCTCACAGTCCAGTGCTGATCCTACAGTGCCACACCAGGAGTCCTGTTCACCTTGTAACTTGTCTGTTGTTTGGTTGAAAATTGTATCACATGGATGAGCTCAGTTTTAGGCCTGAAGGGTGTTGAAGGTCATAGTCTTGGGAGTTCCACCAGTCTCTATCCTACCAGTAAACCTGGTCTTTCTTATGATGGTAAGTTTTGTTCCACATTTTTCTTCCTCTCTATCTGGGACTTCCTAATTTGACCCCCTTTCAGAAGGGTTGGTGTTGGTAGGTAAGCAGCATCTCGTTCTCCTGGTCTACAGATTCTAGAAATTAAGGTTCATATGGTCCGTGAGTTCACTGGGCTAACTGTTTCCATGCATCTTTGATTTTCTCACTCTTCTTTGCTCCACACGGGAATAGTTGCATCTTAGATGGCTGCCCATACCACCCCTGCAAGATGACTCTTAAGCACACTGTGCTATTTTAGAATTCTAAACCAGGAGATTGGAACTGTTTCAGTTCATTAATTTAGGAAAAATCCCTTTCTAAGACGACATATGTTGTTAACTATTAGGAACTTCAGGGAAGTTTGGTTACTTTCTCCTGAGGTTTTGGTCATTTTCAGATCGCCAACTAGTGCCCCCTTGTTCTGACCAGAACTCAGTGTGCCCAGAAGCTCTCTTTGTGCTTTGTCTCACTAGCTGAGCAATGAGGAAGTCTGGGACTTACCCAGAATCCCAACCTAAGTGGAAGAAGACCAAACTCTGTTATTAGGATCTTTATTATTATAATTTCTTGTTCTGGGGGAAGCAGCATTCATGGTCCACTCTGCCTAGGTTCTCAGCCATAAATGTCCCTGTACATCCCCCCTCAACTGGGCTTTACACACAGGTGTGTGTGAGCATTCTAGAGGCACAGGAGGGTCCTCTCATCCCTTAAACTGGCTCATGTGCTTTGCATAATGTCGCCCTTCCATTGCCATCACAAATTTCAGCAGATGTAGAGCCGTGACTGGCTATTCATGTAAGGGTTTCCACATCATCTCTTACATTTCTCACTGCCTCTTCGACTCCTTCTGCCAACATGTTCCTGCAAATGCTTTCTTCCTAGCCCTTGTCTTACTACATTCCATGTTCGCGTGTTTGCTTTTATCTCCTTTCCCCCAGACTGGAATGACTTCCTCAGACCTACTGGCTTCTCCAGAAGCCTCAATCCCTGTCTCTTTCCTGAGTGTTTCTTGACTTTCTTTATTTGACTAAGCTCTTACTGTGAGCCCTGTGGTTGAATTTCAGAAGCTTTGTGAACTCCATGACCATGCTGTTTTCCCTCACAACGAACCTTTAGCTGAGCTGTCCTCACTGCCAAGAAGACTTTCTTCTCCTCCACCCTGTGTCCTTTACTCTATGAACCTCCTTGCCAGAAAGATGCAGACCAGAAAGATGGGGACCCACCTACTATAGCTGAAATTCCTACACAACTTGACCCACTTCTCTAGCTGATTCAACCGAATTAGACATGTCTTCTCTCAGCTACAACACAGGCCTGCTTAGGACAAGGCCTCATGAACTGCGGTTTCAAGCGCCAAGAGTGAGAGATGATTCAGCACTCTTTTCCCTTCCCACATGCATACAGTATGCACACATGCACTTGCTTCTCCCCTTCTGTCCCCTCGCTCACTCCCTCAGTGAAGGCAGTCACCATTCTCTCAACTGCCCTCCGTGCCCAATTCACGTCACAACTTAGACATCATTTCTTCCAGAACCCTTCCTCAAACTATACAACAGTCTAGGTCAGGTGCCACTGCTTGATACTTCCAAGGATCCCTAAGCTATCTCTGTCAGGGAATTTAAGACATTGTTCTGTAATACACCACGTTTACACTGTGTTGGTATACCTAGTCATCTGCTCCATCTGTGAAGAGAGTGATATCAACTATTCAATAAATACTAGCTCACCGATGGAATAAATACAACTACGGACGAATGGTTTAGCTGAATGGGTGTGAGCAAAACAAAACCCTATTGCCATGGAGTCCATTGTGATTCAGCTTTCTTAAAGACCCCGCATGTTTTGGAGTAGAACTGAGCTCCACAGGATCCTTAGTGGCTGTCATCTTACAGAACTAGATTGTCAGGTCATTTTTAAAGGTGTCACTGCACAGATTGGAACCGCCAATCTTTTAATTAGTAGCTGAGAACAAACTGTTTGCACCACCCAGGGACCTAAACAAAAGTGGAAAGGTAAACCTGTTGCAGCATAACCCACACGATGCCTCCCAACACCACCCGAAAGTCATTTGGGGGTTGTGTGCTGTTTGAGGTCATCCATGGCATAGCACCTCTCATTGGAGTTGGTGGTATTTGAATTATATGCTCTGGGGGTTGGTGTCTGGGTCCTTATGGGTTTGGGTTTGGTGATGAGGCTGAGGCTGGGGAGAGGTGTGGCTAGTACAAGCTGGGACTAGGCATAGCGTTGTAGACTGACATAAAGCTGAACTGAGGTTGTGCATGGAGTTAGGGTAGCAAAAGGCTGAGAAGAAGCCTAAAGCTAGAGGTTTACATAGGGCTGAGGCTAAGGACTGGCTGAGTCTGGGCTGATAATGGTGATGGGACTGGGACTGGGGCAAGACTGTGCTGAAACCAGGGCTTGGGTTGAATTTAGTACTGGAGATGGGGATGTGGCTGGGATTAAGATCTCATTGAGGATGGGATTTCCTCTGCATTAACTCTCTCTCCCTTCAGTATCAAACGCTCTAAAGATTCTCCCAAAAGTTGACCTGGAGGGAGAACTAGGAGGGTCCATTACCTTCACGTGCTCACTGCCTGAAAAGTACACGAGGGTCTATCTGTGCCGGGAGATGACTGGATCCAAAGGTTGTAACACCATAGTGTCCAGTGGGACCTTTGTCAAGAAAGAATACCAGAACCGAGTCACCAAGAAGGTGTATCCAGACAAGAATCTGTTCTTAGTGGAGATGACAGACTTGGTTGAGAGTGACAGCGGAGAGTATGCCTGTGGGATAGGCATGAACACAGACCGAGGCAAGAACCAGCAAATCACCCTCAGCATCAGCGGTACGTACCCCGAGAATGTTTTCACTTGGAGAGGCTTCAACAATCATCCAGGTGTACCAATTCCCCAGCCTCTTGTGTTGTTGCGATCCACACAGTTGAAATCTCATAGCATCAATTAACTTAATTTTCTCTTCAAAGTGTATAAAAGAAACAAGTTAGTTCACTCTTTGCATTGGCCATCCTATTCGGGCCATGGGTCTGGGGGAAGATTAGACGTTCCGAGACTAGAGAATACTGGAACCAAAAGGACATAATTTTTATCCCATGTGAGATCAGCATGAGGAAAAATACTTTCCAAGGCCAAAGTTGTTATTTTGTGATATGATCCATCCCTTATGTCTCCTGAATCCTGCCTTTCTCCTTGGCTCCACTGGTGTCTCCGCATACATACAACACTAATTCACAGCCTCAAATCCCAGTGGCTTCTGAGAGTTTTGCAGGAAATGTTGAATGAGGTTAGGGGAGAGAGTATTCCTTCATGAGAACCACCAGCCCAGTTCCTTTTCTGCTTCTCTGGTGGGTCCTGCCATCCATCCTGGTTGAGTAAGCTTCAACAGGCACCAACAATCCAGTCTTCAGACCTCAGTCCCCTCCTACCTCAAGCCCACCAATGTCTTCCTCTTGCCTCCAATAGAGTATTATCCATTCTGGGAGGAGGAGCCGGCACCTGAGCCTCCGGGATGGTTTCACAGACTTCTACACTCAACAACTGTTCCTATACCCCCTTGGTTCCACATGCCTGAAGATGACAGTCCTTCAGCATTCATATCCAAAGGTCAGTTCACCAAAGCTAGGATGGGAGAGCTCAGGGAGTAGCTGGGGGCACTGACAATGACAGTGTGGATGGAGAGAGGACATCACTGAGTGGCTGACAGAGCAAAGCTGCGTCTCAGGCATGGGTTTCCCTGCCTTACTACAGGGTACTTCCTTGACACCAGCCTTCCATGTCCTCCTTTAAGAATGACACTGTAGGACAAGCACTGGGCTGCTAACCTCAAGGTCAGCAGTTCAAATTCACCAGTCGTTCCTTGGAAACCCTACACAGGGTCGCTATGAGTCTGAACCAACTTGACAGCACTTAATCCAGCCAGCACAGCAGGCACTACTTGTAGAAATAAAATATCACCACCAGGTAGCATCAGAATCAATGGAATTTGTACTTCATTCACAAAATCTTTTTTTGGATGACTGCCCACACCAAGACTGGGCTGGTTTCCCAGTCAGAAGTCCCCATGCCTCATGCTCTCCACAGAGCTGTCTTCTACCTGCTGGCTTCCAGCGATTTAAACAATTCTATCTTTCAGTGAAAAGATCAAGGAGGATCATACATACCTTTACATTTTTAAATGGCTTCCAATTTTCAAACACATTTGACATACAATATTCCCATCAGAAACCTCACATTAAAAACCTTGAACGCCGTTGCGCTAAAGGGCCCCACCTCCCTAGGTGCCAAGTGGGATAGCACAACTGAGTATGACATAAACCCAGAGTTATGGCTGATAGATGTGGGACAGAGACAAATGATGAGCCCACAAATATGGCACAAGGCATAGTGGGCATAGAACTATGAACAAGGTTTCCCCACACACAGAGGAAACAGAGACATTCTGCCTGGGAAGTCAGGAAGGTTTCCTACAGGAAATGGCATTTGAAGCAAATACTAGGAATTTACTAGGTGTAGATGACATGCTAAGAAGCAGGGGTGTATCTAGGGCATGGCACATGCCCTGCTTGCCACTTGAAAGGGGATGCCAATGAGCAGTTTCTATTCACCATTGCAATTCCCATCATCAGCTGTGAGAGATCATTCAGTCATTTTAAATTAATTGCCAGAGTTGCTATTTCCCCATAAATACTCCTCTGCTTAGAAGGCATTGTAGATCATGAGGCCTGCAAGAACAAAGGTGGTCTGGGTAAAAGGGAAGAAGGGTGTGCTGGGGGAAGAGATGGCAACCCAATCCTGCTAGAGTGAGTGTACATATGGAAGTGGAAGGTTACTTTCTCCTGCTATCTTCTGCAGTAACCACGCGATCTCTGAGGACCCAGACTTCTTCAGTCCACTTCCCGCCCCCCGACACCTCAAACACCTACCACCCTCCAATTTCCAGAACATCTTCAGTGGCAGCTGATAAGCCCTCAACACTCGGGCCAACCATGACAGTCTCAAAGACCTCATCTCGGGAGGAGCAGGTCAGGCCCCAGCCGGTCAGCTACAACCATCAAATTAGGTCCCACAGACAGAGGTAAGGAGCTTCTGTGAGCCACGATGAGCTAATTCTCTGGCAAAGTAGGCTACAGTTAGGAGGTCCTTTGACATCCTCCTGCACCGTCTAACATGAGAAAGCTGAGTAAACTATGTGGGAACCATGTCTGACTTCCCCTGGCTTCACAAGGGGGAAAGATCATTCAAAATCACTCCAAAGCCAATTTTGAATTAGTCAGACATGCTTCCACTTTACAACTGTTTAACCCATTCTGACACCAACCATCCCTCCCACAGCACTCTCTGCTTCACATCTGGGTTCCATAATCCATTGCAATGGCCACACAGAACTCATAACAATACTCATGATTATGGAGTTTTTTAGGGAAGTGAACAGGGTACAATTCAGGATCATAATCAACTCAGGATGCAGCAGTTCTCTAGTCAAGAATGCTTTCTGTCTGCCATACTGCAGGCACGCCTCACTTTTATTTTCAGCCTCTCAGCCATGTGGCCCCTTGGTCTCTGCCCTGCTTGGGCAAGTGATACAAAGTTTCTTTAGTCAGTCTGTAAATGCCCAAAGGGCACATTCTGCAAGCCAGTCTGCTGCCTGTTAGTACTCAACTATACCCAGTCCATGGGCCTAAAGCCTGAAGCTGCTCTGTCTTTCCATGTCACCACCTCATGTTGTTTCTCACACTCCACTCAAGCTCCTCCTTCGATGGTCCTGGATCTTCCATCTCTGCTTCTGAGATGGCTCCTTTTAAACCGAGCTGGAGTGCAAAATTAACCAATCCCAGCCTTAGAGCCCTGTATACCTTATTTGCATAGTCCTACCCAATCACTTGGTGGAAATGAAGACTCTGGATAGAAAAGTCATACCAAGCAAATTAAAGGTACCACAAACCCTTCCTGTTTTTTTCTCTAGAAGACTACTCTGAAATGCTACAGACTGCCTGTGAATATAGCACATCAAGCTCCATTAACAAAACCCATTTACCAATGTCCCCATGCCAGTGAAGGAGTCTCAAAACTTTTAATAATGTCAATATTCATTCATGCCTATTTCGACGGTGGTGATGGTTATGTGTGTAGAGTCGGTTCTGACTCATAGTGACCCTGTACAGGGTTTCCGAGGCTGTAAATCTTTACGGGAGCAGAAAGCCTCATCTCTCTCCCGCGGAACAGCTGGTAGTTTTGAACTGCTGACCTTGCGATTCGCAGCCCGATTCGTAACCACTATGCTACCAGAGCTCCTTGAGGAAATACTAAATGAGAACAACATCTAAAACACAAAACACATACTCTTACACAATTTATAGCACAAAACAACCCTTTCCACATGCACAGCTTCCACACTGACTACGATAATTAAGAGTGTGGCTCTGATGCCTGAGTTCACTATCACAAGCAGCTCTGGGATGGTAGGCAGGCCACTTAATCTCACTGATACTTCATTTATCTCCTCCTAGGACTGATCTCTACAAGTTGTTGTTGTTAGATGCCATCGAGCCAGTACCGACTCATAGTGATCCTATGCACAACAAAAAGACACACTGCCCAATCCTGGGCCAACCTCACAATTGTTGCCACACTTGAGCCCATTGATGCTGCCACTTGGCCAATCCATCTCACTGGGGGTCTTCCTCTTTTTCTCTGACCCTCCACCTTACCAAACATGATATCCTTCTCCAGTGACTGGTCCCTCCTGACAATATGTCCGAAGTATGAGAGACGAAGTTTGGTCATCCTGGCCTCCAAAGAGCACTCTGGCTGCACTTCTCCCAACACAGATCAGTTGGTTCTTTTGGCAGCCCATGGCAATTTCAATATTCTCCTCTAACACCATAACTCAAAAGCATCAATTCTTCAATGGTCTTCCTTATTCACTGCCCAGCTTTCACATGCATATGAGGTCATTGAAAATACCAGGGCTTGGGTCAGTGAGTATTAACTGTTGTGTTATCAAAATTACCATGGGAGAATCTTAAACAAAAGAAGAAAAAACATCTAAGCCACCACTATGCCATTTAATCAGACTCTCAAGAATGGAGCTCAAGAGTGACACTTTTCTAATGCTCTCTGTTGTTGTTGTTAAGTACCGTGGAGTTGGTTCTGACTCATAGTGACCCTGCACAGGATTTCCAAGGCTGTAAATCTTTACGGGAGCAGAAAGCCTCATCTTTCTCCTGTGGAGCAGCTGGGAGTTTTGAACTGCCGACCTTGATTGAGGTTAGCAGCCCGATTCATAACCACTACACCAGAGCTCCTAATTGCAGTGAGAATTAAGACTGCTCACTATAAAGCTGTACTGGTCAGTGTGGCCAGTAGGCACATATGAAAACTGAGCACTTGACATCTGTCTGGTATGAATTGAGATCCGGGTTTTAAAGACTTAGTGTGAGAAGAAGTATTGCTCAATATTTCAGTAATAAGTTTGTCAATTACATATATACAATTGTACATATACAAAAGATGTCAATTATACACAGAAAGGAGAATATTTTAGGTATATTATGCTAAATAACAGGGAGCATAGTGGCTCTGCAGGATAAACACTGGACTGTGAACCACAAGGTCACCTGTTCAAGCCCACCAACCACTCCACAGGAAAAGATGAGGCTTTCTGCTCCTGCAAAGATTTACAGCCTCAGAAACTCTATGCAAGGTTGTTGCGGACCGTGTAAGACTGGTCAAGGTAGTTATGAGTCGGAACCGACTCAACGGCACTTAACAATAAAGCTAAATAGCATGTTCTATTAAAATTACTTACACTTTCATCTGTTTCCTGATCTAAGAAACAGGAGTCCTGGTTCTGTTCTGAACCACTTTTAATGTGGCATCTAGAAAATTTACATAACATGTATGACTCACGTTGTATTTCCATAAAACAGCACACAGGTCTAAAAGTTGGGTGCAGTGCAGGGAAGTGCTAAAATTTACCACTTGTTATTGTTAAGTGTTGTTGAGTTGGTTCTGACTCACAGAAACCCTGTATAGGGTATCCAAGGAGAGCCTGGTGGGTTTGAACTGCCAACCTTGTGGTTCACCATCAGGTGCTGATCCTACAGAAGTCATACCATACCAGAAGTCCAAAAGTGACCACTAGAGGGCAGCATTATAGAGGACTCCACTACCTACTCAATGCTGTTGAATGGGTTCCAATTCATAACTACTTTACAGCCCAAGAGTTTCCGAGGCTGTGATCTTTACAGAAGCCGATTGCCCCATCTTTCTCTCAGGGGTGGATTCAAAACACTGACCTTTTGTTTAGCAGCGGAGTGCTTAACCAGTGTGCCACCAAGACTCCAAAAAACCCTCTACAATAATTGGAATTTCTTTTGCTTAGCAAAATATAAACTTATTATTATAGCTAGTGACTTTAAACATCATTTGATTTTATAGATAAGGAAGTCAGGAGATACAAGTAGTTTCAAAGAGAACCAAACTCCTGTTTCCTGGTTCAGTAAATCACATTGGCATACCAGTTAAAGAATTGACGGTAATATAACAAACCTTCTCTGAATCTCTCGTGGCTCCATATGATACGCACTGGACTGCAAACCACAAGGTTCACGGTTCAAGCCTGCCAGCAGCTCTGCAAGAGAAAAGATAAGGCTTTCGGTTCCTTCGAAGATTTAAAGTCTCAGAAACCCTACACAGGGTCTCTATGAGTCGGAACAGACTCAACAGCACTTAACAACTATGTTCTAGACTATTTCCTAAACATATAAAAAGAAGCTAACATGCAAAATACCCAGGTTAATGCAAGTTTAACTGTGGTAAGAGATGTGATGAATTGAACACAAAATTTGGACAAACAGCACACAAAAACTGATTCTGGCTTTGCCATGATTGGGGAAGAAAAGAGGACTTTAGCACAGGTGACTAAGGAATATAAACATCAATAAAGAAGATTCAGGAAAGGTCTTTCAGGGAGAGGGAACACCATGAGAACTACAACAACAACAAAAAATATCTTTTCAAAAACACATTACAGTTACAGGAAGCTAACTAAGCTTTTTAAATACTTGCTAATTAAATACTTGCAATAATCTTGTAAGGAAATTGAGATGCAGAAGTTGGAAGGGGACTAATATATATGCAGCGTAGCCTTGCTATGTTTTTAAAAAACCTTTTTGAAGGTGTCCTGGTGTGCTGTAGGATAAGCACTGGACTGTTAACCACAAGGTCAGCAGTTCAAAAAGACCAGCTGCTCCTCAGAAACCCTATACAGGGTGGCTATGAATAAGAACCATTTGGAAGGTACTTAACAATAACAAGCTATACACCAGGTGTAGAGTCCCTGGGTGATGCAAACAGTTAATGTGCCCCACTACTGACTGAAGGAGCTCTGGTAGTGTAGTGATTACGAATCACTGGAGAGCGATTTGAGAGTACCCTCTGTTGCAAGGCAGAAAGATGAGGCTTTCTGCTCCCGTAAAGATTTACAGCTTCGGAAACCCTATACAGAGTCGCTATGAGTGGGAACCAACTCCATGGCACATAACCACTGCTAACTGAAAGGAAAGAGGTTGAAGGTTCAAGTCTAGCCAGAAGAGCCTCTGAAGAAAGGGTTGGTGATATAAGTCCCAGAACTCAGTCATTGAAACACCTGTAAGGAGCACAGTCCTACTCAGACACAGTTGGGGTCACCATGAGTCCCAGCAACTGGTATAGACCTAAATTCTTGTGATGATTTTATCTCATCTTCCTAACAGTTCTGCGATACAAGTTTTACTATCCCCACTTAAGAATACAAGGCTCAGAGGTCAGGACTGACTTTTCCAGGTTTTTCAAGACCCCTCAACCACTAAGGAGTTCTGGTAGCGTAGTGGTTACGAATCGGGCAAGGTCAGCGGTTCGAAACTACCAGCTGCTCTGCGGGAGAAAGATGAGGCTTTCTACTCCCGTAAAGATTTACACCCTCGGAAACCCTGTACAGGGTCGCTATGGGTCGGAACCGACTCGACGGCACTTAACAACAACAACACAACCAGTAAAAGGCAGACTCTGCATTTGGACCCAGATTTCCTGACTCCATAGACAAGGCTTTTCTTTTCTTTTTCTTTTTTTTTTTCAGCGAAGTGGTGGATTCTTAATACTAAGGGACATTATTAAGTGGATTCTTAATACTACGGGACAAACCGGTGAGACAATTTTCAAAAAACTGCTCACTCAAGACTCCTACCTCCCTCACTTCCTTTCATTTCCTTCCTCAGAACCTTCAACCGCGAACCCTCTGGTTCTGAAGAGCACGCATTTCACATTCTGATCCCTTCCATCCTGGGCCTTATGCTACTGGCGCTCCTGGGGATGGTGGTGAAAAGGGCCATTCAAAGAAGAAAAGGTGAGCGCCAGGGTTCAGGGCTCTGTAGGGCGAGCTGAGCTGTCCACCAGGCCCAGGGCATTCCCAGCACGCCAGGGGAAACTCAGAAAGCCTTAGGTGAGCAGCTGGGTGTGGGGAAGGGAAATGGGGGTCAATGGCCCAGAAATGAGGGGGAGAGCAGCAGGGACGTTTTAGTCTCCAGGGCCGGGCAGCGCTGCGCCTCATAAAGTACGCACACGTCTACCGAGCCCCTTCAAATCAGACATTGCCAAGGAGGGCTGCTTTAGTTTTCTAAGCACGAGCGTGGGAAGGGGTAGCCACATACCCCTTCCTCCCTCCCTCCCCGTGGCTTTGCCGAGAAGTCCTCTCCAGGAGGGTCCGCCGCCTAGCCGTGAGGATGCGCGCCCTGGAGGCCTCCCAGCGAACTCGGTTGTCGCAGCGGCCCCGAGTGTCTCAGCGGCAGCGCTCCCAAAACATCTACAGCGCCTGCCCGCTGCGAGCCCGGGTTGCAGAGGCAGCAAGTGAGTGAGCCTGTGGGCGGGCTGCAAGGGTGGACACATAGCAGACCTGAGGGTGCGCTGCGGAGCCTGCTGGTCCTGGTCAGGTTTCCGGTAGAATCGGGCTGGGATTGAGGGTGGAGCCGGGCCCCTCGGCCACGCCCTCATCTAGATCCTACCGGTCCTCTTTAGGTTCCCAGCAGGAACCTCTCTCAAGCTCAGGAGCACCCGAGCCTTCCGCCCAGTCTCTGGTAAGCCCCGCCTAGACCCTTGATTAACAGACAGGAGGTACTGGAGGCTTCAAATCTGAGCAAGCGCAATTGTCCAATGTAGCGATTACTTTGCGACCAAGAGCGGGCTTTTGCAACAGGTTTTAGTCACAAAGTCAGGGGAACAAGATACATTGGTTTCCTTTGATGGTGTCGGTAAATTGACTACCAAAGAATTGTGGTAAACGTAGTTTTAAGACTTTTAACCATGCATTTTTCCTGGAATAAATGTGTGCTGATGCTAGTAAATTGTTATTTTTGTTGTTAGGGGCCATTAAGTCGGTTCCGACTCATAGCGACTCTATATAGGTTTTCCAAGGAGCGGCTGGTGGTTTAAACCTTGTGGTTTGCAGTCCATTGTTTATCCTATAGCACCATACCAGGACTCCGATGCTAGTACCTTAATGTTAAGTGCCTTCGGATTAGTTCCGACTCATAGCGACCCTGTATAGGGTTTCCTAGGAGTAACTGGTGAGCTTGAACCGCCGACCTTGCAGTTGAAACAGCTTTACAGTCTGGCTCATTAACCCACAGCACCACACTAGGACTCCTAGTAGCTTAATGGGATAATAAACGGTAACAACGTAGTGGTTACTAATCGGGCTGCTAATCTCAAGGTCAGCAGTTCGAAACTACCAGCAGTTCCACGGGAGAAAGATGAGGCTTTCTGCTCCTGTAAAGAATTACAACCTTGGAAACCCTGTGCAGGGTCGCTATGAGTTGGAACCGACTCCACAGCACTTAACAACAACTACAAATATAGGACGGGTGTTCATGTGGAAAGGAGCCCTGGTGGCGCTGTAGGATAAATATTGGACTGCTAACAAGGTTGGCGGTTGAAACCCACCAATTGCTCCATGGGAGAAAGATGAGGCTGTCTACTCCCATAAAGATCTGCAGACTTGGAAACCCTATATATGGTCTCTTCGAGTTAGAAGCACCTGATGACAGTGGATTTTTGCTTCATATGGAAAAGATTAGACTTGTAGGAGCGTCTAAAAACATGGAAGCTATCCAGACTGTTTCACTGTAATATGATATAAGGGAGAATGTTCTAGTAAATTCTTTAAGGTGGAAGAGGCTCATTTATCCATCAGTCAAGCCGGGCCTAGATGATGCCTTGGAGAGATGTAGATAAGCTTTAACCATTCTTTAAATCTCTGGTAGTGTAGTGGTTACGAATCGGGCTGCGAACCTTAAGGTTAGTGGTTCGAAACTACCAGCAGCTCCGCGGAAACCCTGTACAGGGTCGCTATGGGTTGGAACCGACTCGACGGCACTTAACAACAATTCTTTACATCTAGAAATGGACACAAGGAACTTGTTTTGCTCTCAATTGACTATTGGCAGACAGGTTGAAAAAAGAAAAGAACAAAAAACCCTCAAACTTTATTAGTGTCTTTGATTTAAAAACTAAGATTTTTTTTTTTCCCTAAAGAAACCCACAGTGGTGAAAACACAATTACTTCAAGAACCAGAAAAATCTATGTATAGCAAATTCCTTGTTTTAATTAAGGTGGTATTGGCTGCCATCAGATTGGCCCTGATTGGTCATGAGTTGGGTCATTATGATTCATATGTTCTCACTGGCTGATTTTCAGAAGTAGTTTGCCAGGCCTTTCTTCCTAATCTTAGTCTGAAAGCTATTTAAAGTCCATCCAGCATCATAACCCTCCACTGACAGATAAGTGGTGGCTGTGCAATGGCACCTGGGTGAGGAATTGAACCTGAGTTTCACGTGGAAAGTGAGAGCTGAACTATCAGTGCCCCATAATTCAAACGTAGACCTCCAAACACAGGACTTACAAGATGAAGGTCTACTTTCCACTCAAATGAAGATCTAGGGGTGCTTGTGGTGGTGCTGGTAGAAGGAGTAAAGGGTGGCGTCTTCATGAAGTCATCCAGGGAGTGAGATTCTTTTTGGCTTGTTACTCCACTATACCCTGGAGACTTGCTTTGCCCCAGCCCCTTCCTGGAATGCACTGTCACAACACGTCATGGCCTCTCCGGTTTCTTACAGAGGTACAGAAGATGACTCACCCCACTTCCTAATAACTCCCTAGGAAATGCACATTTCTTCCACTGATCACATCACCTAATCCCTGAGGGGAAACTCCTTCAGCACCTGGGTCTTCTTCAGACTTGTATTGAGCCATGTGATTGTAGCCTGAATCCCATGTAAGGTATTACCTGCCCACATTAGATCTCAGTGTTTTCCAGTTATCGAGGGTGAGACGTCACCCTAAAAATCCCTAGGGCTGGGCTACTTGGAGCTCAGCCACCTGTCTGTGTCTTTGCCCGCTAGAAGTCAACAACCAGGCACATGGAACAGTGCCACCTGGAGAGACACTGTATCACTCTGCCCTGATCTAATATGTCTGTCTTTGGTTGTTCCCAGCTATCTGAAGCTCTCTGGTCCCATTACCCATCCCTGAAGACAAGCTGTGACTATGTGAGCTGCTGCCACCAGCCTCCTGCAAAGATAGAGGATGCTGATTCAGATGACTACATCAACGTTCCCTCCCTGACTCGCCTTCCCAGCTGTCCTCCAGGGCCCAGACCTTTTTACCAATGAGTTTCACCTGTCTGCTGAGTTCCAACACCTGTTCCATCAGTTCTTAGAGCCCCCATTATCTCCCACTGCCCACATCAACACTGGTCTCCAGTCCATATGATTTGAATTAGCAATTAGGATATTTATCCTAATGGAATCTATTGTCTTTCCAGGCTGTGGGATTTACAGTGCTTGTTTAATGTTCTTGACTGCAGATAGGCACGTCTGTTGCTTCAAGAGCCTTTCACAGGCTTGAGCCTCACGTAAGGCCCTGGGCTGCTTCAAGGAGCCTTCTTGGTGCAGTGGTTAAAGCATTCAGCTGCTAACCAAACAACTGGTAGTTCAAATCCACCAGTCACTTCATGGGAGAACGATGAAGCCTGCTTCCATAAGGATTTACAACCCCAGAAATCTTATGGAGCAATTCTATTTTATCCATCCTCTAGGGTCACTAGGAGCTGGACTTGACTTGATGGCATTGCATTTGGTGGGTAGGTTACCTCTAGCCAGGAAGCTAGGAAGGGGCTGGCATGGGGACACCCCTGGGAACAGGTTTATCCTGATTCTAAGGCGTTTTCTTGCCAGTGAACTTTCCACTTAATTTGTGTCCTGGGAACAGGACAATGTATATTGATGTAGCAAAGGATTCTACATTTTCAGAACCATACTTAACTAGGGCCCGATGCACTTAACCTTGCTGGTTAATGAAAGGCAAGGCATATCAAAGTCAGGCCCACAATTAAGAAGCAGATAACTTCTACATATAAATCCCTTTCACTCCAATTATCCTGCCTTGATGCACACAAGTGTTCTGCCCCTAGCATTTCTCCTTTTAGACAGTTTTGGGGCCTGATCTTTGTGCATGCATCTTAACTGTTGCTGTCAAGTCATTTCCGACTCATAGCAACCCTGTATAGTGTTTCCAAGGAGCAGCTGGTGAATTTGGACATGACCTTGAGATTCAAAAACTTTGCGATGCAGTGCTTACGCTATTGGTCTACTCTAGGACTCCTATATCCTGAACCATTGCACTTCTCTGTTTTCAGAAATAACACCTTATCTCTTTGCCAGTTACAAATAACAACAAGATGGGGAGGGAAGTGGTCTGGGGCTCCTGGGGAGACCAGGGGCTCTGCAGTAGCGTTTCCATCAGGGAAAAAGAGACATCCTATCTCCTACATGCACTCTTTAATTTGAGGGTTTTTTGAGCAAGGTCAGGCACTATGTCTTTGGATTTAAGGCGGCCCCAAAGTTCAGCCGGAGCCTGAGACTAGAGACTGCCAAGTCTTGCTGTGAGGAAGATGGCCTTTCCCAGTCACGCAGAGCTCAGCCTCATGGGGCACTTGTCCAGAAACCGCACCTTTTATTAGCTGGTATTTACTAGTCTTTACAGACTGGACAGTACATCCAGGCACAGTGACAACATCAGCAATGCCATATTGATACTGTTACCTTCTCAAGTGGCAGCTAAGGAAAGAATGACTAGCATAAAATGAAGATGCCCAAGGAGAAGAGGCAGAGGGGTGGGGTGGGGAACGTAGACGGGGCTGTTGTATTCAATGGGAACTTGCGTTGTGCCAGGCACTTTAACCAATATTATATCTGTGAACTTTGACATCTCAGATCAATACTTCTGCTCCCACCCCAGTGCTGTCTCCTCACACATCAAGACAATGTGGCTTCCATTCCCAAAATTCAAGTTCATATCCCATTGTTTTTCAACAATTCACAGAGCAGGCTGAAAATCCAGTTTATTCAACATTTGCTGAAGCCCCAACCCTCTGCCCTACAGAATGGCAGGTATTTTAGGGAATGAAAGAGAAGCATGAAAACTCCCCCTGGGGCTTCTGCAGAGCTTATAGTGTCACAAATAAATATAACATCAATTAAAACACTGATGGCAATGAAATAGAGTTGTAATAAATACAGGAATCTGCTTTGCAGGTTATTCACAGCATCCATGGGAGCCTTCCGTGGCTATCGGTGAGGCTACTTGAAGAAGGAGGTCTTTGGGACCAGAACTGGGGCCCATGGCAGAGGGTGTGAAGTGCCCCAGAGAGCAGCACAGGAAGGGATACCCGTTTGAAATGACACGGAGCCGAGGAAGACTAGTTTGGCTTAGACATTCAGTGCTGGTAGTATTTCTCCATCCAAGTCAAGAGTATGTCTATTTCCCCAACGGCTTTAGTCAGAGCTGCTTCTATATCCAACTGCAGGGAAAGAAAAGTTGAAGATCTGCTGTATTAGCTACGAGAATAGGTTCTTTCCCAACTCCTGTTCCCGAGACATGTCTGACTCCAGTTCATAGGCTGCGTCACCTTTGGGGTATTGTTGTGTGCCATCATGTCAGTTCTGACTCAGAGCGACCCTGTATCGGGTTTATGAGGAACAGTTTATGGGTTTGAAGCATTGACTTTGCAGTTAGCAGTCTAGTGCTTATCCTACAGCACTGCACCAGGAAGTCTCTGATAAATTCAGCTGCCCATCACCACATGCCCACCTACTCTGTGATCTGTTTCAGGAGTGAGGACAATTGAGTCAGTGAGCAGACAGGGAACAACAAGGGAAGAAGCATCTGGAGACCCTGAAGTATCATAGAATCCTCACATGACCATAGACTCCATCACCTTAGTCCACTGTACAGATGAGGAGACTGAGGCCCACAGTGGTCCCTTTTCAGTGAATGTTATTGTTCTTCACCATTTATTTATAGGCTGATATATCTGTTCCTCACAAAAATTATCAAACTCATATATTCTAGGAAGCTGGGAATGAAATTTGGATTTTCCTTGTTGTCTTAATTCAGGTAAAGATAATACAATTTCTCAGATTTTTTTTCTCCCAAACTAGGCCATTTGAACATTATGGAAAATAATGTAGGTGTATATGGAGGGTTGTCTTCTTGCTTTCTCCCTCACTTTTGACTCCAGCTGTTCAGTTTAAGTACCCACAAAACTCTTTCACAAAGCAAGTCCTCAGTAGTGGAATGACCTTATTTAAAAAACAAAAAACAGTTGCTGTCAACTGCTCATGGCCACCCCATTTGTGTCAGAGTAGAAGTGTGTTCCTTTGGGTTTCAATGACTAATTTTTCAGAAGTAGATTGCCTCTGGGTGGGTTTAAACCTCCAACCTTTGGTTAGTAATGGAACATGTTAACCAGGTGCACCACTCAGGGACTCCTGAATTAACCTTATAAAGATCTGTAATGCTGAGCAAATAATCCGAGAAGCTGGGCTATATGAAAAAAAAAAAAAAATGTGGCATCAGGATTGGAGGAAGACTCATTAACAACATGTGATATGCAGAAGATACAATCTTGCTTGCTGAAAGCGAAGGGAAATTAAAATACTTACTGATGAAAATCAAAGACCACAGCCTCAGTATGAGTTGCATCTCAATGTAAAGAAAACGAAAATCCTCACCACTGGACCAATAAACAACATCCTTATCAATGGTGAAAAGATTAAAGTTGACAAAGACTTCGTTTTGCCTGGATCAACCATCACCACTCATAAAAGCAGCAGTCAAGAAATCAAACAACTGCTGCACAAGACCTCTTAAAGGTGTTAAAGAACAAAGATTTCAGTTTGAGGACTAAGATGCTCCTAACCCAAGCCATGGTATTTTCAATAGACTGTGTGGCACTCTGGGTTAATATGCCAGACTATGAACCTATTTGAACTGAAAGATCGGCGGTTCAAGCTCACCAGCTGCTCCTCGTAAACCCTAAATAGGGTAGCCATGGGTCAGAATTGAGTTGACGGCACATAACAACAACAACAGCATGTGAAAATTGGACTGTGAATAAGGAAGACCATAGAAGAATTGATGCATTTGAGTTACAGTGTTAGAGGAGAATATTGAAGGTATCATGGCCTGCCAAAAGAACAAACCACACTGTGTTGAAAGAAGTACAGCCAGAGTGGTCCTTGGAAGCCAGGTTGGCCAGACTTGGTCTCTCATACTTTTGGACATCAGGAGGGACCAGTCCTTGGAGAAGGATATCATGGTTGGTAATGTGGAGGGTCAGAGAAAGAGAGGAAGACCCCCAACAAGATGGACTGACACAGTGACAGTAGCAATGGACTCAAATGTAGTAGCGATTGTGAGGTTGGTGCAGGACCGGGCAGTGTTTCATTCTGTTGTGCATAAGGTCGCTATGAGTCAGTACCAACCCAACAGCACCTAACAACAAAAACAAAGATTCCTGGTGTGGTGCTGTATGATCAGCACTGGACTGCATTTCAGCTTGAAAACTCACATACCACTTAGTTTGTGGTGTCTATGCAAAGTCACCCCCAAACCCACTGCCATCACATCGATTCCAACTCATAGCATCCCTGTAGACGGTTTCCATATTTGTTGATCTTTATGGGAGCAGAAAGCCTCATCTGTTTTTCATGGAGTAGCTGGTGGGTTTGAACCTCTGACCTCTCATTTAGCAGTCCAGTGCTTATCCTAAAGCACCACCAAGCTCCTGTACTAATTATAGCTGTATCTTGCTAATTCATGTGGCTTTGGGGTCAGCCCTGTATTAATCCTGCATCAGGGTTCTGAAGCACCTCCTTTAACAGTTCATTGTGGTCCAGGCAAGCTCAGAGCTTCTGACCCTGATTACCTGTTTAAATGCTCGCTGAAACTGCAGAAACTGCCTGTGTGCATGCTCAGTGACGGAAAACATCTCATTTTGTTCCTGGAACAGAACATAAAGAAGTTGTTCTTAGTGTTGAGTAGGGGAAGAAGAAAGCCTCCTCCATCTTACTCCTGGGTCTAGCAGGATTCTCAAGGCCTGAGAAGACAGCACCGAATCCCTGGTTCTCAAGTAGCCAAGGCCTAACTCCTGCAATGTGGAAGGCACCACCCACCTTTAATTCTCACAGAAATCCTGTAATGTGGGGTGATCATCCCTATTTCACAGATACAAAAACTGAAGCTCAGAGACCACCTTGAAAAGGGCCACCCACATAGTCAGAAGCAGATCTAGACTGGAGCCCATAACTGCTGGTCTTTTCAGGATATCTCAGGACTTGTGTATGCGGGATAAAAGCCAGGACCAGATAGGGGAAGGGGTTGTTGTTTTTGTTAAGTGCCATAGATTCAGTTCCAACCCATAGTGACCCTGTTTTGGGTTTCCAAGAACCAGCTAGTGAGCTTGAACCACCAAGCTTACAGTTAAAACGACTTTGCAGTCTGATGCATTAACCCACAGCGCCACTCAAAACACACCATTGCCTGTGACCCCAAATCCTGGCTGTACTCTACTCACACTGGGTTGCAGTTTTGACATGATGACAAAAAAGTTGTTGGTGAGAGTTGAAAATGACTTCAGGATCCTGAGTTCAGCTGCCTTACTGTAGTAGTTTTTGAAGACTGTTCTCAAGTAAAACTTCAGCAGCGAATGGATAAAGTGGCAGCTTTCAGCATCCTGAAGAGAGTCTAGGTTACTGTGCAGCCCTCTGCCCACCCACCCACCCTCTCACCCTCTAGCCCCCAGGGCTAGATAAAAAATACAGTTGAGAACAATGCCAGATTACCCAATAAGCAAAGTAAGCATAGGCTTCCAAAACTTTCAAGACTTCCCATATGGTTAAAATTCGTTCTTTATACCACTTTGCCTCTCCAATAGCTATGGGGAGGGCATGGTGTGGGGAAGTACAGTGGACCCTGAGAAGTGGCTCACTTTGGTGGCTGAGAGTTGGTGGGAAAAGGACTAGAAAGAAAAGAAATGAAGAGAAAATAAAACTAATGTCCTAGAACACTGGGATTGGTCCCTGCAAGCTCTACTGTGTGAAGCTTGGTTCTTTGTGGTGATTGGGGCTCAGTATGCTATCCTTGCAGTGATCAGGGCTCTGTATACTATCCTTGCAGTGACAGGGGCTCCATATGTTGGTGCTCACTGACAGATTAGAAGGTTAATTAGAAAGAAAGTAATAGGTGAGAGAAAAGGATACAAGCAGAAGAGAGGGAAGGAAGACACCAATTGGCAAGCAGAGTAGAAATAAAGATTGATGACAACTCTCTGGGTAAATTGAGAAAAATGTTTCCCAGCTTTAGTTCCCACCTCCTCTTCCCACGATGTATGCATATATTACACAGAGACTGAATTCCCTGGCTACTGCCCAGGGTAGTGTCAGCCCAGAGAAGAAGTGAGGGTTTTTATGAGCCTCTCTAGGCAGCCTCCTTACCCCCTACTCCTAGTGACATGTCATCCTCCCCAAAGTCTGATTACCGAGACATTCTGTAGAATCTCCGTCCGCAGTAGTCGAACACTTGTGTTGTGATCCTGAGTTTGCTGTGGAACAGAAAGAAGTCTCCAGATTGGTGGTCAACATGGAAACCAACCCTACAAACATGTGCCCCTTAAAGGTATGAGATTTCAGAGACCAGAGGGAGCAAAAGAGCACCCAAGTAGGACTGCACAGTACTGTCTCAGGGAAAAGAGGGTACAAATTTCTGGCCAATGGATACCAGGAAAATTTCCCTCAAGAGAAAATGCAATCCCAGGAAGTGGACACAGACTTGTGGAGGGAATTGTTTGAATCCTCTGTCTTTCGATACGAAGAGGAAATAAGCTTGTTCACTTTAAGAATTGATTCCTCATTTGGACTCCGTATTCCACAGACAGTGGTTGGAGAGTTGCACCTCTGAGCTACCTTTCATCCTTGGAGCTTCTCTGCAGCCCAAAGACTCATTCCAGCTGTTTGGTTTAGAGTCAAAGAGTCCTTGGGAGGAAGGGTTCTTACAGCCCATTTGTCTCCCTTTCTCATTGTTCAGATAGAGAAACTGTTTGGGTTGGGTACGGAAGCTACGGCCCAAGTTCATTTCAAGCACACCCCAGGTGTGCTGTGCCTTAGGCTGGGACTTGCCTGGCCCCAAGCTGCCTCCTTAAGCTCTCTAGTTTGCTGTAACCCCTGGCATCTGGATCCTCATTTAAGGAGCTCAGGACATTTGTGGTACATGTAGTGGAGCACTTTCAGACTCAGGAGGACCCACATGCTATCCCATTAGACCTCAGGATTAGCCATTGTTTCTATCTTTTGTTGTTAAGTGCCGTCAAGTCTGTTCCAACCTTTAGTCAAAGCAGTAGGTGAAAACTCGAGCAGGTTTCAAAGATAGTCCAAGACTTACATCACCCTGGGTTATAGCTAAAGCCTGCATGTACCAGGCTCCCTTGTTTATCCCCCAGGAGCTTTATTTACTTTATTATAGACTGACTTCATCTCTCTGAGCCCCAGTTTCCTCATGTATAAAGTGGGACTTGTGATGCCACCTGACCTCACAGAGTTGTTGTTTAGAAAAATGATCTGCAAGTTGTTAAGGGCTCTACCATGAAAATTCCATCCACAACAAGCCCAGGGCTGGCTGAGAACAACACTGTACTCACCACAGTGTC
Source organism: Chrysochloris asiatica (assembly GCF_000296735.1). Taxonomy (NCBI): domain Eukaryota; kingdom Metazoa; phylum Chordata; class Mammalia; order Afrosoricida; family Chrysochloridae; genus Chrysochloris; species Chrysochloris asiatica. Next base: position 14,908,058 of record NW_006408527.1, read on the forward strand.
CCTCATGGTCCGGAAGGCCTTCCTCAGTTCCTGGAGCTCTACTCCCTGTACTTGGCATTGTCCAAATCGGAATTCTTGGCCCTGGACCCCTGGCACCTGGCTCCAGAGAAGCAGGAAAAAACTGAGGCAGGGGATGGTGGCCATCTGTAGTGAATGAAGACCCAGGGGATTACTGCTGAAAGAAAGGGAGGCATCTCCTGAGAAGCAGGCCCACTGAGCATGCATGTGAACTGTCTCCAAGTACAGACTCAGCACAAAGTGATGTATGTACCCCACAGTAACCTTCCTTGGATAGGCTGAGACCAGACCACTAGTCCTCAGTGCTAAACTAGAGACACGTGGTCTCATTGAGGTGCACTGAGTTGGGTCTTTCTGCCCCCCAATCTCACACTCACTGGTTTTGCTATGTCATTGTGTACTTCCCACCATACCCATTCACATCACACACAGTCTGCACCTCCTTTCTTGTTTCATACAGTGATCTCCAGCCTCCAACCTGCTAGACAGAATTTAACCAAGAGGAGTAAAAAAAACGCAGTGGGTTGTGAAGTGCCAAGCTAAGAGCACAGCGAGGGAAGCCAGACTCTGGAGGCCAGACATAGTCCTGCCCTGTGTCTCCATGCACACTTCTCCTGCAGGAGAACCCCTTTCTTGATTCCTCATTGTGAGGGGACCACGGGGTTAATCCTGGCCATAAGGAGGGGCCACAAGACTATAGTCAGGATCAGACAGCCACTCTCCACATCAGGTGACCTACTCACTCTTGACTCTAAGAATTATCTTTTCAGGTTATTAAACAAAAGAAAGGAATGAGGTTTCCAGATGAATCACCCTCAAACTTTCCACTAAAGTGCCAGTTGGGAATGACTGTATAAAGATCTTCCAAGCCAGAGGAATTTAATACCATTCTGTGTGATGTTGTCGGAGAAGTACTCAAGCTCAAGGTCGGTTTGAACTGCAAGGTCGGCAGTTCAAAATCACCAGCCACTCCTTGGAAATCCTGTACACGGTCGGTCGCTGTGAGTTGGAACTGACACAATGGCACTTAACAAGAACCACAATCATAACTAGGTGCAGATAATTTGTTTTCTTTTCCTTCTCTCTTTCATTCCTTCCTCATTCCCTTTTTCGTTATTTCTTCCAACAGCCATTTAAGAAACGGATCTAAGACTTGATGAAATTCAGTCTTCCTCTGTCTCTAGCTATCTCCCTCAAAATCTTTTGAGTCTCTTCTTTCAATTCAAACTCCACCTGCTTTGCAATTTCTCCAAAGTTTCTCCCTGGGTATCAAAGAATTCTTCTTGCCAGTAAATTCCACCTCCCACCCAGTCTAAATCCTTTTTGGTGTTACATTGGAGAAAGCAATGCAACTCTTCATCTATAGTTATGCTTTGTTGTTGCTAAGTGCGGTCGACTTCGTGTCGACTCATACGGATCATGTAGAGGGTTTCTGAAAAGCGGCTGGTGTGTTTGAATCACCATCATTGCAGTTAGCAATCCATGCTTATCCTACAGTGCTACCAGGACTCCAGGTATATACCTTATTCTTACATAAATACTTAAAAAGTTGACTTCTGCCATCCTCCCTCATCCTTCATTCCTAAATAGGTAACAACCTAATACTACAAAGCAACATATTGGAGGATCCCATTTACTCACCTCAGGTGCTGGAAGTGATACTTGAGGGTTAGCTCTTGGCAGATGGCTGTTATCACCAGGAAAAAATGGACAGGCACCCTTACTCTTTACTCCTCAGGGATATCACTGTGGGTGGAAGGCTCGTGTCCCAGCTGTGGAAATCATTCCAAAGGAGTGCAAGCCAGTAAGACTTTGTGGGGATTGGTCTATTTGGGTGGGTGAAGGGGTGGAGGGAAGAGGGAGGTGGAGAAAGGGAAATTGGTCATGCTTTCATAGTCACTGTCTAGTCACCTTTCTCTCTGAGACAATGGGCCATGGAGCAGGCTGCATCTGCAATGAGGTGAGACGGGGGTCCAAGTTCTCGCTCTGCCGCTGGCTGTGTGACCTGGGGAAAATCTCCTGACTTCTCTGAGCTCTGGATTCTGCATCTATAAAAGTTAAAAAACAAAACAAAGCACATACTGTCTTACCTTGCCCAGAGGGCAGGTGTAAGAAGCAAGTGTAAAAATGACACAAAGGTGTTTTGGAAAGTTTATACACACGTTAAGTATGCTTTAATGTGCAGAGTACACCCGTTTTCATTCTTGCCAAAATAATTCCATAATTATGCCCTACCACTGATTGAGGCTTTCTGCTCCTGTAAAGACCGACAGCCTCAAAAGCACTGTACATGGTCACTATGAGTCAGAATCGACTCCACAACACACTATCACCACCCGCCACTGATGGGAAAGGAGCCCGGAGGCTAAGGATAGCTCATGAATACCTTCCCATGGAGACATCGTATGACGCTATGGGTTTATGTCCTGGACTGCAAAGTCAGTTTGAACCATAAGGTTGGAGGTTCAAGTTTACCAGCTGCTCCTAGGAAACCCTATACAGGGTCACTGTGGGTTGGAACTGACACGATGGCACTTAACAACATTTCCCTAAGCCCTCAGGCTGCCTGCTTCCCGACAGTCAGCCACTCATGATCCCTAGGGTTATAAGCATTCAGCTTCTGGGAAGGAGCCCTGGTGGTGTAGTGGGTTAAGCATTGGGCTTTTAATCAAAAGCTCAGCCACTTCTTAGGAGAAAGTTGAGATTGTTTTCTTCATTCAAGTGTTAAACAGCCTTAGAAATCCTATGGAGCTGTCCTGCTTTCTGTGTGTAGGAACTGACAGTGGATTTGGTCTGCTTCTGGTAACTAGGAAGAAAAGGAAGTGTATACGTGGGCTGATCTGAAAAGCTGGGGGCCCTGGAGCCATGCCACCTGGTAGGCTGGCCTCAACCTGTGCTGCTCCGCCTTTGGGTTCCCCCAGGGAAAAAATTCAACAGTGCAGCATCTTGTCAGCAGGTCTGCTTCTACCTGCAGCTAGCAGAACGCAGACTGCTTGAACTTTCCCTGTGTTAAAGGAGGTGTGGGAGAGGTGTCAACTGGGGCAGCGCTTCTAGAAGCAGATTCCACAAAAGCTGGCCTTGAGGAATGTTGGTCTCACAAGACACTCCATGAAAACAAAACAAAACAAAAAAAAGATTTCATTGTCTTGTAAATCGAAGAAGCCTGGTGTGCTGAACCCTAGCTCCCTCTTAGAAATGTGTGATGATCCTGAGAATACTAAAGACACTGAGAAGTCCCATGTTGGTGGTGGAAATGTTGAGGGGGGGTGTGTGTATTTAACTTTAACTTAGCATTTTCCATAAATGTCAGACCATCGTCCCTGAGAAAGACATTTTGGGAGACGCTGAACTCCAAATCTGTAATTGGTAAATTCCATGGGCCAAATTCAGCCCACCAATGTTAAGCTAAGAACAGCTTAGTTCTGTGACAGAGGCATGGTTTTTACATTTTTAAACCACTGGGGGGGGGGGGGGGTATCACAAGAAGAATCATATTTTTTGACATATGAAATTTCAATTAAGTTTTATCGTGATACCTTATTTACATATTATCTCTGACTTTGTACTACAAAGGCAGAGATGGCTATCAGTGACAGAGTTCATATAGCCAGCAAAGCATAGCATACTTACCAACCGGCCATTTACATAAAAAGTTTGGTGCATCTGCCATACTCTAACTTACCTTTCTGCATAAACGTTCTAAGAATCTTTTTTAAATATGGGTCCAAACCAGAGAAAGGGGAGTCAGGATGTGATATAAGGGGCAGGTGCTCTGTCTTCAGCTCAGTGGAGAAGAAAGAACAGAGGACCCTGGGAAGAGTAGGGTTTCTACAGATGGTTCGGCGTCTCTCAGGCACCAATATCCCCTCCCTCCATCACTCACACATGCTGTTTTTTTGTTTTGTTTTGTTTTGTTTTTTTAAGTTTTTTAAGTTGTTGTTGTTAAGTGCCATCAAGTGGGTTCTGAGGAGCAACTGGTGAGCTTGAACTGCTGACCTTGCAGTTCAAAGGGCTTTGCATTAACCAACAGCGTCACACCAGGACCCTGTAAACTCTGTGCTTGTTTGCAATCCCTGACTAACAACCGGGCCTTCTGCTGACACCACAGTGACTGATACTGTATCTTTTGCTCCTACTGAGCCTGAGTCTTGTCCTCTAGCCTTCATCAGGGGCCCACCTCACATCCTTTTATCCTTTTCAGGATCTCAGATATTACTGAAAACCCCTAAGTCCTATGGAAAAGGAGTCACTGGGTGGTACAAAACATGCTTGGCTGATTACTGAAAGGTGGTATTTTCAAGTCCATCCAGAGATACTTCAGAAGAAAGGCTTGGTGATCTACTTTTAAAAAGTCAATCATTGAAAACCCTGTGGAGGACAATTGTACTCTGACATACGTGGAGTCATCCTGGATCCAGTTTACTCAACAGCAACTGGCTTGTACTATGGGAAAAAGATACTAAGAGGTGGTGATGAGATAGGGAAGAAGTCCAAGTGGGAGTGCTGGGGCAACAGAGACCTGGAAGCTGGTGGGGCACAAAGTGAATACGTAGGTAAGAAGGGAAAGTGAAACCCCAGGGCAGCTGCAATCCTAGACAACCATCCCCTGAAAGTCAGGAGGGCCTGAGAGATGAGCTATAACCAGGGCAGGCTGGAACACAGGCATGAGGTAATGGTTTCACCTTACAAGGCTCCAGGATATTCACCCTGAACACGAGTAGTTCTTGCTTTATAAGTAAGAAATAATGGAGTATGGCTATTCCAGGAAAACATGTTTCTGAGGCTCAACCTCTGATGAGCCGATTTCAGCATCATTATCTGAGAAGGGATGGCAAGGAAAGGACTCAGGGACCTGGCCTAACATTAATATCAGCATCTACTTGGGGGCCTTGGCTATGAGCATAAGCTTTGGAGGCAGGCAAACCTGGGTTTAAGTGTGACTGAGCCACTTACTTGTTCTTTGAGCTCCGTCTTCCTCATCTATAGCATGCTCCCAGGGCCTCAGGGATGCAGTGACTCAAAGTCTTGCTATTCAAAGTGTGGTCGATGGAGCAGCAACAAGAGCAGTATCTGGGAATCTCAGATACTTCACCAAAGCCACTCAATCAGAATGTGCACTTTCATATATCCCAAGGTGATTCTCAAATCCATTACAGTTTGAGAGGCCATCTGCATAAAACTCACAAATAGGCTCCCGCCCTTCATATCACAGCCTGATTCCCATTTCTCTTGCCAGGACCCAGATTTACAGAGTAAATGTTTAGCGAATGATGACTCTAAATTCAGAAGTTCTCAGCTGGGGGCAATTTTGTTCCCAGAGGATATTCAGTAATGCCTGGGCCTTATTTGGGGTTGCCAGAAATCCAGGGTTGCTACTGACATCTAGTGGAGTGAAACAGAGATGTTGGTAAGCCACTTAGGATGCACAAGAGAGCTCCAACAACGAGGAATTGTCCAGCTAGACTGAACTAAGACCTGAAGCTATTCTAGTCTCTGTGGTGTCAGTAATGCTGAGGTTAAGACCCATGTACTAGACGAACCAAGTCTAAGAACAGCAACAGAGAAGGAAACAGAGGTGACCCTTATTAGACAGCTGATGAAATAGGGGAGAGGACTGGGAAAACCATGAAGGACATCATGAGGGTCAGCGAAAAACAGGAGGACTCTCAATGAAATGTATTGCCATAGCACAGCAATAAGGGTTCCAACATAACAATTGTGAGGACCAGCAGTGTTTCATTCTGCTGTGCACAGGGGCACTATGAACCAGAACCAACTGAGTGGCACCTAACAACAACAACATAGCCTGCTCTGGAGTCCTGGTGTGACACTGTGGGCTAACTTCTAGACTAAGACCTAAAGCTCTTCTAATCTCTGTGATAGGATGAAATTAGAGAAATTTCTTTATAAAAATATTGAATAGGGGAGAACAAACAAGATGGCGGATTGGGTGGACGTGTAGTAAAGAGCTCCGCCAGTAACAACACAGAATACCAACCAAGCAGGCTCAGGAGATGGTCCCAGAACTCTGAACTACATATAAAGGAACATTTAGAAGGTTGGGAGGAATTTGTAGGGGAATTTGTGGCAGAAGCAAGAAATCCATTGCTTTCTATTTGAGACGCTCAGCTGCTCCAGGAGCCGCCATCTTGGGTGAGACCAAGTGGGGGAAGGATCAGAGCAGCCACGGATGCCAGACAGAACCGCAGAGATAAAGGTGTGGACATTCTTCTCTTTTGGTAGCTTTTCATTGAACCCTTGCTGTCTGCACACCTCCATTTGAGTGACTGTAGGGGTGTCTGAGCTAGTGGGCATCCCAGCCCCACCCTCGGAGGGTTCTACTACGCATGTGTACAGATCTTCTTGAAATTTAAAGAGACAGTGTCCAATTAAAACCAAATGGCCATAGCTGGTCCTGAACTATTTAAAACTAGAAAAACGGTCTTAACAGGGATTGTAGAGTGAGACAAGCAGATATAAAAGGAAATAGGTTGAAAATTAAATCCTAAGTTACGTCAAAATAACCAACAGTGGCATCTTGAAATTTCTCAAGAAGAAGAGTGAAAAAGGAAGCTCATTTCCTGATCACATCTACAGGCAGGCAATCAGAAAGCATAAAAAATACCAAAATACATACCCATCTAAGTATTAAGGCCCAGATAACCCCTGAAGATGCGCAAAAAACAGAAGCAGATGACCATATCTGCACATGTCCAGAAACGAGATAAAGTGACTGAGGCAAATGAGCTGGAAGTAGACCTACACGCCATACTAGAAGATGGGCAGGCTTTGGAAATGCC